>NC_087361.1:48750000-49375000 GCF_030014295.1 Loxodonta africana
GAGTTTTGACAGTTTTAGCTGCCTTTTGGTAAATATTTTGTTTATGCCTATTATTTGGCTTAGCTGCTGTTGTTCCTAAGAGTGTTTCAGAATATGTTTATTTAATTTCCTTTCTTTGCCACTTTACCTCATTTGCTCCACTGCATTTACTTTTCTGCAGTTAGCTGACAATATAAATAGATGCAGAAGAGCTCAGAAATTTAGCCCAATGCTACTCCAAGCATGGGTTGATAATTTCAAAGACCACGGCTTCTGCATTACATTTTCTCTCCCGTTTATTTCCAATGAGGTGTACCTACTTTGGTTCTCAGGGAAGATTCTAGGTAGAAAATTTCAGCTATTCTTTCTGAGATTCTTGAAGCAAAAACTAATAACCAGTTTCAAACAAATAGAATGTGTAATAGATCAGGTGGAGAAGATCTTATCTGCTCTACAGATTAGATATGCAGATTTGATGATGTTTTATTATTTTTTCCTTCCCTTCAAAATTATGCAAAGGTCATGGTCTGTCAAGAACCTCTCTCTTTTTAAATTTATTTTATTTTTCGTTGTTGGTGTGGAGAATGTACACAGCAGAACATGTACCATTTCAACCTGTTATGAACTTTTATTTTTAATGTTTTATATATTTTTTAATTTATGAATCAAATAGCACTGTTGCCTGAAATAGCTTTCCTATTGGATTGAGATTTTAATTGGTGACAGAAATAATTGCATAAAATGAAAGAACATTCTTTTCCCTATCACAGCTGATGAACCTGATACAGTTTATGAGACAGGTAATTGTTAAACACTATTGGCCTGTGACCTGTGACTCCCCATCCGCTTGTCCCTTTTTGGAAGGTACAGGATGTCCTTCTTGCCTAGAGCTTTGCTTTGCTCAGCTGCACCACCCCCTGAAACACGTGCTCTGCATCCCAAATGCTCCACTGACAGGTACCATATTATACAGGGCAGGTAGGTCAAAGTCACTGGCATCTATGTGAGTGATGAGTTACATTTCATCATAAATAACCTGCATATTCATGCCTTAGACTATTTGAGATTCTGAAATCTTCCTATTCATGAATGGAATAAGAATGTCACATTTAACTATTTTGCTATAATAGAAAAGAATCCTCAAATCTCACTCCCAATATTCTAGTTACTAAAAAATTAGCATTTAAAAAATTATTGGCTCCCTAGTTTTTAAGAAAGTAAAATAGATATTTCAAGCATTATTTCGAATAAGGGGTCACTCCATAAAAGGTAAAGAATTCTCTGAACTTCTGAACAACATAAAACAATTCTCAAACACTCCACATAGCAACTGAAGCAAGAGGTGGTGATCTGATCAGTCTTGAAAAAAAAAAATTTTTTTTTTTTCAAGTCTTGAAAGACATCCTTAAATTCACCCCCAGAGCACAGAAAAAGATTGAGAAGGAGGGTAAATTCTCCTTATTCCAACTTTCCAATCCTAGGTGAGAATATTTGCAATCATAAACTTTAAAATCACAGAGAGTGGCCTCAGTGTGTTTCCTGGGAATGTCTATATCCTCTGCACAGGGATCCCCTACTTTTTAAGAAGAGCCATCTGGGGGCTGCACCCTAGCTGCATCCCTCCCATTAGACTGGAGCTCTCAGAAGCAGAAAATACAGGCAGCTCTTAAACCCAAGGGGGACTGAGCACCAGCGATATTTCTGAGGCTGTTCTCAAAACACATCATTACCTGGCTTTTGTGTTTCAATAATTTGTAAGCAGGCTGCCTCGTCTGTAAACAGACTGGCAGAAAAGCAGAAAGCCATGTGAGTTATTGCATCTCTACTGCCTGAGACTTGGGAGACAACATCAATTTTAATGCATTGAAATGTGGAACTGTCTTGGAGGGAGCCTCATTTGGAATAAGGCTGTTGGAAAATACAGGGCAACTTTAAGGAGTGTGGAGACATATTCATTTCATGATACTTATTGCCTGGTGTCCCCAGGCATGAACTTGTTGTAACAAAGCAAATGCTAGCTAATGATTTTTAGCTAATGTTTTCTAACAAGATTTGGGAATAGAAATGTGAACAGAAGTTCAATAGAGCTATATGTTACTCCGCCCTGGTATGAGCATTACTCATTCCATACACAATTATGGTGAAGGCCCCAGGCTGAGCCTAAGCTATGCTCATTCCTGCATTCCTCTACATTAGGATATGCCTGAGTTCTGAAACAGCCCTTCCAGAGGGTAGTAGAGGTCCTAACTGGAACACGTGTCTGTCACTTCTCTGGATGGACCATTTGGCCTCATCTTGGGCCCTAGGAAAGGGGAACTACATTAAAAGATGGAGTAAACATGAAGGAGTTATTTCCTTAAGACCTCCCTAAGGTATTTAATACTGAAGAATATATCCTTAGAAGGAAGCATTGGTCGTTCAGTGGTAGAATTCTCACCTTCCATGTGGAAGACCAGGGTTCGACTCCCTGCTGATGCATCTCATATACGGCCACCACCCATCTGTTGCTATGATGCTGAGTAGGTTTCAGTAGAGCTTCCGGACTAAGAAGGACTAGGAAGAAAGGCTCAGGGATCTACTTCTGAGGACTGACCAGTGAAAACTCCATGGATCACAATGGTCCAACACACAGCCAGTTGTGGAGATGGTGCAGATGGTGGAGATGGTCCATTCCATTGTATATGGGGTCACCAGGAGTCAGGGGCTGACTCATCCAGAGCTAACAACAACAACAGTTGACCTTAGACAAGGATGAAGAGCACTTGACTATTGAAGGTCTGTAGGCACAGAGGCCGTAGAACAGAGTGAGGTGAATGTAGCATCAGGCCAGCCCTGCCTGGATCTGGCTATCAGGGGAAGCTGAAAAGGCCACACTGTGTGGCTCTTGTACCCTTGGAGTCAGCATCAACAGTGCTGTGTCCCTTAAGCAGAGGCTTAATGGCTGCTTGGCAGCTTTTCTGTGTTTTCTTTACGGCTAGTGGTTCTCAATTAGTGGTGATCTGCCCCCTTCCCCCAAGAGAATATCTAGCAAAGTCTGGAGACATTTTTTGTTGTACAATGGGGAGATTCGTAACTGGTGTTTGGTGGTTAGAGGCCAGGCATGTTGCTAAACATCCTACAATGCACAGGATAGCATGCCTGTCCCCCATCCCCAACAGAGTTATCTAGTCTAAAATGTCAATAGTGCCAAGGTGAGAAGCTCACTATGGTGATTTGGAAAAAGAAAGGAGGGAAATGGAGGTACTTCTAGGCAAGTCATAGGATCCAGGACTATCCGAAACATCCTGATAGAAACCCCAGAGCTTTCTGAAGGACTTCAAAGGGAAGGCACTCCTGCCAACAAAAAGGGCAGTGGAGTCCAATAACTGCAGTCTGGGAGAACATGGTATGATGGTTAAGGGTGTGCATCAACTTGGCTGGACCATGATTCTCAGTGGTTTGGCAGTTACAATGTAGTTTGGCAGTCATAATAAAGTGATCACTTCCATGATGGGAACGGCTGTAAGTAACCAATCAGCTGAAAGGGAATTTCCTTGGAGGTGTGGTCTGCATCCAATATAGGTGGGCTTTCTGGCAAGGCTTGCGAGCTTTTGCTTGCTCAGGATCCTGCAGCTGTCTTCTGTTCATCTGACTCCAGTTCTTGGGACTTGAGCTAACAGCTGTCCCTCCCTGTATCTGTTGAGTCGATTCTGACTCATAGTGACCCTATAGGACAGAGTAGAGCTGCTCCATAGTATTTCCAAGGCTGTAAATCTTTGTGGAAGCAGACTGTCACATCTTCCTTCCGTGGAGCAGCTGGCGGGTTCAAACCACCGACCTTTTGGTTAGTATCCAAGTGCTTAACTGTTGCATCACCAGGGCTCCTTCCACTGACCTTAAAAAAATATCAAACCAAACCCACTGCGGTCGAGTTGATTCCAACTCTAGGGTCACTAAATAGAGGTAGAAGAACTAGGCCTTATACCCTAATATCACCCAAAGGAGAGGACAGAATTTTGGGTGAAGTGACTCTCTTTAGATACTGGCATTTCCTGGAGAGAAGCTCAGCTAGGGACTCTCATTGGTCCCAGGACATGGGAAAGTAAGTGTCTCAGTCCTTTAGGAGATGCACCCCTACATCTGCTATGCAAGTTTATTTGAGCTACAGAGGTATAAGCCATGATCACCATACAGAACCTAGGTTATCCAATGAAGAGGAAGGAAGAACAATTCATTTATAAGGAATAAGTTGTCATTAAAACACATCAGAATCAAGCCAAAAATTCATCATACTGGTTCACATCACGGGGTAACATTCGTCACTTGCATGGCTGTGAAATGTTAGATTTGTGCCATTTCCAGATGTTTGCTTCACATTTCTGCAGATTGGCAACGTTGGCATGCTGAGATGTGAGTGAAAGGTAGAAATAAGTACACTCTGGATGAATCTTGTTAACAATCGTTAAAAATAGTTTAAATTATTAAAGGTGTTTGTTTTCAAGCCCTTTGTCCTGCTGCACAAGGTCAAGGTGATTAGCCAGGTGCTAGAGCTAAAAGGCTGTGTTGTAAATGTACTGTTTTACTTCTGCATGGAAAATTTTCCCTTGCCATCCCAAATGGGGCTTCACAGATGTTTCTTAGAAAACAACAGGCTCATAACCTCAGCGAATCAAATCTTAGGCACTAAAACATCAGATTGGCCCAATTACAGAATCCCATCTGTCTCAGTTAACTAGTGATGCTGTAACAGAAATACCACACGTGGATGGCTTTAACAAACAGCATTTTATTCTCTCACAGTCTAGGAGGATAGAAGTCTGAATTCAGGGTGCCTGCTCCAGGGAAAGTCTTTCTGTTTATTCTGGGGGAAGGTCCTTGTCATCAATCTTCCTCGATTGAGGAGCTTCTCAGCACAGAGACCCTGGGTCCAAAAGACGATCCATTCTTCTGGCTGTTTCTTGGTGGTATGAGGTTCCCCTGTCTCTACTCCATTCTCCCTTTTATATCTCAAAAGAGACTGGTTTAAAACACAATCTAATCTTTTTAGATTGAGTCCTGCCTCATTATCATAACTGCCAATAATCCCATCTCATTAACATCATAGAGATAAGATTTACAACGCAAAGGAAAATCACATCAGATGACAAAATGGTAGAAAATCACACGATACTGGGAATCCTGGCCTAGCCAAATTGGTAGACACATTTTTGGGGACACAATCCAACCCATGACACAGTATACAGTATATAGCAGTTAAAAGCATAGACTTTGGAGATAAACTTTCTCAGTTGCATAGCTCTACTATTTTCTTTGTTGAGTGCCCTTGGGAAAATTACTTACACTCTCAGTTTTCTTATCTCTAAAAATGGGTATAAGAATAGTATCTGCCTATGCAGTTGTAAAAACTCAATGACTAATACGTGTGTATGACAGAAAGTAAGCACTTTATAGGTGTTTGCGATTATGCGTGGACGTTTCCTTGAAGAAAACATATGAAACAGCCAGCTTTCTCTCTGTACAAACGATGAAATCATTTTTCAGTGCTAGAGGTGTGCCTTTTGCTGAAATGAAAAAATAAATCAAATAATGTTGATTGTGACAAGAGTCATCAGTATCTTCGAATGACTTCAGGACTGACATCTGAAGATTTTCCTCAGCCCTCTCCATGTGGATCAGGAAAAAACTTAAAAGAAAAACAATATTAGATGTTTTCTGAAAGAGGGTGAGAGGGGGAACTTATTTTCGAGAAGTGCCTCTATGTGTCACACATCTTTGATATATTATTTAATCTTCATAACAATCGTTTGAAGTTAGTGTTGTAATTTTCTCCTTCCATAATTCATCTGTCAGTTTGTCGTACTGTGGTGACTTGGGCATTGGTGGCACTGTGGTTAAGAGCTCGGCTGCTAACCTAAAGGTTGGCAGTTTGAATTCACCAGCTGCTCCTTGGAAATCATAAGGGGCAGTTCTACTCTGTCCTATAGGGTCGCTATGACTTGGAATTGACTTGATGGCAACGAGTTTTGATGATGTTGGAAGCTATGCTACCAGTATTTCAAATACCAGCTGGATCACCCATGGCGGACAGTTTTTAGTGGAGCTTCCAGACTATGACAAATTAAGAAGTGCTTGGTGATCTACTTCTGAAAATTAGCTAGTGAAACCCTATGGATCACCAAAGAATATGTTCGATATAGTGCTGGTGGATGAGCCCCCAGGTTGGAAGTCACTCAAAATACACAGTGGCTGAAATAACGGACTTGAGTGTATCAGCATTGGGGAAGATGGCATAAGACCAGGCAACTTTTGCTTTGTTGTACATAGTGTTGCCATGAGTCTGTGCTAGCTCAATGTCTGCTAACAACAACACCAGACAGAGGAAAACAAGATTTAGAAGAGGTTACAAGCAGAAATGAGCAGAGTTTTGAATCTGAAAACAAATGAGTGTGACCTCATTGCAGTTGGGCAAAGGTGCCTCCTGTGGTGTGATTGAGGTCCGCCAAGGTGTGTGCAGAATACAGACAGTCCAGAGTCCTTACCTCACCCTGACCAGCTGCAGAGGTGTTTCTCCTGGGACGACTATATGACAGCAGAACCATTTGCTTCGCCTTCTCTGGAGCCGTCTGTCTTTGGGTTAGTTAGTTATTTATTTTATTAGAACAAAAAGCATTAAAATTCCTTGGGCCATGTAATTGCTAAATTGCTTGGCATATGTCTCCCAGGAATATAAGATGAAGTCATCCTTGTAAAACAGCATTATTTTTGCTGGTTAAACTTTAAGTCATCTAAGCAAGAAAATGTAGTAATGTCACCTAAGCAAGAAAAGGTAGTAATGCTACCTAAGCAAAAAAGGTAATAATTTCATCCAAGCAAGAAAAGGTAGTAACGTTACCTAAGCAAGAAAAGGTAGTAATGTCACCCAAGCAAGAGAAGGCAGTAATGTTATCTAAGCAAGAAAAAGCAGTAGTGTTTGACAGAGGCCACAGGGAATCAATACACATATTTTTTCTAGGCACTTTGTGTTGTATTTCTTTTTGGACATTTGGAGAAAGGAACTAGCAAGAGGAAATAGCTTTGGTAGTGAAAACTGTCCTCTTAAAGGCCTGTTTGTAGTCTTTTTCTGCCACAAGACCTTATGATTTCATGTTGATTAAAAGAATTAGCTTTACGTTTTTTCTTTCTTTTTAAAATTTTTTTAAAACTAAAATTTTTAATAGAACTACATTTAAGTCAGAGAGAAAAAAGATAAATAGGTGATTTTGAAATTCCCTAAATTTCAAAAATCTTACATGTGTCCAGTTGCCCTTATAGTTGCTCATTTAACAGACTCTCTTTTTCTGTAAATAAAATGATTCAGAATCTTTTCTCTGTTCCAAGAAGTCTCAAAGTTATCCCTGTGGGGCAAATCTTGAGAGAAACAGAAGAGGAAAATTTCTTTTTGGGAATTTGCAGAGAAGGGTATTCAGTTATTTAAAAATTGACTGATCTGGAAACCATAAAAGACATAATCTTTAGACTGTGTTTTAAAAATAAGAGAGACTCAGTGGATATGCACGGTCCTTTGCATTTAATAAGCTAAAGCTATTCAGGTAGAAGATGGCACAGTATAATTAAAATAAAAGAGGAGGGTGGCCGTGAATCAGTCATGCAAGATGATAAATCAAAATAATCAAGGACTGAAAAGATCTTTTTCTTTTGTATAAAACTATTTTTTTTTTTTTAAAGAACTATGTGGCTAGAAAGGAGTATCAGTGGGAGTACGTGGAAAAGGAACCAGTCTAGAAGGCCAAAAATAGTGTAGATACACAGAAAGTATCGCATCTTTAAATGTAGTATAGACATACAGAAGGTATCACATCTTTACATGTAGTATAGACACATAGAAGGTATTGCATCTTTACACATAGTACAGGTACACAGAAGACATCGCATCTTTACAAATAGTATTGAAACACAGAAGGTATCACATCTTTACATATAGAAGATATACTGATATTGATCTCCTCTACTGATTCCTTTGACTACAAGATTAATAGGATATGTTAAAAACAAAAATTTACCCTCTTCCAAGCCAGGGAAAACGTCAGACAGTTTTTCCACTAAGTCATATAGCACTATGACCAGATGGTTAAAGAAGATAAATTTTAAGAGCTGACTTCCAAATTTTAGACAAAACTGCTGTTGGTTTTCAGCTGGGTTCAATGAGCTTCATAGTGCACATTTGCATATGAAAAATGCTTCCATAATATTGTAGTTAATTTACTAGGCATACAGCTCAACTATATATTATGGCTTTATGGTGCCCAAACAGCCAGTGGATCTGATAAAACTACAAGTAAATGTGGGGTTGGACAAGAAGGGAGTAAATAAGTCAGTTATCTGTCAACTTGTACGACAAAGAAAATATTTGCCTGCTCTTCCCCTGCAACTGGTTGAATTTACATTGTGTAGACAAAATGAGATTGTATTAGCGCTTGTCGTTGTTAGGTGCCATCGAATCGGTTCTGACTTATAGCAACCCTATGTACCACAGAACGAAACACTGCCCCGCCCCATCCTGCGCCATCCTTACAGTAGTTACGCTTGAGCCCATTGTTGCAGCCACTGTGTCAATCCATCTCGTTGAGGGTCTTCCTCTTTCCTGCTGACCTGTTACTGCTTAGTTATTGAACGACCTTCTTAAAAGATTAAGTTATCTGGTTGCCTTAATTGATTAATTTGTAAAATTGGCAAAACTCTTGAAAAAACTCTAGACTTATATAGATGCAGTCTGCAACATACTCATATAAAATATAACCAGCATTTGGATACCTACTGTCTTAGTTATCTAGTACAGCTATAACTGAAATACCAAAAATGGATGTCTTTAACAAAGAGAAATTAATTCTGTCACAGTTTAGGAGGCTGGAAGTCTGAATTCAGGACGCCAGCTCCAGGGGAAGCCTTTCTCTCTCTGTCGGCTCTGGGGGAAAGTCCTTGTTATCAATCTTTCCCCAGTCTAGGAGCTTCTCAGCAAAGGGATCCCAGGTCCAAGGGACACACTCTTCTCCTGGCTCTACTTTCTTGGTGGTTGGAGGGCCCTCTTCTCTCCACTCCATTCTCTCTTTTCTATATCAAAAGAGATTGACTCAACATATAACCTAATCCTGAGCTTGAGCCCTGCCTCATTAACATGACTATCTCTAGTCCTGCCTCATTAACATCATAGAGGTTAGGATTCACAACACAGGAAAAACACATCAGGTCACAAAATGGTGAATAACCACACAATACTGGGAATCATGGCCTAGCCAAGTTAATACACATTTTTGGGGGACACAATTCAATTCATAATACCCACTCTATCAAGGAATATTTTTTAAAGTATTGTAATTGTGACTCAATTCTTTAACCACTAAAAAAAACAAAAACAAAACTGACTAAAAAAAAAAAAAATAAGAAATATCTTCTACGCACTGCTTGTTTGAATAACGGACCTATTATTTGAAAGAAAGACACACTTTTCTGGTCAATACTATCCAAATTGTAGTCAGACAAACACAGCCTTTGTATTTAATCTGAGTCTGTCTGTAATGAACATTATTGTTGCTTCTCCAGCAGCAGTGCCTTCTCTCCCCTACTGTAGAGCAGCCACCAGTCTGGATGATCTACATCACCTCCAGTTTCAGAAGTGGGCTCTCATTGGCTTAGGTCATAGTATAATCCTAAATCTCTGGTTGGAGTAATTGGTTCAGGAGTGTCACGTGACCTGAGTTGTTTCAATCAGAGTGAATCCAATGGCATTTATTAAAACCAGGAGGAAGAGAAATTATCTCTCTTTCCACGTAGCCTGGTATGCATTATGAGGCATGGAATTGCTACAGTTACTTGCTGGCTACCATGAAGAAAGCAAATCTGTCTTGGAAGAAGTACAACCAGAATGCTCCTTAGAAGCAAGGATGGCAAGACTGCGTCTCACATACTTTGGACATGTTATCAGGAGGGACCAGTCCCTGGAGAAGGACATCATATTTGGTAAAGTAGAGAGTCAGCAAAAAATAGGAAGACCCTCAACAAGATGGATTGACATAATGGCCGCAACAATGGGCTCAAGCATAACAACGATTGTGAGTATGGCACAGGACCAGGCAGTGTTTCCGTTGTGCACAAGGTTGTTATGAGCCGGCACTGACTTGACGGCACCTAACAACAACATGAGGAGAGCCAGTCTCAGGATAAAGCTGAGGCACTGGGGCTGGCAGAGCACAGTGGATATCAACAGCGATAGACTGGATTGATGATTAAGCTATGCCAGAAGCCTAAGCATCCTCTGGACTTCATGAACCAGCTGTTATTAGTTACTATCGAGTTGGTCCCAGACTCATGGTGACTCTGTGCACAACCCAACAAAATGCTGCCTGGCCCTTCTTCATCCCCATTACCAGTTGCAGACAAGACTGTTGTGATCCATAGAGCTTTCACTGGCTGGTTTTTGGAAGTAGATCACCAGGTATTTCTACTTTTTCCATCTTAGTCCTCTCAAGCCTGTTCAGCATCATAGCAACATGCAAGCCTCCACTGACAGGTGAGTGGTGGCTATGCATGAGGTTCATCGGATGGGAATCAAATCCAGGTCTCCCATATGGAAGACAAGGATTCTACCATTGAATCACAAAAGTCACTTTCATGAACCAACACAATGTTTAATGTTTAAGTCAGCTTGTGCTGGGTTCTCCATTAATTGCAAATGAAACTGTCCTAAGAGAGCTAATGACTCAACAATAAAGCCGAGAACTATTACTGGTCTTCCCTCTACTCCCCCCACCCATTTACCACACGCTCATATGAGACTTCTTGTCTCTTCTGAAGCTGTTTCCAAGTGGTGGGTTGGGATAGAGAAAGGATTAAGGATGAGAGAAACTTTCAGTACCTTCATACCTTAGCTTTGAAAAGCCTTTCAATAAATATTTGGTGTAGCAAAAGTTATTTTACTTTTCATTTTTAAGTGATTTTAGACTTAAAGGAAGTTGCAAAATAGTCCCTTGAACCCTTTACCCAACTCCCCCCAGTGGTGAACAATATACTGTAGCACAATATCAAAATGACAAAATCGACGTTGCATAATTCTGAGCAATGTTTATTTTTGAAAAGAATAATTTTTACCTTGATAGAGGCTTTGAATTAAACACTTTCCCTTATGTCAGGGAACTTTATTGGAAAAAAAACAAATAAAATAAGTCATTGCTTGAAATTTTACTGAATAACTTTGTGGAGAAGAGCCATTCAAATAACCATAAGAAAATTCCTATAAGTTTAAAGGGAGGCAAAATTATTGATAATTAAATGTTCATTAATTGTTGTTATAGCTATAATGTATATTCATGTACATATTTGTATAAATTCTGCTCACAGTAACTTCCTAATTTATTTAAGAATTTTGTATTTAGTTCCATAATGGGAAAAACATCCTGTTGCCATTGCTGTTTTTGTTGTTAGGTGTTGTCAAGTTGGTTCCAACTCATAGCACAATAGAACAAAACGATGCCCGGTCCTGTGCCATCCTCACAATCATTGCTATGCTTGAGCCCATCATTGCAGCCACTGTATCAATCCTTCTCATCGAGGGCCTTCTCTTTTTTCACTTACCCTCTGGCACTGGGTACTGGGTTTACCCTCTACTTTACCAAGTATGATGACCTTCTCCAGGGAGTGAGCCCTCTTGATGGCATGTCCAAAATACCTGAGACAAAGCCTCACTATCCTCGCTTCTAAGGAGCCTTCTGGCTGTATTTCTTCCAAGACAGATTTGTTCATTCTTCTGGCATTCTAATGCTGTTTACTTTTGGGCTTTATTTTGATCTCATCACCTATCGATGTGTATACAAATAGCATGAGGCAACTGTCAAGTCTTGAATGCCACCTCTGAGAAGGGTCACAAGATTATATTCTTAAAACTTTAATGGGGAGAACCCAGGTTGGTAATATTTTGCATATTATTATAATCTCTCTGAAAAGTGGATCTTTTCTTGTGCCATTTTCCCCTCTTTTTTTGAGAGCTTTATTTAAGAACACTGTACCCTACTAGTTAAAATTGCTACTTCATTTTTTCATGCCTCATTTCTTTCCCACTCTCCTTCAAGCGTTGTTTTCTGTAAAAACTTGTCTGAAAAGGAAAGGTAGGCAAATCAAATTATTGAAAGTTACAATGTTCTCAGAACCAGCTTTGCAGGGATGGAATATGCAAAAGAGGTGTCTCATTATAGACACTTTTCTTATTCTTCAGTAGAAAATTTGAAATATAACAGACACTCCATTCTTCAAGTCATTTGAAATTTCTACCCTTTTAATGCATGAGTGGAATGTCTTAATGAGAAATTGAGACCTTATTGGACGGGGGAAAGTGCCCACAGATGTTAGATTTCCCTTATTCATCCCTGTGGAGTCCCTGTCCCTTTCTAGATACAGACAAAACAAAAATCATGGCTAATCCCTTTGCCCACCACCTGTCTGTCAGTTTCTTGTACAGTGCTGGCTCGCATGATGCCATGATGCTGGAAGCTATTGCTGTTTCAAATACCTGCAGGGTCACCAGTGGTGGAGAGGTTTCAGCTGAGCTTCAGACTAAGACAGAGTAGGAAGAAAAGTCTGTACAACAACAATTAAAATGAATGAAAAGACAAACCTGGCACTCTACTTCTGAATATTAGCTAATGAAAACACTATCGATCCCTATAGAATATAGTCTGATATAGCGCTGGAAGATGAGCTCCTAAGTCGGAAGACATTCAAATGTACAGTGGCTGCAGCAATGGACTTGAGTATACCAATGATCCTGAACACGACGCAGGACTGGGCAATGTTTTTTCTGTTGTACACGGGGTCCCAGTGAGCCGGAGTTAACTCGATGACAGTTAACAACAATTCCTTTGCAGCATTTACCGTGCTTGGAAGTTTAACTTTCTTCTTAAACAATGATAAAGATTTGTTAAGTTTTCTGAGAGAAAATTTTTTCCAGCATCCATGCTGCAGTTTTTATTTCCTACATATTTTGAAGTTGACACTTCCGTAAATTATTTCATTCTAGTATCTGTTGGAATTTTAAAGATAGGCTTTAGTTTAAGGATAGGCACAATTTCTTGTGTCAGGGAAGTTTCTTAAAATAAACTTTTGGATTTTGGTGGAATCATGCAGCTTATTCTTGTAATAGGCATTGAAAAAAAAAACTTGGCAAATACACAATCTTTTGTACACAAATTGGATGCTCTATTATTTTATGTACTGGCAAAGTACATAGCAGCGGCAGTCCCAGGTAGGGGGGGCGTCCGTTAGAACCACGCTGGCTGCAAAAACAGTCTGTTCACAGGACCTTGTGATGTTGTTGCTAGTTGAGGTTGAGTTGATTCTGACACTACGGGGTTTCCATGGCTATGACCTCTCGGAAGTAGATCATCAGGCCTTTCTTCCTAGGCACCTCTGGGTGGGTTGAACTGACAAACTTTTGGTTAGTTTTAGAGGGCTTAACCACTGAACCACCTAGAGACTTCCACAAGGCCTCAAGGAAAGTCATTTCCACATCACCACTAAACCAAATCCCCATATTTTCATCTCAGTCACTCATAATCCAATGGAATCAAAGATGAAGATATGTCTATAAACACACGTAATTGGTGTCACTGAATTGTACATGTAAAAAATGCTGGATGGGTAAAGGTCCTGTTATACATATTGTCTACAACAATGAAAAAAATTACCCCTCTAAAAAAATTCTAGATATTAATAAATCTGACTAAAGCAAGAAGAGCTGGGTTTTATGCAATTTTCCTTCTGTGCCAGAGAGACGAAAACTTCATTTTGACAAAGGGGGAGAGGTAACTTATGTCAGCAGGAGAATGGCGGAGACAGCAAGCCTTCTCTATGATTTAGCTTTGATACAAACTTGAGTTCCTAATAGCAGACACATCATTTCTTGATGCACATTGGCCGTTTTTCAGCGCTTTCATCAGCGCTTTTGGCACCATGCTCTTCTTCACTTGAATTCCCAGAGGCTTAATCACACAATATGAATTATTTCAATTAGTAAGGATTGTTAAGAAGTAAGAAATCTAGATATTTTCCCTTACTTTTTAGAATAAGTCACATAATTTCGCCTTGGTTTTAAAGAGAACATGGAAAATATGGAGAGTTAATGGAACGACTCACCCAGATAACATGACACTCAATCAATAAGGATTTTTGAAGTACCTAGTGGTGCAGTGGTTAAAAGGTCGACTGCTAACCAAACGGTTGGCAGTTCAAATCTACCAGCCACTCCTTAAAAGCTCTATGATGCAGTTCTACTCTGTCCTTTATGGTCACTATGAGTTGAAATCAACTCGACAGCCATGGGTTTGGCTTTTTTTAGTGGTATTAATTCTAAAATATCCTTTGAAAATTATTCAAATTATCCAAAAATTTAGCTGGTGGTATTCTCATTAAAGTCCCCCGGTGGTACAAATGGCTAATGCACTTGGCTGCTAACCAAAAGGTTGGAGGTTTGAGTCCACCCAGAGGCTCCTGGGAAGAAAGGCCTGATGATCTACTTTAGAAAAATCAGCCACTGAAAACCCTATGTAGCACAGTTCTACTTTGACACACATAAGGTCACCATGAGTGCGGGTCAACTCAATGGCAACTGATTTATGCTATTAGATTTGACTTCCTGTTTTCTTTTGTTGGCAGAATTGGAACAAAGCAGAAACACATACATGCAGATATAAACACTCAGCAAATAATTCAGGCAACCTTTGAGTACTTACATGTGCCAGAATATGTCAGCATGGTGTTCTATACTAGGAGTACAAAACTGAGTAAGAAATGGTTCTGTCCCAGAGGAATTAAGGAGGCGAAGAGACAGTTGTGGGAACAATTAATTTGACGATTGTGGTAGTGCTGTTGTTGGCTGCTGTTGAATCAGCCCCTGACTCGAGGCAACCCGTGCACAACGGAACAAAATGCTGCCTGGTCCTGCGCCATCCCATGTTCAGTTTTGAATTGGACCTTGATAACCGTAGATGTATCAAATTGTATGGGAACACAGAGGAGTTAATAGTTAATTCCGGCTCAATAATTAGAAAGTATAAGGAGGAAACATCATGGAGAAAAGCCCAAAAGTCTGAATGTTCATGCCAGTGTCTGAAGATGGAGAAGTGTCCAGTGTGGCTAGAGAATAGAGCTTGGAAGAGTGGTGGGAGATGACCAGCTGTGGTACTGTGAAGACTCTGAGTGTCAGGCTGAGGGTTTATGCTTTATTCTGTGGGTGATAGCAAAACATGGATGGATTATTGTTCAGGTGGTTAACAGACCAAAGTTAGAAGGATAACTCCACCATAGTATGCTCAGTGAATTATAAAGGACAGCAACTGGGCTCAGGGAGCTCCTAGTAGAGGCTCTTGCAGTAATTGAGATAAACTCTTAATTATCTTATGATGAAAGCCTGAATGAAGGGTAAAAAACCCTCTTGACCTTGAGTCCATTCTGACGCCTAGCAACCCTATAGTACAGGGTAGAACTGTCCCATAGGATTTCCAGGGAGCTGCTTGTGGATTTGAACTGCAGATCTTTTGGTTAACAGTTGAACTCTTAACCACTACACTACCAGGGCTAGGCCTGACAATAAGCAGAGAGTTTGGAAGTAAATATTTAGATTTGTTTTCAGTTTTCACACATAGATGATAAGTGAAGGCCAAAGGATCACAAGAGATTACCTGCATAAATAGAAGAAGAGCAAGTATGGAACCCTGGGAAATACTAATATTTAAGAAGTGGATGTAGGAAGACAAACCAGCAAAGAATACTTAGAGAGGCTGATCAGAGATATAGGGAGAAACAAGAAACAGGATTCTTTAGAAGAGAGTGGAGGAGGAAAGGAGGTTGGCAGTGTTGAGGCATGGTGAGGCCAATCAGAAGACAGATGAAAAAGAGGCTGTTAGAATTGGCCATTGGCAGGTGTTGGGGGAACCCCTGGAAGATCAGACAGGTAAGGAGAGAAACCCTTGTGACTAATGATAGAGAAATAAATAGAAAGTGAGGAAGTAGCTACAGGGAGCATTGTCTTCTCTGGTGGGAAGCTTAGCAAAAAAGGAAAAGAGTAAAGCTGAGCAGAAGACACAGCTTAAGAGAGGGATTTTAAGAAAAGAGTGTGTTCTGAACTTACATGAAGAAAGCAGTGGAAAAGGGGACTTTGAAAATTCACAAGACAGAGAGTTACTAGAAAAAGAAGCCCACCAGGAATGACCAAGCCCAGAGCACAGGTGGGAGGGTGAGCCTTGGGAAGCCTCTAAGCCAAGAGGGAAGGAAGAGCAATCACAGCACGATTGACATGTGGGAAGGAGGACAGTCGAGGGACTTCATCTTTGAGGACTCTCTCTTACTGGTGAATAGGATTTTGAGTTGGTTTTCATAAAAATGCTAAATTTGAATGATAAAAATATTCTGATCAAAAACATCTACTTGATGTGGAGTGTTGTTTGGACACAGTTTTTACCAAATCTTAGTTCATATTAGACTACATGGCTTTTCATTTTCTTCTCCCCCCACCCCATATTTTACTTTTTATTTCTAAACAGATAATGGATTATTTAAACACACACACATTTACTTCTAACTCACTGTTTCTGTGCCATTTGCATAAAACAAAACAAAATTTTGTTTAGCCACCAAAGATATTTTTCCCACATTAGCTTTTAACACAAAATCCAAATGAATCTTTTTTTAAGGAGCCCTGATGCTGCAGTGGTTAAGTGCTGGGCTGCGAACCAATGTAGGGCAGTTGGAACTCATCAGCGGTTCAGCGGGAGGAAGATGTGGCAGAAAGAAGGTCACAGCCTTGGAAACGCCATGGGGCAGTTCTACTACGTCCCTATAGGATTGCTGTGAGTCAGAATCGACTCAACAACAATGGGTTTGGCTTTTTTTTTTTTTTTTTTGGTATGTACAAAATTGAAGCACGAAGATATTTTCATGAAAAAAATTTTTTCTTTTTATTATGAAATGTTACGCTCTTAAGGGAAATGAACATATATTCTAAAGATGTAACTTCATCCTAACGAGAATTTGAAGAATGCTACTTTTTCCTTGATGATGTTATCAAAAATTTTGACTATGTTATTGGAAGACTTGCCATCATCAAGAAACACCATAGCATTTAGAACAAGGTAAGTTTAAGTTTCCAAAAAGAAAAAATTTAACCCATTTCTCCCAATATTTGAAATTAACCCACTTACTCCCGACATTTGAAGGCCCTTGTGTGCACGTGGAGCCCTGGTGGTGTAGTGGTTAAGCATCCTGCTGCTAACCAAAAAGCTGGCAGTTCAAATCCACCAGGCCCTCCTTGGAAACCCTGTGGGGCAGTTCTGCTCTGTCCTGTAGGGTTCCTCCGAGTCGGAATCGTCTGACTGGATGGCAGTGGGTTTGTTGTGTGTATGTGTGCACATGCGGAACCTCAGAGGCAAATTTATTCAAGCAACTGAGGTAGTAAATACTTCTAAATTGTGAATATAAGTCTCATTCCTAAGGACATCAATGTTTTTGAGGCATTTTGGGACTAAGTTAAATGAATAAAATTTTAATTTAAGAGTGACAAGCATTTTTGATTAAACAACTAAATCCTCTTTTCCATCGCTGGCAAGTTGATTCCGACTCATAGCAACCCTTCAGGATGGGGCAGAACTGCCCCAGAGGGGTTCCAAGGCTGTAATCTTTATGGAAGCAGACTGCCTCGTCTTTCTCGAGTGGAGCGGCTGGTGGGTTCAAACTGCAGACCTTTTGGTTAGCGGTCGAGCATTTTAACCATTGCACCTCCAGGCCTCCTTTAAATTCTCTTTACCACAAAGAGAAAAGGAGAAAAATAGCTGGTACCAGAACAAAATAAAGCCAAAGACCACAAAGAATAATATGTGCGTAGAAGAAGAATCTCCTGGCTTCTCTTGTAGCTGTGTACTGCTTGGTTGGCAGGCAGCGCTGGTGTGAAGTTGAACCTCTGCCTGGGCTTGCCCTGTCGCCCCGGGTACAGACACCTGCGTCATTAGACCAGTAAGATTCCTGCTGTAGAATCTGAGTGTCACATCACACAGCCCTGATGAGTGAGAACTAGCAAGTGAGGAACGACATTTCACACTCAGTTAGAAAATGCTCCCTCTTTATCTAGCATTTATCTGGCTTGTGTGCTTAGCAGAAAGTTCCAGCGTAGGACTCTGTTGTCCAACCCAGGCCTGACAATCAACTTTTCAATAAAAACCTGAGTGTCTTCTATGCTCTAGGTGTTGAGGAAAGAGCTGTAAACAGCACAAGCCAGATCCCTACCGTCTGAGCCTCCTACGGCAGCTGTAAAGAAATACCACAGACTGGGTGGCTTTAAACAGAAAAAATTTTAAAGGTCAGAATAATTCTTCATATTGCCTAGAGATTAGGTACAGAGAAGGGGTGGAGTGGGACAAGTCACAGTCAGAGCTACCATCAGGAAGGCAGGTCTGAGCAGAGATCCAGAATGACCTAACCTCGATAGCTGGGGTAAAGGTGAGAATCTGTTCAGATAAAGGACAGGGTGGCTGTCTTAGTCATCTAGTGCTGCTATAACAGAAACACAGAAGTGTGTTCTCTCACAGTCTAGAAGTCCGAATTCAGGGCGCCAGCTCCTGGGGAAGGCTTTCTCTCTTTTGGCTCTGGGGGAAGGTACTTGTCATCAATCTTCCCTTGGTTGAAGAGCTTCCCATTGCAGAGACAGGGACCTCGGGACCAAAGGATGTGCTCTGCTCCTGGAGCTGCTTTCTTGGTGATATGAGGTCCCCCTGTCTCTCTGCTCACTTCTCTCTTTTATGTATCAAAAGACATTGATTTAAGACACAACCTAATCTCATAGATTGAGTCCTGCCTCATTAAGATAACTGCCTCTAATCCCACTTCATTAACATCATAGAGATGGGATTTACAACACATAGGAAAATCACATCAGGTGACAAAATGGTGGGCAATCACACAATACTGGGAATCATGGCCTAGCCAAGTTGACACACATTTTTTGGGGAACACAATACCATCCATAACAGTGGCTTTGGAGGCATAGAGGGGAGGAGAGACTCCAAAGAAGGATATATTTGTACACACATGTCTGGTGCATGTATGCAGAGAACAAAACTTATTAGCTTCCTAATTTTGCTTAAGACTGGCTCTGGTTCTGTCACCCAGACTCTGACTCCGTGGTCCTGCCTGAACTTAGATGAATCTTGCAGACAAGCTCCCAGGTGATCTTGTCCAAGTGAAGTAGCTTGGATAACTCTATTATAGCTAGAGGCAAGAATCTGTGCTAAATATAAAGATTTGCTGCCTTCCTTTTCATTTGCCCTTAAGAGTTTTCACCATTAATAAAATCTATAGTCTTCCCCCTCAAAAGGACTCAGTAGATCACTGTACCCCCTTACTGTTGACTAATACAAGATCCTGGTTTTAGCAGGGAGAGGTTAGTCCTTCGTCTTTCCAAATATAGCAAAAACACTTAACTCAAATGTAAAGTCCAAATTAAAGGAATATGGATTATTTTGTATTTTACTTATCTTCATTAACATCCAGCAATCTTCTTTCTTTAGACAAAGAGCCCTGTGAATCATCGCGAATGTTGTTGTTAGGTGCCGTCAAGTCAGTTTCGACTCATAATGACTCTGTGCCACAGAAGGAAACCCTGACCGGTCCTTCGCCAGCCTCACAATCGTTGTTGTGCTCGAGCCCATTGTTGGAGCCACTGTGTCAATTCACCTGGTTGAGTGTCTTCCTCTTTCTTGCTGACCCTCTACATTGAGAAAATGGTGTAATAATATATGTATAAAATTCTGATACTACTTTTAGCATTTTTTTTTTAAGTTGCAATGATTTTCCCTTATCTTGATTTTCCCTCAGGTTATAACTTTTGGAAAAAGTCAGAGCTGATTCTCTTCACATATTTAAAGAAAAACAATCATTTCTGAATTTATGACTAAGTATTCAAAACATACTGAATGATATGAAAAAAATTAAAAAGTTCCTACCCAGGATTATCCACTGCTTTTTTTATTATATTACTCTATTTCCTTCAAATATTCCTCCTATTCAGATATATTTGCGCACACGTAATATACACATGGACTTACTTAAAATGCGTATATGTTTATACCGCCACTAAATTCAGTAGTTTTAAGTGATGCTTTGTCACCTAACAATTTGTCACTGGGGATTCCTCAAAACCAAGAGTTTTACAGCATCTTGAAGATAAGAGCATACCGATGCACCATAATGTATTTTACCATTTTGTGTTGTATATGGCCTTTGTTTCCAATTATTTGTTATTAAAAATAAAAAAACCCAAACCCATTGCCGCTGAGTCGATTTCGAATCACAGTAGAACTGCCCCATAGGGTTTCCAAGGAGTGGCTGGAGGATTTGACCTTTTGATTAGCAGTCTAACTTTTAACCACTGCGCCAACGGATTACAGTAATTATTCTTTTATGTAAATTAAAGTTTCTACTCACCTTTGAAGGAATTACTGGGTCAAAGGACATGACTGAATGTTTTTTAAAAAATGTTTGATATTTATTTTTAAATTGTCCCCTGGAATTTTCTGCTTCCACAGTGTATAAAAGTGCCATTTCATTGTATTCTCATCTACACTGGGTAACATGATGCTAAGAACAACTTTGTCAGTTTGCTGGGCAACATTCTCTTTGATGGTTATTTTAATTGTTTTTATCTCTTTATCCCTGATTGCCACATTGGTAGTTCCACAAGAAATACTCCTTATCCTTTCCCTTCTTCAGCCTGGAAAAATAATGGTAATATTTGCCTCATGAGGATACGCAGACCCAAATAGGAATGAAAGTACTATATAAATATTGTTATTGTTGTTTAGTGCCCTTGAGTTGATTTTGACTCACAGCAACCCTATAGGTTGGAGTAGAACTGCCCCATAATGCTTCCTAGGCTGTAAATCTTTACGGGAGCAGATTGCCAGGCCTTTCTTCTCTCGGAGCTGAGGGTGGGTTCAAACTGCTGACCTTTTGGTTAGCAGCGGAGTGCTTAATCATTGTGCCACTGGGGCCCCTTATATAAATATCAGTAATTATTATTGTTTTTAAGCCATTATGGCAATAAGGAGGAGTCTTCACAAGTAATTGTTGTTTTTAGTTGCCGTGGGGTCGATTTTGACTCCTAATGACCCCGCGTGTGCAGAGTAGAACTACTCTACATGGTTTTCAAAGCTGTGACCTTTCAGAAGCAGATTGCCAGGCCTGTCTTCTGAAGCACCTCTGGGTGGGTTGAAACTGCCAACCTCTAGGCTAGTGGTAGAGTGCTTAACCATTTGCGCCCTCCAGGGAACCTCATAAATGATAACCAACTCCAAATAAGATGCCCCATGCTTTCCTCTCCCCATCTGAAGCAGATGGCCTGGCACCCACACCACTTTCATTCAGCCCTCTTCTGACTGTAGTCACAGCTGTGGTGGACAGTCTGTGAAAGCCGTCTTCTCTTTCTCTGCCAGCACCTTGCTGCAAGCCCTTGCAGCAGTCTCTCGTGTTCCTCCCCAGGGCCTTCTCCAGGGCACAGGTCTCTCAGCTGGCTCACACTGAACGGAGCAGAGGTTGCTGGGGGTGGTGGAGGCCGTGGAGGATGGAGAGCATTAATGTCCAGGGAGCCACCCTCAACCAGTGAGAGATGGGAGCCACTGGAAACATGCTCCAGCCTTTAATCTTTTGGGCGGATGTTTTTCTGGGAGACATTCTGTATGCTTCGCAGATGTTCTGGCAGAATCTAGTTCTTATTTATTTTTTTAATCATCTTATTTTATTTTTCTATTGTTGAGAATATACATAGCCTACACCAATTTAACAATTTCTACATGTACTAATCAGAGACATTGATTCAAATCAGCGACATTGATTATATTCTTTGAGGTAGGCCACCATTCTCACCTTCCTTCACTGAGTTGTTCCTCCCCTATTAACATAAACTCACTGTCCCCTAAGTTTCTTATCTAATCTTTGAAATTGCTGTGGTCAATTCAATCCCGTATAGATAGACCGTAAAGAAGCACAATGCTCAAGGCAGACACAGAATGTAAATCTTGCTGTCTTCAGCAGAGATTTTAGTAAAACACCTGTATAACAGCTTTTTCTCCCTCTCTGTAGCTCTCCTTCTTTACTCCTGCTTCCTGGGATCATAATAATAATAATCCATCACTGTTGAGTTGATTCTGACTCATGGTGACCCCATGTATTACAAAGTAGAACTGAGCTCCATAGGATTTTCTTGGCTGTAACTGTCAGTCCTTTCTTCTGCAGGGCCCCTGGGTGGGTTCCATCTGCAAACCTTTCCATTAGTGGTCTAGCGCAAACTATTTTCCTGGGATCAGCCTCTAAATAAACTACCGGCATCCAAGTCCTTTTTTTTTGTTCTTATAATTTTTATTGTGCTTTAAGTGAAAGTTTACAAATCAAGTCAGTCTCTCACACAAAAACTTATATACACCTTGCTACGTACTCCCAATTACTCTCTCCCTAATGAGACAGACTGCTCTCTCCTTCCACTCTCTCTCATTTCGTGTCCATTTCACCAGCTTCTAACCCCCTCTACCTTCTCATCTCCTCTCCAGTCAGGAGATATCAGCATAGTCTCAAGTTTCCACCTGATCCAAGAAGGCACTCCTCACCAGCATTCCTCTCCAATCCATTGTCCAGTTCAATCCATGTCTGAAGAGTTGGCTTCCAACGAAGTCCTTTTTGCAGGTTCTCTTAAGGGATCCCCAACTAAGACATTGTGATGGTTAAGATTGTGTGTCAACTTGATTGGGCCATGAGTCTCAGTGTTCTGGCAGTCCTACAACGTTGTGATCACTTTCCTGTTGAGATATGATACGTAATCACCCCCATGATGGAATCTGCTGAGTGGTAGGAATCTGCTGAGTGGTACCGGTAAGGGGATGGGGGCCTGTGGCAGCTCACCACCCCCTCAGCCTTCATCTCTCCACCTTCCACTGCCTAGTCCTTCCTGCTTTCTTTGCCAAGGCTTTTGATTGTTCTGGATCCTGCAGCTGGCTTCTGTTCATCTGAACTCCAGTTCTCGAGACGTGACCTAGCAGCTTACCTGCGGTCTTGCCTGCTGATTTTGAGATTCGTCGATCTGCACAGCCTGCAACAGCCCTGCTCTCTGGCCTGCAGATCTTGGGTTTGCCAGCCTCTGTGGCTCAGTGAATGCAAAGAAACCTCTTTCTTGCCCCACAGACTTGGGATGTTACAGCCTCTAAAAACAGCGTGAACCATTGCCTTAATAAATCTCTCTCTATATATGCTTTACTGGTTTTGCTTCCCTAGAGAACTCAGCCTACGACAGACACCATCCTTTTTCCCTCTTCCTTAATAATGCTAAGCTCTTGTTCTTCCCCTGTGTCTTAGGTTGAGTTCTCTAGAGAAGTAAAACCAGTGCGACATATAAATATACATATAGAGAGATTTATATAAAGGAAATGTCTCACATGGTTGTAGAGGTTGCAAAATCCCAAGTCGGGGCTTCTCCTGACTCACATACCCACAGGTGGTAGCGAATCCAAGATCAAAAGGTCAGGTAGCAGGCCTCTGGCTCACAGGCTGTGGAGGCTGATGAATTCCAAGACTGGCAGGTCAGACGGCAGGTAAGCTGTTAGCTCAAGTCCCAAGAACTGGAGGTCACATGAACAGGAGCCAGCTGCAGGATCCAGAGTGAGAAAAGCCAGGGTGCCTTGCCAGAAAGTCCACCTGTATTGGATACAGGCCACAACCCCAAAGAAACTCCCTTTCAACTGGCTGCACACAACAGATCTTATCATGGAGGTGATAACATTGTATAAGGTCTCATGGAGGTGATTGCATCATTAAAAACCCAAGCTCCACCATAACTGCCAAACCACTGAGGATCATGGTCCAGCCAGGTTGACACACAACCTTAAACATCACTCCCTGTCAAATATTCAGTTAACTAACTCAGCAATTATGTATTGAGTACTGACCATATGCCAGGCAGCACTGTTGTGAGGGATAGGAATACAGACCAAGTTTCCTGCCATTATGGAGGTACATCTTAGTGAGGCAGGCAGAAAATGAACACAGTAAATAAGATATCAGGCTTGATAAATGCTAAGGAGAAAAACCTAAAGGAGATAGGACATGGCTGGTGTTGAAAGTGTGTTGTAATTTTATAGTGTAGCCAGGGGAAGCTTTATTGAGAAGGTCTCATTTAAATAAAGATCTGAAGAAGGCGGAAGTGAGCCATGTTAATATCGGCAGGAAACACATTGCTCCTGAGAAGGCAGTAAGTACATGGGCCCCAGGGTTACAGCATGCCTAGAGCACTGAGCAGTATTGAGAAGCCCAGAGTAGCTGAATAAAATTAGAAATGAGGCTGGAAGTAAGTAGATACAGTCAGAGAGGTGACAGGTGGCTAGATCATGTAGGGTCTTGGAGGTCTTTAGCGTTTACTCTGAGTGTGATAGAAAATCACTAGAGGGTTTTGAGCAGAGAAATTTCATGATTAAAAGGATTATTCAGGTTTTGGTATTGAGGATACTTTTTAGGAAGACAAGGGTAGAAGAGAGATTATTTCAATAATCCAGGGCAGAGATGATGGCAGCTTGGACCTGAGAGGTAGCCGTGGAGGTTGTAAGAGGTGTTCGGTTCTAGATATATTCTGAAGACAGACTTGACAGAATTCGCTGATAGATTGGATATAGGGTGTGACAGAAGAATGGAGTATGGATGTTTCCAGAATGGTCGGACTGAGAAACTAGAAGAATTGGGTTTGCCGTTTACTGAGTCAGGGAAAAAAAAAAAACCCTTGCCATCAAGTCGATACCAACTTATAGTGAACCCATACGACAGAGTAGAACTGCCGCATAGAGTTTCCAAGGAGAGCCTGGTGGATTTGAACTGCCAACCTTTTGGTTAGCAACCATAGTACTTAACTGCTATGCCACCAGGAAGAGAGTGACAAAAACAGGCTTGGGAGAGTTTATTGGGAGCTCAGCTTTGCACATACTCAATATGGCACTTAGCACTTGAGAAGCCTACTTATTACTTACCCAAGGGGAGATGTTAAGGAAAGTATGTGGTTGGGTAATGAGTCGAAATTTCAGAAACAAAATCAAGGCTGGAGGTATAAAGTAGGGTCACTAATATATAGATGATATTTCAAAGCTTTCAGTCTGGATGAGATTTCCAAAGCAGTATGCGGAGATAGAGAATAGAGCCAAGGATGGGTATATAGGAAATTCTGAAGTTAGGCTGGTGGGGAAGTAAGGAGGAATGAATAAACAAGATTGAGGTGAAGAGGGCAGAGAGGTAAGAGTAAAATCAGGAGAAGATATACCAAGTAAAGTATTTTAAGAAGGAGAAAGTGATCAATTGTTTCAAATGCTGCTGATAGGTCAAATAAGATGAAGACTGAGACTGAATACTGAATTTAGAAATGTGGAAGCCATTAACTACCTTGATAAGATTAGTGTTGGCAGAGTGATGGGGTGAAAAGTTGACTGAAGTGGGTTCACGATTGAATGAGACAGGGGAAATCAGAGACAGGAAATGAAGATAACTCAAGGATTTTTTAGACTAACTGATCTATTTAGACTACAAAGGATATCATGCTGCATCTTGACCTAAAGCTTTATGAATAGAGATGGACGAGGTATTAGTAGATTCAGAGACATGGTGGAACATGGTGTGAATTTCCACAAATTAGCTAAGACTTGGACTTCTAACTCTAGATGGTATAGCTGGCAGAATAATTGTTCTTCAAAAATACTCATGTCCTGATGCCTGAAACCTATGAATGTGTTACCTTATGTGTCTAAAGGTATTTTGCAGATATAATTAAGGATCTTGAGATGGGAAGTTTATCCTGGATTATCTGGTCAACCCAATATAACTGCAAAGTTTCTTATAAGAGGAAGGCTGTGATGTCAGAGTCACAGATTTGCTATGCTGCTGTCTTTGAAGTTGGAGAAAGAGGACATCATGAACCAAAGAAGCCTGAAAAGGCAAGGAAATGAACTATTCCCTAGAATTTCCAGAAGGAGTGCAACCCTGCCCACACCTTGATTTTAGCCCTATAAGAGCCAGTTTTGAAACTTCTGATCCCAAGAAATATAAGATGGTAAATTTGTGTTATTTTAAGTCCTTAAATTTGTGGTAATTTGTTACAGCAGCAATAAAGAACTAATACAAATGACATAAGGGGAAAACTCCTAGAGATCCTTTACAAGCAGTACAGATGATGAGCGCTGCCCTGAGACCCAGTCAAGAGGGAACTTTGCCCTATCAACATTCTTTAGAGGGCTCCAATCAGGCACTTATCCAGATGGATCTCTTCCCATGGGATGAAAGATCCATGGGGCTAAGGGAATGTGCCCATCTGAGCCCAGGCCCTGCCTTTTTGGTCCACAAAACTGTTTATCCAGAACCCTGGAATTCCTGCTGCCTAGTACCTACAATACTTGCATATGATGAGACAACATGCCCTTCATTGAAATAGGAGCTGGATGCTATATGACAGAGTTCTTCTCAGCAAACACTTTCCCAGTGTCTGTCATCACAAGACAGGCCCCTACTCCCAAGTGTGCCCAAGGCGAGGCTGACTGGATGGAGTGCAGGGACATTGAGAATGGAGTTGGAATTCTTGAGCCGGGATTTCTACATGCATATGTCAGGAGTCCTTGAGGTGTGGGATAAAGGAGAGCATGACGAAAAGTGGAGCAGGCCTCATGCCAGGACCTGGGGCTAGCTCTCTCTGGATCTCCGAGTTTGGGTACAATACACCAAGGAATCTGAGAATTCTAAATTTGAACCTAGCTTGCCAGTTGTTATGAGGGGGTATTTGCCAAGGTATAAAGAAAAACTGATTTATTTACCAGCTTATTAGCTTGGTTTAAATCTTTTGAAAATATTTGACAGATAAAATGTGTATTCTTGTCCTGAGCAGGGCAAATGTGCTAGGGGCTTAGCAGACTGTTTATTCAAGTTGGATCATTCCTGGATAAATTCAGTGGTACAACCCTGACCAGTACAAGGGCTGCTTGTGAGGTAAAATTTGCATCAGCTGAAGCCTGAAAATTTATTTTTCATATTATACTTAAGTCAACCTGTTTAGAATAAGATGATTAAAGACAAACAAGCAAACAAACAAAAAACCCAAACCCATTGCTGTTGAGTCGATCTGACTCATAGCCACCCTGTAGGGCAGAGTAGAACTGCCCCACAGAGTTTCCAAGGAGCACCTGGTGGATTTGAACTGTTGGTCTTTTGGTTAGCAGCCAAGCTCTTAACCACTGCACCACCAGGGCTCCATAAGAAGATTAAAACCAAAAATAACCAAACCCATTGCCACCGAGTTGATTTCCATTGATAGCGATCCTTGGGTATACAATATTTCTATTTAAGAATTATGGCCGTATTAATTTCCTCCCATTTAAGTTGTATGGTCTCCATTGCCTTCGCCTCAGATCCACAATGCTTTGGAGTAGCTATTTTTATGGGGTCATTTTCCAGTGCCCTGGAGGCCAGTGGGAGCCATGCTGGGAAGTAATCACTTTTGCAGAGCAAAGACTCACATATCCCAGCTGCTGGGCACCTTCAGGCGGATGGAGGAGCAGCCCTCACTTAGATGGAGAGACTTCCTGGAGACATCTGCTCTTGATGCAAATGGATCATTTGCCTTCTCGCAGCTGGAGACCTATCTAAAACAGGTGGATCATTCCTCCATTGTCTCCCATAAACTAGAACATTTGCTTACTTGCTCTCCTTGTTTTTTTTTTGCCTACATTGAAACACTTCCCCCTT
The DNA here is from genome assembly GCF_030014295.1 of Loxodonta africana. Taxonomy (NCBI): domain Eukaryota; kingdom Metazoa; phylum Chordata; class Mammalia; order Proboscidea; family Elephantidae; genus Loxodonta; species Loxodonta africana. The sequence continues at coordinate 48,777,799 of NC_087361.1, forward strand.
ACTTATGGTATCTTTTCTACTTATTCCATGGGGTCTGGGGTAGCTGTCAATCAGTGTCCTGTTTTCCTGCTCACTGAGAAAGGGGGGCATGTGACTCAAATGAGACCCACTGGACAATCTTTGCCAGAATTTAGACTCTGAATAGAGTAACACTTAGGCTAAGGGTGATAAAAACTGACTTGTACTGGAGGAAGGACAAAGTAGAGACATGTTACTGCTACTAAAATTTCTTTGTGTTGTTAGGTGCCCGTTGAATTGGTTCAGAATGAAATGCAGCCCCATCCTGCACCATCCTCACAATCATTGCTTTCCTTGAGCCTATTGTTGCAGCCACTGTGTCCACCCATCATGTTGAGGGCCTTCCTCTTTTTTTGATGACCTTCTACTTTACCAAACATTATGTCTTTCTTCAGGGACTGGTCTCTCCTTATAGCATGTCCAAAGTATGTGACACTAAGTCTTACCATCCCCACTTCCAAGAAACATTCTGACTGTACTTCTTCCAAGACAGATTTGTTCATTCTTCTGGCAGTCCATGGTATATTCAATATTCTTCACCAGCACTGTACTTCAAAGGTGTAAATTATTCTTTGGTCTTCCTTATTCATTGTCCAGCTTTCCCATGCATATGAGGCAACTGAAAATACCTTGACTTGGGTCAAGTGCACCTCAGTCCTCAAAGTGATATCTTTGATTTTTAATACTTTAAAGAGGTCTTTTGCAGCAGATTTGCCCAATATAATAGGTCATTTGAAGTCCTGACTGCTGCTTCCATGGGTGTTGATTGTGGGCCCAAGTAAAATTAAATCCTTGACAACCTCTATATCTTCTCTTATTATGATGTTGCTTATTGGTCCAGTTGTGAGGATTTTTGTCCTCTTTATATCAAGGTGTAATCCATACTGAAGGCTACAGTATTTCTAGAAGTACCCTTTTTTTCCTACCCTAATGAAGTGAAAAACAAGGCTCCAGGAACTGATGGAACATCAATTGAGATGTTTCAACAAACAGATGCAGTGCTGGAGGTGCTCAATCATCTATGCCAAGAAATATGGAAGACAGCTTCCAGCCAACTGACTGGAAGAGATCCATATTTATGCCTATTCCCAAGAAAGGTGATGCAACTGAATGTGGAAATTATAGGACAATATCATTAATATCACATGCATGCAAAATTTTGCTGAAGATCATTCAAAAGTGGCTGCAGCAGTATATCAACAGGGAACTGCCAGAAATTCAGGCTGGTTTCAGAAAAGGACGTGGAATCAGAGATATCATTGCTGATGTCAGATGGATCCTGGCTGAAAGCAGAGAATACCAGAAGGGTGTTTATCTGTGTCTTGTTGACTATGCGAAGGCATTCGACTGTGTGGATCATAACAAATTATGGCTAACATTACAAAGAATGGGAATTCCAGAGCACTTAATTGTGTTCATGAGGAACTTTCACATAGATCTAGAGGTGGTTGTTCTGACAGAACAAGCGGATACTGATTGATTTAAAGTCAGGAAAGGTGTGCGTCAGGGTTGTATGCTTTCACCATACCCATTCAATCTGTATGCTGAGCAAATAATACAAGAAGCTGGACTATATGAAGAAGAACGAGGCATCAGGATTGGAAGAAGACTTATTAACAACTTGCGTCATACAGATGACACAGCCTTGCTTGCTGAAAGTGAAGAGGACTTGAAGCACTTACTGATGAAGATCAAAGACCACAGCCTTCAGTATGGATTGCACCTCAACATAAAGAAAATAAAAATCCTCACAACTGGACCAACGAGCAACATCATGATAAATGGAGAAAAGATTGAAGTTGTCAAGGATTTCATTTTACTTGGATCCACAGTCAACAGCCATGGAAGCAGCAGTCAAGAAATTAGAAGACGCATTGAATTGGGTAAATCTGCTGCAAAGGACCTCTTCAAAGTGTTGAAGAGCAAAGATGTCACCCTGAAGACTAAGATGTGTCTGACCCAAGCCATGGTATTTCAATCGCATCATATGCATGTGAAAGCTGGACAATGAATAAGGAAGACTGAAGAAGAGTGGACGCCTTTGAATTGTGGGGAGGAATATTGAATATACCATGGACTGCCAAAAGAACGAACAAATCTGTCTTGGAGGAAGTGCGGCCAGAATGCTCCTTAGAGGCAAGGATGGCGAGACTGCATCTTACATACTTTGGACATATTGTCAGGAGGGATCAGTCTCTGGAGAAGGACATCATGCTTGGCAGAGTACAGGCTCAGCAGAAAAGAGGAAGACCCTCAACGAGGTGGATTGACATGGTGGCTGCAACAGTGAGCTCAAGCATAACAACAATTGTAAGGATGGCTCAGGACTGGGCAGCGTTTCGTTCTGTTGTGCATAGGGTTGCTATGAGTTGGAACTGACTCGACGGCACCTAACAACAACTAAAAACAATGAAGCCTGTTGGTTTTGCCTTTTTTTTTTAACCTAAATTGTCGTAGCCTTAATAAAATATCACAAAGTAGTTGACTTATAAGAACAGAAATTTATTGCCTTGCAGTTCTGGAGTCCAGAAGCCCAGTCAAGGTGTCAATTATGTCAATTCCTTCTGGGGATTCTGAGAGAGGAACTGTTCCATGCCTCTCTCCTACCTTCTGGTTTCTGCCAGCAATCCATGGCATTCTTTAGCAGATTGTAGATGTACCTTCCCCCTTCATGACTGTTTTATTGTCACTTCTCCACTTTTATAAGATACCACTCAGAAGAGATTAATATTAGGACTCATCCTACTCCTGCATGACCTCCTTCATCTAACTGATAACAGCTGCAAAGACAAATCCTATCACCACAAGGCAGTTCACATTCACCAATACAGTGATTACAACTTTAGCATATCTTTTTGAGGGAACATAATTCAATCCATAACAGCCGGAATTGCTTGTAAGGAAAGAGGCCTAAGTGAGACGTTGGTCCTTGCATCTGGAATGTCTTCCTCCTAGCCTCACCCTAACCTTACTTCCAGCTTCACGCCCCACATATATTCTATTTTACTTTACTGACTTAATAGAAGAGCCTACTCCCTCCTTCTTTGGAATTTTTCCTTGCTCATTGCCTGGATATCAACCATGCATTTCTTGTCTCCCGGTACCTACTCCATTCCTGTGTGGTAGACTAAAACCAGGAAACCAAGCTCATACTTCCTGCTCTATGATCTATGATCTTTAAAAAGTCTATAAATAGGACAAAATGTTAAAGTAAAATGAGAACACTATTGAGTTGTTCTGTTTGAGGGTATTGTATTAGAATTTGATTGTCACAATAATTCTTAATAAACAGCCATAAAACCTTAGTGAGATACAACAAAAAAATGTTCATTTAGCTTGTGAGTCTTCAGGGGCTGGATTTGGCTCATCTCTACTTGTCTTGCTCATGTGTCTGCACTCAGCTTAGGTTAGCTTGATGGCTTTGTTGATCTTGGCTAGGATGTCTCACAAGTCTGGGTGGTATTTAGGATGCCTGGGACTTGAATAGGAGCCCTGGTGGCAAAGTAGCTAAGTGCTCATCTGCTAACTGAAAGGTTGGTGATTCAAAACCACCAGCCACTTTGCAGGAGAAAGATTTGGCAGTCTACTTTCACAATGATTTATAGCCTTGGAAACCCTATGAGGAAGTTCTACTCTGTTGTATAGGTTGCTATGAGTTGGAATCAACTCAGTGGCATTGGGTTAATGTGGCGGGGATGCCTGGGGCGACTTAGGTCTGGTCTTCATGTCTCTTAGCCTTCTCCTGTGACAAGAGGTCTAGCCTGGACATGTCCTTCTTATGGCAACGGCAAAGGGCAAGCATAAGTAAGCTCAACCATGCAAGTGCCTTTCATGCCTCTGCTTGCACCACATTCAATAGAATCTCATTGGCCCAAAGCAAGTCACATAGCTGAGCCTAGAGAGTGGAAGAACCTTACAGAGTTACACGCAGAGGATGTAGATACAGGGAAGAGTGGCAAACTAGGACCATTATCACCTTCAATCTACCACCAGGGTAATTTCTCTTATTTATTTATTTTGCTTTTCTACATTTTATAATCCTCCTACCATAAGTTTACTGACAAAGATCAAAGACTGCAGCCTTCAATATGGATTACAACTCAACCTAAAAAAAAAAACAAAAACCCTCACAACTAAATCAATAAGCAACATCATGATAAATAGAGAAAATAATGAATTTGTCAAAGATTTTGTTTTACATGAATCCACAATCAATGCCCATGGAAGCAGCAGTCAAGAAATCAACCTATTGCATTGGGCAAATCTGCTGCAAAAGAGCTCTTTAAGGTGTTCAAAATCAAAGATATCACTTTGAGGACCTAGGTGCATCTGTCCCAAGCCAAGGTATTTTCAATTTTCTCGTATGCATGGGAAACCTGGACAATGAATAAGGAAGATCAAAGAAGAGTTGATGCACTGGAATTAGTGTTGGTGAAGAATATTGAACATACCCATGGACTGCAAGAAGAACAAAAAAATCTGTCTTAGAAGTACAGCCAGAATGCTTCTTAGGTGCAAGGTTGGTGAGACTTGGTCTCACATACTTTGGACACGCTATCAGGAGGGACCAGTCCCTGGAGAAGGACATCATGCTTGGTAAAGCAGAGAGCAAAAAAGAGGAAGACCCTCAACAAGATGGATTGACTCAGTGGCTGCAACAATGGGTTCAGACAGCAATGATTATGAGGATGGTGCAGGATTGGGCAGTGTTTCTTTCTGTTGTACACAGGGTTGCTATGAGTTGGACCTGACATGATGGCACCTAACAACAACAACTACAATAAACATCTACAGCTTGTTTAATAAAGGATACTTTCCAAAGGAGAGTAGATTGAAATAACTGAAAACAGAAAAAACCCATATATGATATGGTTTTGCCCATCACATTTGCTGAAGTACTTAGTAATTTATTAAAATGGATCAAAATAGCTTACCTGCTTGAGCGGTCAGCTCACCGCACACTGGGTAACCTCACCTTTCCCTTTTTCTGTTCAGTGTGACTAGAGCTGATAATCAAATGCTGAAATTTATTTTGCTTGTAGACTTGAATGCACAAGTAGCTCTCTGGCTAAGGTTAAGTTCTGTTTGCTAAGCCTTGCTGAACTCAAAGAACTTTCTTTTTCTATAAACTGTTTGCAGTGAGTTTGCAATTTCATCAAACGAGAGCAATGCACCAGAGATACTCATTTTTCTTCCTCTTCTTACATGAACTTCTTAGTACCTGGGGATCTTCATGTTCTTAGAGTGACTGTGAAGCCAGCATTTGGACAAACTCAAGTCTCTATTTTAATTGATGATATTTTTCATGTTTACACTGTACTTTATGACTAAAATGTTTGGATTCTGACCATGGAACAAAACTTACCAAGGTTATAGCTCAATTTCTCCTTAGAAACCAGGATGGCAAGACTTTGGCTCAATTATTTTGGACATGTCATCAGGTAAGACCAATCCTTAGAAAAGGGCATGATGTTTGGTAAGTCAGAAGGTCAGTGAAAATGAGGGAAACCCTCAATGAAATGGCTTGACACAATAGCCGAAACAATGGACTCAAATATACCAATGGTCATGAAGATGGCACAGGACCAGGCAACGTTTCATTCTGCGATATATAAGGTCACCATGAGTCAGAGCTGACTCAACGGCAACTAACAACAACGTGGCTCAGTTGTCAACTGTTATTGAAAGATGGAAAGAGATGTCAACTCATCAGAGAGGTCTTTATTGACCTCCCATTTAGAGTAGGCTCCCTGCCCCCATCATTCTCTATCTCACTTTCTTGTTAGTTCCTTTCACATACTTGCCACCATGTACACTTATTTAATTATTTGAATATTTATTTGTTTATTCTCCTTTCTGTAAGTTCCGTAATAGCAGGGACCACACCTGCTTTGATCACAGGGATATTTCTAATGCCTGGCACATTGCCTGGCATCAAATACTTATTTTATAAACGAAGGGCCACCAGAGCTTATACACTTACACTTCAGAACCTTATGTGTTAATGACCCAACTCATTTTTTTAAAAATCTGATGGCTGTAATATAAAAGAAACAGGCAACCCATTTTTTTATTTCCTGCTAAAAATAGTTGTATCTCTGCTAGAAGTTCCATCCAAAAGTACCCTCAATATGCACCTAGTTTGTTATATAGGAAAATCAACTTTTGGTAGAGACATGGTTGCAGGACCAGAGTCAGAAGTGTAGATGACTAAAATAATACCATAAAACAACTCTCTGGGATCCATCGTCACTGATGGTCAGGCACAGCAGACTTTCCTGTTGCTGAGGGAAATATGTAACTTGGAATCTACTCAATAAAATATGTCTCCATTGTATCGAATAATTTGTGAGGGTGCGTTTGTGTAAGTGTGCAGGTTTGCATGTGTTTGTGCCATTTCGTTTGTGCAGTTGTGTTTGCAAGGTCAGGGTTATGTGAATACAGTTGAAAAAGTCACAGTATGACAACATTAGAAAAAGCCAGTTATCCCTCTTTCTCAAGAGGAAAAAAAAGATAAGAAAAAACCTTCCCAAAGTTCAAGGTCAATTTGTTTTACATTCTACCCTTTACTGTTGAAGGGCAAGAATAAGTCACAAGAAACAATTTGCTCTGACTCGCAGATTCTGAATGTACATAACAAAAGAGAATAAAACATTGCCCAGTCCCGCACCATCTTCATGACTGTTGGCATGCTTGAGTCCACAGTTGTGGCTATTGTGTCGATCCATTAAGGGTTTCCCTCATTTTAGCTGACCTTCTACTTGATCAAACAAGTTGTCCTTTTCCAATGAGTGGTCTTAACCTCATGACATGTCCAAAGTAAGTGAGCTAAAGTCTCACCATCCTCAAAGAAGCAATTTAGACAATGTTTTTTCTTAGTCTTAATTTTGATCTGGGATTGCTGAAAATTTCTCGCCCATAGTGTCAAAATAATACCATTTGCTGGGTGATGACTCTTTGGGAAGAAATGTATCTAGAAGCCCCCAAGCAGCCTGAGGCTGATGCTCTGCCCCACACTTTGTCCTTCAATTTCCACTTTTATGAGCTTATTTGTCTCTTTCGGTCTCCAATTCTGATTTCTGTCCAGAACTCATGAACAGAAGTTGCTGTCTTCCATCTGGAAACATCAATATGGGTCTTCATTGCCCTTTTCACTATCTGTCAGCACCTTCTGAGCCCAGTAAGGCTTCTTTCCAGCATGGTCTGTCTCCCTTAATTCAATTGAGTCAGTTCTAAACAAGCCTGGTGATATAGTAAAGGCCATGGCACCATCAGCATGAGATTACCTGAGCAGGTAGATCTTTGTTGAGACTCAGGGACCACATGTCCACAGAGATGGGACCATCTTCTTGCATCTTTCATGAGTTTTCCAAATTTGCATATCTGGCTGTTTTCATGGGTTCCTGAAAGCATACTACAGCTGCCCTATGTCTTAATCTGCATGAGTGGAGACTGGACATTCCTTTTTTTTTTTTTTTAATTGTGTTTTAGATGAAGGTTTACAGAGCAAACTAGTTTCTCATTAAACAATTAATACACATGTTGCTTTGTGACATCAGTTGCCAATCCCATGACATGTCAACACTCTCAGTTTCTCAACCTTGGGTTCCCCATTACCAGCTTTCCTGTCCCCTCCTGCTTTCTCATCCTTCCCTCTGGACTGGTGTGCCTATTTAGTCTTGTTTTGTTTTATGGGTGTGTCTAGTCTTTGGCCAAAGGGTGAACCTCAGGAGTGACTTCATTACTGAGCTCTAAGGGTGTCTGGAGGCCACAGTCTCAGGTTTCTCCAGTCTCTGTCAGACCAGTAAGTCTGATCTTTTTTTTTTTTTTGTAAGTTAGAATTTTGTTCTACATTTTTATCCAGCTCTGTCCAGGAACCTTTATTGTGATCCTTGTCAGAGCAGTTGCCGGTGGTAGCCAGGCACCATGTAGTTGTGCTAGACTCAGTCTGGTGGAGGTTGTGGTAGATGTGGTCCATTACTCCTTTGGACTAATCTTTCCCTCGTGTCTTTAGTTTTCTTCATTCTCCCGTGCTCCAGAGAGGCTGAGACCAGTGGATTATCCTAGATGGCCAGTCACAAGCCTTTAAGGCCCCAGACCCTACTCACCAAAGTAGAATGTGTGATATTTTCTTTATAAACTATGTTATGCCAGTTGAGCTAGATGTTTGGGAACTGGACATTCTACTTAGCTTTTGAACAACTCTTCTTTGGGTGGTGGCTCTTACCTGAAGCTGAGCATCAGAATCATTATAGAGCTTCTTGAGAAAATATTCCCCCACTACCAAGTGCTACCTGAGGTCTCACACAAAAATAAGTGCCCAGCACTTTCATGTGTTAACAAGCAGCATTGCCTCCCAGAAACTGTCATTTTTTTCAAGAGTCCCTGCTCAGACCATTTATACTGATGGCAGATGAAACTGAGCCTTGCTTCACCACCTCCCTATGCAGTAATGAAACAATAATAATCATACCATTTATTGACTGTTCACTAAGTGCCAATCATAACTCCACAAGACAGATACTCTTTTTATCACTGTTTTTCAGATAAGAAAACTAAGTGTTAGGACTTCAGTGTAAATTATTCAAGTCACACAACTAGTAGATGGTTCATATACTATCTGAATTTGTATATGCCTGAAACTTAACCACTTTGCTGTATTGCTAGCTATTCTCCTCCATCTTATATCTACAACCTAATTGTTCCCGCTAACCTAGGCAGGCTAGTTTCTGGTAGCCTTCCCTACTTTGCCAGGCTATTTTGAGTCCCAACATCTTTGTTGTATTATGTCTCCATGATATGGTACAGCTATTGGCTCCTGTAAAAGGACTAACCCTCAACTTCTGCTGTTTTTCTTCATGTTCTTATATCTGGCTTTCCCTACAGTCTGTCCCTTCCATTTTAAAGGCCATCTTTAAATGCCAACAGGGACTAGAATTTTCATTTGTAAAATAATTATCTTAGTTATCTGGTGCTGCTATAATAGAAATACCACAAGTGGATCACTTTAATAAACAGTTTATTCTCTCACAGGGTAGGAGACTAGAAGTCTGAATTTAGGTCACCAGCTCGAGGGAAAGGCTTTCTCTCTGGGGGAATGTCCTTGTCATCAATCTTTCCCTGGTCTAGGAACTTGTCAGTGCAGGGACTCAGGGTTGAAAAGACACACTCTTCTCTCAGTGCTTCTTTCCTGGTGGTATGAGGTCCCTCCCCTCTCTGCTTACTTCTCTCTTTTATATCTCTAAAGAGATTGACTCAAGACACAGCCTAATCCTGTAGATTGAGTCCTGCCTCATTAACATAACTGCCTGTAATCCTGCCTCATCAACGTCATAGAGGTTGTGTTTACAACAGATAGGATAATCAGATCAGATGACAAAATGGTGGATAGCCACACACAATACTGGGAATCATGGCCTAGCCAAGTTGGTACACATTTTGGAGGGACACAATTCAACCCGTTACAATAATCAGTGACTATTATGTACTGTAATTTAAAATGCTTCCAATAGTCAGTTCTTAGGAAAGTCTTGCACTTAATGTAGCCATGGTATGTGAGCAGCCATCTACCCAAATGTCGTTTTGGTAATAGAACAGCCTCTTAAAATCTGCACCTCATAACATGTTATTGCAGGGAAGTGCTTCTTAACAATTTTCATAGAATCTTGTCTTTTTCACAATAATAAAAGGCCATTTCAGTGCAGCTATTTAGCAAATTGAAATTCCTTTTAAAGTTTGAAGCAACAAAAGAGAAGAACTATTTGACTTGAAAGAATAGCTTACATTGTTGAAGAAAGTCAAAGTCGTTTCTTATAATGCAATAGCCATTGCATTTTAAATAAGAAACCCAGATGGGTCTCACTCTGTGCATAGGTAAATAAAAAAAAAAAAAATGTGGTATGAAAATACAAGTTTTGTAAATGAAATCACATTTTAAATACACAAGGCTTGTAAATTACTTGCAGGACTTTTTTTTTTTTTTTTTAAGTAAAATGTTTGCTTTGTATACACAATTGCTCAATATTCACCACTACAAATTCAGTTACTTAATTACAGTAGTGACTTTGTTTAAGAAGGAACACAAGTATACATATATATCTTGTAAGATGCAACTTCAGGAAGAAAAGAAATAATGCTTGTTTATAAAAGATACTATTTTTAAAATTGTAAGAATTATGTTTGATATTTAAAAAATAAGCATATAGAATTATAATAAATAAGAATCTATCATTATGTGTGGAACAAAATTCTAACTCATGCACACACCAAGACAGACTTACTGGCCTGACAGAAACCCCTATAGTCCCCAGACACCCTTTTAGCTCAGTAATGGAGTCACTCCTGAGGTTCACCCTTCAGTCAAAGATTAAACAGGCCATAAGAAAAAATGAGATTGAAGGGGCACACCAGCCCACGGGCAGGGACGAGAAGGCAGGAAGGGATAGGAAAGCCTGTAATGGGGAACCCAGGGTTGAAAAGAGGAGAGTATTGGCTTGTGGTGGGGTTGGCAACCAATGTCACAAAACAATATGCATACATACCAATTGTTTAATGAGAACCTGGTTTGCTCTGTAAACCTTCATCTAAATTACAATAAAAAATTAAAAAAATAAATAAAAGTAAATAAAAAAAAGGTTAACACGATCAGCTGCTAACTGAAAGGCTGGAGGTTTGAGCCCAGAACAGGAAAAAAAAAAAAAAAAAAAACTATCATTATGGCTTCTGATGGGCAAAAGCTAGCAAACATAAAAGAAAAAATGAAAACAGCCTGCTACCTTTAGTTAAGGACCGATATTATGGACTAGATTGTGTGCCCCAAAATATGTGTTGGAATCCTGACCCCTATACTTGTGAATGGAATCCCACTTGGCAATAAGGTTGTCTTTTGTATGTTAATGAGGCCATATCAGTGTAGGATGTACCTTAAACCTAGCCACTTTTAAGATATAAAAAGACACAGAAGTGGGCAAGCACAAATGGGGGAAGTATTGATGCCACGTGGAGGTCACCAAGCAATTGAGGGACACCGGGGCTAGAGAAGCTGAGGATTGTCCCTCACAGCAGACAGATTGCAAGCCTTCCCTTAGAGCTGGTGCTCTGAATTCAACATCTAGCCTTCTAAACTGTGAGAAAATAAATACCACAAGTGACTGCCTTAAAAACACCCACTTGTGGTATTTGTTACAGCAGCACTAAGAAACTAAGACACCCGATAATATATTTTTATGTAAACGTTCCTAAGTAGTGTTCGATTTGTTTTTCAGGACTTTTTACCTCAACAATTCTTTCCTCTATAACATGCTATTATATTCCTAAATGTTACTGCTGAAGTAATTTCTATAGTTAGTGAATCAGAAATTAAATGTCATACTCTCTTTAAAAAAAAAAAAAAAAGGCCCAAACCAATTTTCTTTCATGGACTAAGACTAAAACTCAATGAACTGTGAACCCCCACGGGGTAGAACCACGATCGAGTCATCACTGTATCCACGAGTAGGATTCCCACTGGTTGGATAAATTAATTGATGAATAAGTGGATATATTCTGGTTACTGCAACAAACGTTCCAATTTTTTTTTTTATCATACAGAGTCTGATCATGAAAATAAAATCAAATAAATAAACTTCTGTTATATCTAGGAAGCTCAAAGCAAATATATATATATATATATATATATATATATTTTATTGTTTGTAGCTGGCTGGAGGTCATACGTTATACTAACTTAAATTTACCATAATGGGTTGCCGATGACACAATCTTGCTTGCTGAAAGTGAAGGAACTTGAAGCACTTACTGATGAAGATCAAAGACTACAGCCTTCAGTATAGATTACACTTCAACATAACGAAAACAAAAATCCTCACAACTGGACCCATAAGCAACATCATGGTAAACAGAAAATATTGAAGTTGTCAAGGATTTCATTTTACTTGGATCCACAATCAATGCCCATGGAAGGAGCAGTCAGAAAATCAAAAGATGTGTTACATTGGGCAAGTCTGCTGCCAAAGACCTCTTTCAAGGGTTGAAAAGGAAAGATGTAACTTTGAGGACTAAGGTGTGTCTAACCCAAACCATGATTTTTTTTTTTAAATTATACTTTAGATGAAGGTTTACAGAACAAAATATCTTCTCATTAAACAGCTAGTACAAATATTGTTTTGTGACATTGGTTATCAACCCCACAACATGTCCACACTCTCCCTTCTCAAACTTGGGTTCCCTATTACCAGCTTTCCTGTCCCCTCCTGGCTTCTAGTCCTTGCCCCTGGGCTGGTGTGCCCCTTTAGTCTCATTTTGTTTTATGGGCCTGTCTAGCCACTGGGTGAAGCTTGAACCTCAGGAGTGACTTCATAACTAAGCTAAAAGGGTGTCTGGGGACCATACTCTCGGGGTTTCTCCAATCTCTGTCAGGGAAGTAAATCTGGTCTTTTTTTTGTGAGTTAGAATCTTATTCTACATTTTTCCCAGGACCCTCTCTTGTGATCCCTGTCAGAGCAGTCAGTGGTGGTAGCAGGGCCCACGCCATGATATTTTCAATCACCTTGAATGCATGTGAAAACTGGGCAGTGAATTAGAAGACCTAAGAGGAATTGATGCCTTAGAATTATGGTGTTGGCAAAGAATACTGAATATATCCTGAAATGCCAGAAGAGCTAACAAGTCTGTCTTGAAATAGTACAGTCAGAGTGCTCTTTGGGAGCTAGGATGGTGATACTTTGTCTCACATACTTTGGACATGTTATAAGGAGGGATCAGTCCCTGGAGAAGGACACTGTGCTTGGTAAGGTAGAGACATCAGGAGAAAAAAAAGGAAGACCATCAATGAGATGGATTGACAAAGTGGTTGCAACAATGGGCTCAAACAGAGCAACTATTGTGAGGATGGTGCAGGACCTGGCTGTGCTTCGTTCTGTTGTACGTAGGGTCACTATGAGTTGGAACCAACTTGACGGCACTTAATAACAACATCAAACATCTGTTATAATCTATACAAATCATGTGGGAAGACACCAATACATTAAAGAAAGTAATTGACCCATTGTTATTGGTTCTTTGTGCTGGGCAGGAAAAAAGCAGGCAGAAATTTTTATCTCCTGTGCTCTCCTTTGAAAGTAGGTCTTTGATAAATCATATATCTACCTCTCCTACCAAGATATAAAATCTTTGTTAATTTTTTAAACATACACTCCATAAAGTACCTGAATATTAAGTGTACAGGTTGAAGAATTTATGTATTGCATTGGGCAAATCTACTGCAAAAGACTTCTTTAAGGTTTTAAAAAACAAAGAGGTCACTTTGATGATGAAGATGCATGTGTCATGGTATTTTCAATCTTCCTGTATGCATGTGAAAGCTGGACAATGAAAAAGGAAGAACAGAAGAAGAATTGATGCATTCAAATTGTGATGTTGGTGAAGAATATTGAATATACCATGGACTGTCAGAAGAATGAAGAACATGACCAAAATGCTTCTTAGAACCAAGGATGACAAAATCTCAGATTGCTTACTTTGGATGCCTCATCAGAAGAGGTCAGTCTCTGGAAAAAGACATCATGTTTGGTAAAGGGTCAGTGAAAGAGGGAACTGTCTGTGAGACACAATAGCTGCAACAATTGACTCAAACACAACAGCAATTGTGAGGATGGTACAGGACTGAGTAACATTTTTTTCTGTTTTTGTGTAAGGTTGCCGTGAGTTGTAGCCCACTGCATGACAACTAACAACAAAAACATATTTATGTATTAGGGTTTTGAATTTCTACACATACACACACACATGATTGGGTAACTGTAAGTGTAAGCACCACCAGCGAGAAAGAGGAAGACCTTGAGGAAATGGATTGATGCAGTGGCTGCAATAATGGGCTCAAGGATAACAACAATTGTGAGGATGGTGCAGGACCAGGCAGTGTTTTGTTCTGTTGTACAATAGGGTAGCTATCAGTCGGAACCGGCTCCATTGCACCTAACAACAACAAAGCTTCCCCTAGATGAAAATATAGAACATTTTCAGCACACCAGAAAGCTTTCTTGTGCCTCTATCCAGTCAAAATCCACCTACTTCAAAACAAATATTCTGACTTTTTCAAGACAAATTAGTTTTGCTAGTTATTAACCTTCATAAAAGTAAGATTACACAGTTTGTAATCCCCCTTTTTTTTTTGCTTATTATTATGTTTGTAAGAATCATTTATGTTAAGTGTATGAAGCAATAGTTCTTTTTCTTTTAGTATTTCATTGTGTAAATATCCCATGATGTATTTATATACTCTAATGGACATTTGTGTTATTTCCAGTTTTTGATGATTATGAAAACTCTGCTAAGAATATTCTTATCTTATGTTTTTGGTGGACACATATGTCCGTTTATCTTCGGTATGTATTCAAGAGTGGAATTATTTGGTCATAAAGTAAGCATATACTAGTAAGTACTTTTCCAAAATGATTGGATTAATTCACCCTCCCACCAGTATGTATGATAGTTCCAACTGATCCACATTCTTGTCAACACTTGGAATTGTCCATCTTTTTAGTTTTAGCCATTCTTCTGGGTCTTTAGTCATATCTTATTTCAGGTTTTATTTGCTCTTTTCTATTGAGTAATGGTGGTAAGCACCTTTTCATAAGCTCAGTGACCATTTGGGTAGCCTCTTCTGTGAAATGCTTATTCAAATCTTTTGTCCATTATTATTATTTTTTCCTTCTCTTATAGAAAATCCTTTTCTAATTTTACTTGGGCTAAACAGGGACAGAAACAGTCAGTAACTCCTTCATGGAGGGAGGGAATTAAATTTTCCTGTGACTTGCTTCATTCCCAGAGAAGCTTAAACCTTGCTATATTGTGTCCTCTTTAATATATGTCACAGATTTTGGCTCTGGATCTGAGGTTTTTTACCATCTTAATTTTAGTCCCCAAAATGTTTTTTGAATGGAAAGCTATTGTTATATTGTCTGGTATCAGAATTCATGCTCCTAAGAGTAGGTATGTAAATTATATGTTCCTACATATAGATTATTAATTAAATATTATTTTAAGTTAATGTAATAACTATATTATTACTATAGCAATAATATTGTTCACAATAGTTATTAACGAGAAGATTAATTATTTATATGAAGTTGGGTGCCTAAATTTAATGTTAGTGTCCCCAGCTATTCAAGATTTGCATTTTTTACTTAGCTGGATTTTGTAATCTCCGTAGCCATTGTTACATGTTTTTCTACTTTTAAAAATTATTTTTGATTTATTTACTTAACATGTCATAAATGTTATTAGAGAATAAAAATACTGTAAATAATTAAGGGAATAAACTGTTTCTTGGTTGTTAGACTATCGTGGTATGTATTTATTCCCCAGTGCTAAGAGACCCATCTACTATTTAAAATAAGGCGTTCAGAACATTTAGTGTTATATATGGTGGAAAACGGAATCTCCGTTGGATAAATAACTTGCTTTCATTATTAAAAAGCTTATCTTTCTAATTAAAAAAGTTGATGCTAAGAAGCTATAGCTAAGATTTGTTTTCTGGATTTTTTATGTTGTTTTAATGGAGAAAAGGAGAAATGGTTCAATGGCTTTTAAGCATATGGCCTTATCTTGGGAGCAGTCATAAGATTTTAACAGAAAGTGTAGAACATTAAAAATAGGATTTTAGGTGCTAACTTTTGGGGCTTGGCTAGAGGACAAAACAATTACACAGTGGTTTTATGTGCAATCCTGATGTGTAATATTTATTTTTATTTGTTCTTCATTTATATTTAGTGCATGTTGTAAAGCTGCTAAATGCTATCAAGTAACTTTAGAAATTATAATGAGAAACAACTCTTAATGAAGGCTCTTTTTTTTAAGATTCACTTTGAAGTGTATTAAGGGCATATTCAGCTTTGTGAAGCAGTCTCTATGCATCACAGATTTAATTCATATGCATAATAAAATCTTTCCATGTGCTTGCAGAAATAACACAAAGATCAATAACATGACAGGAGCCAGAGGAATTAAAACACATGGTAGACGAGACTTGTTTTATATGAGACAGGACAGGGAACATTTAAAGCTTAGTGACAGATTAATACAGTCTGTTTTACATTTTGCCTGCTATATTACAAGACTGTTGCATTTATTTCCAGAATTTCAATCAAAGCCACTGAAAGAGAAAGTGGGCATTCAGAATCTTGAAAAAAAAAAAAAATAATAACCTAGTGGACTGGAGCCCTGGTGGTGCAGTGGTTAAGAACTTGGCTGCTAACCAAAAGGTCAGCATTTCGAATCTGCCAGCTGCACCTTGGAAACCCTATGGGGCAGTTCTGCTGTGTCCTATAGGGTCTCTACGAGTTGGAGTCAACTCAATGGCAATGCGTTTGGTTTAGCTTTGGGTTTTAGTAGATGTCTAAGAACCTTCAGCAAAATATATTCTCAATGGCTTGTCACCTCTATTTATTTGATGAGGACTTCTTCTTCGGTTTTTGTTAAGCAGCTACATATCTAGCCTGTGAAGTTATGGTAAATAATGATAACATCATGGTATCAAGAAAACTTTTAATTTTTAAAAGTGCTGGAAGGCAAAACAACAAAATAATTGTTCTTAATATTTTTGGCATTTTGAAACATATAACACACACACACACACACACACACCCTGTGCCATTGAGTCAATTCCAACTCATAGTGACCCTACAGGACAGAATATATACTTAGTGGAAATTACTCTAAGTAGGATTCAGAAGAGGATGTGGAATGAGGGATATTATTGCTGATGTTAGATGGATCTTGGCTGAAAGCAGAGAATGTCAGAAAGATTTTACCTGTGTTTTATCAACCATGCAAAGGCATTGGACTGTGTGGCTCAAAACAAATTGTGAAGACTGGAAATACCAGAACACTTAATTGTGCTTGCGTGGAACCTATACATGGATTAAGAAGCAGTCATTCAACAGAGCTAGGGAATACTGTGTGGCTCACAGTTAGAAAATGTATTCAGGGTTGTATCCTTTCATCTTACTTAATCAATCTGTACAAATAATCTGAGAAGGCGGACTACATGAAAAAGAATGTGGCATCAGGATTAGAGAAAGACACATTAACAATCTGCAATATGCAGATGACATAACCATGCTTGGAGAAAATGAAGATGACCTGAAACACTTACTCATGAAGGTCAAAGACTACAGCATTCAGTGTGGATTATACCTGAACCTGAAGAAAATGAAAATCCTCACAACTGGACCAATAAACAACAGTGTGATCAATGAGGAAGAAATTGAAGTTGTCAAGGATTTCATTCTCCTTGGATCGACAACCAGAATACAAGGAAGCAGTAGTCAAGAAATCAAATAATGTATTGCATTGGGCAAATCTGCTGCAAAAGATCTCTTTAAAGTTTTAAAAAGCAAAGACATCACTTTGATGACTAAGGGGCACCTGACCCAAGCCATGGTCTTTTCGATTTTCTCATGTGCATGCAAAATCTAGACAATGAAAGAGGAAGAGAAGAATTGATGCATTTGAACTCTGGTGTTGATGAAAAATATTGACTTCCAGAAGAATGAACTAATCGGTTTTAGACTAAATACAACCAAATGTTCCTTAGAAGCAAGAATGGTGAGACTTCTGCATGCTTATTTTGGACACATCGTCAGGAAAGACCAATCACTAGAAAAGGACATCGATGGGTAGAGGGTCAGAGGATTAGCAAAAGCTAGAAAAATTCTCAATGAAGTGTATTGACACGATAGCCAAAGCAATGGACTCAAACATGGCAACAATCATGATAATGGCGCAGGACCAGGCAGTATTTTCTTGTTATCCATAAGGTCATCGTGAGTTGGAGCCGACTCGATGGCACCTACCAACAACTGGAATTTAAAAGTAGAATTTGCTCATGAAACATGAAAAGAGAAGGGTGAACTTAACTGCAATAATTGTTGTCACTATGATAGCATTTTTTTGTTTTTTGATAGTATTTGTTGAGAGAGTTTATCTGGCTGGCTATGTGCGTTCCCTGACTTCATTAGAGTTTCACATGTCCCTCCCCAAAGTTTGCTATTGACCTGAGAGGGCAATTGCAAGATAAAGCAGGATCTTTCTTTGGTCAAAGCTAAACAGCAGGGGTAAGTTCAAATGCCCACAGGGACTGGAAAGGTTGAATTTAACAAGGATTCAAGTTCAATGCTAAATAGCAAATGACAGGGGGCCTCGGTATCAAGAAGTGGTTGTGGCAAACGGGAAACACCTGCCCAAAAGCAAAGCTGAGAAGGCAGGAAGGGACAGGAAAACTGGACAAACAGACACGGAGAACCCAGGGTAGAAAGGGAAATGGGGAGAGTGCTGAAACCTTGTGGGGATTGCAACCAATGTCACAAAACAATTTGGGTATAAATTTTTGAATGAAAAACTAAAAAAAAAAAAAGAAGAAGAAGAAGTAGTTGTGACTGTGAGCAACCAGAGTGCTTGTGCTTGCTGAATGGGGCAACCATTACCAGCTTCAGTCAGTTTTTGCAATGGAGGCACGAAGGTCTATTGTGGCCAGATTTTTCAATTTTTTAAAGAGAATCTGGAAAGCAACCATTTTTTTAAATATTTGAAAGCTTTGAAAAAAATCATTACACTGTGTGGGCCAAAAAAAAAAAAAAAAAGGTCTAGGTTTGGTCCTCAGGACCCTAAATCTGAGTCTTTCATATGCAGTTTGATAACTCTATTTCAGAGCTATAACCATGATGACTTCTTTCAAACTTTTTTTTCCCAATAGACAAAATTAAAACTGAATTCAGGAAACTCCAGGGGGCTTTGCACTTGTCATTATTAATGTTATTGCTTTATTGATCACCATGTGGGAAGAATAGCTATAATTTTCAGTACAATTAGCCTACGGCGAACATTGAGATCATAAAGCTAATGGCTTAAAGCAACAGCAGAGCACTGGTTTTAATGTAGCCATCCTTTTGAGAACGGTAATCAAGAGTGCCTACTGTGAGTCAGGTAACAGTGAGTAATGACCATTATTCCTCTTCACACTCCAGGGAAGACAACAGTGAATACAATTTAAATACAGTCAGAAAATAAAGGTCATGCAATATAGCATGTTCTGTACAATGATAAAATATTTTGCACTTTGACCAAACTGATTTCAGTACTTATTTTAGCTTCAGACTATGTAGCACTTCTGAACAACTGAGCATTTTCTCTTGATTTTAATTCTCAAATTTCTAATTTCTTATGTACTGTCAATGTGAAACTATAATCTTGACTCCATTTATACTCAGTGATGGAGTATTTCTAGACTGGATAGTATTTGGATTAGAAGAAATTTACAATAGTGCTTCCAAGGAAAGTACAGAAATAGTTTTTTAATGTAAGATACAAAAAAAAAAAAAAAAAATTCAGGAGCTAAATTTAGTTATGCATTATATTTTTTTTCAGTCATTTCCTTTCCCTGACTTTGAAGTGAATAGCAACAAATATCCCCCACGCCTCCTGGTCTTGCCACCAGTCCTGAGTCAACCCAAAATAAAACTAAACCTTTTGCCGTTGAGCTGATTCTGACTCATAGCGACCCTATAGGACAGAGTAGAACTGCCCCAAAGTGTTTCCAAGGAGCTCCTGGTGGATTCAGACTGCAGACTTTTTGGTTAGCAGCTGTAGCTTGCCATAGCTCCTAACCACTGCACCACCAGGGTTCCATCCTGAGTAGGGCAGGGAGCAAATTACAAGCTTTAGTTCCAACAGGAGGTGGGATGCTGCCTGAGTTTAGCCAACTACACTGTTAGATGGTGCACAGTCCACACAAGACTACTCTCACTTCTGACAACAACTGCAAGTTCAGGCTGGGGTTTCTAAAACTGCCCTTAGGCTCCATACTTCACTACAAAGACTCACAGAACTTACTGAAAGTAGTTATATACTCACCAAAAAACCCAAACCCATTGCTGTCAAGTCGATTCCGACTCATAGCCACCCTGTAGGACAGAGTAGAGCTGCCCCAAAGGGTTTCCAAGGAGCACCTGGTGGATTCAAACTGCTGACATTTTGGTTAGCAGCCATAGCACTTAACCACTATACCACCAGGGTTTCCGAACAGTTGTGGTTTATTACAGGGAAGAGTACAGATTAAAATCAGTCTAGAGAAGAGACACATAGGGCAGAGTGCAGAGATGGCCCAAACACAAAGCTTCCAATCACCCTCTCCCTATGAAGCCAAGGGCAGTGTTCTTTCCTCTTAACAGTGATATATGGTAATATGCAGAGTATTGCCAGCTAGGGAAGCTTACCCAAGCCTTAATACACAGAGTTTTTAGTGGGGCTCAGTTACACACTGCCTGCATAACTCACCGTTAGCCTTCAACCCTTCCGGAGGTCAGGCTCATACTTTTAGCCTCCACTTCCTCAGGAGGCGGAAATGATACTGCATGGCCCAAAGCCCCCATCATAGATCACATCTTTAGCCTGTCCAGTGGCCAAAATCCCCAGGCAAACAAAGAGACTCTTTTCAAGGCATGACATTCCCAAGGCATAGAGATCACCTTCAATAGTCAAGGGCAAAGGCCGGACCTGTTTTTGGGTAAAGTTGATTCTTCACTACACAAATGTGATAAAACGATTTCAAACAGTCACTGTCCTGGTAATTTTTGTGCTTGAACAACCTGTGCACCTTCTGTTGAGGTACACTAGGATTGGGTTTTTGCCTTTGGGTCTTTAGCACTCTAGTTTCCTGCAGCACCTGGAACCCAACCGTGAATTCCAATCTGTAGGCTAAGATCCTGATGCTTATGCCTAGCGTTTTGGCAGCTGTTTCCCTTAGGGTGCTACTAGGCTGTCATCCCTCTCTAAGCATCATCAGGGCCAATCTGGCCACCGATATTCCTGTTGGCCTATCCCATTCTTCGTATTGGAGCTTTTCAGGTAGTGATACCTGTGTGAATCAGACTGACTTCTCTACCTGACGAAATACAGTAATTTGCTTGTTACTCCTACAATAGACTTGCGTATCCAGGGCTCTCACATTTGGACTCTTCCTCCTCCTCTCTGTAAGTGATTGTTAGGTCCTAGAGAGTTTTGTGGTGGAGGCTGTGTGGGATGCAACAATATTTGCACAGAAGGCTGCTGTTTTGATAGCACTTTAGTACCAGGATTTGAACCCCAGAACTGTCGAGTCAACTACCCTCCCAGCACATCATACAGTCTCACTTCTCCAGGTCGGTACTGGAGAAACGAGTAACATCACAAGGTCAAAATTATTTGGTAAGGAATTTTTCCCTTGCTTACATTTAAATGGGTGCTAGTCATGAGGTATGTGCATGCGAAATTAGCTTCAGATTACAAGCTTTGGGTTTAATTAGCTCCTTGGCAATAAAGCGTCTCCATCTGGAAAATGTGAAGTTAAATACACAGTTGCTGCAACTATGGCCATTTTGGACGTTGTCAATACAGGTAGTGCCTGGGTTACAAAGTCCAACTTACAAACAACTCATACTTAAGAATGAACTGCCATTAAACCTATTATATTAAAAATTTGAGTTAAATACAATGGTTTGTAATAACAAATGCACATACTGCTTTGTGACACTCTTGAAAACATTACAAGGTTTGGAAGTGTTTCTTTGTTGTTGTTAAGTGCTGTCAACTCGGTTCCGACTCATAGAGACTCTGTGTACAATAGAACGAAACACTGCCTGGTCCTGCACCATTCTCAAAATCAGTGTTATGCTTGAGCCCATTATTGCAGCCACTGTGTCAATCCATCTTGTTGAGGGTCTTCCTCTTTTTGGCTGACCCTCTACTTTACCAAGCATGATGTCTTTCTCCAGAAAATGGTCCCTCCCGATAACATGTCCAAAGTATGTGAGATGAAGCCTCATCGTCCTCACTTCCCAGGAGCATTCTGGCTGTATTTCTTCCAAGACAGATCTGTCCATTCTTCTGGGAGTCCATGGTGTATTCAATATTCTTTGCCAACACTGTAATTCAAATGCATCAATTCTTCTTAGGTCTTCTTTATTCATCATCCAACTTTTCCATGCATATGAGGCAATTAAAAATACCATAGCTTGGATCAGGTACACCGTAGTCCTCAATGTGATGCCTTTGTTTTGTTAACATTTTAAGGAGGTCTTTTGCAGCAGATTTGCCTGATGCAATACTTCATTTGATTTCTTGACTGCTGCTTCCATGGGCATTGATTGTGGATCCAAGTAAAATGAAATCCTTAACAACTTTAATCTATTTTCTGCTTATCATGGCATTGCTTACCAGTACACTTGTGAGGATTTTTGTTTTCTTTATGTTGAGGTGTAATCCATCCTGAAGACTTTGATCTTTATCAGCAAGTGCTTCAGGTCCTTTTCACTTTCAGCAAGCAAGGCTGTGTCATCTGCATATCACAGGTTGTTTATGAGTCTTCCTCCAATCCTGATGCCTCATTCTTCTTCATATAGTCAAGCTTCTGGAATATTTGCTCAGCAAACAGATTGAATAAGTATGGTGAAAGGACACAATTCTGACACACACACTTCCTGACTTTAAACCATGCAGTATCCCCATGTTCTGTTTGAACAACTGCATCTTGGTCTATGTGCAGGTTGGGCTCAAGCACAATTAAGTGGTCTGGAATTCCCCTTCTTCCCAATGTTATCCATAATCTGTTATGATCCATATAGTTGAATGCCTTTGATTGTCAATCAAATACAGGTAAACATCTTTCTGGTATTCTCTGCTTTCAACCAAGACCATCTGACATCAGCAATGATATGCCTCGTGTTTCTTAAGTGTTTTATATGCATAGAAAGGTAAATATATACTATATACTAAGACAAAAGTTTGAGTAACTGATGCTAAATAAGAACCCTATGTACTTGTTCCGACTTACCTACAAATTCAACTTAAAGAGAGTCATAGGAATAGATCTTGTTCATAACCGGGGGACTGCCTGATTGTGCCCTGGGATCATCACGATAGGGCTCACATTCTCTATTTCTTTTTTGTTCCTTTTAAAAACAACACTATGTCTTATAATAAGATGGTCATGAAAGACTTCGAAGCATGATTTTAAAGCTTTACACACTATTATGACTTTAAATAAGAAAGGAAAAAACGGAAAGCTTCAAAAAGTGAAACTCTGCCTTTAGAGGAAAAAAAAAAAATTGAGGCCTCAGCCTCATTGCACTGCTCTTGGCTGACTCAAGCTGCCTATAGTAACATTGGGTTTGAGTGAGAGCCCTTCTTGGCACATGAAGAGGAGTGATTAGGGTGATTAACTAGGAGGCATTTTCCTCACGTTTTATTCTTGGTTCTAAAATGGATTGTATTAGATTATCTTCCTAAGCCACCATCCATGGTGTCGTGAACATACATCACTTGCTGTAGTTAGGCAGCTGTGAAATATAGCGTAATATCTGCTCTGCTGGGCAAAAAAAAAAAAAAAAAAAAAAAAAATCATTTTAAAACCTCTTAGTTCACATTCTTATGACTTTTGGACAAAAACATTCTACACCCTTCTGAAGTTATAGTTTCTCAGTTCCATACCCGGGTGATCCTCTTGCCCACACACGTACAGTTGTGATCTACATCCTGAAGGGGACTGAGTGTGCTACCACCTGGTCTTTAAAAAAATACATTCTCCAAATTCTGTTTTTGTTTAAATAACGTCATTTCTATCTTCGGTGTATGCTAATGATTGGGGTATGAAAAGACGTTTGCCTAAAAAAGAAGTTATGTTTGCAAGTTATTTGGTGCTGTGCATACGGTATGAACTGGCATTTAAAAAACGTAGTACATTTACATGTACATACGGGAAAATTTGAAAAGCTGTCTGTATTGGTAACGATAGGATTATTATGCTGCAGTAATCAAATTGCACTGATAATTATGTACTGATGACACAAACTCTCTTAAGGTGAAAGCAACTCTCCAAGGTAGCTTCTCTCTAAGTGATGACTCAGAAACCCAGGCCACTTGCACCTTGAGGTAATTCCGTCTCAACACATGGCTTCCACGGTTGCCTTTGAAGAGAAGACGGGCTCTTTAAAGCCTCAGTTTACAAGCGACTCTATTACTTCCACTTACAGTTCATTGGCAAGAACAGGGTTTCTCAACCTTGGCTGTATCAACGTTTTGGGCTAAAATGTTGTTTGTTGTTGGGGCCTGTTCTGTGCAGTGTACGATGTGTGACAGCCTCCCTGGATGACACTAGATGCCAGTAGCATCCCCGTCAGCTGTGACGACCCAATATGTCTCCAGACATTGTTAAATGTTCCCTGTAGGGGGAGGCAAAATGGCTCCTGGTTGAGAACCACTAGCCTGCAGCTAGGCGTGTAAAAAAATAAAAGACGTGTAGCCCTGACTAAATGTAAAGTTGTTGGGAAATACGGTCTTCTGTGTTTACAGAAGGAAAGGATAAACACTAGTAGTTTGTAACACATCAGCTAATGGAAATAGAGAAATTCCATCATTTCACTATACACCTAAACATACACGAAAAATACTAATATATGTTCCAATTTTATCATAAAACAGATAATATTGAATGTCTAAAGTAAATTAGACAATTCTTAAGAGCTAATTAAATTGTAAAAAGAAACATTTATAGTGAAAATGCAATAAAAGAAGGAAAGGATGTGTATACATTTTTGGGAGTCCTGGTGAATGAGAAATGAACTTGAGCTGTAAACTTTCACCTAAAGTACAACAAAATAAAATAAAAGAATTAAAGGAAGCTGAAATTGTAATTATTGTATTTAGTGAC
Organism: Loxodonta africana; assembly: GCF_030014295.1. Classification (NCBI taxonomy): domain Eukaryota; kingdom Metazoa; phylum Chordata; class Mammalia; order Proboscidea; family Elephantidae; genus Loxodonta; species Loxodonta africana. The sequence continues at coordinate 48,802,559 of NC_087361.1, forward strand.
CAGAGGCTTTAAACAAACCGTTAACTATAAAGTAAACACGAGCATTAGAACAAATTACTGTTACTGTAAAAACTTTTTTAGCAGCTCTGAACATACATTTAATGTTGAAAATAATTTATCAGACATTTCTGGGATAGACTAGTGTAGGTTTACTTGTTCACACAAGTTGACCTCAGTAATTTGTTTTGTAAATTTGTTGCCAAACTGTATATATATATATGTGTGTATATATATATATATATAGACTGTATATTAGCCATAGAATAATTAGTAAGAATGTTTTCGATTATAGGGAAAGAAATCTAGTGAAACCATCTTCAGTGAGAGAGAGAGAAGAGGAGAAGGAAAGAAGAGAAGGGAGGAAAGGTTTGTTTCTTGCTCCTGTTGCTCATTGCTGCTCCACTCCACATCCACAGGCTGAAGGTGCAACCGCTAGGTCAGTCTTGTGCAAGAGGAAATAAATAATCATAGAACCAGGTGGTGGCGCTTGCAGTTTCTGCTTGGACAAAGCACAGACATCACTTCTGCTTATGTTCCATCAGTTAAAGCAAGTTACACTGCCAAGTTTGATGTCAGTGGTCAACAGGAATAGGTCTTCCCACAGGGAGATACTGCAAGTGACCTGACAACACGAGGGATGCTCAGTCCTCTTACAGGGAGGGCCACAAGAATTGTGGACAACAACATAATCCAATACCGATGTTGTGATGGTTCACTGTATATGGGACAGGGTTAGAGCTGGGGTACAATCGCAACCATCTCTGCTTCTCTCTGTTTTAGCTCTATTCTTTTCAACCATTGAAAGTAAGAGGAAGTCAATTGCAGTGCTAGGTTTATATTCCCCTATTTAGCAACAGGAGCCTTGGTTGGAGCAGTGGTTAAGGATTCGGCTGCTAACCAAAAGATTGGCAGTTCAAATCCACCAGCTGCTCCTTGGAAACCCTATGGAGCAGTTCTACTGAGCTGTTATGAGTCGGAATTGACTCAACAGCAATGTTTTTTTGTTTGTTTGTTAATTAGCAAAAGCAAGGGAAAGGAATTCTCTCCAGGGTTTAGCTTTGAACATGCCTGAGGCTGATTGTTCATACTTTTATGTCCACACTACATGGCCAAAAATAGAGCACTGAGATTTCAGTCTTTTTATGTTCATGTCTTGAGCAGGTAAAGAGTATTTTTTTCCCTAAAGAAGGTCAGAAGATGTTGTTGCCAGAAGCAGGTACAGGAGCTGAAACAACCAGAAAAGATGTCCACTGTTTATAGAAATGACATCACTGAAATGAAGTAGGCTAGAGTATAAAGAGACAATATAAAAAGGTAATTTTTTTCCATGTTTACTTAAGTTTTTGTTCCCCAAGTCCCATAGTTACATAAAGTCTTTGCCACTATCAAGAGAAAAGGTTGCAGGAGAACTCAAAACTCAATTTGGGGAAAAAACAATCACTCCCCAGATGTTCTTTATAAATCTTTGAATAGGGAGCTAAAGCTATAAAAGCTTATTACTCCATTAAAGTAATATTGTTAACTTGGCAAAGAAGATAACTTAAACTTGCTTTACTCTTGCTCCCAATTATTATTGATTTTTTTCAAAAGCTCTTTTGATGTACTGAGATTCCTTAATGTAGAGTTGAAAAGAGAAAGCGGTGAACCACCAATTACGTATTGTGGTCATCTTTAGATAAAGAGAAGCTCCAAATATAGTCATTGACTTTGAAGAGTTTACAGGGTAGATGTTGAGAGTGCAGCACACATGGGCAGAGATAATAGCACGAGATTAGATATGACAAATACAAGAAGGATAGGGGCAATGTGTTCTTCATAGCCAGAGCTCATTTGCTGGCAAAGGTACTGTAGGACAACCAGGACCTTGAGATCATACAGGTAGGACAGGCAGTTGGGGCTAGTTTTGTATAGTACTCACTGTGGGACAGGCTCAATTCTCAGAGAACATGTCTGTCCAGGTAGGCAGATGAACTGTGGTATCAGGAGGATTTGTTAGCAAGTTCTGAAAATTTAACTTTTCATAAGGGCAGTAGCTAATGGATGATTTTGCCCTGCCTCCCTCTCCCAGGGTTCATTTGGAAATGTCTGGAAACCTTGCGAGAGGGTGCAACTGGAATCTACTGGGCAGAGATCAGGGATGCACATCCAACATTGCACAGGACAGCCCCTCACAACAAAGAATGGTTCAGTCCACAATGTCAGTAGTGCTTGAGGATGCAAATCCCTGCGTTAGGAAGTCTGTGGACATGAGATAGAGCTAGACTAGGGCAAGAATGTAAATAAAAGAAGAAAGATCTATCAGCTTCATTGCAAAAGATAAACCCATAAGAGTATGTGCCTGATTGGGTAGAGTTCATAAAATGCTTTTCAACACTTTAGAGAGGTCTTTGCAGCACATTTGGCCAATGTAAAGCGCCTTTTGATTTCTTGACTGTTGCTTCCATAGGTGTTGATTGCGAATCCAAGCAAGAAGAAATCCTTGACAACTTTAATCTTTTCTCCGTTTATCATGATGTTGCTTATTGGTCCAGTCGTGAGGATTTTTTTTCTTTATGTTGAGGTGTAATCCATAATGAATGCTGTGGTCTTTGATCTCCAGAAGTAAGCACTTCAAATCCTCTTCACTTTCAGCAAGTGTGTTTGTGTCATGTGCATAACGCAGGTTGTTAATGAGTCTTCCTCCAATCCTCATGCCCCATTATTCTTCATATAGTCCAGCTTCTTGGATTATTTGTTCAGCATACAGATTGAATAAGTGTGGTGAAAGGATACAACCCTGACGCACACCTCTCCTGACTTTAAACCATGCAATATCCCCTTATTCTGTTCGAACTTCTGCCTCTTGATCTATGCACAGGTTCCTCATGAGCACAATTAAGTGTGCTGGAATTCTCATTCTTCAAAATGTTATCCATAATTTGTTATGATCCACACAGTCAAATGCCTTTGCATAGTCAATAAAACACAGGTAAACATCCTTCTGGTATTCACTGCTTTCAGCCAGGATCCACCTGACATCAGCATGATATCTCTGGTTCCATGTCCTCTTCTGAATCTGGGTTCAATTTCAGGCAGTTCCCTGTTGATATACTGCTGTAGCTTCTTTTGAATGATCTTCAGCAAAATTTTACTTGTGTATGATATTAATGGTATTGTTCAATAATTTCCACATTCAGTTGGATCACCTTTCTTGGGAATAGGCATAAGCACAGATGTCTTCCAGTTGGTTGGCCAGGTAGCTGTCTTCCAAATTTCTTGGTTTAGATGAGTGAGCACTTCCAGTGCTGCATCTGTTTGTTGAAACATCTCAGCTGGTATTCAGTCAATTCCTGGAGCCTTGATTTTTTTTGCCAATGCCTCTAGTGCAGCTTGGACTTCTTCCTTCAATACCATTGGTTCCTGATCATATGCTACCTCCTGAAATGGTTGAATGGTGACCAATTCTTTTTGGTATAGTGACTCTGTGTATTCCTTCCATTTTCTTTTCATGCTTCCTGAGTTGTTTAATATTTTCCCCATAGAATCCTTCAATATTGAAGCTCAAACCTTGAATTTTTTCTTCAGTTCTTTCAGCTTGACAAATGCTGAGTGTGTTCTTCATTTTAGTTTTCTACTTCCAGGTCTTTGTACATGTCATTATAATACTTTACTTTGTCATCTTGAGCTGCCCTTTGAAATCTTCTATTCAGTTCTTTTACTTCATCATTTTCTTACTTTCACTTTAGCTATTCAGGTTCAAGAGCAAGTCTCAGAGTCTCTTCTGACATCCATTTTGGTCTTTTCTTTCTTTCCTGTCTTTTTAATGACCTCTTGCTTTCTTCATGTGTGATGTCCTTGATATCTTTCCACAGTTGGTTTGGTCTTCCATCATTAGCGTTCATCGCATCAAATCTATTCTTGAGATAGTCTCTAAATTCAAATGGAATATGATCAAGGTCGTACTTTGGCTCTTGTGGACTTGTTCTAATTTTCTTCAGTTTCAACTTGAATTAGCATATGAGTAGTTGACGGTCTGATTTGCAGTTGGCCCCTGGCCTTTTTCTGACTGATGATGTTGTGCTTTTCCATCATCTCTTCCCACAGATGTAGTTGATTTGATTCCTGTGTAATCCATCTTTTGAGGTCCACGTGCATAGTTGCTGTTCATGTTGGTGAAAAAAGATATTTGCAATGAAGAAGTTGCTGGTCTTGCAAAATCAAAATCATGTGATCTCTGGCACCGTTTTATCACCAAGGCCATATTTTCCAACTATCCATCCTTTTTCTTTGTCTCCTACTTTCATGTTTTTATCACCAGTAATTATCAGTGCATCCTGATTGCATGCTTGATCAATTTCAGACTGCAGAAGTTGGTAAAAATCTTCAGTTTTTTCATCTTTGGCCTTTTCATTTTTGGTTGATGCATAAATTTGAATAATAGTGATATTAACTGGTCTTCTTGTAGGCGTATGGATATTATCTTATCACTGACAGCATTGTACTTCAGGATAGACCTTGAAATTTCTTTTTGATGATGAATGCAACTCCACTCCCCTTCAATTTGTCATTCCCGGCATAGTAGAATGTCTTAGTTATTTAGTGCTGCTATAACAGAAATACCACAAGAGGATGGCTTTAACAAAGAGAAATTTATTCTCTCATACTCTAGTAGGTTACAAGTCCAAATTCAGGGTGTCAGCTCCAGGGTAAGGCTTTCTCTCTCTGTCGGCTCTGGGGGAAGATCCTTGTGCTCAATCTTACCCTGGCTGAAGAGTTTCTCAGGTGCAGGGACCCCATGTCCTAAGGACTCGCTCTGCTCCTGGTGCTGCTTTCTTGGTGGTATGAGGTCCCCTGTCTCTCTGCTTGCTTCTATCTTTTATGTCTCAAGACACAATCCAATCCTGTAGATTGCATCCCACCTTACTAACACAACTGCTGCCCAACCTCCCTCATTAACATCATAGAGGCAGGATTTACCACATATAGGAAAATCACACAATACCGGAAATCATGGCCTAACGAAGTTGACAAATATTTTTGGGGGGATACAGTTCAATCTATGACATAGAGCATAAGATTGTCCAATTCAAAATGGCCATTACCAGTCCATTTCAGCTCACTAATGCCTAGGATGGGGCCCCAGTGGCACAATAGTTAAGTGTGTGGCTGCTAACCAAAAGGTTGGCAGTTCAAATCCACCAGCTGTTCCCTGGAAACCCAATGCGGCAGTTCTACTCTGTTCTAGAGAGTTGCTATGAGTCAAAATTGACTCGATGGCAACGGGTTATGGTTATAGTTACGGTTAATGCTTAGGATATTGATGTTTATGGGTTCCATTTCATTTTTGACTATTTCTAATTCTCCTAGATTCATACTTTGTACATTCCATGTTCCAATTATTAGTGGATGTTTGCAGCTGTCTCTTCTTATTTTGAGTCGTGCCAAATCAGCAAATGCAGGTCCCAAAAGCTTGACTCCATCTATGTCATTAAGGCCAATTCTACACTGAGAAGACACCTCTTCCCCAGTCGTAAGGCCAATTCTACACTGAGAAGACACCTCTTCCCCAGTCGTATTTTGAGTGCCTTTCAACTTGAGGGGCTCATATTCCAGCACTATATCAGACAATATTCCACTGCTATTCATAAGGTTTTTGCTGGCTAATTCTTTTCATAAGTAGACCACTGGACCCTTCTTCCTAGTCTGTCTTAGTCTGAAAGCTCAGCTGAAACTTGTCCACCATGGGTGACCCTGCTGGTTATTTGAACACTGGTGGCATAGCTTCCAGTATCACAGCAACACACAAGTCCCTATAGTATGACAAATTGACAGATGCAAAGATCAATATAAACTCTCATAAATCATATTGATAGTATGTACCTTGATATGATGAGAGTGGCACTTTACTTCAGTTGTCTCCCTCCAAAATCCCCACAATTCCAGTTTATTTGTGAGAAAAGCATCAGACCAATTCCAGTAGAGGTGCATCTTACAAAATACCTGTCCAGTGCTCCTCAAACCTGTCAAGGTTATCAAAAACAAGGAAAGTCTCAGTAATTGTCACAGCTAAGAGGAGGCTAAGGAGACATGATAACTACATGTAATGTGGTACCTTGGATGGGATCTTGAAACAGAAAAAGGGCATTAGGTAACAATTATGGATATTTGAGTAAACTATGACTTTAGTTAATAATGCATCCATATAGGTTTATTAATTGGAATGAATGTACCATACTAATGTTATAGGTTAATAATAGGGGAAACTGTATGTGTATGTGTAAGGGATATATCTGAAGTCTTTGTATTATCTAGTCAATTTTCCTGTAAATCTCAAAATGTTCTCAAATAATAATTTAAAAAAAGTTTAAAGGAAGTGTAGGGCCTACGATGTACTAGAAATCGAGTTCCTTTCCTAAAGATCTACCTACCTACCTACCTACCTATCTCTCTCTCTCTTTCTACATTTACTGGCTAAAAGAACAGTGAATTGAACTCGACATGCAAGGAAATCTAGTCCAGAGACTTCCAATTTGTGACTCTCAATCTTGACCACCTCCTTTGTTTTGCAGATGATTGGACCAGAGTCCCATCATGTGTGAAAAGTTTACTGAAGTCACACAATTATCGGTTCTGGGGCAGTCAGGCTTTGGAAGTCAACATCTTCGTATCTAGGATAGAAGCCTAGTGCTGTGTAGTGAAGGCTCGTGGACAGTGTTGACTACCACAGTTAGTCTATTCTCTCCATTTTTAAATACATGTGAACAGACCAACATTGAAACTTATTACACATGGAAAAGAAACATAAAGAATCAGGGTTTTAAACGTAACTACCATTTTTTTTTTACCATAGTGGTTAAGAGCTCGGCTGCTAACCAAAATGTTGGCAGTGCAAATTCACCAGGCACTCCTTGGAAACCCTATGGGACAGTTCTACTTTGTCCTATAGGATCTCTATGAGTCAGAATCAACTCAATGGCACCTAACAAAAACAACAACAACAACTGTAACCTATTAGAAGAGGAATTTAACATTTGCCCAATAATTTCAAGAAACAAGAGAGAAACGTATTTCTTTATGTTGTCATGAAACACTCAGCACTGAAAATTATGAACAAAAAGCAATAGGCTTTGGTTTTTTACAGTGGCAATGAGAGCAGGATATGTGAAAACTCTGGATTTACAAAAAATTGTTGAATTTGTTGGAATGATATAAAATGAGATATTTAAGTAGGGGTCATGAATTGCAGGCTAGTTCCTAATTTAGTCAAGCTGCAATCTTGGCTGTGGACATGACAGAGCCCTGGAGGCTGGGAGAATGCTGCTGTGGTGGTTGAATACCTTGGTGCTATTAATGCTCTTTAAGTGAATTGATAGTCTTGTGAATGAGCAATGAGCATAACATATGAACATAAATACATTCTTCCAAGTGTTATTAATCTTCTAACATGGAAATATTCTACATTAATCATCCATTTGGAAATTGACTATTTTTATTTTGAAAAATTGGATACAATATTACAGACTTTCAAAAGTTAATTATTGATTTTTTCATGAAAGGAATAGTTAATAGAAAGGAAATGTGCTTTTTCAATTATTGTCAAATCAAACCACTGGAGAAGTAAGTTTATGGTCTGGAATTTTCCACACTGGTCCAAGTTCCCATCTTCTTTCTCTCGTGTTAATAATGGGTAATATTTATTGAGCACTTGCTATAAAAAAAAATAGATTATTTTATTTAATTCTTAATACAATCCTCAGAAAAGGCATCATTATTTTATGGTTTAAATGATGAGGACATTGAAGGTGACATAGATAGGAAGTGGCAAAACTAGGATTTAAGACCAGGCTGCCTGACTTCAAGTAAAGACCATATTCTTACCTTCTATGTTCTACTGGCATCTTTTGTTAATAAAGGTGAAAAACTGATGGTATTCTTCCCATTCATATTAGGGGGAAGACTCAGAGAAGTCTTCTCCTATGAGCCCCCTGCCACTCATCATCACCCCCTAGAGGAGATTAGATGACCTTGTGATATGTTCCCATCGTATCTCGTGCTTTTTAATTTATAGCGCTTTTCACAAACCCAATTTTGTACCCTTTCTTTACTCCTTGTAATCCATGTGAGAGACTGTCTTATACAATAAGAGCCTTTGCTACTTTAATAATTAACTGTCCTTAGAGTTCCAGATAGAATTGTCCTGGGCTGAATTTTATTCTTCAGTAAATTATGGGATAGTGAAGTATACCAAAGTTTATTACACACAGTTTTATATTACTATTTTCTTCTGTCATTACTACACAGCCAAGAAATAGCTCATTGTTTTATCAGTGCCCTCACTATTAGCCCAATCCCTTTTTTTGCTTCTTGTTAATTTCTTAAATAATGGGACTAAAAAATACGTATATATACATACATGTACATGTATATAAACCAAAACCAAACCCGTTGCTGTTGAGTCAATTCCAACTCATAGTGACCCTATTGGACAGCAGAACTACCCTATAGAGTTTCCAAGGAGCGCATGGTGGATTTGAACTTCTGATCTTTTCGTTAGCAGCCGTAGCATTTAACCACTATGCCACTAGGGTTTCCATATGCATATAAACATAGACATATGTATGTATGTATGTGTATGGTGTGTATATGAAATAAAGCAACAATGTACTGGATCTCATATTTTGAAGTAACTAAAGATTTTGTAATGTATACTGTTTTTGTCTGTCACAAGACAAGAATATCTTGACATAACAGTAAAATTCTTAAAACAAAACAATATGCACTTCTGGTGTCAAAACAAGATAATTTGCTGGCTTTGGAAAGAATTTGGAATAGTTTTTAAAAAACTGATGAATAATAGCAGATGAGGAGCCCTGGTGGCACTGTGGTTAAGAGCTTGGCTTCTAACCAAAAGGTTGGCAGTTCAAATCCACCAGCCATTCCTTGGAAACTGTATGGGGCAGTTCAACTCTGCCCTTTAGGGCTGCTATGAATTGGAATTGATTCAACGGCAACAAGTTTTGTTTTATACAAATACACAGACACACACACACATACACAAACATATATAATGTGAGAGAAGTAGAGATAGAGAAAGAGAAACAGAGAGAGAGAGAAAAGACGCAGGGAGGAGTAAAATGAACCCAGTGTACCCATTACCCAACACTATGGCCAGCGATACAGCCATTCTTGTTTCATTGATGCTGCCGTCCATTCTCACTCCTTGATTGTTTTGGAACAATTCTCAGACGTTATATCATCTCGTTGTAAATATTTCAGTACGTATCTCTGTAAGAACTCTCAAAATATAATACAACCACAATAGCATTATCACAATAAAAATAATTGACAATATTACTTTAATAGCATCAAATATCCTAGTGTTCACATTTCCCCATTTGTCTTACAGAATTTTATAATTATATTTCACTTTATTTGAATTGGAGCCCTGGTGATGCAGGGGTTAAGCATTCGGCTGCTAACCAAAAGGTCAACAGTTTGAGCCCGCCAGCTGCCCCTTGGAGACCCTATGGGGCAGTTCTACTCTGCCCTATAGGGTCACTTTGAGTCAGAATCTACTCAACAGCAACGGGTTCAGTTATCTGAACTGAATTTGAAACTGTAGGATTCCCTTCTATCTCACTGATTTTGTTGATTTTTTTTTTTTTTAAGAAACAGATTTGTTTTGTAGAGAGTGTCACCATCTGGGTTTTGCTGATTTCATCCCTGTGGTGTCATTTAACTTGTTCTTCTTTTCCCTGTATTTCCTGTAAATTGATGTTTTTGTGGTTGTTAGGTCCCATTGAGTCAGTTCCAACTCACAGCGACTCTATGTACAACAGAACGAAACCTGCTTGTTTCTGCGCCATTCTCACAATTGTTGCTATGTTTGAGCATATAACATGCCCAAAGTAAGTTAGATGAAGTCTCTTCATCCTCCCTTCCAAGGAAGATCCTGACTGTACTCCTTCCATGACAGATTTGTTTGTTCTTCTGGCAGTCCCTTGTGTATTCAATATTCTTTACCATCATATAGTTCAAAAGCATCAATTCTCCTTCCATTTTCTTTAGTTATTGTCCAGCTCTTGCATGCATATGAGGCAATTGAAAATACCATGGCTTGGGTCAGGTGTACCTTGGTCCCCAAAGTGACATCTTTGCTTTTTAACACTTTAAAGAGGTCTTTTGCAGCAGATTTTTCCAATGGAATAAATCATTTGATTTCTTGACTGTTGCCTCCCTGGGCATTGATTGTGGACCCAAATAAAATGAAAGCCTTCACAACTTCACTATTTTCTCTGTTTATCATGATGTTGCTTATTGGTCCAGTTGTGAGGATTTTTTTTTCTTTATGTTGAAGTGTAATCCATACTGAAGACTTTAATCTTTGATCTTTTTAGTAAGTGATTCAAGTCCTATTCACTTTCAGCAAACAATGTTGTATCATCTGCTTAACTCAGATTATTAATGAATCTTCCTCCAATCTTGATGCCTTGTTCTTCTTCATATTGTCCAGCTTCTGGAATGATCTGCTCAGCATACAGATTGAATAAATATGGTGAAAGAATACAACCCTGATGCACACCTTTCCTGATTTTAAGCCACACAGCATCCCCTTGTTCTATTCAAACAACTGCCTCTTGTTCTACGTGCAGGTTTCGCATGAGCACAATTAAGTGTCCTGGAATTCTCATTCTTTGCAATATTATCCACAATTTGTTATGATCCACACAGTTGAATGCCTTTGTATAGTCAATAAAAACACAGGTAAACATCTTTCTGTTACTCTCTTCCCAAGACCCATCTGACATAAGCAATGATATCCCTTGTTCTACGCCCCTCTCTGAATCTGGCTTGGATTTCTGGTAGTTCTGCTGCAGGCATTTTTGAATTATCTTCAGCATAATTTTATTTGCAGGTGATATTAATGATATTGTTCGATAATTTCTGCATTACACTGGATCATCTTTCTTTCGAAAGGGCACATCTATGGATCTCTTCCTGTTGGTTGGCCAGGTAGCTGTCTTCCAAATTTCTTGGCATAGACTAGTGAGCGCTTCCATAATTTTTTTCCATTTGTTGGAACATCTCAATTGGTATTCCGTCAATTCCCAGAGCCTTGTTTTTTGCCAATGCTTTCAGTGCAGCTTGGACTTCTTCCTTCAGTACCATCAGTTCTTGATCATATGCTACCTCCTAAAAAGTTTGAAAGTGAACAAGTTCTTTTTGATACAGTGACCAGGTATTCCTTCCATCTTCTTTTGATGCTTCTTGTGTCTTTCAGTGTTTTGCCCATAGAATTCTTGAGTATTGCAACTTAAGGCTTTTTTCTCCAGTTCTTTCAGCTTGAGAAGTGACAAGTATATTCTTCCCTTTTGGTTTTCTAACTCCAGGTCTTTGAACATTTTATTATAATACTTTATTTTGTCTTCTTGAGTTGCCTTTTGAAGTCTTCTATTCAGCTTTTTTACTTCATTGTTTCTTCCACTCTCTTTAGCTGCTCTATGTTCAAGAGAAAGTTCCAGAGTCTCTTCTGACATCCATTTTGGTCTTTTCTTTTTTTCTTGTCTTTTTAATGACCTTTTGCTTTCTTCATGTACCATGTCCTTGATGTCATTCCACAACTCATCTGGACTTTGGTCATTAGTGTTCAATGCATCCAATCTATTCTTGAGATGGTCTCCATCTTCAGCTAGATCTAAAGGCACTGTTTGCCTTCTGAGTAACATATAGGCCAGTAGAGGGAGGATTTGGAGGGCAGGGAGGGGAATAAACATGTATTGAGAACATACTCCTATGTCAATTACTTCAAATAGTTGACATAGGAGTATGTTCTCAATGCATGTTTACTTCATAGAGACAAGGACAGTGGGACTCAGATGGAAGAACTGATTTGCCGATATCACATAGTAGGAACTGTCAGGAGCAGTAGCTCACCTAGTTCATCTGACCTGACATTTATACTCTTTTCTGGACACTACTTTGCCTTTATTACACCATAAGAGCACAAGCAAACATTTTCACCACTCTGACATCATATGAAATACATGGAATAGTTGATTGTCCCTTTACGGAAAAAAAAATAAACAAGAGCTCCCTGGTGGCACAGTGGTTATGTACTCAGTTGCTAACAGGAAGGTTAAAACCCACCCAGCAGCTCTATGGGAGAAAGATCTGGCAATTTACTCCAGTAAAGACTGTTGTTGTTGTTATTACGTGATGTTGAGTTGGTTTTGACTCATAGTGACCCCATGTACAACGAAACAAAACACTTCCCAATCCTGTGCCGTACTCACAATCATTGTTATGCTTGAGCCCATTGTTCATCCACTGTGTCATTCTATCTTTTTTGAGGGTCTTCCTCTTTTTTGCTGCCCTCTACTTTACCAAGCATGATATCCCTCTTCAGGGACTGACAGCATGTCCAAAATATGTGAGATGCAGTCTCCCCATCTTTGCTTCTAAGGAGCATTCTGGTTGTACTTCTTCCAAGACAGGTTTGTTCTTTCCTTTGGCAGTCCATGGTATATTAAATACTCGCCTCCAATGCCACAATTCAAAGCCATCAATTCTTCTGTCCTCCTTATTCATCAGCATTTCAACACCATGACTTGTGTCATGCTCAGCTTAGTCCTCAGAGTGACATCTTTGCTTTTCAACACTTTTAAGAGGTATTTTGCAGCAGATTTGCCCAATGCAATGTATCTTTCGGTTTCTTGACTGCTGCTTCCATGGGTGTTGATTGTGGATCCAAGTAAAATGAAATCCTTGACAACTTCAGTCTTTTCTCTGTTTATTATAATGGAGTTTATTGTTTATGTTAAGGTGTAATCCAGACTGAAGGCTGTAGTCTTTGACCTTCATCAGTAAGTGCTTCAAGTCCTCTTCATTTTCAGCAAGCAAGGTTGTGTCATCTGCATAACTCAGATTGTTAATTGTTAATGAGTCTTCCTCCAATCCTGAAGCCCTGTTCTTCTTAATATAGCCCAGCTTCTGGAATTATCTGGAATTATTTGCTCAGCAAACAGATTGAATAAGTATGGTGAGGGAATACAACCCTTATGCACACCTTTCCTGACTTTAAACCATGAAGTATCACCTTGTACTGTTTGAACAACTGCCTCTTAATCTATGTACAGGTTCCTCATGAGCACAATTAAATGTACTGGAATTTCCAGTCTTTGCAATGTTATCCATAATTTGTTATGATCCACACAGTCAAATGCCTTTGCATAGTCAATAAATCGGGTAAACATCTTTCTGATTACAGCTTAGGAAACTCAATGGGTAGTTCTATTCTGTCATATGGGGCTGCTATAAGTCAGGATCAATTCAACAACATCTAACATTCAGTTGAAAAAATATTAATGCCTCTGACTTCATGAGGAGAGTGATTTGAAACTGCCACACCTCCCCATACCACATACACACTCCTTTCTCTTTTTCTGTGGCATGTTCTCAATATATGTTTGAGCAGGGATACTGTTAATGCTTTCTTAGAAAATTTGTTTGTTTCCTAAGAAATAGACTATAATTGATGGTAATAAGAAGAATAACGATTGATAATATCTGTTAGGTGTGCTCAGGAGTGGTGTTCAGAAGAAGTTAATCTCCTCCCTTGGTAAGGCATGTTCTGTCTCACATAGTTTAGAAAAATCATTGCTCGTAGCCTGGGTGAGAGCTCTTCCATATTCCAGTCACAGGACCTGATACCTGCTTCTACTTTTGGTATGCCCCCTCTCACTGCACCCCTACTATGAAACCAAAGTAGGTTGTTTCTTCATCTCATTCTTCAGGAAGAAACTCTGTTCATCTGTAGGGTGAGCTGATACTGGGCAGGGACAGCCATGGGCTTTCAGCAGGTGTGCGGGGCTGTAGAATTTGCAAGAGATGAAAAAGTGGCTCAGGGGACTGAACTTCATTGTTTTTCAGGGGCAAAGTGAAATCTTTCAGGGGATAAGGAAGGGGACAGGAAGTGATGAGGTTTAGTGGAAAGGACTTCAGGAAGCAAATGGGAAAGGGAGAACCAGGGAATGGGAACGGGGTGTGGGGAGGGGAAAGCCCTTCAGGGATATCCTTTGAGGGCCTAGCCTTGAGGATTTAGTAATCTGCATGGTGTAGGCACATAATATCAGATTTTCATCCTTCCATTCCCTACCCTGTGCAGCTTTGGAACCATTTCCTGAAACCTTCAGCAACAACTGCTTGTACATTGTCTTAGTTTCCTAGTGCTGCTGTAAAAGAACTACCACAAGTGAGTGATTTAAACAAGCAGAAATGTATTTTCTCACAGTTCAGAAGGTTAGAAATCTGAATTCAGGGCACAGGTTCTAGGGGAAATCTCTTTCTGACCACTCTGGGTAAAAATCCTTGTCTCAACTTCTCTAGCCCCAGCGTTCCTCATTTCCTTGGCAGTCTCCATATGGCAGTTTCTCCCTCCGTGCTTGCTTGTTGTGTCTATGCTGTTCTTTATATCACTCAGAAGTGGTTAGGTTCAGAACACACCCTACGCTGATATGGTCTCATTAACACGACAAAGAAAACCTTATTCCCAAATAAGACTGCACCCATAGTATAAAGTCTAGGATTCCCACACGTATTTGGGAGGTGGGTTTCAATCCATAAGACACATTTAGTGAGCTGCGGGCTTTGAGAAAGGCAGACGAGAGGTATCAGGTAGAGGTAGGAAGTTAGCCACCATCCTCTCACTTCATTCAGTCATCCAGTGGGCAAGAGGAATCTTCTCTCTAGGTCTACAGGATGGTAGAGAGTGGATCTAGTATGGATGATAACAATCCGAGTGGAGAAAAAGTGTGGCCAAGTCTGCAAGATTTCCATTCCACAGAGTGTGGCTAAGGTGATACTCTGAGGGACAGAGGAGAAAGTATCTTATCACATGATTTATACTTTTGGCAAGCACAGGGCAAAACAACCTTCCAAAGAATGGGATTATTACCTAGAATCAAATAAATCATTCTCACTCTAAAAAGAAATAGTTCATCCGATAATAATTAATCCAGAGTTTATGTCTGCATCCATCTGAAGGATTCTTGGTTGCACTCAATAACCACTGTTCCTAGTCATTACTTGCAGCACCTTAAAAACTTGGAAATTGCTTGAAATGATCCTTGGCAAAGTCCATAAGGCCTGGACCAGGCACTTGTGCCTAGGATGGAGGGAACAAGAGCTTTGTAAAGAAAGGAAAAGTTCCGCTCCAGTCCACTAGGTAGATCTCTTCAACCAGCTTGTTTTCCTGGCTGCCTCAGGATTGATGGGAAGGACGAAAGAAAAGTGTAGATTATTCAGAGGGAAGATTGTGGCTGTCTTTTAGGGTGTCAGAAGTCGATAATATTTTTAATATTTTCTCTATTCCTGGCTAACGCAGAGCTTGAGTGAGCGATGGAATAACTTACAAAATACAGGAATAAATCCCTCTACTCCATGAAGCTCACCAAAGGGCAAGATATAACCCTGGTGCGTATTGTCTCCCCCTGAGGGCTGCATGAGGAGTTTATTGATTGAGAGAAGGCAGGGTAAAATAAATGTTTTCCAGGATATTTTCAAAAGAGTTCATGTTATTGTAATTTTGGATATTGTATATTTGCTTTGTCTGGGTGGCTGACATCTCCCATTTTTCAAAAGCTGCATCTGGTTTGGTTTGTTCTAACCAATTCCCTCATCACACCCATCCATTTGTCATGGACACATTAGTTTATCCTCAGATTTCCCGAGGATTCTCTTTCCTCACTTTGGTTCCATAATACACTGTCCTTTATAAACCAAGACGCTGCTGCAGAACCAGCCTGGGTAGCTTTTCCAGTAGCAGTAAAGGGTTGATTGTTAAATTAAAAGCCCTAATTTTCAAGATGGCTATTTGAGGTTATAGCCGTGACTTTGAAACTAAACAAAGGGACGTTTCCTATGTAAAAAGTCAGATACTAAGGAATGAGTGCTGAGTTCTAGTCAACTGTTCTTCAATTAATTCACTCATTCATTTGACATGTATTTATTAATCTTCCGTTATGTTCTAAGTCAGCAATTCTCCAACTTGGCCACCAACTATAATCCCATGTTAATCTTAAAACAAGATGAAATAGTCATGCTTGAGTACCTTGTCCCAGAAATGGTATTTAATTGTTTTGACTTGAGTCTGGGTACCTTCTTCCTCTTCTTCCTTTTTTTTTTTTTTTTAACAGACTTTATCCAGTAGCACCTCAGGGGACAGGCCTGGAGATCTGCTTCCGAAAACTCACAGCCTTGAAAACCCTATGGAGCAGTGTTGCTCTGTACACATGGGGTCACTGTGAGTCAGAACTGACTAACAGCCAACAACAAAATATTTGGAGCAGTTTCAGGCTTATAGGAAAATTACACAGAAAGTACAGAGAGTTCCAATATACTCCTTCTCCCTGAACGTTGTTTCTGCTATTAATGTCTTGCACTCATGGGCTACATTTGTTACAATTGATGAACCAATATTCATTCATTGTTATTAATCAAAGACATAGTTTGCATTAGGGTTCACTGTGTGGTATAATCCTGTGGGTTTTGACTAATGCTTACTACGGCTCTCTGGTGTGTCCATTATTCAGCTGGGTTTGAGCATCATTTTTCTAGGTCCTGGATACAATGGAGAACCATGCAGACAATGGTCTTACTAACAGGAAGCTTGTTCTGGTGTAAAAAACAATCATAGACACATGAATATGATGAATTTGTGTGGCGCTAAGTTCAATGGTGAGATAGGAACAGGGAGAAGGGATTGAGGGGGACCAAGGGGAGGTATTTTAGACAGAGTGGTCAGGGAAGGCCTCTAGGGGGAGATGAACATTGAGGAGAAATTTAAACGTGTTTATTGTGCTCAAAAGAGGACAAAGTTATTTCTTTAAAGATGGATTAAAATATATAAATGTCATTCATTTAAGAGACTGGAGGAACCCCTGAAACGATGGCTCCCGGACGCACTGTTAACCCAGAACTGAAATCATTCCTGAAGCCCACTCTTCAGACAAAGAATAGACAGTACTATAAAACAAAGAATAATGATGTGAAAGATGCGCTTCTTAGTTCAACCAGCTATATGAGACCAAATAGGCAGCTCCTGTCCAAAAGCAGAATGAGACAGCAGGAAGGGACAGGAACTGGTCGAATGGATACAAGGAACTCGAGGTGGAAAGAGGGAGCATGCTGTCACATTGTGGGAATTGCAACCCATATTACGAAACGATATGTGTATAAATTTTTGAATAAGAAATTAAGTTGAGTTCACCTAAAGCACAATTAAAAAAAAAAGAAAAAAAGTCATTCATTTAGTGATAAAACTTCATTATCCTTGGAAATATGCATCCCAGCATTTGCCATTTTAGTTGTTCAGTATTTAATGGGCACTTACCTTTTGTCAGGCAGTGAGCTAGGCTCTGGGGTTACAAAGAAGAATAAGGCAGAAGAAACTTAATCTATTGCGTTTCAATGTAACCTGGACCCTGCTAACACAGGAAGGAGCACTTGATCCATCAGTGGGCTTCGGCCTTCCTCTGGCATGCCCTGGGGGGCCTCACTCAGCTTAATTTCTGTTTAGCACTTCCTTTCACCTTCAATTTGGTGTTTCCCTATCATATTTCAGAAAGATAATTTTGAATGGAAAATAGAAGCTGACCTACATTAGGAAATTGTACTGATCTTTGGGTGTTGTTGTGTGCCATCGAGTCAACTCCAACTCATAGTGACCCTATAGGACCGAGTAGAACTGCTCTATAGAGTTTCCAAGGATCGTCTGGTGGATTTGACCCACTGACCTTTTGGTTAGCAGCCTGAGCTCTGAACCACTTTGCCACCAGGGCTCAGTAATTCAATATAAGAACATTTCTTCTCCTGTACTGTGAGCTCTGCTAAGCGCTGAAATGATTCAAAATGAGTAAGATGCAGCTAGTTGCTCAGAGGAGCTGAAAGAAAGAGTAAGCAAAACAGAAACGGATACAATCAATCACAACGAGACATTATGAGCACTAGAAGAAGGCGTGCAGTCCATGGGCGAGTGGAGGAGGGAGTGAGGAACTTTAAGTGACAGTAATTGAGACCCAGGGTAGCTCAGGGAGCCAGTGCTGGCTCTATTCTTGTGTATTCCACAAGATGCTAAGGCCAAGATGGAGTGGTTTTTGACAAAACTGCACCACCAAGAAGATAAATTAGGTCATTAGTTGATTATTTAAGAACGTCTTGGGAGATGTTTAATGGAATGTTTATCTTTAAATAAAAAATGTATTCATTCTGATTTTCTTTCTAGATTATTTTGTTGTTGTTGTAT
This sequence comes from Loxodonta africana, assembly GCF_030014295.1. Lineage (NCBI taxonomy): Eukaryota > Metazoa > Chordata > Mammalia > Proboscidea > Elephantidae > Loxodonta > Loxodonta africana. Next base: position 48,820,839 of record NC_087361.1, read on the forward strand.
TTCACCTTCACTTTGGAAGCAATTCTGGGCGATTTTTAATGGTTCATTAACACCCCAAGCATATATTCAGTTTGGCTTTTACAGAAACTATGAATAAGACTTATAGAGAAATAAGTACAGATGAGAACAGGGGTTAGATAATAATAGTGATTTCACAACACCTTCCCCCGCCCCAGGATTTTAAAGCATTTTGCAAAATACGAACAAGGATGCTGAGAGTTCCCAGTGGGAATGTGGCAAAAATCATGGTCTCCATTTAGACAAGGAGTTTTCCTTGAGAATCTCTGCAGAAAAGAAAAGTGCAATGATGGGATGACTTTACAGCTGCCCTGACAATATCCTTGGAGGAAGAGTCTTCTTGGGATAAATCAGTTTTTTTTTACCCGGTGACTCTTGGTTCTGAATGTATTTCATTATTCATAACAATAGCAAACCTTCATTAAATATTTGCCATTATCAGCACCATTCAGCATTTGTTCAAGTGATAAACCTCCAAATTGGTTCTTAACGGTATGTATCAAAAGTGCAAAAGAAAACAAAACCTGTACTATCCCTTGGAGTTATTCTGTATTTACCATTTGATTTCAATCTTCTGTCAATTGATTTTAGCCTACCAAATTGTCAGATGGACGTGAGAAGGGCTCTATCCTAATGTATAGCTTTACCTTTGAAGAAAGTAAAATTTTGGGGGGAACAAAATGTTGAAGGCATTAAAGATAAACCCAGGTTCTCTTTGCTCTCCCAAGGCTGCTTCCCAGTATTTACCAAATGAACGGCTCTGTTCTCTATCCTTTCTGAGTTCACCTTTTGGGCTTTTGTTAAAGATTATTCTCTAGCCAGTAAATCACTCTCTAAAAATCGTTCCTTTGACATCCAAACCCAAGGAGATCTTAGCGTTGTCTGGTAATGGTTTCTGGTGCTTGTAAGTTCCCCTTCGCATTTCCCACGGCAGCCATTACAAACGTGTCATATTTTCCTTAAAATTCTGTGTCGTACTGAACCCCTTCACTCCCAGTGGGCAGTCTTAAATCTGGCACACAGAGGCTCCAACCTAGCACTATTTAAATATCTCCTTTGATTTAGTCTCCGGCATCTGCCCACAGATCTTGTTCTATAATAATTTCTCCTCTTCTTTGTTGTTGTTCGTTGCTGTTGAGTCAGCCCTGACTCTTGGTGACCTCATGACAATGGAATGAAACGGTACGGGTCCTGCACCATCCGCATGATTGGTTGCAGACTGTGGTGAGCCATAGGGTTTTCATTGGCTGATTTTCAGCTGAAATCTGTTCAGCATCATAGCAACATACAAGCCTGCACTGACAGACGGGTAGTGGCTGCACATGAGGTGCACTGACCGGGAATCAAACCCTGGTCTTTCATAGGGAAGGCGAGAATTCTACCACTGAACCACTGATGCCTCTCCCCTCTTCTTAGCAATGGTAATCTCCCTTTCACCTCTGGATTCCTATCTGAAACTACAGCCTCCTGCATTTGAGCTCACTTACTTGAGCACTTCTACTTCAGCTTCACTGTGACCTCCAGGGGATCAGTGTCATCGCTCTCATTACTCATCAGTACCTCCTGCCTGTTTCCACTTCCATTCTTTTTCTGATCTGTATTGTTCATCATTCCCTTGCAAACATCCTCAACTTCCCTGCCTCCTTTCCTGTGCTTTGGTTTCCTGTTCTGTGAAATGGCCTAACAGAATCACCTATTTCATAGAGTCGTTGTGCCTAGAGCACAGTAAGTCCCATATAAACCAAAAAAACTAAACCCATTGCCATCAAGTCGATTCTGGCCCATAGCAGCCCTAGAGGACAGAGTAGAGCTGCCCCATTGGGTTTCCAAGGAATGGCTGGTAGATTTCAGTTGCCAACCTTTTGGTTAGCAGCCTTATCACTTAACTGCTGCGCCACCAGAGATCCTATAGGTGATTATTATCACTCTCATTATTACTACTACTTACAAGTTTCATTTACCTCCCAGTGCCTACAGTGATACAACCCAAACTCCTCATTTTGGAATTCATAATCTCAACAAATGCCTCTTTCTTTCTCACCCTCACCTTCTGTCCTGGCACTTCATGTACCCCCATGCTACTGCATTTTGAGTTTCTCTTCTTTTTTCCAAATGTATCTACTGTTTCCCAACTCTGTTTCTTCTTAGAATGAGTTCTATCACTACTTTGTCTAGCTAATTCCAGTGATCCATTAAGATGTGTATTAGTTATCTATTGCTGCATAGCAAGTTAATCCCAAATTAGTGACATAAAATAGCAATAAACATTTATTTCACAGGAGTCAGGAATTTGGGATTGGCTTAGCTTCGTGGTGTTCACTTGAGGTTTCTCATGCAATGGTAGTCAAAATGTTGGCTAGGGGTGCAACCAGTTGAAGGTTTAGAGCTGGGGGTTCTGCTTTGAAGATTGCTCACTCACCTGACAGCCAAGTTTGTGTTGGCTGTTGGCATGAGGCCTCAGCTCCTCACCTTGTAGACCTCCTTAGGGCTGCTTGAGCATTCTTATGAAGTGGAGGTTGGCTTCCCCCAGAGCAAGTGATGCCAAAGAGAGCAAAGATGAAACAGAAATATCTTTATGACCTATCCTTGGAAGCCACACACTGTCATTTCCTTAGTATTCTGTTGGTCACTAAGCTCAGCCTTGAGTCAGTGTAGGAGTAAACTTGACTCTACAAGGACTTGGATGCCAGGGAGCCAGGTTATTGGGGTCATCAACTTTTCTGTGGTCTTCTCTCATCTTTCCTGGGCAGATTTGTTTACATGTGTTTTTTAATGCCTCCGTGGAAGCATGTGTGTTGTTCTGAAGTTTGAGTGTGTGTTTGTTGTTGCCTTCCTCACAAGATTATGGATAATATGAAGGCAGAGACCATGTAGTTTTATGTCAACTTCCCCTGGGCCTATGAGAATTTGTGGCCACAAAGTGTGGACCCAATAAGTGGAAACTGCCTTGAATTGAATCATTCCTTATTCTTGTTCGCATTCAAAATCCATCTTCCAGGACAATAGTTTCCTGAAATGAAGAGCATTATATAATGACTGCTGTTTCCTTCATCTTGAGAACTAAGGCATGTTATGGACTCACAATTTCTCTTTCTTATTTTTTAGAAAGAATATCTTCCATCTTGTTCAGATTATTACTTGAGCCCAAGCCTATAATTTTCTTTTCCTGTGAAAAAGAGCAAATCTCTGTCCTGTGCATTATATAGTCTCCATTTTCTACAGCTCAGGTGAGACCCCTCCTACAAAAACAACTATTTTGTCTAGTTCATTGCAAAACTCGGTCTTACTTTTTTGTATTTGATACATTATGAAGTTGCAGTTTCATTTACTTTAAAGAAGATTAAAAGCAAAATTAAGAATGATTCAGGTTTTAGATGTCTTATGACCAAGTATTTTCTGGAAATGTTTCATCAAAGAGTAAAATGAGCAAATTGTGTGTTTCCCTTTAGCCCTCAAAATACTAAAACTAATGACTTGTGTTAGAGTAGGTTTCAGATTGAATTCTAGTGATCAGTATTGAAAACACACTATCAAGCTTTTAGATTTCACCCTAGTGAGTTGAACTCAAAGAATTTACTTTCAAACACCAACAACTCTGTACATAATGAAAGCCTCAACTTAAATAAGCATTTGGTTTTTGCAAAAGAAGAAGCTAGATTACAATTCATCCATTCAGTCACTCAATAAATATTAATCAAGCATCTAATATGCACTCAGGTGGGTTCCTTAGAGTCTTTCTGACTTTGGATATACCTGGGTCCATTTTTACCTACAATAATTTATAATATCAAAGAGAAAAACAAAACTCACCATACAGAATCTTCATTGTGACATTTCTGTGTCTTGATTTCCCTTCTCCCCACCATATTCTACACTCACTTTCCAGGATATGTTTCAGAGCTCTCTTCTTCTGGAAAGACTTTGCAGTCTAACATTCCATGGCAGATCCTATATGTTGACTCATTCAACAATGCCCTCCTTCTTGGTATTTCTGTACTATTGAGGGTGGAAAAAGAAATACTTGAATACCCAGTTTTTCTTTCAGCTAGAGGTGGTCACGTAACAGAGTGGTGAATAATGAAGTCTAGGGAAAAGTCCCACCAAGGGAGCTGTTTCCCTTCTCCCCTTCCCCCTTCTTCCTGCCTGGAACATGCAAAGTTTGCTAGTAGGTTGAGAAGTCACTTTTGACCATGAGGACAACAGTCACACACTAAAGATGGCAGAGCTGGCATATAGAAGGAGCCTGGTTCTTGGTAACATTATTTATCAAATACGGCAGTTGTGGATCATTTCTTCTGGATTTTTTTTTTTCTGTGTGGGAAAAATAAATTCCTTGTTAAACAACTGTATATTGGGTTTTCTGTTACTGACTAACACATTTAACCAATATACTCTTCAACTCCACCCATTCCAGACTGGGTTGAATTCAGAGTTCAACTCTAAGCCCAATAGGTTGGATATTTTCTCTCCCTCCTTCTCTTCCTCCCTTCCTTCCATTTTAAGTTCTACTATTAATACTACCACTAGAACTTAATGTCCCCTACACATCTGTCAGTTTGTTGTACTGTGGGGGCTTGCATGATGCTGTGATGCTGGAAGCTATGTCACCAATATTCAAATAACAACAGGGTCACCCATGGAGAACAGGTTTCAGGTGAGCTTCCAGACTAAGAAAGACTAGCAAGAAGGACCTGGTGGTCTACTTCTGAAGAAAATTAGCCAGTGAAAATCCTATGAATAGCAGCTGAACATTGTCCGATATAGTGCTGGAAGATAAGCCCCTCAGGTTGGAAGGCATTCAAGATACACCTCAGGAAGAGCTGACCCTCAACGAGATGGACTGATACAGTGGCTGCAACAATGGGCTCAAACATAGCAACAATTGTGATGATGGTGCAGGCCTGGGCAGTGTTTTGTTCTGTTGTACATAGGGTCACTATGAGTCAGAACCCACTCGACAGCACCTAACAAAAACAAGAAAAACTTAATGTAATCAATTTCTCTGAATTCCTTTCCTTGAATATGTTATATATTTTAAAAGATGACTATACTTATGTATGGTAATATTCTTGTAAAGCCTTAAGCAAGCCTCAGAAAAACTGTGTTTGCCTTCCGTATGGCTAGATGGTTGGTTTATGTCATATGGGAAAGATGAATCTCTAAGACTTTAGTTCAAGGTCTCACAGAAAAAAATATGAATAAATAGACCAACTCGTATATTTTCAAAATACTTCCTGTTCACAACTACAGCTTTTCCTGAGGATGGTTTAATATTTTTGTATATTTGTCGAAATAATAATGAATCTTGGTGGTATAGAATAATCACTTCAAGGACAGAGATGTGGGGGAGAAAAACAAGCTCAAGGTTTGCTAAGTATACTATAAAAGAGAAGTACATTCAAGGCAGAAGTCCTAATGCAGACCTAAAATGTATAGAGATACCTAGGGAATAGAGAAAGCCAGCATGTGACCAGAATCACAGCCCTCTTAAGTTGGAGAAAAATGGCATTTTCTCTTTAGAATGTGCATTTCAAAGCCTCATGACCTCTGTCTGAAAAATCCGCTATTATTTAAGGTCTGTCTGACTTGACGTGACCCTTTCTTACCTATAGTTTTTACTGGGTTGCTTCTTGATAAATTCTTTTGGCATTGATCATACTTGTTTTCGTGTTAAATGCATATGGACCTCTTAGAATACGGCATACTTGGATATTTAGCTGGGCATTACAGGAGAACATTTAACTGGGTCCTCTCCACAGATATTTCCCATAAACTGTCTATCCCCTTTAATAATAACATGCTAAGTATCTTCTGTCATGGGTAATTGTTTTAAAACAAATATTTTGTCTCTTAAATCAGGTATATTCATAAACTTTTTTTTTTTTTTTTTGGTTTTTAAATAGTTTCTTTTTTAGACCAGTTTTAGGTTTATAGAAAAATTGTACGGAAAGTAGAGTTTCCGTACGCCTCTCTCCACCTGCACACCTCTGTTTCTCCTATTATTAATATCTTGCATTCGTGTGGTGTGGTGCATTTGTTACAATTGATGAATCAATGCTGATACATTATTACTAAAGTCCACAGTTTATGTTAGGGATCACGCTTTGTGTTATACAGTTCTATGAGTTTTAACAAATGTACTGTATCGTGTGTCTACTATAATAGTATTGTGATGGTTAAGGTTGTGTGTCCACTTGGCTGGGCCATGATCCTCAGTTGTTTGGCAGTTATGGTGTAGTTTGGCAGTTATGTAATGATGTAAACACCTCCATAATGAGATGTGATACAACGTAATTACCTCCATGGTGAGTTCTAAGCAGCCAATCTGTTGAAAGGGAGTTTCCTTGGAGATGTGGCCTGCATCCAACATAGGTGGACTTTTTGGCAAAGCTGGCTGGCTTTTGCTCACTCTAAATCCCGCATCTGACCTCTGATTCCTGGGACTCGAGCTAGCAGCTTACCTGCAGATCCTGGGATTCATTGGCTGTGGCAGCCTGTGAGCCAGCAGCCTGACGTCTGACCTGCCAATCTTGGGTTCGTCAGCCCTGCAGCTATGTGAGTCAGGAGAAGCCTCCAACCTGACCCATGGACTTGGCACTTTCTAGCCTCTACAAATGTGTGAGCCATTTCTTTATATACATCTCTCTCTCTCTCTCTCTATGCTTCACTGATTTTACTTCTCTAGAGAATCCAGCCTAAGACAAGTAACATACAGAATAGCTTCATGGGCAAAAATGCCCTGTGCTTCACCTATTCATCCCTCTCTCCCCTGGTAGCCACTGATTTATTAACTATATCTATAGTTTGCCTTTTTCATAAGCGTTTTTTTTACTCTAAAACAATCGTATCTGAATTAATAAGTTCCATCCATTTCAAACTGTAATATATTTAGATCACATTTTTGAAACAATAAAAAGGACATCCTGAACAATACATTACAAAGACAGATGAGTTTAAAATATCAAAACATTTTAATGTACTTTTTAAATTCCCAATTCTATTTCTTACAACTGATCTTGTCACTGGTTTTGGGCTTATTAAAGATTTTCTCTTCCATGTAGATCTCATGCAAGAGCTTGCACATTGTTGACCAAAACAAAGAACCTAAATAAACACCTTTAATAAGACATTTGGGACAACTTCAGAGTAGATTTTTGCATTTTGGTATCAGGGTACCTCAGTGTTTTGTAATAATTCTTGGATGGATACTCTATGTGGGTTGACATTCATGCCTAGATAATCAGAATTGGAAAGGACCAGCTTCACTTCACATATTAATTACTTTTCGCATGTAGGAGATTGTGTGCTTTTAGTTAGTGAATCTCTTTCCTAAATAGTCACTATGAGGTTTGTAGTTTTTGTCAATCTTCAGCTTTCTCAGGTGATGTCTCATGAATGAGCAATCGTTGTTGTTCGCTGTCATCGAGTCATTCCCAAATCATGGTGACCCCGTATACAACAAAATGAAATGCTGCTCAGTCCTGCACCACCCCCATGAAAGGTTGCAGATTGAACTGTTGTGACCCATAGGTTTTCAATGGCTGATTTTGGAAGTAGATCGCCAGGCCTTTCTCCTAGCCTATCTGAGTCTGGAAGCACCGCTGAAACCTTTTCAGCGTCATCGAAACACACGAGCCCCCACTGACAGGTGGTGGCTGTGCAGGAGGTGCATTGGCTCAGAATGGAACCTGAGTCTCCCACATGGAAGGCAAGAAATCTACCACTGAACTACCAATGACTCGAATGAGCAATAGCCCACAGGAGAGAATCAGTTATAATAATTTAGGGCCCAAATAAAAGTCTTTCTTTCCAGATGAATTACATAAGGATAATTAATGTTCTAATGACTGAATATAGCCAAATGGTTTATCATTGTTAACAACCGGCTTTAAGAAATTGACTAGATTCAGCTGGCTATTAAAACAGTCAGTTGTTTGACAGTGTCATCAATTATGTTCCTTCCCAAAGTGACTTGGTATGTTGGGATATAATTTTTGTGATTGAGATGAAGGCTAAATTTGGAATTGTTGTTATCGTTAGTTGCCCTTGAGTCAACTCTGGCTCATGGTGATCCCATGTACAATAGAATGAAATATTTCCCGGCCCTACACAATCTTCATGATGGTTGGTATGCTCAAGTCCATTGTTGTGTTCATATGTATTTTGAGTGTCATCTAAAATAAGAGGCTCATTTGTCAGCGCCATATTGGGCAATATTCTACTGTGATCCATAAGATTTTTATTGGCTAATTTTTGGAAGCAAATTAACAGGCCTTTCTTCCTAGTGTGTCTTAGTCTGGAAGCTCCACTGAAACCTGTCCACCCTCGGTGACCCTGCTGGTATTGGAAATACCAATGGCATTTCACAGCAACACACAAGCCACAATAGTACGACAAACTGACAGATTGGTGGTAAAGATTTGGGATTAGGAGAGCACATATATGACTTTTTGGTGGTAAATTATGAGAACAATGTTTTGAACTCAAGAATAGTGATATAATTTGAATTGCATATGTGCTCTTTTGCCAATTTCAGATCTCTTGTTTTATCCTGGTGGTCATGCACAGTTTTGCCAATGATGTCAAAGCTCAGGTCCCAAAACAGCTTTGAAAATGACTTATGTACACTGCGTGATTTCTTCTCTACTTCTGCAATGCAACATTTTTGGTTGTAAATCTCTTTCAGAAATTCCTAAATAGAATTTTACCCTATTTATTTATTTACTTTCTTGAAGGTCAAACTTAACAGCCAGTTTTTTTTTCTTTTGCATAAACACACACACACAAAATTAAATAACTTCATGATATTCATATACTCAACAAAGAGTTATTGAACTTATTCTATGTGCCTGGCCTTTGGTAAGATTCTGGGGGCTATAAATACAAATAAGATCTGTTGGGTGCCCTTGAAGAACTCATAGTTTAATTGGTGATACAGACGCCTAAACTGTTGACCACAATATAAAATAGTAAGTATTGTAAATTATGAACCAAGTGCTGATCATTAAGAGTACTAGCTGTAAAACCATATGCAGTTTTAGCTAAATATAGAGATAGCTCTGAGACATGAATACACATTAAATTCTTGAAAGAAATTCTGGTAGGGTGAACAATAATATACAATAATGCTTTAAATATGTTCTTGAAATGTAGTCCTTTCAGCAGACATATGTTAATTGTTTAGACTTCATTGAATCAAAAATAAAGTAGTTATGAAAATGGAAAAATGAGGAAAAAGAAGAAAGAAGTCTCTGTAATTTGGAAGAGAAGAGGAGAGGGTAAAATAAAGGTAAAATCAGAATGTTAAGCAGCCATGTGGGTCAAAGCCTTCAAATCAGAGGCAGGTAAGTGATAGACCATTGATCTTGGCAGGGGAGCTGTAGTCATTGATAAGTCTGATTGTTTTGCCCAGAGTTACAATATAATGATGTGGTGGGATTGGTTGAGCAGGAGGGTTTGAAGATAAGTATCTAACCTCTAGAACTGAGGAAGTTATACATTTTTGAGGATTTTTTTTTTCCTTTAACCTGTAGCCCTGGTGGTTCAGTGGTTAGGTGTTTAGCTGTAGCCCAAAGGTCGGCAGTTCAAATCTACCAGTCCCTCCTTGGAAACCCTTACGGGGCAGTTCTTTTTTGATCTATAGGGTCCCTATGAGTCAGAATGCACTGGATGGCAATGGGTTTGGTTTTTTTTTTTTTTTTTAGTTTATGGTGTCACCCCAACTCATGGCAACTCCATGCATGATGGAATGAAATGGTGCCCAGTTCTGCACCATCCCCATGACAAGTTGCAGATGAGACCATTATGATCCGTAGGGTTTTCATTGGCTGATTTTTGGAAGTAGATCACCAGGCCTTCCTAGTCCACCTTAGTCTGGAACCTCTTCGGCGTCAGAGCAACACACAAGCCTCCACAGACAGACAGATGGTGGCTGTGCCTGTGGGGCATTGGCCAGGAACTGAAGCCGGGGTCTCCCACATGGGAGGTGAGAATCCTACCACTGAACCACCACTGCCCCCATTTGGGGATAGTACGTAGGTAATATTAGGATATCTGAGCAGATAGTAACATTTTCTATAGACAGCTGAACCCTTTTCTGATCCACATTTAGTGGATTATTTAATTTTTTTGGCAAAATGTACCATCACATTTAATCCTTGAATAAAGCTTAGACAACCTTTTCAGAATATTAGCAGTTTCTTCACACTGTCCTTAAAGACAAGTGCATAAATCCTCACTTCTGCTGACAGCTGTGATGAACAACATCTAGAAAAATACAAAATCCTAAAAACAGAGGCATCACACTTTCTTTTGTGTGTGTATATAAACATATATATGTATATATATAATTTTATTGTGCTTTCGTTGAATGTTTACAGTGCAAATTTGTTTCTCATTGAATGATTTATACACAAATTGTTTTGTGACATTGGTTGCAATCCATGCAATGTGACAGTACTCTCCCTCTTTCTACCCCATCTTCCCCGTGTCCATTCGCCCAGTTTTCATGTCCCTTCCTGCCTTCTCATCTTGTCTTGGGGCAGGAGATGCCCTTTTGGTCTCATATATTTGATTGAACTAAGAACCAGGTTCCTCATGTATGTAATTGTTAGTTTTATAGGACTGTCAAATCTTTGTCTGAAAAGCAGGTGTTATGGATTGAACTGTGTCCCTCCAAAATGTATATCAACTTGACTACGCCATGAGTCCTAGTATTGTTGATTGTCTACCATTTTGTCATCTGATGTGATTTTCCTATGTGTTGCAGATCCTGTCTCAATGATGTTAATGAGGCAGGATTAGACGAGGTTATGGTTATGAAGCAGGACTCAGTCTACAAGATTAAGTTGTGTCTTACATCAATCCCTTTTGAATATAAAATAGAGAAGCAAGCAGAGACAGGGGAATCTCATACCACCAAGAAACAAGAGCCAGGAGAATAGCGCTTCTTTTGGACCCAGCGTCCCTGTGCTGAGAAATTCCTTGACTGGGAAGATGGGTGACAAGAATCTTCCACCAGAGCCAACAGACGAAGAAAACCTTCGCCTGGAGCTGGTACCCTGAATTCAAACTTCTAGTCTTCTAGACTGTGAGAGACTAAATTTCTCTTTGTTGAAGCCATCTACTTGTGGTATTTCTGTTATAGCAGCACTAGATGACTAAAGCAGTGAGCTTTAGGAGTGGCTTCAGCCCTGAGTTAACAGGTGTCATCATCCCTTCTTGACAACCAAAGGAAGCATGATGAGGAGCAACGAAAGAGGTGGAGCTATGAGGGCTTCCTGTTTCACACGGCTATGTTTTAACTACAGATTAATTTATTTGGGCTTTGTAAATCAAGAACATTACATTTTCCTCAGTGAAATACAGATAACGCTGTCTTGATCTCATGAATTTTGGGGAAAAGATAGATACAAAAGGGATGTGGGAAGGTTCTAGAGAAAATGTAACTGTTCATTCATTGATTTGACAAATACCTATTTTGGAAGGTTCAAGACATGTAGGTCCTAATGGGTCAAATAACTTTTTGATTTGGGTAACTGGGGAAAGACAGCTGGAAAGATGGAAGAGTGATTGGAAAAAGCCATTGTGTAAGCGAGGCTGTGAAAGGGGTGATGTCATTGGTAATAGACCTACCGGTAACCAGTTGCCATCAAATTGATTCCGACTCATGGTGTGTCAGAGTAGAACTGTGCTCCATAGGATTTTCAGTGGCTGAATTTCTGGAAGTGGATCTGCAGGACTTTCTTCTGAGGTGCTCTTGGTTGACTTGAACCACCAACCTCTTGGTTAGCAGCTGAGTGTGTTAACCACTTGCACCAATCAGGGACTCCAATGGTAAGATATAGGGCAGTGCTTTCTAACATTTTTTCTGCTGTAGCATATAGAGAAAATGGTAACATTTTATAGCACATCTAATCTAGTCTAATCTTAGACAACTGTCTGAGGCCAGGAGTTGGTTGGAGGCATCAAATGCTTTCAATCCTCTCAACCTCTGTGAGGGCGAGGAGCTCACTGCTTGATGGACAGAAGTTGGGAAGATTTGACCTAGCATATGACCATAGGAGTGGTAGGTAAGCCAGGGTGAAGAACAAGGAAATGAGAGGCCAAGACATTGGGGGCATCATGGTAAGTTTATAGAAATAACCAAAGATTATGACAAAGGTTGTGGAGGAGAGAAAAGGTCTAAACCAGGGGCTAAATTCTTCAAAGAGGTTTGCAGGTAATACCATTGAGGAAGAGCAGGTGTCTGATAGCATGAGCTTTGGAGCTGCGGAGGGCATTGAGGGGAAGGACGGGGCAGCAAAGAGCAGTAAGATAGATGCCTGACCTCCAGACCCTGTGTTATCAAAGATGTAGGGGATATATTAGCTCCCACTAGAGAGGCTAGCAAGGAAAACTGTATCCTGAGCAGTACAAATAGACGACGTGAAGTTCAAAGAGGGTGAATTTCTGGGGTTTGGTGGGTGGGGACATTGTAACACATCTCATGCTTTACTAGCTTGTTCCTATTTCTTCTACTGATTCCAGATATTTCCAGGAATTGGGATATCCTACATGTGTTTGTGAACAGTCCTTTCCTGTTCTTCCATGTTGCCTCATTCAGGGTTGTCTACTTCTTCTAGGGTCCTTTAAGGCTTACACTTCCCACCGTTTCTATGTTGGTGGTCGCTATGACTCTGGTAATACCTGTGGCTTTCTGCAGAATCCCTGAGTGGTGCAAACATTAACACACATTCACTCGTCTGCTAACCAGAAGGTTTGAGTTCACCCAGAGGTGCTTTGGAAGAAAAGCCTAGCAGTCTACTTCTGAAAAATCAGCCACTGAAAATCCATGAAGCACAGTTTTACTGTGACACATGTGGAGTTGCCATGACTCAGAATCAACCCAATGGCAACTACTTCCGCCCCCACCCTCCCAGCCTTCCTGCAGTTCTCAAGGGGTCAAAATGATGCTGTTTTCCTTTTTGATCTCATTGAGCCTGAATCACACAGGATTTCCCCCAAAAAGGCAACATGCCCCTCCTAATTCTGAAATGTGCTTGAACCCCTAAGCCCTTGTTTTTTTTGGTCTCATGAGCCCATTGTAAAACCAATGCTTTCCTCCATCTTTGACTTGCAACAGCTCTCTTTATTATTCTCAGATGTGGTCTCCTGGTCCAGACTGGATAACATACACCGTATGGTCCTCCTCACTCCTTCCATCTTTTTCTTCAGGCAATTACTTCCTTTCTGTTTTCACCAAACACCAAGGCCTTTGGACAAATTAAAATATGGAAACTGAGACCTCTTGGGCCTGGAGACCAAACATGCCTAGACATGCCTGAACCCTAGGAGTTGACCCAACCTAGGTTTACTGCTTGTAACTTTTTTCACCTGTGTCTTAGTCTGGGTTCTCTAGAGAAGCAAAACCTATGAGATGTACATAGAAGTATATAGAGAGAGATTTACTTCAAGGAAATGGCTCAAGCAATTGTGGGGTCTGGCAAGTCCCAAATCATGGTTCAAGTGGAAGGCTGGGAGCTCTGCTCCCTCACGGGGTTGTGGGGGCAGGTGAATCCAAAATCTGCAGGTCAGGCAGCAGGTCGGAGATTTCTGCACGCTTATGTTCCAAGAATCAGAATTCAGGCAATGAGAAGTGTTTAAAGGAGAGAAAGAGATAAGAAGAGAAGGAGGGGGAGAGAGAGATTTGCCAGAACATCCATTTATATATTGGAGGAAGGTCATACCCCCAAGGAAGCTCTCCTTGCAACTGATTGGCTGCTCACGTCAGATCACATCGTGGAAGATGATTACATTATATCATGTTATGGAAAAGCACTTCATCCAGTATCTGCCAAACCACTGATAATTACAGCTTAGCCAAGCTGACCCATAATATTAATCATCACACCCTTCTAGCCCTTCCAAACATTCAGGTCTCAGTAAAAAGCTGCCCCTTCTCAGAAAGGCCTTTTCTGATCACTCTGTTTAAAGAAGTCTTCCATCTCTCCTTCACACCCAGTCTCTATCATACCCATCCACTTTATTGTTTTCTTGTGACAATTATTATTTAGACTTATTTTCTATTTTTTTTGTTAATGTTCTATCCCCCTTCCTTCAATTAGAATAGCTTTGCATAACTTGTCCACTGGTGCTTAGAACAACACCTGACACATGGTATGTGCTCAACAGATGTTTGTTCAATAAATAAATTAATGAATTAATGCATCTGAAATCAGTGAGCTGCAGTGGCATTGTCTTTGGTTTTGTCATTCAATTTTTTTTTTTAATTACAAATTTTATCCTCTTAAGTCTGATTTATTTTGAGCCTGGTTTAATTTTATTGAAAGCCCAGAGCTACTGGACACTGCTAATTTGCATTTAAAATCTCAGTCTTGATAGTATACAAATATGCTGTGGAGCCGACCTGACTTACTAATAGTACAGAAAAATCCGTAAGTTCTAAGACCTTGTTACCACCCTTTCCATTCCCTTTTCTAATATATCTTTTTGCTCTCTTCTGAGTCAGTGGCCAAGGGCAAAACAACAAAAATTTGAACCCGTTGCCATTGTGTCGATTCCAATTCATAGCGACCCTATAGGATGAAGTAGAACTGCCTCATAGTGTCTCCAAGGAGGGCTGGTAGATTCGAACTGTGACCTTTAGCTTAGCAGTCAAGCTCTTAACCAAGCAGTATCAGGGCTCCAGGTTAACAACAGAAATGTAAATTTTAATCATTGTTTCTTTGATATAGAGCTTGGGGAGATTAAGTATCACAGTGCAAGGGAATATTCTCTGGGTCTTCATTCCTAATGTTCCAGGTCCCAGAAGTAAATGGAATCTTACCTGCTGGACAAGAGCATTTCATGGCAACCCCATCAGTTACTGCCCTTCCTGCATGACCTACCTGGGGTGGAAGTGGGGAATGGCTGCAGTCTTAACTCTGGTGTCTCAGCTGGTGGGCTGGGAGCCTACCATTGCTGCCTCATTCTAATCCCTGCCTCAGGATTTTGGGCATTTGGCCTTGGCCTCCTGTGCCTTGCCTCCAGTTGAAAATACCCTGGATAGTGACCTTGTCCTCACATGGCTTTGCTGACAGCTAGCCTTACAGACATGTCTAGCACCCTATTCATACTTGATAGCTCAAATCAGACCCCATCAACAAAGGGGCTATCCAGGACTAAGCTTGAGTTTACTCCCTGTCCTTTGGCCTTAGATTGTGTCTCTCCTTCTGCATGGAGCCAGTTCTCCTGGGGGTTAGTATTTTTTAAGTTTGCCTATTCTAGGCTAGTTGGGCCCTTCATTCAAATCTTCATCTCATCCAAAGCATTCCCAGTATATTTTCTTGATTATGAGATGTTCCAGTTATAGTTTCATCCAGCTACTTTCTATAGACACAGATGTTCACAGAAATCAAATGCAGAAAGATATAGATGTTGTTGTTAGGTGCCAACTAATAGTGACCCTATGTACAACAGATTGAAACCCTGCCCAGTCCTGCACCATCCTCACAATCATTGTTATGTCTGATCCCATTGTTGCAACCACTATGTCAGCCCATCTTGTTGAGGGTCTTGCCCTTTTTCGCTGACAGTCACATAGATAAAAAAAAAAAAAACATAGATAGGATACATTAAAAGAATTTAAACTCACTGCTTATTTTCAGAATAGTGACCTTAATATAATGTTGAGTTTCCTCTGGGTATTCAAATAACAGAAATAAAACCTCAATATTAAGCAGGCAGAAACCCTGGTGGTGTAGAGGTTAAGTGCTACAGATAACCAAAAGGTTGGCAGTTTGACTCCACCAGGCGCCCCTTGGAAACTCTATGGGGCAGTTCTACCCTGTCCTATAGGGTCACTCCCCTTGCTGCCCTACAAGTTGGAATCAACTCGACGGCAACTGTTATTTTTTTTTTTTTAATTACTATTAGGCAGACATTTATCGTCAGACTACTAACCATCAAATTAAATCCCTGAATGATGAGAGCTGCATATGATAATACCCTGTCATGACATGATTTAACAACGGTCATTCAGTCTGCTCTCTGCCACTAGCAGGAAAATGGGCTTTCTCTGTTCAGTGGAAAACTGAATAATTTATTTTAGTCATTGATAGGGTAGGCCAGTATTTATCTTTACAGATCAGTGTTAAATATTAACTAATTGTTAAAATTATTAATGCCACTGTAGCAAAGGGCCACTCTAAGATAAAGACAGCAGAAAACCCTTAGCCAGACTGGAGATAAAGTTGCAGGTAAAGACGGTGCTATATATTAAAAGATAATCAGTCCATCTATGGATGCACCTTTTGGAGAAAGACCAGGAAGGCAGTCTTTCAGGTAGGATCCCAGGCAAGGGGCACTCTGGATTCTGGCACTGCTTGCCCACGAAAGCATTGTTGGGTGGATATTTCACAATCACACCACGAAAGCATTGTTGGGTGGATATTTCACAATCACAAGCATATCAATATTAATTCTCAAGACTGATTAAAATGTATTTGTTGTACTGAGTCATTGTGGGGATACCCAATATATAAACCAAATATTTAAAAATATAAAGAAAATCTATTTGCTTAGGTCCCTTTTAAATTAATACATTTTTGGAATCAATAAACCACTTTAAGGCTTCTAAAATGGTATGATGTTTCCTCATGGTCCACTATGGACTCGTATCTATGGCATAAAAAGTGATTGCTCTTTCTGTTTTGCTACCAACTGGTGGTTTGTGGTTTAATTTTCTTCAAGAGGGACTTGAAAAATAATGGGACCCAGTGACATCCCGGAGTTAGGATGGTTGAATATTTTGACCTTGGCTTCCCCTTTAAGTTTAAGTAATTGGGCCAAGAGGAGTCACTTACAATTACGCATGTAGAGCAACACATAGCTTGACATAGATCGGGAAATTCCGTCTCTTGTCTGTATAAATAGAAAGTCATTTATAAGTAATAGGATAAAAAGAAAAGTTTTTATGGCCCAAAATGTCCTTCCCCACTAGTCAACCATGGAACGGAGATGCATTGCAGACGCCCTCTGGGTGCTGATTACATAAGGCCTTGCAGCACCACAAGATGAAATGACACAAATGTCAAATGTGGAGGCACAGGTGTCTATACATACACTGAAATCGGAAATCCTATCTTATACTTCCCAATGTTCCTTATAACACCTAACACCATTCTAAGCACAAAGTATCTGCCAAACCATTGATAATCACAGCCTAGCCAAGCTGATGCGTAATATTAACCATCACACCCTACCAGTCCCTTTCTAGCATTCAGATCTCAGTAAAAAACTATCCCTTCTCAGAAAGTTTTTTTCAATCTTGAAAAACATGCAAGTATGAAATTCTTTACAGCCTTTACAATTATAAAGACACTAAGTTAATGGCTGTGGTTTAAAAGGAAATTAAATTTTGTTCATTTTGGTAAAAGTATACGCAGCCAAAGGTACACCATTTCAACCATTTCTACATGTATAATTCAGTGACGCTGGTTACTTTCTTCAAGTTGTGCTACCATTCTTGCTATCATTTACTGTATTATTCCATCACAGTATCTTAAGCTTGCTGCCCCCTAAATATCAAACATTTCTAGTTGCTACTGTCTATTTGATCTCACATAGATAATTTTTTAAAATTATTTATTTTGTTGTTGTTGAGAATATACACTATGAAGCATACACTAATTCAACAGTTTCTGCATGTATAATACAGTGACATTGATTACATGCTTCGAGTTGTCCAACCATTCTCATCCTTCTTTTCTGAGTGGTTTTCCACCATTAACATAAGCTCACAGCCCCCTCATGTTCCTATCTAATCTTTCGAGTTGCTATTGTCAATTTGATCTCATGTAGATAGTTCTTAAAAGAGCATAATGCTCAAGGTAGACGTTCTTTACTAGTTAAGCTAAATTATTATTTGGTTTTAAGATTTCAAGGGATATTTTTGGTTTAAGGTTTAAAGATTGTCTCAGGGCAGTAGTTTCAGTGATTCATCTAGCCTCCAAGGCTCCAGAAAAACTGAATTCCATGAGAATTTGAAATTCAGTTCTGCATTTCCCCCTTTTAATTAGAATTCTCCTATAGAATCTTTGATCAAACTGTTCAGTAATGGCAGCTGGGCACCGTTCAGGTCTTCTTGTCTCATGGAAAAGGGAGCAGTTTTTCACGGAGGCAATTAGCCACACCTTTCATTTCCTCCTCCTATTCCTGACTCTCCTTGCTCTGTTGCTCAAGGCAAATAAAGACCAATTGGTGTACCTTGGATGACTATTTGTAAGCTTTTAAGGCCCCAGGTACTACACAATGAACTAGGAGGTAGAACAGAAGCACTAAACACATTATTAGACCAATTAACTGGGATGTCCCAAGAAACCATAACCCTCAACCTCCAAACCAAGAGACCGAATTCCCTGAGGCATTGGGTTGTACATAAGAAGCCTCAGCACCTACTCTTTTCTTTTTTGGTAGCTATATTTATCACACAACTTTTGCCAAGTCAACTTTTTATAGGTGTATTACTTCTTGACAGCAATTACAATACTTGCTTGGGCAACCCTACTCTTAATGCAATTCTGTTACTGTAAACCAAAACTCAGTACTTCATAAGCAACACCCCCTCTCTCCCTCTCCTCCTGCCCCTGGTAACCACTAATAAACTTTGGTCTATGTACATTTGCCTTTTTTTATGTAAGTGAGGTCATAAAATATTTGTCCTTTTGTGTTTGACTTATTTCACTCAGCATAATATCTTCAAGTTCCATCCATATTGTAGCAGGTATCAAGGTAGATAATTCTTTAAAAGAGCACAGTGTTCAAAGCAGACACATTTTATTAGTTAAAATAAGCTATTTTTTGGTTCAAAGAAGACATCAGAGGATAGTTTTGGTTTACGGTTTAAAGTTGAAAAATTATCAGGGTAATAGTTTCTAACCTCAATGGCTCCAGAAAATCTGGATTCTATTGAGAATTTAAAATTCTGTTCCCCATCTTCCCCCCTTTTGATCAGGATTCTTCTGTAGACTCTTTGATCAAAATGTTCAGTAGTGATAGCTGGGCACCATCTAGTTCTTCTGGTCTTTGGCAAAGGAGGTAGTTATTTATCAGATAAAATATTTTTGACAAATTTTGAAAAAGAATAAAAAAGGTTCTGTTTTAGGCAAAGTTCATTCATTCATCAGGCATTTATTGAGCACATAATATGTGCCCTCATTTAGTGAATATGCAAGTAATTATTTGCAATGTAATAGTGATAGGTGCTACCCTAACACTAGGCCCATCCGTGCAGGACTGATATTCAGGTAGTACTCACAGGTAAGCTTGTACCAGATGTTAAAATATAAAAATGCTTCTTTACTCGTTGGTAGTTACACATTACCAGGAAAGACCAGTTGCTAGAAAAAGACATCATATTTGGTAGAGGGTAAGTGAAAATGATGGAAACCCTCAATCAGATGGGTTGATGCAATAGTAACAACAGTGGACTCAAATGTACCAACCATCAGGAAGGTAGAACAGGACCAGGCGATGAATGTTTTGTTCTGTTATACACAACGTGGCCATGATTGGAGCTGACTCGACAGCAACTAATAACAATGAACAATAAGTTGTTCTCCCAGGATCCCCCAATGACCCTTTATTGCCCCAGCTTCCCCAGCCCCTCCCTTCCTTAGGATCCCCAGTGTCTCATCTTAGTCCAGCAATTCAGCACGACTGCCATCACTCATTCTGATTGGTTGGTGCTAACCTGCTCTTAATTGTTTTGAATATTACCTCCGTGTGGGTTGGGGGATAGGAGCAGGTGTCTCAAACTCCCATTCCTTTTTAGAATCAATACAAGTCATTAAGCCTACCCTAGAATGCTCAAATTATAACTCCCAAGGTGGGATCTGCAGGCAGTGTTGAGAATAATTGTGCTAGAGGAACATAGTTGTGGAGAATGGCCTGTTATTAGGAAAGAGACTCACCAGTTAAATAATGAGACCTGGTCAAAGCTAATGAAGAAACTCAAGCCAGTGGGTCTTAATCTTGGCTACACATTGGAGTCATCTGGGACATTTAAGAAAAATAAAAACCAAAAAACAAAACCGATGCCCAGGTCTTACCCCAGAGATTCTGATTTAATTGGTCAGGGGTATGGTTTTTAACGTGCTGTCAAAGCTGAGAACCACTACTTTAAGCAGAGAATAAATCAAGTTATAATATATAGTCTTGGGAATAAGTATAAAGCCTTGAAAATAGAATAGAATAAAGATATATTGATAACTAGATGTGTGTGTGTGTGTGAGCGTGAGATCATTAATGAAATAAAAAGGATATGGAATAAATGACCTTGTAGCTAGACTTTCTTAAGGTTTTCCTAGATTCTAGTAATTGTATTATTATGATTATTCTGGTTCTCTTTAATGTGTCTCTGGGTGATTAATAGATCTGACAATTCCAATCATACAGAACATAATCTGTAATATTTCAGAGCTTTTAGAGTGTTATAAAAACAGTTCAGTTCATTAATTTCTGCTTCCTTTCCTCTTTGCTTCTGCTTTCCCTATCTCCCTACCACAGGCCCGAGCCTATCCCAGTCACCCCCAAAATTTCCTCTTGCAGCCCAAACTGTGACATCATCTCTACTTTCTGGTGTGGTGCAGAATTAAGTCCCGGTGAGAACTAGTTCCAAGATCCAGGGCTCTGGGGAAAGCCTTTACCTGTTTGTGTAGCTCCTAACTTGTTGCAGCTTTAATGAGTTTTCATTCTCCAAATGTGTGTCCATTTCCGAAAACTCAGCTTCTGTCTTGATTCCTACTTTGTAATGTCAGTGCCCTTCAGCCACAGACCGCCAGCAACACTTGTAGTTGAACAAGTTGGGTTTATTACTTGCTGCAGCGAGGAAGAACATACATTATAGGGAAACATGGAGAGTCTCAGTAATAGGGAATTAAAAAGAACCTGTTCTAGGATTTGGGCTTTGGTTGGGTCGATGTGGGAGATGGTCTAGGGAAGCCAGTGTTCCCTCTAGATTGGCTCCGTCATGAAGTGGAGATTATTCTGTGATGGGCTGTAACAACAAATCTTACCGAGAGGGCAGAATGGAGCAAGGATAAAGCTGTGATTGGTAAAGAAGTAGCAGTCACTCATTCTGGCCACACCAGGGTGCTTGGTATTTTGTGGGTGACACAGTGACTGTTTTAGTTATCTGTGATGCTATAACAAAAATACCACAAGTGGATGGCTTTAACAAACAGAAATTTATTCTCTCATAGTCTAGAAGGCTAGAAGTCTGAATTCAGGGTGCCAGCTCCAGGGGAAGGCTTTCTCTCTCTGTTGGCTCTTGGGAAAGGTCCTTGTCATCAATCTTCCTCAGCCAAGGAGCTTCTCAGCCCAGGAACCCCAAGTCCAAAGGATGCTCTACTATCCTGGCCCTTGTTTTTTGGTGGTATGAGGTTCTCACGTCTTTCTGCTCACATCCCTCTTTTATATCTCAAAAGAGATTGACTTAAAACACAACCTAATCTTGTAGATTGAGCCCTGACTCATTAACATAACTGCTGCTAATCTACCTCATTAATATCATAGAATTAAGATTTACAACACATAGGAAAATCACATCAGATGAAAAAATTGTGGACAATCATGCAATACTGGGAATCATGGACTAACCAAGCTGGCACACATTTTGCTGTTGTTCTTGTTAGGTGCCGTTGAGTCAGTTCTGACTTGTAGTGACCCTATGTACAACAGAGCAAAACACTGCCTAGTCCTTCGCCATTCTCACAATTGTTGTTATGCTTGAACTCATTGTTGGAGCCACTGTGCCAATCCATCTTGTTGAGGGTCTTCCTCTTTTTCCATGACCCTCTACTTTGCCAAGTATGATGTCCTTTTCCAGGGACTGATCCCTCCTGATAACATGTCCAAAGTATGTGAGACATAGTCTTGCCATTCTGGTTTCTAAGGAGCATTCTGGTTGTACTTCTTTCAAGACAGATTTGTTTGTTCTTTTGGCAGTCCATGGTATATTCAATATTCTTCACCAACGCTACTGTTCAAAGGCACAAATTCTTCTTTGGTCTTCCTCATTCATCGTCCAGCTTTTGCATGCATATGAGGAGACTTGAAAACATCATGGTTTGGGTCAGATTCACCTTAGCCTTCAAGATGACATCTTTACTTTTCAACACTTTAAAGAGGTTTTTGCAGCAGTTTTGCCCAAAGCAATGTGTCATTTGATTTTGACTGCTGCTTCCATGGAAGGTGATTGTGGATCCAAGTAAAATGAAATCTTTGACAAATTCAGTCTTTTCTCCATTTATCATAATGTTGTTTACTGGTCCAGTTGTGAGAATTTTTGTTTTCTTTATGTTGAGGTGTAATCCAGACTGAAGGCTGTGGTCTTTGATCTTCATCAGTAAGTACTTCAAGTCCCCTTTACTTTGAGCAAGCAAGATTGTGTCGTCTGCATAACATAGGTTGTTAATGAGTCTTCCTCCAATCCTGCCTCCCTGTTCTTCTTCATATAGTTCAGTTTCTCAGTTTATTTGTTCAGCATACAGATTGAATAAGTGTGGGAAAAAGACAAAACCCTGAAGCACACCTTTCTTGACTTTAAAACACACAGTATCCCCTTGTTCTATTTGAAAGACTACTTCTTGGTCCATGTACAGGTTCCTCATGAGTAAAATTAAGTGTCCCGGAATTCCCATTCTCTGCAATGTTATCCATAATTTGTTATGATTCACACAGTGGAGTGCCTTTGCATAGTCAATAAAACACAGGCAAACATCTTTCTGGTATTCTCTATTTTCAGCCAGGATCCATGTGACATCAGCAATGATACCACTGGTTCCATGTCCTCTTCTGAATCCACCTTGAACTACTGGCAGTTCCCTGTAGATGTACTGCTACAGCCACTTTTTAATGATCTTCAGCAAAATTTTACTCATGTGTGTTATTAATGAGATTATTTGATAATTTTCTCATTTGGTTGGGTCACTTTTCTTTGGAATAGGCATAAATGTGGATTTTTCCCAGTTGGTTGGCCAGATAGCTGTCTTCCAAATTTCTTGGCATAGGTGAATGAGTACTTTCAGTGTTGCATCAGTTTGCTGAAACATCTCAATTGGAATTCTGCCAATTCCTGGAGCCTTGTTTTTTTGTCAATACCTTCAATGCAGCTTGGACTTCTTCCTTCAGTACCATCAGCTCCCGATCATATGCTACCTCCTGAAATGGCTGAACTTCCACCAATTCTTTTTGGTGTATTGACTCTTTGTATTCCTTCCATCTTCTTTTGATGTTTCCTGCATTATTTAATATTTTCCCTGTAGAATCCTTCAGTATTGCAACTTGAGGCTTGAATTTTTTTCTACAGTTTTTTCATGTTGAGAAATGCCGAGAGTTGGGGGGCACAATTCAGTCCACAACTGTGACCTCGGTTTTGTCTGTGCTTAGACAAAATTATGAGGTGGTGTTGTTTTGTGTCATCTTATCATGGTCTCAGAGTAACCTTGTCTGATGTTGGTATTCTGTGAGGCTGTTATATTCAACAGGAGAATAACATGACCTAGCTGAGCACCAGGCCAGCTTCTGAATATCAAGGGCTGCTTTTTTTTTTTCTCTCTCTCTTCTTTGTAGCCTGCAAGGTTATGCTGCCCAGGATCCCATTTATTTCTAACACTAGGACACTACCAGAGGTCCAATAAGCTGGGGCCAATGCTAAGCTCATTTCTAGGTGATCTGCTTTACCGAGAGTGAGGGCTGGTTCTCTAGACCTTGTCTAGGGTCTGCTGAGGATGGGATAATGTTCTAAAACCCTGAAACCTGAGCTCACACCATGGCCTGGCAAGGTTCCCCTTGTCAAACTTCCTTTCCAACAACTGAGTGGGCCCACTGGTATTACCTCTTGGTTCCATCAGGTCTGTTCTGTCAACACCATTAGACGAGGCTCTGTAGGCCCAGCCTGTGCATGTCATAGTGCTGAGCAGAATCCATTTTCAGCACATGGCTTCCTTGTGGTAGCCACGCAATGTTCTTCATCCTCCGTGTCTCACATCCAAGCAAGTCTATCTGAGAAGAAAAACATTTATTTGAGCAAAAATTTCTCTTTGAACCTCTCTCCTAACTTTGTACTGTTACAGTTACTTCTCTTTCTACAGGAAAGCCCTTCAATTTTGTTCTTGAATACATGCTTGTTGAATGAATAAATGATCTCTGTTACACTAGAACTCAGTTATCTGTAGCCCTTTCCTTTATTTAGGAAGCTGGGAATATTTCAAGCAAATGAGGAATAGGTAAAAGAAGATTAGATTCATGGAGCAGATGCAACAGTAAAAAAAAGCAATTAGGAAAATATGGGTGGAAAAAACCCAAGTGTTCATCGACAGATGAGAGGATAAATAAAATGTGGTTTATCCATTATTATTCAACCATAAAGAGAAATTAATTTCTGATACATATCAAGATATGGCTGAACCTTGAAAACATTATGCTAAGTGAAATCAATCAGACACAAAAGGGCAAATATTGTATGTTCCCACTTACAATATTTGAATATTGAAATATCTAGAAAAGGAAAATGCTTAGAGACGTGTAGATTAGTGGTTACCAGGGGCTGGAGCCAGGGGGGAATGGAAAGAGTTGCTCCATGGTTACTGGGTATCTCTTTTGGGTAATGAATAAGTTTTGGAAATAGATAGTGGTAAGGTTTTTTAATGGATGCACAATATCGTGAATGTAATTAACGTCACTGAATTGTACACAAATATGGTTACTATGGCAAATTTAAGTTATATGTATTTTACCAAAATAAAATTAAAAAGAAAACATAATCAATGATCGATAAACTTTCAATGAGGAGTGAGAAATGGAGATGCACAGGCTTTTACAGTCGCCAAATCATCCTATCCCAACTTCTTGCCCTAGGCAAAAATTTCCTCTGACTCTGTGATATAATCACCCAGCCATCCAGGAATGTTGGATGGTGATAACATAAGGGATATTCAATAGAAAAACAACAAAAAATGGCATGCTGCTTTTGCTAGTTGCTGTGCAGTTGTCTCTGACTCATGACGACCTTCCACATAACAGAACAAAACGTTGCAGTCCTGTGCCAGCTTCATGATCTTTGATATGTTTGAGTTTATTGTTGTGGTTATTGTGTCAATCCATTTCATTGAGGATTTCCCTTGTTTTTCATTGGCTCTCTACTTGGAAACCCTGGTGGCATAGTGACTAAGTGCTACAGCTGCTAACCACAAGGTCAACAGTTCAAGTCTACCAGGTGCTCCTTGGAAACCCTGTGGGGCAGTTCTACTCTGTCCTATAGGGTCACTATGAGTCAGAATTGACGCAATGGGTTTGGTTTTTTTGAGTTCTACTTTGCCAATCATGATGTCCTTGAATTTTACCAACCATGATGTCCTTGAATTAAAAAAAGGCATAAAATATAATAGGAAGAAATTAAGCCAATCTTAGAGTAATCTCTGCAAAGAGAAAAGATGCAAAGATTGTTTCCCATTGTTGTAAATAGGAACTCTGAAATGCAAAAAAAAAAAAAACCAAATGACTTGCTCAAGGTCACTTGGTACCTGGACCAGAATGGGGGAGTGCATTATTTTCACGCTGTATCCACCAGACCCTGATGGCTTAGTAGCAATCTACCTGAAGGCTAAAGGCACTGTGCTTACCACAGAGACCTGGAGATAGCAGCATCACCATCTCAGGAGAAAGATTTACAGCTGTACTCAATGACTCTGAGGAGTTGTTTTTGTAAGTACATAAATATTTTGAGTATGGAGAAGCAGAATTAAGTCTTGATTGCTGCCTCACAAATATGGGCTATAAATGCTTGGTTAGTGACAAGTCTAGCTAAAAAGGAAATAGAATATTTATGAACTGCCATAAAAAAAAAATCCCTGCAAGATTCACATTTGGACTACAGTGCAATAAAGGCCATCTTATGGATTATTCAAGGGGACCGTCTCGGGAACTGGCTACTATAGTGATTCTGAGAAGCTACCTATGTAAGTAAAGCCAAATTAGAAGAGTGGACCATTCTGTCTTTACAAAGAAAGAGTCATTTAAGTTTCTAGGAGACTATCCAAGATGTATTAAAATGGAGATTATCAGGTGCTTATTTTCTTGAAAAACCGTTGCCATAGTACAGGGTTTCATAAATTATACAGAGCAATATCCATCAAAAGTTGGATTCGAAGTTGGAAAGAACATTAATACACACACACAGACTCCACAACGTATATATTATCTTACAGTATTGTTGTTGTTAGGCGCTGTCCAGTCGATTTCAACTCATAGTGACCCCATGGGAGAGAGTAGAACTGCCCCATAGGGTTTTCTAGGCTGTAATCTATAGGGAAGGAGACTCCCACATCTTTCTCCCACAGAGTGGCTGGTGGGTTTGAATTGCCAACCTTTCGGTTAGCAGCCGAGCACCTAACGGTTGCTCTACCAGGGCTCCTTCTTACAATATTACTTACATAGTATTCCTAATTATTTTATTTATAGAGGTTTGAAAGGGGCCAAAAGTGATTGCTATTATAATGTAAAAGGTGAGGCTTACAAATGGCAAAATCATGCTAACTCTAGCATTCTACAGGGTTGAAGCCAAAGTACAATTGAATCACTTTATTTATCAGATGCTAATGCTACGCCTGACCTAATGCAGACCTTCATCATACTTCCCTTCAAATTGCATTCTGTCTGCCTCAAATTATGATGGCATTTTTTTTTTCTGACATGCATAAACTCGTTTAGTTCATTGCAAGGTAGACATGGCAAGGCACGCAAGTAAGACCTCACATTTATTTGGACCCGAAGAGTCAGAATTAACAATTACAATTACACGGACAGTTCCCAGGAGGGGCTGGGCTCCAGGTCTACCAGTTCAGTGGTCCAGGGACCTGGGCTTCTGTCTCTGCTCTGTCCTCAGTCTTTTGAGTTAATTCTCAGGCTGGAAGCACTTCTAGGGATTACCCCTAAGTGATGATGCCCAAAGGAAGAAGAGCACCTTTTTTTTGAGGCCATGAGATTAACCTGAATCATGAGCTTTTGGTGACAACTGGATATTTGGGGCCTGGAGTAAGTAAATGGTGGCAAGAATGATTTGTTTTCTGAATAAAAGCTTAAAACCTGTTACCATTGAGTTGGGCTTATGGCTACTCCATGCGTGCAGAGTAAAACTGATCCATAGGGATTTCAAGGCCATGATCTTTTGGAAGCAGATTGCCAGACCTTTCTTCCAAGGTGCCTACTGGTAGATTCAAACCACCAACCTTTGGTTAGTAGGCAAGTGCTCAACCATTTGTACTATCTAACCCAAACCAAAAAACCAAACCTGCTGCCATCGAGTTGATTCTGAATTGTAGCAACCCTACAGAACAGAGTATAACTGCCCCATGGAGTTTCCAAGGGGCATCTGGTGGATTTGAACTGCTGACCTCTTGGTGAGTAGCCATAGCACTTAACCACTACACCACCAGGGTTTCCTTTCACCAACTAGAACTCCTAAATTGGTCGTTTTCTTCTGACAGTGCCCTCCACTCCCCTTGGTATCATCTGAGAGACTGCTTTCTCATGCAGCCTAATGCACTACCATCCAGAATATTCTTGAGGAAGTCCCCCACCCAACTCTAACTGACCCCCTTTTACTGCCTTCTCATGCTCTTCCAGGGAAACTACAAGAAGAAGAAAGAAGAACCAAATATACTGATGCCATGTAACATTTCCAGGCAAGGTGTGGATGTGGAGCTCCAGTGAGTCACCTGCCACCTCACTTTTTTTTTTTTTTTTATAATAACTTTTATTAAGCTTCAAGTGAACGTTTACAAATCCAATCAGTCTGTCACATATAAGTTTACATACATCTCACTCCCTACTCCCACTTACTCTCCCCGTCTTGAGTCAGCCCTTTCAGTCTCTCCTTTCTTGACAATTTTGCCGGCTTCCCTCTCTCTCTATCCTCCCATCCCCCCTCCAGACAAGAGTTGCCAACACAATCTCAAGTGTCCACCTGATATAATTAGCTCACTCTTCATCAGCATCTCTCTCCCACCCGCTGACCAGTCCCTTTCATTTCTGATGAGTTGTCTTCGGGGATGGTTCCTGTCCTGTGTCAACTGAAGGTTTGGGGAGCATGGCCGCCGGGATTCCTCCAGTCTCAGTCAGACCATTAAGTTTGGTCGTCTTATGAGAATTTGGGGTCTGCATCCCACTGATCTCCTGCTCCCTCAGGGGTCCTCTGCTGAGCTCCCTGTCAGGGCAGTCATCAATTGTGGCCGGGCACCAACTAGTTCTTCTGGTCTCAGGATGATGTAGGTCTCTGGTTCATGCGGCCCTTTCTGTCTCTTGGGCTCTTAGTTGTCATGTGGGCTTGGTGTTCTTCATTTTTCTTTGCTCCAGGTGGGTTGAGACCAATTGCTGCATCTTAGATGGCTGCTTGTTAGCATTTAAGACCCCAGACGCCACATTTCAAAGTGGGATGCAGAATGATTTCATAATAGAATTATTTTGCCAATTGACTTAGAAGTCCCCGCAAACCATGCTCCCCAGACCCCCGCGCTTGCTCCGCTGACCTTTGAAGCATTCATTTTATCCCGGAAACTTCTTTGCTTTTGGTCCAGTCCAATTGAGCTGACCTTCCATGTATTGAGTGTTGTCTTTCCCTTCACCTAAAGCAGTTCTTATCTACTGATTAATCAATAAAAAAACCCTCTCCCACCCTCCCTCCCTCCCCCCCTCGTAACCACAAAAGTATGTGTTCTTCTCAGGTTTACTGTTTCTCAAGATCTTATAATAGTGGTCTTATACAATATTTGTCCTTTTGCCTCTGACTAATTTCGCTCAGCATAATGCCTTCCAGGTTCCTCCATGTTATGAAATGTTTCAGAGATTCATCACTGTTCTTTATCGATGCGTAGTATTCCATTGTGTGAATATACCACAATTTATTTAACCATTCATCCGTTGATGGACACCTTGGTTGCTTCCAACTTTTTGCTATTGTAAACAGAGCTGCAATAAACATGGGTGTGCATATATCTGTTTGTATGAAGGCTCTTGTATCTCTAGGGTATATTCCTAGGAGTGGGATTTCTGGGTTGTATGGTAGTTCTATTTCTAACTGTTTAAGATAACGCCAGATAGATTTCCAAAGTGGTTGTACCATTTTACATTCCCACCAGCAGTGTATGAGAGTTCCAATCTCTCCGCAGCCTCTCCAACATTTATTCTTTTGTGTTTTTTGGATTAATGCCAGCCTTGCTGGTGTGAGATGGAATCTCATCATAGTTTTAATTTGCATTTCTCTAATGGCTAATGATCGAGAGCATTTTCTCATGTATCTGTTGGCTGCCTGAATATCTTCTTTAGAGAAATGTGTGTTCATATCCTTTGCCCACTTCTTGATTGGGTTGTTTGTCTTTTTGTGGTTGAGTTTTGACAGAATCATGTAGATTTTAGAGATCAGGCGCTGGTCGGAGATGTCATAGCTGAAAATTCTTTCCCAATCTGTAGGTGGTCTTTTTACTCTTTTGGTGAAGTCTTTAGATGAGCATAGGTGTTTGATTTTTAGGAGCTCCCAGTTATCGGGTTTCTCTTCATCATTTTTGGTAATGTTTTGTATTCTGTTTATACCTTGTATTAGGGCTCCTAGGGTTGTCCCAATTTTTTCTTCCATGATCTTTATCGTTTTAGTCTTTATGTTTAGGTCTTTGATCCACTTGGAGTTAGTTTTTGTGCATGGTGTGAGGTATGGGTCCTGTTTCATTTTTTTGCAAATGGATATCCAGTTATGCCGGCACCATTTGTTAAAAAGGCTGTCTTTTCCCCAGTTAATTGACACTGGTCCTTTGTCAAATATCAGCTGCTCATACGAGGATGGATCTATGTCTGGGTTCTCAATTCTGTTCCATTGGTCTATGTGTCTGTTGTTGTACCAATACCAGGCTGTTTTGACTACTGTGGCTGTATAATAGGTTCTGAAATCAGGTAGAGTGAGGCCTCCCACTTTCTTCTTCTTTTTCAGTAGTGCTTTGCTTATCCGGGGCTTCTTTCCCTTCCATATGAAATTGGTGATTTGTTTCTCTATCCCCTTAAAATATGACATTGGAATTTGGATCGGAAGTGCGTTAAATGTATAGATGGCTTTTGGTAGAATAGACATTTTTACTATGTTAAGTCTTCCTATCCATGAGCAAGGTATGTTTTTCCACTTAAGTATGTCCTTTTGAATTTCTTGTAGTAGAGCTTTGTAGTTTTCTTTGTATAGGTCTTTTACATCCTTGGTAAGATTTATTCCTAAGTATCTTATCTTCTTGGGGGCTACTGTGAATGGTATTGATTTGGTTATTTCCTCTTCGGTGTTCTTTTTGTTGATGTAGAGGAATCCAAGTGATTTTTGTATGTTTATCTTATAACCTGAGACTCTGCCAAACTCTTCTATTAGTTTCAGTAGTTTTCTGGAGGATTCCTTAGGGTTTTCTGTGTATATAATCATGTCATCTGCAAATAGTGATAACTTTACTTCTTCCTTGCCAATCCGGATACCTTTTATTTCTTTGTCTAGCCTGATTGCCCTGGCTAAGACTTCCAACACGATGTTGAATAAGAGTGGTGATAAAGGGCATCCTTGTCTGGTTCCCGTTCTCAAGGGAAATGCTTTCAGGTTCTCTCCATTTAGAGTGATATTGGCTGTTGGCTTTGCATAGATGCCCTTTATTATGTTGAGGAATTTTCCTTCAATTCCTATTTTGGTAAGAGTTTTTATCATGAATGGGTGTTGGACTTTGTCAAATGCCTTTTCTGCATCAATTGATAAGATCATGTGGTTTTTGTCTTTTGTTTTATTTATGTGATGGATTACATTAACGGTTTTTCTGATATTAAACCAGCCTTGCATACCTGGTATAAATCCCACTTGATCAGGGTGAATTATTTTTTTGATGTGTCGTTGGATTCTATTGGCTAGAATTTTGTTGAGGATTTTTGCATCAATGTTCATGAGGGATATAGGTCTATAATTTTCTTTTTTTGTAATGTCTTTACCTGGTTTTGGTATCAGGGAGATGGTGGCTTCATAGAATGAGTTGGGTAGTATTCCGTCATTTTCTATGCTTTGGAATACCTTTAGTAGTAGTGGTGTTAACTCTTCTCTGAAAATTTGGTAGAACTCTGCAGTGAAGCCGTCCGGGCCAGGACTTTTTTTTGTTGGAAGTTTTTTTGATTACCATTTCAATCTCTTTTTTTGTTATGGGTCTATTTAGTTGTTCTACTTCTGAATGTGTTAGTTTAGGTAGGTAGTGTTTTTCCAGGAATTCATCCATTTCTTCTAGGTTTGCAAATTTGTTAGAGTACAATTTTTCATAATAATCTGAAATGATTCTTTTAATTTCATTTGGTTCTGTTGTGATGTGGTCCTTCTCATTTCTTATTCGGGTTATTTGTTTCCTTTCCTGTGTTTCTTTAGTCAGTCTAGCCAATGGTTTATCAATTTTGTTAATTTTTTCAAAGAACCAGCTTTTGGCTTTGTTAATTCTTTCAATTGTTTTTCTGTTCTCTAATTCATTTAGTTCAGCTCTAATTTTTATTATTTGTTTTCTTCTGGTGCCTGATGGATTCTTTTGTTGCTCACTTTCTATTTGTTCAAGTTGTAGGGACAGTTCTCTGATTTTGGCTCTTTCTTCTTTTTGTATGTGTGCATTTATCGATATAAATTGGCCTCTGAGCACTGCTTTTGCTGTGTCCCAGAGGTTTTGATAGGAAGTATTTTCATTCTCGTTGCTTTCTATGAATTTCCTTATTCCCTCCTTGATGTCTTCTATAACCCAGTCTTCTTTCAGGAGGGTATTGTTCATTTTCCAAGTATTTGATTTCTTTTCCCTCGTTTTTCTGTTATTGATCTCTAGTTTTATTGCCTTGTGGTCTGAGAAGATGCTTTGTAATATTTCAATGTTTTGGACTCTGCAAAGGTTTGTTTTATGACCTAATATGTGGTCTATTCTAGAGAATGTTCCATGTGCGCTGGAAAAAAAAGTATATTTTGCAGCAGTTGGGTGGAGAGTTCTGTATAAGTCAATGAGGTCAAGTTGGTTGATTGTTGTAATTAGATCTTCCGTGTCTCTGTTGAGCTTCTTACTGGATGTCCTGTCCTTCTCCGAAAGTGGTGTGTTGAAGTCTCCTACTATAATTGTGGAGGTATCTGTCTCGCTTTTCAGTTCTGTTAAAATTTGATTTATGTATCTTGCAGCCCTGTCATTGGGTGCATAAATATTTAATATGGTTATGTCTTCCTGATCAATTGTCCCTTTTATCATTATATAGTGTCCTTCTTTATCCTTTGTGGTGGATTTAAGTCTAAAGTCTATTTTGTCAGAAATTAATATTGCTACTCCTCTTCTTTTTTGCTTATTGTTTGCTTGATATACTTTTTTCCATCCTTTGAGTTTTAGTTTGTTTGTGTCTCTAAGTCTAAGGTGTGTCTCTTGTAGGCAGCATATAGATGGATCGTGTTTCTTTATCCAGTTTGTGACTCTCTGTCTCTTTATTGGTGCATTTAGTCCATTTACATTCAGGGTAATTATAGATAAATAAGTTTTTAGTGCTGTCATTTTGATGCCTTTTTATGTGTGTTGTTGACAATTTCATTTTTCCACACACTTTTTTGTGCTGAGGCGTTTTTCTTAGTAAATTGTGAGATCCTCATTTTCATAGTGTTTGACTTTATGTTAGTTGAGTCGTTACGTTTTTCTTGGTTTTTGTCTTGAGTTATAGAGTTGTTATGCCTTTTTGTGGTTACCTCATTATATACCCCTATTTTTCTAAGTAAAAACCTAACTTGTATTGTTCTATATCGCCTTGTATCACTCTCCATATGGCAGTTCAATGCCTCCTGTATTTAGTCCCTCTTTTTGATTATTGTGATCTTTTACCTATTGACTTCCATAATTCCCTGTTACGTGTATTTTTTTTTTTAATTAATCTTAATTTGTTTGTTTTTGTGATTTCCCTATTTGAGTTGATATCAGGACGTTCTGTTTTGTGACCTTGTGTTGTGCTGATATCTGATATTATTGGTTCTGTGACCAAACAATATCCTTTAGTATTTCTTGTAGCTTTGGTTTGGTTTTTGCAAATTCTCTAAACTTGTGTTTGTCTGTAAATATCTTAATTTCGCCTTCATATTTCAGAGAGAGTTTTGCTGGATATATGATCCTTGGTTGGCAGTTTTTCTCCTTCAGTGTTCTGTATATGTCGTCCCATTCCCTTCTTGCCTGCATGGTTTCTGCTGAGTAGTCAGAACATATTCTTATTGATTCTCCCTTGAAGGAAACCTTTCTTTTCTCCCTGGCTGCTTTTAAAATTTTCTGTTTATCTTTGGTTTTGGTGAGTTTGATGATAATATGTCTTGGTGTTTTTCTTTTTGTATCAATCTTAAATGGGGTTCGATGAGCATCATGGATAGATATCCTTTCGTCTTTCATGATGTCAGGGAAGTTTTCTGTCAGAAGTTCTTCAACTATTTTCTCTGTGTTTTCTGTCCCCCCTCCCTGTTCTGGGACTCCAATCACCCGCAGGTTATCCTTCTTGATAGAGTCCCACATAATTCTTAGGGTTTCTTCATTTTTTTTAATTCTTTTATCTGATTTTTTTTCAGCTATGTTGGTGTTGATTCCCTGGTCCTCCAGATGTCCCAGTCTGCATTCTAATTGCTCAAGTCTGCTCCTCTGACTTCCTAGTGTGTTGTCTAATTCTGTTATTTTATTGTTAATCTTTTGGATTTCTACATGTTTTCTCTCTATGGATTCTTGCAACTTATTAATTTTTCCAGTATGTTCTTGAATAATCTTTTTGAGTTCTTCAACAGTTTTATCAGTATGTTCCTTGGCTTTTTCTGCAGATATCCTAATTTCATTTGTGATATCATTAAGCATTCTGTAAATTAGTTTTTTATATTCTGTATCTGATAATTCCAAAATTGTATCTTCATTTGGGAAAGATTTTGATTCTTTTGTTTGGGGGGTTGGAGAAGCTGTCACGGTCTGCTTCTTTAAGTGGTTTGATATGGATTGTTGTCTCCGAGCCATCACTGGGAAACTAGTTTTTCCAGAAAATCCGCTAAAAAAAAAACTGCAGTCAGATCCCTATCAGAGTTCTCCCTCTGGCTCAGGCTATTCAGATGTTAATGAAGCCGCCTGGGGAGGGTGGGGGAGGGAACAGAGAGATAGGAGAGTAGCACCTCAGAATATAGCCAGAGTTGCTTGTCTTGCTTGGAATGACTGTTATATCTGAGATTCCCGCGGGCGCGTCGCCTATGTGTGCTGGCTGTGTGGAGATTGCCCCCAGGGGGTCTGGCCCGCTGGAGTCACGGTCAGATCCTCCGCTTCCAGCCCCACGCCCAGCGTCAAGGCTCCCCTACTGGGACGGTGCACTCTCAACTCCAAAATCAGTCGCTGCCTCCCGGGGACTTCTCGTCCCTCCAGCCGCGTGGCCGTGCCGCCCCCGTGAACCAGGTGGGCCCCCTCCCGGGGTTAGTTCAGATGGGTGGAGTAGCTCCCCGTGCTTGTGCCGCGACCAAGTGTCCCGGCTGGAATGCTGTTCTCCCCACTCCAATACCAGTCGCTGCCTCCCGGGGACTTCTCCTAGCGGCTGCGTCCCACGCCGCCCGCGCGACCCGGCTGGTCCCCTTCCCAGGGTTAGTTCAGGGGGTGGAGCAACTCTCCGTGTTTATGGCGTACCTGCGAGCAGTCCAAATCCCTGCGGGAGGGTTCCCCGGCTCGGATGCTGCTCTTTCTGCTCCAAGATCAGTCACTGCCTCCCGGGGACTTCTCCTACCGGCTGCGTCCCACACCGCCCGTGGAACCGGCTGGTCCCCCTCCCGGGGTTAGTTCAGGGGGGTGGAGCAGGTCTCTGTGCTTGTGCCGTACCTGACTGGTACGCTAGCTCCAGGCTCTGGAAACTATCGCTGCTTCCCCGTATTAGTTCGTTCTCCGTCTCTAAATCCGTGTTTGTTGTTCAGGGTTCGTAGATTGTTATGTATGTGATCGATTCACTTGTTTTTCCGTGTCTTTGTTGTAAGAGGGATCCGAGGTAACGTCTGCCTAGTCCGCCATCTTGGCTCCTCCTCTATGCAATTTTTAATCCCACCTCACTTTTATAAATGCCGTTTGCATGACTAATATATTCTTGAGGTGTGTCCAGGACAAAGCGACCCTCATCAGTTGTAGGATCTATGTTTTGTTTGCAAACAGGGACCTTGTGGCCTGCAGCTCCCCACTGGCTTTCCCGCCTGACAAATTCCTTTCAAAGCAAGCTTCCCTTTGTCAGGAGGGAGGGCCTTCTCCTTGTCTCATGGAGGCGGCCATCTTACCGAGTCTCCTCTTGTCAGCTGGTGTGGACTGTGGCAGAAATGTTGTTGACATAGCAGATGGTCTTGATATTTCTGAAAACCAGCAACATCTTTGCCATTTCCACTCCCACGCTCTTGGCTACTGTTTCTTCTCCAAGTGGTTTTGGGTCATTTTTAGCAAACCTCTATATTCTGATGATTTTCTTTAGATGTCAGAACATGAATGATATATACCTAAACACCCTTCTGGAATATAGACAGAGGCAGAATATTAGGTTTCTTTCACAGAAAACCCAAATGCTGGAATAAATTTTGTTCGACGTAATAAAATCTAGACAGGGAGGATTACACAATAAGCTAGGTAAACACAGGCTTAGTTTTGCTTACTTCCTAATCTGTAGTGAACAATTGCACATGTTCTGATGTGGAGAAACTCATGTGAAATCGTTCACTACAGATTAGGAAGTAAGCACAAGTAAGCCCTTGCTTACCTTGCTCACTGGGTAATCCGTCCTGTCAGGGACTGTAAATTTGAAGAGAGGCTTTGATTTGGTAGGAAGATGCTCTGGGGTTGGGAGAAGGACAGATGCCAGACATACTTACAAGCAGAATCTTTGATGTGGTGAAAAAATGTGAAAATGGTTCACTATAGGTGATCCGTTAAGCAAGGTAAACACCATGCTTACCTTGCCTTTTGGATATTCCACCCCTGATTTCAAGATGAATTAGAATGAACAAGAAGTAAATAGATTTTAAATATTTAAGATAAGAAGTATAAAGCAATGAGATGTGGCTACTGGGTTATGCAGGAAGAAATAGAGTATATTATTCATGGTTTCTGAAATATTAAAAAAAAATAATATACTGATAGTGTTTACCCTTACTGAACACAAGATGACTTGAGAGATGGGTGAATACAATTGGGTTAGAAAATAGTCCCCGGCAGTAACTCTATAACTAAAGGAAAACAAAGGTGCCATAGCTATTTGATGATCTGGGACCCAGACCAGCCATTCTAAAAAATCAGAGCAGACTGATTGATGTATTTGTTCTTGTTTGCCTCATGAGGTGGCATGGTGTGATAGAGCCCTTTTATGTGTGGTCTTTTCAACCATGGTCTTGTAACTTCCACCCAAGTGATTGGGCAGGACTGTGTACCAAAGGGTTGCTTAGTTTTTGCCATCCAGCTGGGCTTGAAATGAGCCATCCCAGAGGTGGGAAAGAAGAGCCCACCACCACCAAGGAAGAACAGCCAGGAGCCAGCACACCCTTTTGACCCAGAATTCCTATGCTGAGAAGCTCCTGGACCCAGGACACCGGGAGCTGTAACACAGGAGGCAATAGAGACCCAGCAGCAGGAGATGGCTTGGTGGCTTTCCCTACCCATGGAGTGAGAAAGCTGAGTGTCTTTGGGCAGAGACCCAGGGCCAGGGAGAGGTGTGCCTGACAGCACAGGTGAAGAGGTCTCTTAAACTCATTCATTTAGGTTGTATGAGTACAATTTTAGAAAAAATCATTCTCCTGAGAAGAGCTACAGAGATGAGAAGAAGGCATGAGTAATGGTGGACTCCACAAAGTTCAGCCAGTCTCCTATGAGTCAGCATCCTTCTCCAGACCTGTGGTACCAATAGTGTTGAATTTTACCTGGACCCTATGACACTAGAAGGCACCATTGGTTAAAGAAATCCTCCCACCCATGGTGTTCAAGAAGAAAGCTTGCTGCAAACACCCACCCTATCCAGATGATTTAGATAAGACCCAAGGATAACCCCAGGCTTACCTATGACAGGGTCAGACGCAGACCCTCCAAATTCCCATTTCTGCCCTCATAAATGAGTAACTGAATTGTTTGACCTACTGATCAATCAGAAACAAAGTGCTTGTTAACTAAACTTTGGTTAAGCTTCTCTCCTTCTCCTGCATCTCTGAACTTTGACCCAGCCTCAACCTCAGCCAGCATATTGCCCCTCTTTAAGCGGCCCTCCCAGAGAATAGGCTGGTCTCAGGGTTAAACACTCTGATTTACGCTTGGATGACACCACCCTTTCTTTCATCCCACTCCTTCACACCTGGGTTTTTTCTATCCTCGTTTACTCTCAGCCACTGTAAAAGAAAACACATTTCCCTTTAACTCTGGAGATTTTTGCTGGTCTTATTATGATCAGAGTGTTCTCCCTGTTACAATGGACCTTTCTCCGCAATGTAATAGTCTCTTTCCTCTTTTTCTTTCTGGATAAAGTCTGATTTTATTTCTTTATTTGACATTACTCACGGATTGAGACTGTCCTTTTGGGTAGCTAGTGAAGGATGTCGTGGTGAAAATGCAGTTTACTAGAAGCAAGCCTTTCCTTCTCACTGTATTGGTAATGATCACAAGAGCAGAAATACGTTTAGCTAATTGAATCCTTTGAATGCCAAAAGCGGTGCAAATAGTTCACATCCTTGACTGCTAATTGAAAGGTTAGAGGTTCCAGTCTACCCAGAGGTGCCTCAGAAGAAATCCTGGAGCCCTACTTCTGAAAAACCAGCCATCAAAAACCCTTCAGAGCACAGTTCTACTCTGACACACATAGAATATCAGTCAGTCGGAGCTGGCTGATTGGATAACCTTGCGTATTGGCTAACCTGACCCTGGCAGAGTGGGCTGGGAAGAAGACTCGCTCGCTCATGTACGCTCAGCACAGCAGGGAATGTCAGGTCCATGAGTCGTCACAGAGCCTAGAGGGGGCAGGGCTCTGAGTTTATGACCTAATTTCCAATTTTTATCTGTCCTGCTGATAACATTAGTAGGGTCTCCAAAGTAACACGGTACTTGAGAACAAAAGTTCATTTTATAGTGGAAAATAGCTTACAAACAAAGGATATTGCAGCAACCGTACCGTTGATTTGACTTACCGTCTACAAACACTACCCTTCTGTTGTACTGTGGTGGCTTGTGTGTTGCTGTCGTGCTGGAAGCTATGCCACCACCACAGTGGTGGACAGGTTTCGATGGAGCTTCCAGACTAAGACAGACTAGCAAAAAAGACCTGGGGATCTGCTTCTGAAAATTAGCTAATGAAGACCTGATGGATCACAACAAAACATTGTAGGACTCACTTGTTTTGGACATGCTGGCAGGAAGGATCAGTTGCTGAGGGCATCATCTTTGGTGATGTAGAAGGCTAGTAAGGGCAAGGAATACCCTCAGTAAGATGGATTGGCACAACAGCCACAGTGATGGGACTTGAACATGCTGGTGATTGTGAGGATGATGCAGGACTGGGCAACGTTTCATTCTATTGTACATAAGGTCACCATGAGTTGGAGTCAACTTGATGGCAGCTATCCATCCTTCCTTCCTTCCTTCCTTCCTTCCTTCCTTCCTTCCTTCCTTCCTTCCTTCCTTCCTTCCTTCCTTCCTTCCTTCCTTCCTTCCTTCCTTCCTTCCCTCCCTCCCTCCCTCCCTCCCTCCCTCCTTCCTTCCTTCCTTCCTTCCACTGATCTATCTACTGTCTCTAAGCACTGAAGACAAAGTAGAATTAAGAAAACTGAGATAATGGGAGAAATATTTAACAAATGGATTGCGTGGTCTTTAAACCAATCATAACAGATATAGTCATGGTGCTATAGTATTTGCTGGATCATCAGCAGACTGGGTGGTGGAAGGGGTTCCCCTGGTGGTGGAGAGGGTGTATTGGGATAGTTATACAGGCACCAAAGGATTTTAATATTTTAATAACCAGCTAAATACCAGCCCTGAAGGCAGTCAATATCCCTCTTTAGTCATATCGTGAAATAGATTTGTCTACAAGAGATTGACAGCACGTTTTCAGAAGCACTAATGAAGTTTATAGAGCCAAAGAAAGAACCCACACCTGAGGCTTCTCACATGTGAAGGCACCTTACTCTTTGTCAAACTACATCTGTTAACCAAATGAAACAATAACAATAAAAAAATTCTCCATACCTTCTCTTCCCTTGAATAGCAGACAGTAATTTAAGGAAAAAATGTAAAGATTCAGCAATGAGTTTTTTTTTTTTTTTTGGAACACAGATGAAATTGATCTTGTCCTGTCAGATCAGCCTTTGAATTCTTCAAGTGCTCGCCAGTAAATACATAGTCAGAACAGATGTTGAGCCCAGTTGGGCTGCAGTAATGACCTGTGATCTGGATTATTATTGGGAACAGTAGCACCCTTGATGTATTTGAGAGTAGTGCTAATTCCTGGAGAGCTTTCAGGTTCCAAAGCATTTTGGAAACATTTGGTAAACATGTGCAAGCATCCTATGTACGTAATTGTCCTTGAAGACATGTATCTAATTGGCTGTTCAGTGACTGCATTACCTGGGCCTTTTTTTTTCTTGAGAAATAGTAGGTGATCAAAAGTTTGAAAAATATACTCCACATGAATTTATCAAGCATAACTCTGTGATATGTCTGTTGCCTTTGAAAATTCATTGTTTTCCAAGTAAAATGCATTCATTTAACTACTTATTTATTATTTACTACAATTATCCACCCCCCACTTTTCTTTCAGGCCAAGAGCAATCTTAGTGACCTTGTAGTATACACAAAGAATTCTATATTAGTTTTAAAATTGCTGTAGACACCAACATCTCAGTTAGTTATGGGGTGGGGGGAGAGATTTCATATACTTTCTCATAAAGAGATTTTCTTGGTATTTAATACAAAAAATATTTGATAAAATATGGCACATGAAAAATATGTATGGGGAAGTTGGGTCAATCTCAAAATAAAATTGCATTAAATTGTGCCTATTGAAGGCAGATTTAAATATTACAAAAAAATTGATTGTTTTCCAGGCTTTCTGCCGTTTTATTTAACAGACATCCCACCTGAGTTCTAAATTTATTTCTCAAAGCAACTAGGCTCCTGGGAGAGAAATTATACTTCAAGGTAAGAATTTATAAGGCAACACATACATCCAGATACTCACATAATCACACTAACTGCAGGTACCCTACACGTCCACCACCCGAGAGTCTTCTAGACTTCGAGGTGAGATGAGTAAAAATGTAGAATTCAAGTGGTTCTTTCAAAATCGTAATGTTCAGTTAACAAGCAATTCCTAAAACAGGTTTTCTAAATTCATCTTTCATGAACCTATACTTGGTATTACAGATATCC
Organism: Loxodonta africana; assembly: GCF_030014295.1. Taxonomy (NCBI): domain Eukaryota; kingdom Metazoa; phylum Chordata; class Mammalia; order Proboscidea; family Elephantidae; genus Loxodonta; species Loxodonta africana. The sequence continues at coordinate 48,861,326 of NC_087361.1, forward strand.
GTTTATTCTCTCCTTGAATGTCACAAAAAAACACTCTGATCCTGTATCGCGGCAGACAATTTAACAAATTCAATTGTGTTTGTTCTACATCTGCTTTTTCTTTGCTCTGTTTCAAGGCAGAATCCAGGCTTTGAAATTTCTTGGTGCATGAATGTTAGCCTGACAGAAAACATAGCAACCTGAAATCCAAAGCTGTTTTTCAGTTTCATATAAAAATCTCAGCCCTTTAGAATAGATGATGGGAAGAACCTCGGTGTTGATGAGGAGAGGGGGAGAAGGCTGGGAAAGAGCTGAGTCAGAATGGGAAGACAGAACCACAAGCCTGTTACAGTCTCGAGTGTAAACCCAGCACGGAGAGTGACAAATCCTCAGAAAGGAATGGCCAAGTGGTTCCCAGACTCACTCGAATCTCATGCCCTCAGTGACTATAGGGAAGGGTTTTCTTTATTTACCAGCAGCAGTTATCCTCAAGTCGATTCCGATTTACAGTGACCCCACGTGTTAGAGTAGAGCTGTGCTTCATAGGGTTTTTAATTACTGACTTTTGGGGGGTATTTTGCCAGGCCTTTCTTTTGAGGTGCCTCAAACCTCCAACCTTTGAGTTAGCAGCCAAATACATTAACTGTTTGCAGCACCCAAGGACTCGGCTTTCCTCAAGGAGACGGTAATAAATGTGCTCAGAAGCAGAGTGAAAATCACCTTTGGAGGGCATTCCTAGTAGCTTGTCTTTGATAAGAATATAATGTCTTCATCTTATCCTTATTTTTGCCTTATTAGTGCCTTATCCATGAATTTGTATGTGTGAGTGCTGTGTATGTCTTGGGGGAGGGCTTGGAGGATAGGGACAAACCCAAGTGATAATTCCAATGGGAAGGGCCTTAGAACTGAAAATAAATTGTTTTAAGGAAATGAAGATGTGATATTTCTCCCATACCAAAGTTTCTGGACTACTGTCATATCCACCAGAGTTGACCATTAAGGATTACACATAAAGAATCAAGTCTCCTGGCTATAAATGGAAGCCACTGGTTTTCCAGGAAGATAAACACATCATGTTTACCTCCTAAAAAATTACCTGATGTCAAGTTGTGCATCTAAAATATCTGTTAACTACTCTGCCGATGGAGGTGTCATTTTTGGTATCTTCACCTCCTAGGGAGGTGTAGTGAATGTTATCCGCGCCCCCCCCCAAAAAAACAACTGTTGTTGAATTGATTCTGACCCACAGTGACTCCATAGAGATTCCAAGGCTGTAAATCTCTACAGAAGCAGACTGCTACATCTTTCTCCTGTGTAGCCACTGGTGGTTTTGAACCACCAACTTTTCAGTTAGCAGTCAAGTGCTTTAGCCACTGCACCACCAGGGCTCCTTGTGGTGAATGTTACTCTTTGCCAAATCTCAAAATGCACTGATTCACTTTTAACAAATGTTTACAGCCAGTATTTACATGTCTACTATACATCAAGCACTCACCTATGTTCTGGAATATAAAGACAAAAGGTATATCTTCCTGAGGTCTTGTGCAGAGAGTCTATTTCACTCCTAAATTCCTTATCCTATGAGGGACAACCTTTGTCTTTAATGGAGACCAGCCAACACCCCCCCAAGTGGAATGTTTAGCCAGGGGAGTGTTTATCACTCCCACTCCTCTTGAAGATAAATTTGAACCTGGGCAGATAATGATTCCCATTTGCCACCATGCTGTTGGAATGCATTTAACAGGCATGATGAATAAGAAATAAGACTTTTCCCCAGAAATCAACAAATCCTTATATTTCTATATGGGCTTACAGATCTCCATATAACATGGCTTCAAGTAAACTTACATAATATGGACCTGCCATCTCTTAAATATATGCTGTACTGGCCAATATCTTTGCCAAATAGCTCTTAGACAGAAGTGATTATCACCATCTACAAACAGCTTCTGGTGTTTTCCTGTCTTTCAGCAATTTTTTTTCCCAACAATTTCTACATATACAATTTAGTGACATTGATTACATTCTTCATTCCTTTTCCAAATTTTTTATTCTCCATTAACATAAACTCACTGCCCCCAAGCTTCCTATCTAACCTTTTGAGTTGGCTTTGTCAATTTGATTCCATATATATAGTTCCTTAAAAGAGCACAATGCTCAAATTCTGTCTCAGCTATCTAGTACTGGTATAAAAGAAATACCACAAGTGGATGTCTTTAACAAAAAGAAATTTATTTTCTTATGGCTTACAAGGCTAGAGGCCTGAATTCAGCGTACCTGCTCTCAGGGAAGGCTTTCCTCTCTGTGTGCTCTGGAGGAAGGGCTGTGTCGCTTTTCTGAGCCGTGTCCTCCTTCAGACCTCTCTCTGGCCCTCAGCCTCTCAGCCCCTTGGTCCCTCAGCCCCTTGGTCCCTCAGCCTGGTTTCTGCCCTGCTTCGGAAAGTGTTACAAAGCTCTTTAGCTTCTCCAATAAGTGCCCAGAGGCACCCCACTCTACAGGAAGCCTCCTGCCCAAAGGCACTCAGCTCTCTCTCTCTCCGTGAGTTGGTTCTCACACTGGTCCCCTGGTTCGGCTGCTGCCTTTTCTTTGCTGCTGCTTCTCACCATCCTTCACCATCTCCAATGTTATAGTTCTCTCTGTCTCCTGGTTCTAGGAGGACCGTGTCCAAATGACATACTCCGCTCCCGTTTCTTCTTCTTGGTGGTATGGAGGTCCCCATACCAAGTTCTTTACTAATGAAGCTAAACTATCATTTGGTTTAAAGAAGACTTCAGGGGATATTTTCGATTTAAGGATTAAGGTATAAAGATTATCTCAGGGCAATAGTTTCAGGGGTTCATCCAGTTTCAATGGCTCCAGAAATTCTGAATTCCAGGAGCATTTTAAATTCTGTTCCACATATCCCCCCTTTTGATCAGTATTATTATAAAAAGTCCAGTAATGGTAGCCAGGCACCATCCAGTTTTCTTCTGATCTCATGACAAAGTAGGCAGTTGTTCATGGAGGTAATTAGTCATGTATTTCTTTCCTACTCCTATTCCTGACACTCTTTCTTTCTCTGTTTCAGCAATCTTGATAGCACACCCAGTATGTGCCAGGAACTGGATCAGGTGGTGAGGGTCAATGATGAAGGCCATCCTTTCTACTTTTGTTATATTTAATATCTTTTCTTGGTTATATCAGCATTTTCTCAACTCCTTTCATTTAAAAAATAAATTTGATTAAAAAATATTTAATTATGATTCAGCAATACAGCAACTTGAAGTAAAGCTTGCAGATGTTTTGTCAGTGGTATCCTGAGCCAGGCTTTTGCCCTGAAGACTTTTTCACTCTGCAGCATTTATTTTCTCTGTTTCAAGATGTCTGCAGCAGAAAGAACAACTTGGAGATTAAACATCAGTGTTATTCTAAAAGCAATCATCTGAAAAACTTAGATTCTCTTTACAATGACTGCCTTGAAAAATGAAAAGTTCAGTCACACAATTGGTTTTTTAGCCCAGAATATCAAATAGTTTATTTGACTGACTTTCACTAAACTGTTTAGTCACCGTTGAATAACATGCCTATAGGTAGGACAGTTTGAAAAATTGTTTTCAAAGCGTTTGGGACTCACAACTCTTTCACCCCAATTTTCAGGATAGCTCCAGGGCCATCCATTTAGCTATCAGGGCATCTTCTAGACATTTCCACACAAAAGAATGATCATTCTTCTCATTCACTGAGTTCTCACCTGAGTGGCGTTTCAAGGTCACACAACTACTTATTGGAAGAAAACAGGTTTCACTTTTCACTTTTTAATCCATGAGTTTTCTCACTGAAGTCACAATCAGAGGTCAAAATGTTTTCATTCCATTGTTCAGCATTTTCACTCACCTACTTTTTTTTTTTTTTTTTTACAGTGACTGTCCAAAGGTAACCTGGACACTGTTCACAGAGAAACAATGATGATGTAGTACATGACACTATATATATTTTTTGTGGTTAGGTGCTGTCAAGTTGGTTTCAACTCAAGCAAGCCCATCCATGTACAACAGAAAGAAACACTGCCCTGTCCTATGACATCTTCACAATCATTGCTACTTTTCAGCCCATTGTTGCAGCTGCTATATCAATCCATTTTGTTGAGGGTCTTCTTCTTTTTCTTTGATGCTCTGCTTTACCAAGCATGATGTCTCTCTAGGGACTGGTCCTTTCTGATAACATGTCCAAAGTATGTGAGACGAAGTCTCATTATCCTCGTTTCTAATAAGGAGCGTTCTGGCTGTACTTCCTCCAAGACAGACTTTTTTCCTTCTTCTGGCAGTCCATGGTTATTCAATATTCTTCATCAATACCATAATTCAAAAGCATTGATTCTTCTTTGGTCTTCTTTATTCATTGTCTAGCTTTCGAATGCTTATGAGGGAATTGAAAATATCATGGCTTGGGTTAGGTGCACCTTAGTTCTCAAAGTGACATCTTTGCTTTTCAACACTTTAAAGAGGTCTTTTGCAGCAGATATGCCCAGTGCAATACGTCCATCATCTTATTTCTTTACTGCTGCCTCCATGGGTGTTGAATTGTGGATCCAGGTAAAATGAAATCCTTGACAACTTCAGTATTTTCTCCATTTATCATGATGTTGCTTTTTGATCAGGTTGTGAGGGTTTTTGCATCTGAAATATTTAAGAAATATTACTTAAATATTTTTACTAGATTATATACATATTTTGCGTATGAAATATCTTCAGTTCCATTGTTAGCCATGTTAGGACACGCTACTGTTTCGCACAATATCCAGTTAAGAAACAACAAACTCAAAAGGACCATTGAAGAGAGTTTAACAAAGAGTGTATTTATAAGAATGTAGACATCCCTGGATGGCTCAAATAGTTAAGTGCTCCATGACTAGCAATAACGCTGGCAGTTCCAAACCATCCAGAGGTGCCTGAGAAGAAAACCCTGGCAATCTGCTTCTGAAAGGTCACAGCCTTGAAAACCCTAGGAATAGTTCTACTCTGCACACATGGGGTGACCACCACACACAGTGGTTTTCTGGTCTGCCCTGATCAGTTGAAGATCAGGCCACTATGGCCCACGGGGTTTTCATTGACTGACTTTCAGAAGTAGATTGCCAGGCCTTTCTTCCTAGTCTGTCTTAGTCTGAAAGCTCTGCTGAAACCTGTCCAGCACCATAGAGCAGAAAACCCTCCAATGACAGGAGGATAGTGGCTGTATATGAGGTGCATTGGGTGGTGTTATAGACTGAATTGTATTCCCCAAAATTGTATGTCAGCTTGGCTGGGCCATGATTCCCAGTATTGTGTGATTGTCCACCATTTTGTCACCTGATGTGATTTTGCAATGTGTTGTAAATCCCATCTTTATGATGTTAATGAAGTGGGATTAGCGGCAGTTATGTTAATGAGGCGGGGCTCAATCTACAAGATAGAATTATATCTTGAGACAATCTCTTTTGAGATATAAAAGAGAGAAGCAGGCAAAGAGACTTAGGGGACCTCATACCATCAAGAAAGAAGTGCCAGGAGCACAGTGTGTCCTTTGTACCTGGGGGCCCTGCACTGAGAAGCTTCTAGTTCAGGTGAATATTGATGACAAGGACCTTTCTCCAGAGCCGACAGAGAGAGAAAGCCTTCCACTGGAGCTGACACCCTGAATTTGGACTTCTAGCCTGCTTGACTGTGAAAGACTAAACTTCTGTTTGTTGAAGCCATCCACTTGTGGTATTTCTGTTATAGCAGCACTAGATGACGAAGACAGACGTGAACCAATGTCTCCAGCATGGAAGGAGAGATTTCTACCACTGAACCTTCACTGTGTGTGCTCCTATCATCAGCCCTTTGCTTTAGGCTCTTCCTGTAGTGGTGAAAACATACCTCCCAGGAATCTCTAGGCTTTCCTTGACTTCTGTCCTCGTTGACTGAAAGCAATAATCCAGACAAGGTTGCATCTTTGTGCAACTAGAAAACAACACTGAAGGCAATTGGTGGAGAGGTGCACTTGCCCAGTAAAGGAGTCCCGGGTGGGCAGAACATCTATGTTGTTGTTGTCAGGTGCCATAGTGATGCCATGTAACAAAATAGAACTGCCACATAGGGTTTCCTGAACTGTAATCTTAACGGGAGCAGATCACCAGGTCTTTCTCCCGTGGAGCCACTGGGTGGGTTCGAACTGCCAATCTTTCAATTAGCAGCCGAGTGCTTAACCACAGTGGCACCAGGGCTCCTTAGAATGTCTACTCTATACATGCAAACTTGTAGACAGAATCTTCCCCATCCATGAACACTTCCAGGTTCTAATTTCAGGGGCTGAATATATCTTTTACCATGTAGCAGAACACAGTACAGCATCTTCTCTTTGAAGAGACCCTATGGAGCAATTGGATAATTGGCATAGATAGGCCGACTCTGAAGAAAATTGTGAAGTAGAGATTTGTTTACAAATATGAGTCTTTGGAAGCTCCCATCAGAAGTCTTCTACTTATCCATCTTTTTTCCTCCCCTTCTAGCTTCCTCTATCCATTGCTGTTGAGTCTATTCTGACACATACTGACCTTGTAGGATGGAGTAGAACTGCTCCATAGGGTTTCCAAGGCTGTAACTTTTACAGAAGCAGACTGCCATATCTTTCTCCCCTGGAATGGCTGGTGGATTTGAACCACCGATCTTTTGGTTAACAGCTGAACACTTAACCCCTGTGCCAGCAAGGCTCCTTATATCATCTTCTACTTCATTCGTTTCTCTTTAACACTTCTAGGATTATTCTGAGACCTTTTCCTACTTGGCTTTACTGTCACAAGAATGCTAAGATGTTAGCTGAGGTAGTAGCTGACAAGATTTAATCAAGGATGACATTAAAAATATTTCTGACACATAAACTTACCAATCAGTAACAGCCAATCAGAATCTATGATTGATGGAGTTTCCCTACTGTAAACCCATTGCCATAGAATTGATTCTGACTCATAGGCAACCCTGTAGGGCAGAGTAGAACTGTCCCATAGGGTTTCCAAGGAGCAGCTGGTTGATTCAAATTGTCGACATTTTGCCACCAGGGCTCCTTCCTACTGTAACAAGAGTTAGTTGCTGAATCATTAGGAGATGAGAGTAACGGGGGCAGAGCTTCGGCAGCTGAGGTAGGGCTCTGGGTTGGGGGATACTCAGGGCACAAGCTGATTTTTAACATGTTGGGAAGTATTTCAATAATTGTTATAGTTATACCAGTTCTTACTGACTAAATACCAACCTGGGATAGTTGCCTCTGGCATTATTTGTTGTTGTTTTTGCTTTAAGTAAACTCTTGACAATTGTGGCCTTGAATCTTATGGATCAACCCTTATATCAGTCCCTCAAATCACAAAAGAGGTCAGAAAGTCCTAAGCCTGGGCCTAAATTCAATTATAATCATAGCCTACTATAATGGGCTGGGTTCTATAACTTAAGCAAAAATCAAGATTTTCACAAAACGTTTGCATCTAGTAGACAAGAAAATTAAATAGGGATGTATTAACATACTTATTACTGCAAGTCATTATTTATTATACATTTTGACAGCAAGGTGGCTAAGCACTTTGTAATCACAGGCTATAACCTTGAAGAAAATGGATAGCAGATGTCGTAGTTGGTATGTAAGTAGTCCATGATTTTTCTATTCATAGTTTTTTTCAACTGTGGCACTTTAAGGCACAGTACTGTTAATTTTTTTTTTCTGGCATCATTTGTAAAGTCTCCTAAAAGCCATCACATTCGAGAGCAAAGTCTAGACAGTTATTATGATACAATCAAAAGGAAAGCCAACAAATAAAGAGAAGGAAATTGAATAAAAGAGCTGATTGAAATAAAAGTACAGTTTATATGAGGCTTCTTTTTAACTTTGTATTTTCCAAATTTTATTTTTTGGAAGACTCAAATCACACTAAAATATTTTAGCACTGGGTGTCAGCTTTATTTTACAGCTCTCAAGAGGCAGCAGTAAAGAGTCGAACTTATTTCTCCACCAAAATACTTTAGCACTCTAATTAAATAAATATTTTAGAAGAACATTTACATAGTTTTCTTATCAGTGAGGGGGGCAATGCTCTATTTCTCTCAAGTCAGACACTGATATTAGTGTTGAAGAAGGGCAAGTCAGCCATTGTTAAGTGAATGGTTTTGTCAAGTCTATCTGATTTGATGAAGTCAATGTTTTTATGGGAACTAAAAATGTGAAGTGCACATTAATCCAGTTCCTATACACTATCTTCCCTTTAACTTGCCGGAACTCTGATTTCAGTTTTAGAGCCATCCGTGGTTGTCTTTTGCCATTCTGCATGTGGATAGACAATTTCTCAGGGTGCAGTTAAATATGAAGAAATTGCGGTGTAAAGGGATCTGAAAAAGCTAATCCATAAATGATAACATCTGTGAAAAGTATGGAGAAAGGGAGACAGACTCATGCAAATTAGTCACAGGCTGCCAACACGGAAGTCCAAGTTACAAGAAAGCAAGCTGAATGGGAAGATGATTTACGGAACGCAAATTCTTCCCTGTCAAAGGGGTAGGAAGGATGAATAATTGGGGTAGTCAGGTGCTTTTTGGTGGCATGGCAGGGAGAAAGCCACTCAATCAATTCTGGAGAAAAACAAAACTGAACAAAACAACTCAACATGAATGAAAAGTCTAGTTAAAACTTTCAGATCCTAGATTCGAAGTGACTCAGTTTGTTAACACGTAATTCCATCAAGCCATCTGTATCATCTGGGAGATTGTCTTTTCTTCACAGAGATCCTTGTTTTTGTTGTTTTCCAGCCTCCATATTACAACCCCCTCTTTCAAATCACTGCCTGATGAGTGTCATAGCTATCCTTTTCCTGGAGGTGGGCTCCAGTCCTTTATACGGGAAAGTAAAAAAATTTGGCTAAGTATGAAGAGATTTAATTTCACTAAAAGCTTATACAGAGGTGGTATTCTCATATTTAACACAAAGGCTGCCTTCTGGACGATTAATGTAACTTTTATATCCTCTTCAATTTGGCTCTAAAATACCTCTTTCAATTACCATAATTCTCTGATTGATAACTTTTAACTTTTTCTGATGAACTTTTTAAAGTGTAATAATTTTTCACCGCTTCAGACTAATGTTGAGAAAGTTCTTCCTTATGTCTTTGTTTTGGTAGAAATTCCAAAATAATGTGCCCTGGGTCTTCAACATGTTACTTTTAGGGTCACCTTGATCATGTACTGCAATGTTTGGACCATAAGTCCCAAGCAAAGGATTAAGTTGGGGGCGGTAGCATCCGCTCATGTTATTTCTGTATCTTGGATTGTCTCTTATCCTTCTTACACCCACCCACCTTTCCACCTCTTTCAAGATCCAACCCAAATCTCATTTCCCACTTTAAACCTTTTTCTAACCACTTTAGTGAGCCCTGGTGGTGCAGTGGTTAAGAGCTTGGCTGCTAATCAAAAGGGCAGCAGTTCAAATCCACCAGCCACTTCTTGGAAACCCTATGGGGCAGTTCTACTCTGTTCTATAGGGTCACTATGAGTTGGAATCAACTCGAAGGCAAGGGGAACACATGAGAAATGAAAAATGGCCCTGCTGGCAGCTCCCAGAAAAAACCCAGTGCTGGCAGCTAGGCCTTCTTAATAGATGATCAATGCATTCGCAGAATATATGCAATGTTCAGACAGGGCTGTTCTGTGACCATTTTGGAACCAGACAGAGACAAGGCCACTCTGCAAACAAAAACATCACTGAAGATCTCGCTCTTCTGTCTAATGTAAGTGATGATTTCTTCAACACCCATGACAACTCTAACCTCAATTTAACCTTCTTCTGGCCTCTTAGATAAAAATCGACAAGCTTATCAGTCATGAAACTACTTTACTTCTTGACAACTTACAATTTAAACCTCTTTCTTACTTCCTTAAATCCCTGGCAGAACTCTCCAACATAAATCCACATCATATGAGGAACTTCTCCCAGTTACTTCTAAATGTCCTGAGATACCCACGATTCCTCTGGAGTGTGACTCACCTAGGGGGCAGCAAGCTTAATAATGAAAACTTTTTGACCACATGTCTATTCCAGGAGCTGTTTGGTTAGTGGTTCTTCCAACTTTATGTTCCCTGCACCATTCTTCTATACCGTTAATATCTATTCCTCCAGAATTTTGTCTGTATAAATTAGGAAAATCATGTAATTCTTTGGAAAGCAGCGCACTCTTTGTGGGCCATATTTTGTGCCTCACCTTTCAGAGCTTGCTGGGACTTGGGTCTAGTTACAGGTCTAGAAGCAAAGATGGTGGTACAGGTGGGCCCTGAGAACAATAAGCAGTGTCTTTTAAGGCATCTCCCTCAGGGGAGGCCATTAAAATTTCCTTGGACAAAGCTCAATTAACCTTCTCAGATGGTGGTAGAAGCGCTGCTTCTGCTGGCAAGGAAGACTTGGAAGAATTTAGGGGTTCAATGTCCCCAGCTTCATCAAGAATACTCATAAGTCCTAATTCTAATTTTCAGGACCCTATTTCTTCTCAATTAAAGCCCCCCTTTAACATCAGACACCCTCAAGTTGGGAATTTAATTTTTGTTGCATTTCTGCCACTAGTAGGATAAGACTCTGGGTTCAATTTTCAGCAATTTCAACTCTGTGGCTATAGGAGATAAAGTTTTCTTTCAGGACACATATAGCAACTTTCAGGTCATTTATGCAGCACCTGTGCGGGAATTTGAAGCCCTGAGCTCATCCTTTTCTTTCCACACTTTGTCCAGTAAAATTAGGAGCAACCAGCCAATGTCATTATACTTGTTAGTTTGATAGAAGTGTCCTAAGGTATCAAATACCTGGTCACCTAGAACACTGTTCCTTCTAACTATTTGGTTAGTAGTAACTAATGGTGGTATTTTGCACATATCTATTGCTATGTCACACCCAGTGCGCTATTCACTACTGGAAATGGATTTACTGTTGCCTTTAAATTTAATTAGGTTAGAGAACCAATTTCAGAAACTCTAAAACCAATTCAGAAAACTCATCCTTAAGGTTCTATTTCTCTAGAACCACTCCTGGTATCAAAATCTGTATTTGTCAGAGTTATTCAGAGAAACAAAATAAACAGAATATCTACCTACCTACTACCTACCTACCATCCATCCATCCATCCATCCATCCATCCATCCATCCATCCATCCATCCATCCATCCGCCCGCCTGCCCGCCCATCCACCCATGCATCCACCACCCACCCACCCATCCACCCATCCATGTTTCTTTCTTTCTATCTATCTATCTATCTGTCTGTCTGTCTGGCTGGCTGTCTCTCTGTCTCTCTGTCTGTCTCTCTGTCTCTCTGTCTATCTATCATCTGCTTGCCCACCCGCCTGCCCACCCGCTCGTCTGCCCACCTGCCTGCCTGCCTGCCTATCTATCTATATCTATTTGGAAACCCTGGTGGCGCTGTAGTTAAGTGCTATGGCTGTTAACCAAAGGGTCGGCAGTTCGAATCTGCCAGGCACTCCTTGGAAACTCTATGGGGCAGTTCTACTCTGTCCTATAGGGTCCCTATGGGTCGGAATCGACTCAACGGCACTGGGTTTTGGGTTTTATCTATCTATCTATCTATCTATCTATCTATCTATCTATCTATCTATCTATCTATCTATCTATCTATCTATCTATCTATCATCTATCTATCTATCTATCTGTCTATCATCTATCATCTGTCTATCTATCTGTCTGTCTGTCTAAGAGAGGCTTATTTATTTATTTTAAGGAATTGACTCATGTTATTGTGGAGGCTGGCAAGTCCAATATCCATAAGCCAAGCAGGCTGGAAACTCTGGCAGTGTTAAGTCTGAAATCTGTAAGTCAAGCAGTATGTCTATGCTAAAACCTTGAGGAAGAATCACTTTCTTCTCGGGAAACCTCAGTTTTTGCTCTTAAAGTCTTCAACTGATTGAATAAGGCCTACCCACATTATGGAGGGTAGCCTGATTTACTTAACATCAACTAATTATAAATACTGATGAGACCTACACACTTTCACAACAATATCTAGACTAGTGTTTGACCAAACAGCTGGGCACGATGGCCAAGCCAAGTGGACACAAAATTAACCATCACACCATGCTACCTTAACCTTCCAGGGGCATGCATTTGAGCAAAAAAAGGCATTCTCTTCTGTTCTAGTGTGTCTTATTTTCCTTCCCACCTAGACCATAATGTCTTTAAATCCAGAGATCATGTTACGTATTTCTCTAATATACCCCTTAGCTAGATCTAGTGTAACACTGAACACATAGTAGGCCCTCAATAAAAAGTCACTGATTGATTGAAACTCATAAATATTTCCCAGAGAAGATGAATGGAAGATACCATTTTAAGACAGAGGAATTTTTTTTTTTTTTTTAAATCTTTTCTCCACAATCCCAATACTAGAGGCTGTTGTTACTTTAATTCTTCAGGGGGCTTGATATCAAAGCATTTTCCATGCTTAGCAATTGTGATGGTTAGTTTTATATGTCAACTTGGCTAGGTTGTAGTACCCAGTTATTTAGTCAAATACTAATCTAGGCTAGGTGTTGCTGTGAAGGTATCGCAGATTTGGTTAACGTTTACAATCAACTGACTTTAAGTAAGGGGATTATACTTGATAATGTTGTGGGTCTCATTCAATCAGTTAAAGGTCTTAAAAGCAGAAACTGAGATTTGCCAGAAAAGAAGTTCTGCCTCAAGACTGCCACCTAAAATCCTGTATGAGTTCCCAGCCTGTTGGCCTGCGCTACACAATTTGGACTTGTCAGTCCCCACAATCATGTTAGCTGATTCCTTAAAAGTCAGTCAATCAACCCATCTCTCTCTCTCTATCATCTACATAGCTGCTATTGGTTCTGTTTCTCTGGAGAACTCTGACTGATAAAGCAATACTTTCACATTTTTCTTTTCTTCCTATGGTTTCTGCATTGGAAAAGGTCAGAGGCTCATACTTCATTCCCTGTTAGCTTTCTGGAATTTTGTGGGTATTTAAAAAATGCACGTCCAATGTGCGGCAGATGCTATGACACTTCATTTATGCACCCTGAAGAGAAGTCTCTGGGTGGCGCAAATGGTTAAATGATTGACTATTAGCTTAGAGGTTGATGGTTCGAACCCACCCAGAGACACCTCAGAAGACAGGCCTGGCTATCTGTTTCTGAGAGGTCACAGCCTTGAAAACCCTGTGGAGCAGATCTACTCAGCACACCCGGGATTGCCATGTGTATCAGAATTGACTTGATTGTAAGTGACAACAACACCCTGAGGGTGATCAAAAGGGTAGCTGCATGGCTGGAGGGGCTCCTCAGAGCCCCACAGGGCTTCTCAGGGTTTCCTCTTGTCTTAGGTTCCTAGTGTTGTCGTAACATAGATGCCACAGTGGGCGGCTTTAAAGAAGAGAAATTTATGTTTTCAAAGACCAGGAAGCTAGAAGTCTAAATTCAGGGCATCACTGTAGGGAAAGGCTCTCTCTCTGTCCATTCTGAGGGGTTACATCCTCCCCACTCCACCCCACCCCCAGTTCCTGGATTCCTTGGTGATAGTCACATGACATCTCTCTTCCTCCATCTATGCTTCCTTCTTTGGCTGATCTGCCCTTTTGAGAACTCAGAAGTGATTAAGTTTAGGACACACTCTACACTGATATAGCCTCATCAACATAACAAAGAAACCCTTGTTCTCAAACGGAATTACATTCCCTTACATAGGGGTTAGGATTCCAACACATACTTTGGGGGGACATAAGGCAATCTATAACACCTCCATAACTGCATTGATTTCTGATAGCCAGCCTCTCCTCAAAGCAGAGTAGACCATTTATTTGCTTTTGTAATACTGTGTATGATCTTATTCACACACATCATTACAGCCCTCAGGTTTGCTTCTTATGTTACTGGGAATCTCTGACTTCTGCTCATGTTCATGCAAAGATAGTTCTTTCCTTTTAACCCAGGAACCCTGGGATGTAGTGGTTAAGAGCTCAGCTACTAACCGAAAGGTTGGCAGTTTGAATCCACCAGCCCCTCCTTGGAAACCCTAGGAGGGCAATTCTACCCTGTCCTACAGGGTTGTTGTGAGTCGGAATCTACTTGATGGCAACGGGTTTGGCTTGTGGTCAAGCCTGGTTCTAAGGATCTTAGTAGTCACTGGTTGATTCCTTGAACCTTCCTTTCTTCTCTGGAACTAGGAGCATAGACCTTCCCCTAATCAGCATCAGTTTGATTGTGATGTCCACAGAGGCAAGCAAGGGACTCCATTTGTGCCTGAAAGTGTCCTGTCAGATCAATCCCAGGGCACGCCTTGGCTCGAGGCCTCCCTCCAGAGTTTTCTCAGCAGAACAAATTTGATAAATCACCTCAGCAAATCCCATCAGCCTTGCCCGATTTGGAACTGTGTGTGAAGATAGTTTATAGGGGCTATAACAACAGAAATGTCCTCTCTGCCCATAGGCAAATAATTTCTTCTCTGCTCCAGTCCAGTACTATTTCCTTTAATCTTCTTAATGTCTAGGAAACTGTGCTGCTTCTGTTCTTAAAGCCAGCTTTCCCCCTGAAGGTTAATGTACCAAATCGAAAGTAGGCCCTCACTTTTTGCTCCTCTAGGCAGGCACCCTATTTACTTGAGTTTCATTTGTCATCATATTAAAATTGCTTAGCGTTGAAACACATGGTTCTTATACTCTGGTGGTCACCAGACATTTAAATCTGGACCAGATTAAGCTAAGATCCCACGTTGCTTCATCAAAGGGCCTACTGTGGTCAGTGATTCCTTTAAGACAGAGCCAAGCTGGCCACCTGAGCCTTGCTCAGTGTCTAGCCCCCTGGTTGTTGTTGTTAGGTGCTGTCGAGTCGGTTCCGACTCATAGCGACCCTATGCACAACAGAATGAAACACTGCCCAGTCCTGAGCCATCCTTACAATCGTTGTTATGCTTGAGCTCATTGTTGCAGCCACTGTGTCAGTCCACCTCGTTGAGGATCTTCCTGTTTTCCGCTGAGCCTGTACTCTGCCAACCATGATGTCCTTCTCCAGGGACTGATCCTTCCTGACAACATGTCCAAAGCATGTAAGATGCAGTCTCGCCATCCTTGTTTCTAAGGAGCATTCTGGTTGTACTTCTTCTAAGACAGATTTGTTCATTCTTTTGGCAGTCCATGATATATTCAATATTCTTCGCCAACACCACAATTCAAAGGTGTCAGTTCTTCTTTGGTCTTCCTTATTCACTGCCCAGCTTTCACATGCATATGATGTGATTGAAAATACCATGGCTTGCGTCAGGCACACCTTAGTCTTCAAGGTGACATGTTTGCTCTTCAACACTTTGAAGAGGTCCTTTGCAGCAGATTTACCCAATGCAATGCATCTTTTGATTTCTTGACTGCTGCTTCCATGGCTCTTGATTGTGGATCCAAGTAAAATGAAATTCTTCACAACTTCAATCTTTTCTCCATTTATCATGATGTTGGTCACTGGTCTAGTTGTGAGGATTTTTGTTTTCCTTATGTTGAGGTGCAATCCAAACTGAAGGCTGTGGCCTTTGATCTTCATTAGTGAGTGCTTCAAATCCTCTTCACTTTCAGCAAGCATAACTCAGGTTGTTAATGAGTCTTCCTTCAGTCCTGATGCCCCTTTCTTCTTCATATAGTCCAGCTTCTTGGATTATTTGCTCAGCATACAGGTTGAATAGGTATGGTGAAAGAATACAACCCTGACGCACACCTTTCCTGACTTTAAACCAATCAGTATCCCCTTGTTAAGTCCGAACAACTGCCTCTTGATCTATGTAAAGATTTCTCATGAGCACAATTAAGTGTTCTGCTATTCCCATTCTTCACAATTTTATCTATAGTTTGTTATGATCTACACAGTCGAATGCCTTTGCATAGTCAATAAAACACAGGTAAACATCCTTCTGGTATTCTCTGCTTTCAGCCAGGATCCATCTGACATCAGCAATGATATCCCTGGTTCCACGTCCTCTTCTGAAACCAGCCTGAATTTCTGGCAGTTCCCTGTTGATATACTGCTGCAGCTGCTTTTGAATGATCTTCGGCAAAATTTTGCTTGCGTGCGCTATTAATAATATTGTTCTATAATTTCCACATTGGGTTGGATCACCTTTCTTGGGAATAGGCATAAATATGGATCTTTTTCAGTCAGTTGGCCAGGAAGCTGTCTTCCATATTTCTTGGCATAGACGAGTGAGCACCTCCAGCGCTGCATCTGTTTGTTGAAACATCTCAACTGATATTCCATCAATTCCTGGAGCGTTGTTTTTCGCCAATGCCTTCAGAGCAGCTTGGACTTCTTCCTTCAGTACCATTGGTTCCCGATCATATGCCACCTCTTGGAATGGTTGAACATTGACTAATTCTTTTTGGTATAATGACTCTGTGTATTCCTTCCATCTTCTTTTGATGCTTCCGGAGTCATTTAATATTTTCCCCATGGAATCCTTCACTATTGCAACTCAAGGCTTGAATTTTTTCTTCAGTTTTTTCAGCTTGAGAAACGCTGAGTGTGTTCTTCCCTTTTCGTTTTCCATCGCCAGCTCTCTGCACATGTCATTATAATACTTTACTTTGTCTTCTCGAGCTGCCCTTTGAAATTTTCTGTTCAGTTCTTTTACTTCTTCAGTTCTTCCTTTTGCTTTAGCTGCTCGATGTTCGAGAGCAAGATTCAGAGTCTCCTCTGACATCCATCTTGGTCTTTTCTTTCTTTCCTGCCTTTTCAATGCCCTCTTGCTTTCTTCATGTATGATGTCCTTGATGCCATTCCACAACTTGTCTGGTCTTCGGTCACTAGTGTTCAATGTGTCAAATCTGTTCTTCAGATGTTCTCTAAATTCAGGTGGGATACAGTCAAGGTCATATTTTGGCTCTCTTGGACTTGCTCTGATTTTCTTCAGTTTCAGCTTGAACTTGCACTTGAGCAATTGATGGTCTGTTCCACAGTCGGCCCCTGGCCTTGTTCTGACTGATGATATTGAGCTTTTCCATTGTCACTTTCCACAGATGTAGTCAATTTGATTTCTGTGTGTCCCATCCGGCGAGGTCCATATGTATAGATTTTTAGCAGCTGCTGCAGTCTGAAATTGATCAAACATGCAATCAAAATGTATTGATAATTACTGGTAATAGGAATGCAAAAGTTAGAAACAAAGAAGAAGGATCAGTAGTTGGAAAATACGGCCTTGGTGATAGAAACAATGTCGGAGATGGAATGATAGAATTTTGCAAGACCAATGACTTCTTCATTGCCCCCTGGACATGGCTGCTAATAACCCAGTGGCTTACTCATTTGACTCTTGCTTCTGCTGGACTCCCAGATCTCAGTCCCTGTTGGTGCTGACTCAGCTGGGTTTCTGCTGTGTTGGTGTTTCCCCCCATATTTCCGGCCGGGTTTTTTCTTCCATTTCTCCCTACATGGAGTCTCCTGTTACTTCCACCCTTCATTGTGATTGTTAGTTGCCACGGAGTCAGCTCTGACTGATGGAGGCCTTCTGTGTAACAGAATGAAACGTCGCCTGGTCCTGGGCCATCTTTATTATTGGTATGTGTAAGTCCATTGTGGAGACCTTTGTGTCTGTCCATCCCAATGACCCTCTGCTTCAGCAAACATGATGTCTCTTCATTGACTGCCCTAAACAAGACCTTGCTTCAGTTTTCAGACCTCACACCAGGCAGCTGGCATTTTCATCTCTGAGTACTGCCTTGTTTAGGGGAAGAAGGTGCTAAAAAGGGCCTCCCAAAATCTTTAGTGACTCACTGTAAATAGATTCTGCTTCTCTTCGTTATTTAACCAGTGCCCCGGTTCTTATTTTAAGAAACCTACTTTTCTGTTTAAAACAGTTACTGAATTTAATAGAGAAAATTTACAGTTCTGCCATACCTGTTCAACTAACTTCTGTTGTCTTCTTGGATGAAGACGGGTTTTACTCTGCTACCAACGCTTGTGATGAAAAGGACCTGGGTACCTCAATAGGATGTCCACTGCCTACAGCCAACCCTCCACCCCCGACCCTGGAGTCTACCATTTCCACTATTTTTTCTTTCCAGAATCATTTCCTTAACGTTTTATTGCATGCGTTTATATGGGTGTATGCCTGCACGCACGTGCGCACACACACATGCATTTGCCCCTCCATTATCCAAGAATAGAGGATTTATGATGAATGCAATTGTCTTTTTTTTTTTTTTGTAACTTAAAGGTAATCATTTATATGGTACGTGGATAACCAGAACATAAAAATTTAGCTCTAGAGATTATTTTTATTAGTTACCATTTTCCTCCCCTACCACATTTTCATGGAATTGGTTAGTTTCATTCATAAAGAGGGTATGTATTGGTGAGATTCTTAAGATAGTTAAATTGCCTTTTTGGTTATCCTCTTTACATTCACTATTAACGTCTGGATTCAAATGCTGTCAGGAGTTTATGGAGGTTTAAAAAAGAAATACCCAGCAGATATATTTCAAAAGAAAATGGGGTTGGAAGAAAAGCACCTCTGATCCCTTCCAGCTGTGTGGTCCAGTTAGTGTGATGTTGTTCCGGTCTCTCTGGTTCTCTGGGCCTTAGTTCATTATGAACAAAACTAGAGTTTTGTACTGGATGACTCTGAGATTCCTTTTCAGGTCTAACATTCTCTGTCTCTGATGATGACCAACATTTTGAAATTTGGAGTTAAATGTTTTAAATCACATTCAAACATGCTGTTACAATTCTTTTTGTTCAGAAATATTTTTCTTGCACCCTACTTATTGAATTGCTTCAGGGAAGGTCTTCTAAATGAAATTCAGTTGGGAGAGGAGAAGGGGAAGGGAGAAACAGAATAATTCAGTTATTTCAAATAACTACATGACTACTCCACAGATTGTAAACAGCTACTCTCCAGTGGGCCCTGAATGCTGGGAAAAGAAAAGCTATGGGAGAGTTAAGCTAAATATTGACTAGAACTTCCTGGTTCTAAAGTGAGTCGAGTGTGTGTAAGGATTCTACTCTTGATCCTTTCTACTACAATGACCTCATTACCAGGGATTTTTCCACCTGAAGTGATGACCATGTGACTTTGACCTTTAATCCTCAGAATCTTTCTTAATAATATGTTTGGTAGAGCATTTTACACATGCACATACATATATGTGCATACGTATTCATGTGTGTGGAGCTCTGGTTGCGCAGTGGTTAAGAGCAACGGCTATTAACCAAAAGGTTGGCAGTTTGAACCCACCAACTGCTCCTTGGAAACACTGTGGGGCAGTTCTACTCTGTTCTATAGGGTCACTATGAGTTGGGAGCGACTCGATGGCGATGGGCTTTTTGGTTTATGTATGTGTGTGTGTCTATATATGCATGAAAAAAAACCCAGTGCCTTCGAGTCAATGCATATACACATTATATGTCTCTGTTTTGCTTGCTGAATTACTCTAAATACAGCATTCTGTTATTTATTCTAGTTGGAAATAGAAAGCTTTCTGGAGAACAGAGAGTTGGCTTTTGTAGACCTTTATTTTCCATATCAATTCTTCTTCTACACTTGCTTCTAATCTGGATCCAGGTAGATTTCTCTTTTTGAACTTCTGATAACTGAGAACATTTGTTTTTGTTTTTCTGTGTTATCTCTTCAGACCTTATAATCAAGGTGAGAATGCCTACCTGACACAGGGATTAATCATTAATCCCCGTAATAGGCCTTTCCATGAACCAGTCTTTCTCTTTCCCAGACACTTTCTATCTGTCTGGACATGTTTCTTTCAACAGCTGTCTAGAGCTTTTAAGGATTTTCTTTTTATACTTGATTTATCTCTGCCTGCTATTGTACTCCTTGTGACCACCCACAGCGTTCTTTTCCCTTTATCCCCATACTTCCACCGCCCTCCCAGCCCCCTGCCCTCTGCCCCAAGCTCAGGCCTTGGCCTTCAGCTCAGTTCACATTTTCTTGCCTCACTGACTTCTCAGACATTCAGTCATAATTTTAACATTTTTAAACATCATATTTATAATTAATGTTATTTCCACCTAACACTAGAGCTGGTAGTGTTGTTGTCAGTTGCCGTCAATTTGATTGTGACTCATGGCGATCCCATGGGTGCAGAGTAGAACTGCTCCGTGGGGTCTTCAATACTGTGATCTTTAGGAAACACATCATCAGGCCTGTCTTCTGAGGTGCCCCTGGATGAGTTCAAACAGCCAACCTTTTGGCTAGTAGTCAAGTGCTTAATTAACCATTTGTGCCAACCAGGGACTCCCCCAAAGTATACAATAATATATTTTGGTCATATATCTATGTATTTTAGGAAGAGCTATTTCTCCCATAGACTCTGAAAGAGCAAACTTTTCTTCAGTACTGAAGACTGATTATCTAAATGAAATAATGTTTTTCAACCTAGCTTAGAGCTGGACGTCTAAACTGTACTCTGTAAATCGTAGTTCCCTCTCTCCCTCAATGTGGAATTTTCATAAATCACACATGGTGAATTGAGGGAGTCTTTGCTCAAGAAGGTGTTCTTTCCTGAATCTCTTGTATTATATTGTTGGTGTTTATTCTGCTTATTTTCCAGGCCAGTACAGTGTGAATTATTTAGTAATCTTTCAGCTGCATGTGACAGAAACCAAAAACAAACTGTGTTAAGCAAAAAGAAGCATGGGAAGATAATATGGGGTCTCTAGGTGGAGGATCCCCACGCTTCTGTCAGTTTGTTGTACTGTGGTGGCTTGAGTGTTGCTGTGATGCTGAAAGCTATGCCATCGGTATTTCAAATACCAGTAAGGTCACCCATGGTGGACGGGTTTCAGTGGAGCTTCCAGACTAAGACGGACTAGGAAGTAGGATCTGGTGGTCTACTTCTGAAAAAATTGGCTGGTAAAAGCCATATGAATAGCCTCGGAACATTGTCTAGTATAATGCTGGAAGATGAGCCCCTCAGGTTGAAAAGCGCTCAAAATGCGACTGGGAAACAGCTGTTTCTTCAAAGTAAGGTGGATCTTTATGACATGAATGAAATCAAGCTTTCGGAACCTTCATTTGCTGAGGTGGCACCACTCAAAATGAGAAGAAACAGCTGCAAACATCCATTAATAATTAGAACACGGAATGTAGGAAATATGAATCTAGGAAAATTGGGAGTTGTCAAAAATGAAATGGACTGCTTACAGATTGATATACCAGGCATTAATAAGCTAAAATGGACTGGTACTGGCCATTTTCAATTGGACAGTCTATGGTCTACCATGCCAGAAATGACAAAAGGAAGAGAAATGGCACTGCATTCATTGTCAAAAAGAACATTTCAAGATCTATCCTGAAGTACAACGCTGTCAGTGATAGGATAATACCCGTACATCTACAAGGAAGACCAGTTAATATGACTATTATTCAAATTTGCACAACAAATGTTAATGCTAAAGATGAGGAAATTGAAGATTTTTACCAACCTTTGCAGTCTGAAATTGATCAAACATGCAATCAAGACACACTGGTAACTACCAGTGACTGGAATGCAAAAGTTGGGAGAAAAGAAGGATGAGTAGTTGGAAAATATGGCCTTGGTGATAGAAACAATGCCAGAGATTGCATGATAGAATTTTGCTAGGCCAACCACTTCTTTATTGCAAATACCTTTTTTCAACAATGTAGATGGCAACTATACACGTGAATCTCACCAGAAGAAATACACAGGAATCAAATTGACCGTAAAGATTACAGCCTCGGAAACCATATTGGGTGGTTCTTCTCTGCCCTATAGGGTTAGTATGAGTCAGAATTGACACAAAGGCACACAACAACAATACACGTAAAGCACAAATTCCTTTCTTTTGCTCCTTTTACAAATTGTTCTTTTGTTCTTCTTATAGTAAGTACACCATAAAAAGTCAAAAGGATAAATCTTTCTGGAATTAATAAAGAATCACTTGTTAGGATGAAGACCTGAAGATCCTGGTGGATAAAAAGAGATGGAGGCAAGGATTCCATCTAATAGGGAGAACAGAAGCAGAGATATCGGGCAAATTGTTTGCAGAGAGATGAAGACATTGACTCTGTACATGGGAAGTTATAACATCTCTTGCTGCAGGACAATGGGGAGCGATGAGCTTTCAAGAGCTGAAGATAAAAGATTCTAGAATTTCAGCAGAGTAAGAAACAGCTTTGTTTTCCCTTATTTTCTGTCTTCCTATTATCCCTGTTACTCCATTCTTTCCTACTTCCTTCCCTTTCTCCCTTCCTTCCTTCTTCCCTCCCTCTCCCACCCTCTCTTTCTTTCATTCTATATGCATTGAACACCTACTATGTGCCAGGCACTAGGCTGGATTCCAAGATGAAGACATAGACCAGGTCCTTAAACCTATGGAGTTTATGGCAATAGCTTGAAAGTGGTGGTGGGAGGGAGGAGGCAGTCAAGTGAAAGACAGTCAACCTAAGGAGCACAAATAGAATTCAGTGATAAAAGCATTGAGATAGATATACCCAGATGTAAGTATACTAGGATGTTACTCCCATAGCATGTGGAAAAAAAAACATGTGGAGGAACCTCAAAATCAGACTGTGGGGAGAGGGGACATTTCTCTGAATTGAATTTTGAGATTAGAGCTCGGTTTTAAAGAATGAACCATAATCAACTAGCTGATAAAACATAGAAAGGCATTCTAGAGAAGACAGTAATGTTGATACACTGAGGATACAGCAACAAGGCATGCTTAATCCCATTGCTGTGAGTCAGTTCTGACTCATAGTGTTCCTACAGGATGGAGTAGAACTGCCCCATAGAGTTTCTAAGACTGTAATTTTTACGGAAGCAGATTACCACATCTTTGTTCCACAAAGTGGTTGGTGGGTTTGAACCACTGACCTTTTGGTTAGCAACCAAGTGCTTCACAATTGTGCCAAGTATACTTAAAACAAACAAACCCGTTACCATCGACTTATAGCGACTTATTTCAACATATAGCGACTCTATGGGGCAGAGTAGAACTGCTCCATAGCGCTTTCAAGGAGCAACTGGTGGATTTGAACTTCTGACCTTTTGGTTAGCAGCCTGAACTCTTAACCACTGTGCTACCAGGTCCCCAAAGTGCACTTAAACCAACCAACCAAACAACCAAACAAAAAAAACAAAAACAAAACATTGCTGTCGAGTCGATTCCAACTCATAGCGACTCCATAGGACAGGGTAGAACTGCCCTGTAGGATTTCCAAAGAGCACCTGGTGGATTCAAACTGCCAGCCTTTTGGTTAGCAGCCATAGCTATTAACCACTACACCACCAGTGTTTCTGGAGAGTATGCTTAAAAAGGGAACCATTATTATCTCCATGTATCTGGAAAAGAGACGGCAAGGAGATGAGGCTGAAGGTAGAAAACAGCCAGAGCATGAAGGTCATAGATGCTAAAATGAGGAGCTTGAACTTATCCGGGGTGCTCTGGAAACTAATTTTAGAATTAGAACTAGGAAAGTAAAATAATGGATAAAACTTTTATTAAAGAAAGTTAATATTAATAAAATGAGTTTATTTATTAAGGGTTTATTATGTACCAGTAAATGTTTTCAGAGCTACTTAAATAGCACTTAATTCTTCTAATAATCCTCTGCAAAGAGAATTATTAGGCTCATTTATTAGACTCATTCTAGAGATTAGAAACTTGAATTTAGAAAAGTTTTCCGTAGAGACATGACTAGTATGTAGTCAGAATTCATGGACCTCTGTCTGACTCACAGAACTGGAGCTTTAACTAACCACTATTGGAAAACCTGGTGGCATAGTGGTTAAGAGCTACAAGCTGCTAACCAAAAGGTCAGTGATTTGAATCCACCAGGCACCTCTTGGAAAACTTCCAGGTAAATGAGATGGTACTATGGAGTTGCTATGAGTCAGAATCAGCTCGATGGCAATGGGTTTGGTGTTTTGGTTTTTTATAGTAGTGACTAGAATAGAGGTTGAAGGGGGAGAATGGTACTGTGGATGCAGGGAGATGAGTTAGCATATTATCTCACTAAACCTGCAATAAAATGATGAGTGTGTTAACTAAAACAATGGCAGTGGAGACTGAGGGAAGAGACAAACTAAGAAGATAGAATTTGTGGGTTGGTGAGTAACTGGAAGAGAAGTAAAAGTAGAGTGTTTAGGATGGCTCTGGGATATATGGCCATGGTAACTTGGTGGAAGGTTGGGCCATTCCCAGAACTATAGAAGGATCAGTCTTGGGAGAGATAGTAGACTTGTTTGGGTGTGTTGAATTTGAGGGGCTTATAGGACATGGGCAGTTGTATATATTGTTGTTGTTAGCTGCCGTCGAATCAGCCTCTCACTCATGGCTACACCACTCTCAATGCAGGGGCACCATTGTGATCCATAGGATTTTCACTGACTAATTTTTCAGCAGTAGATAACCAGGCTTTTCTTCTTAGCAGTTATAAATGCATCATTGAAACCCAGTAGAGTGTTATGAGTTAAAGGACAACTACTAACACATAAATATGGATGATAGGGCTGATGGATAGTTGGTAGATAGATTAGAACAGAGGGCTTACAATAGAGTCTTGGAAACATAAACATTTACTAAGTTCAGAGAGGAAGAAAGCATGCAAAAAAGACTCTGTAAGGGAACAAAGGGAGAAGTAGGAATAAAACTAGGTTGGAGCGATAACCCAGGAGCTGATGGAGACCTGGTGGTGCAGTGGTTAAGAGCTCAGCTGCTAACCAAAATGTCAGCAGTTCGAATCCACCAGCCGTTCCTTGGAAACCCTATGGGGCAGTTCTACGCTATCCTGTGGGGTCGCTATGAGTCAGAATCAATGCGACACCAATTGTTTTTGGAGGAGGGAGTCCAGGTAAATGAGGTGGTCAACAATGGAAAATATCACAATAAGAACAAATAAGGACAGAAATATGTCTTCCTTATTTGATGGTATCAGGGTCATTGTTAAATTTATCAATAGAAATCAACTTGTTAAGGAAGCTAGACCCAACTATGGCAGATGGAGAGTAGATGGAAATGGAGCAGCCAAAGTGAAGGTTAAAGGCAGTGTGGGATGGTGGCTAAGACAAGATGGCGGTCATGGAAAATATTTTCAAAATAGTAGAAAGTTTAGCATATTTAGATGCAAATGAGAGAGAACAATTAGGGAGACTGAAGATACTTGATGTGATTGTTAAGTCTGTGTGTCAACTTGACTGGGCTATGATTCTCAGTGCCTTAGAAGTTAAAAAAAAAAATTTTTTTTTTTTTTAGAAGTTATGATGTATTTTGACAATCATATGATGATGTGATCATTTCCATGGTAAGATTTGATATAATGTGATCATCTCCATAATGAGATCTGCTGTGAGTAGCCAGTCAGTTGAAAGGGTGTTTCCTTGGGGGCGGGGAAGTGGCCTGCATCAAATATAAGTGGACTTTCTGGCAAGGCTCTCGGGCTTTTTCTGGCTCTGGATCCTGCAGCTAGTTCCTGTTTGTCTGACCTCCGGTTCTTGGGACTTGAGATAGCAGCTTAAATGCCGTCTTACCTGCCAATCTTGGGATTCGTTGGTCTTTGCAGCTTGTGAGCCAGACCCTGCTATCCAGCTTGCTGATCTTAGGTTTGAGCCCCTACAGCTACGTGAGTCAGGAGAAGCCTCCAGCCTGATCCATGTTCCAGCCTCTACAGTCACATGATCCATTTCCTTAATATAAATCTCTCTCTACATATTTATGCACTTGACAGGTTTTGCTCCTCTAGAGAACCCAGACTAAGACACATGGGGGAAAGGATGGTTCAAGGAATAATTTCGCAGATGATTTGGGAGGAAGATGGATGGACTCCAAGGAAATGATAGAAAAATTATCTTTGGATAATGATTATGCTGAGAGACCTCAGAGGTAGAATATTGGTTTGTTTCAAATGAACATGTGAGAAGGACAGACATTATTTATATCATTTGGTTTTATTTAGGCTTACAACCTAGACAAATACTGTTACCTCTTTAAGTAGAAAAGAATCACAGAAGTTTGTAGAATAGAAGTTCTTCTGATCTTAATTCCCCATTAGTAAATGATGTTTTTTCCCCACTGAAGTAGATTTCTTTTACAGAAAGTTGGTATTAACAGCCCCAGCCATAATGCTGCCAGGAGAAATTTTGAGCTGGGTTAGGGTGCCTGTCTGACATAGTGCTGTATCCAGAGTTATTGACAATGTCAAATTGACTTTCTATTCCCTTAAGTTTTATCCTTCTTGCAGAAGCAGACCAAATCCTCTATTCTGGTTTCAGTTCCCTTTGGATGAAAGACAAAATAATATGATATTTCAGGCATTTAAATACAAGAATCAGAAAACAATTTCTTCCTTTTTTTTTTAAGTAGAGGATGGCACAGGCATTTATAATCATATGGAGAGACCAGAGTGAACATTCTCATCATCTTGTGTTCATATGTAAAGACCATAAACAAGATGGCAATCACTGGTTTTGGAAGCATTTAATTGCCAGGGGGCGGTGGGGAGAAAGTGGAGATGGTGGTAGGTCGGAATAGATCAGGAAGCTTTGTCAGATAGAGTTTTTAATGCATCGAGGACATTAGAAGATATAGAATCCCTGGTTGGCTCTGCTCCTTTGGTATTTGTATGAGGACTTCAACTTTCCCAAGAGCAAATGGGGCAAGATAAACTTTCTCCCCATCTGAGTGCCAGTGGCTTCACTCTTAAAAAAAAGAATCAAATGGCTTGGAACCAATGGTGTTTGCTTATTCTGCAAGAGGTTCATGTCAACCCTACCTAGAATCTATGGTCATTCTGGTAAGGAGGACTTAGACCAGCTGGGCACCACTGAGCGGCTAAGCACTCAGAGAAATCTCTACTGCTGGCTGCTGCGGTTGATTAAGGATAGTTAAAAAGCTGCCCCTCACTGACCTAAACCTGTAGGCCTGTCAATCAGTGTTTTGATGCCTTAGCTCAACTTGACAAAACTATGTGAGTTAAATTGTTTGTCACATTCTAGAATTGAGGATTGTCTATCCTCATGCTTTCTCAAGAAGCCCAGAGCACCAAAGCCACAAGTTGCTTTCGTTCTTGCACCACCCTCACTGATTATTAAGAATAACAACTGAAATTTGTGGTATGCCTTTTGTTTTACAAATCACTTCCCCATATGTTACCTTATGTGAACCTCACAACAGATTTTTGAGGAAGGTAGTTATTACTCCCAATTTAGAGACAGAGGTAAACAAGGCTCAGAATGCTTAAGCGATGTGACCAAAATCACAGAATCGATAAGAGGCAAACGTGGAACTTGGTTTTCTGTCTTCCGTGGCTTTATTCTGTCTGTATTTGCTCCTGTCCCATTGTCAAGAATCTTTCAGTATTTTTTTAGCAGTCATTGAAGTCAGCCAGTTCCTGGAATTAGGAATTTCAGTGCAAAGAGCTTGGGAGGTTGATGGACAATGGGTTTCTTAGCATCCTTGAGGTCAGATACAGTAACGGTAGCACTACAGGTGATCCCCAACTTGCGACTGGGCTTCTGCTCCAAAGAATATTCTGTGGTAAGTGTTCTGATGTAAGTCAGGTATATCATTTTTTTTTTTTTTTAATTTCAGTATTATTGCCTTTTATTATCAGTATCTTTATGAATCCGATCTTCATGTGTGTTAGGGGTTGGCACGAGAGTGATAACATCAGCAAATTAAGAGCTGCAACATAGTGTGTAGTATGTATTACTAACAATAAGATGTATCAAAAACAACAACAACAAAAAACAGTTGGCCAGTTGTAAGTGGGTTCCTAACTTGAGTATGCGGTATGTAAGTTGGGGACTACCTGTGAATAACTTTGTCATCCTAAGGCATCTTGTGCCTCAAAGTAATAAAATTCTGTCGGCTCCAAGCTGACTTGCTCTTAGGTCTCAGAAAGGTCTAACAAATTATATGTTAATGTAAGTGATAGAAGCTTAAATATTTTTACATACATTACACAAAAATATATAAAGGAGAATGAAAATAAAAATAATTAGAGTAATAATCAATAAATTACCAATAAAGATATTTCTATAATTTAAGCACAGAATTTTCATAGGTCATACTCCTAAAGGAAACAGGGTTTTACAATGAAATAATCGTTTAACATGTGGTCATTAAAAATAAAGTATTGGTTAAATAAATAATGGTACATCCACACAATGAGACACTACCAAAACCAAAACCAAATCCACTGTCTTCGGGTCAATTCTGACTCATAGTAATCCTATAATACAGAGCAGAACTGCCCCATAGGATTTCCGAGGCTGTAAATCTTTACAGAAATATACTGCCACGCATTCATCCTACAGAGCAGCTGGTGGGTTCAAACCACCAATCTTTCAGTTAACAGCCAAACACTTTGTAACCGCTGTGCTGCCAGGATTTCTATGAGACACTACAGCGCGTTTAAATTCAATAGTATTGGAAACACCTAATGAAACAGAAACACATGCACAATATATTGTGAGGTTAAAAAAAAAACCCAGCATATATAATAATATGAGTGTGTGCGTAAATATGTACGTGGACGTTAAACTTGACCTCGCCCAAAGAGAAATTCTGGCCTTTGCTCTTGGCTTCTGGACCCTTGAAAGGTTATACCTGATAGGAGCATCTTTTTTTGCCAGGAGTCTGTGTCATATTGAATAATCTAACAATATAATTTAGTGCTAACCATGCCAGAAAGACCAACAGTGTGGCTTAGGGTGGGGGCTTTGGGTCAAACGGTATCAGTTGACCTGTAGACTAAGATCAACCACCTAGGTAATCAATCAATCAATCTTGTCCTGCAATAGAGCTCCAATAGAAACTCTGAACACTGAGGCTTAGGTGAGCATCCCTGGTTGGCAATACTCTCTGCATATTGTCAACATCAATGGATTCTGAGAGAATATTGAATCTTAGCTCTACGGAGACAGAGCAACAGAAGCTCCTGTCTGGTACTCTGCTGAACTCAGCCTTATGTTCTTCTTCCCTGGGCTGATTTTAATCAGTATCCTTTCTCCGTAATAAACAGTAAATATTATAGCTTTCGATGAGTTTGGTAAGATCTAGCAAATGATAAATCCTGATAGTGATTCTGGGAACCTCCAAACTTGTAGTTGGTGTTAGAAATGAGGCCAGTTGTGCGGACTATGCCCTTTAACTTTGGTTGGCTTCAACTCCCAGAATGTGTGTGTGTGTGTGAATGTGTGACAGAGAGGGAGAGAGATTGGAAGAATAGACACAATGTCTCAACAGTGGCTACCTCTGGGTTCAGGGGTGTGGTGGTTGGCTTATATATGCAGTAGGCAGTGACAGAGTTAGGAGTGCAAAAAGACTATTGGGAAGTAACGCCTGTCAAAGAAAGGAGGAGAAAGAAGAATTAGGCAGGGAAACTACCAGACTGCAATGGAGTCTTTTTGTTTTTTTTGCATTCATTTAAAAAATGTTTATTGCACGCTGACTACATGCTAGGTACTGTTGTAAGTGCTCATGATAAAGCAGCAGATAAAACCAAACAAAAATTCCTGTCCTCAGGGAGCTTTGCTTCTAGTAGCGGAAGATGAGAAATAAATAAAACACATAAGTGGAGTTTATTTTCCTGTTGTTTGATTTTTTTCTGCATATTCCACTTTTCAACAATGAACAAAATTGAATTTTTTTGTCTTTTTTTAAATAATTTTTATTGTGCTTTAAGTGAAAGTTTACAAATCAAGTCAGTCTTGCACATGTAAGCTTATATACACCTTACTACACTCCCATTTACTCTCCCCATAATGAGTCAGCCTGCTCCCTTCTTCCAGTCTCTCGTTTCGTGACCCTTTTGCCAGTTTCTAACCCTCTCTACCCACCCCTCTCCCCACCAGACAGGAGATGCCAATACAGTCTCAAGGGTCCACCTGATACCGGTAGCTCACTCTTCATCAGCATCTGTCTCCAACCCATTGTCCAGTCCCTTCCATGTTTGATGAGTAGTCTTCGGGAATGGTTCCTGTCCTGGGCCAACAGAAGGTTTGGGGACCATGACCGCCAGGATTCTTCTGGTCTCAGTCAGACCATTAAGTCTGGTCTTTTTATGAGAATTTGGGGTCTGCATCCCACTGTTCTCCTGCTCCCTCAGGAGTTCTCCGTTGTGTTCCCTGTCAGGGCAGTCATCGGTTGTGGCCGGGCACCATCTAGTTCTTCTGGTCTCAGGATGATGTAAGCCTCTAGTTCATGTGGCCCTTTCTGTCTCGGGCTCATAGTTATCGTGTGACCTTGGTGTTCTTCATTCTCCTTTGATCCAGGTGGGTTGAGACCAATTGATGCATCTTAGATGGCCACTTGTTAGCATTTAAGACCCCAGACGCCACACTTCAAAGTGGGATGCAGAATGTCATCATAATAGAGTTTATTATGCCAATTGACTTAGAAGTCCCCTTAAGCCATAGTCCCCAAACCCCTGCCCTTGCTCCACTGACCTTTGAAGCATTCAGTTTATCCTGGAAACGTCTTTGCTTTTGGTCCAGTCCAATTGAGCTGACCTTCTGTGTATTGAGTATTGTACTTCCCTTCACCTAAAGTAGTTCTTATCTACTAACTAATCATAAATAACCCTCTCCCACCCTCCCTCCCTCCCCCCTCTCGTAACCGCAAAAGAATGTGTTCTTCTCAGTTTATACTATTTCTCAAGAACTTATAATAGTGGTCTTATACAGTATTTGTCCTTTTGCATCTGACTAATTTCACTCAGCATAATGCCTTCCAGTTTCCTCCATGTTATGAAATGTTTCACAGATTCGTCACTGTTCTTTATCGATGCGTAGTATTCCATTGTGTGAATGTACCATAATTTATTTACCCATTCATCCGTTGATGGACACCTTGGTTGCTTCCAGCTTTTTGCTATTGTAAACAGTGCTGCAATAAACATGGGCGTGCATATATCTGTTCGTGTAAAGGCTCTTATTTCTCTAGGGTATATTCCGAGGAGTGGGATTTCTAGGTTGTATGGTAGTTCTACTTCTAACTTTTTAAGAAAACGCCAGATAGATTTCCAAAGTGGTTGTACCATTTTACATTCCCACCAGCAGTGTATAAGAGTTCCAATCTCTCCGCAGCCCCTCCAACATTTATTCTTTTGTGTTTTTTGGATTAATGCCAGCCTTGTTGGTGTGAGATGGAATCTCATCATAGTTTTAATTTGCTTTTCTCTAATGGCTAATGATCGAGAGCATTTTCTCATGTGTCTGTTAGCTGCCTGAATATCTTCTTTAGTGAAGTGCGTGTTCATGTCCTTTGTCCACTTTTTGATTGGGTTGTTTGTCTTTTTCTGGTCGAGTTTTAACAGAATCATATAGATTTTAGAGATCAGGCCCTGGTCAGAGATGTCATAGCTGAAAATTTTTTTCCCAGTCTGTAGGTGGTCTTTTTATTCTTTTGGTGAAGTCTTTAGATGAGCATAAGTGTTTGATAAAACTGAATTTTTATTTAGAAAAGAATTAAAAGTTTTTATTTTAATATATGGCAATTAGTAATCTTAACTGTTAAGCAATTGATTACTTACTAAATATCCAGTTCAGATTATTACGTGCAGATTCCTATAATAAACACAGTCCATCATAATTAATCAAGAAGTTATTATTCCTTTTGTGAAGGTGAAAGAAATGACTGGGCAAGGCCATGGTAGCAAAAGTAATGCTTTTCTTGGGACAACCCTACCCAATGACTGAGCAAGGAAGTGGTACAAAGGACTGAGCCATTTCCACCCAATGTCCGCTTTTCCAATGGGAAATCTTTGCTTCTGAGCTCCCCATTGGCCTAGCAGTCAATGATTGTTCTGCAGACTTAGTTGCTATTTGTCAGCTTGATATTGGTATGAAATAGACATCAACTTTAGATATTGCTAACTTTAATTTTACCCTATATCTCTACCACAGTGTAAAAGCAATACAAATGGATCATTGTAAATATATCGACCACAATGCATAGACCTTGGGAAACATCACTTTACTATCTGTTGAAACAATGTAGTTCTTGTAGCAGGGTTAAGACAGTGGTGGAGACTTCCAAGGCAAGAAAGGATGGAAGAAGCCCACGCAGTAGGCTCATATCATCCAATAATGCTTGTAAAGAATTGTCAGATCCGCACATGAAAGGGATCTTCTAAGAACAAGATGCAAGTGAAATCATCAGAGTAAAGGCTCTTTTAGGTTTAAATTATTTATGGCTTATGTACCTGGATCCTGAGCATTTTGGTGTCAAGAGGGCTTCATTCATGAAAGAATAAAGATTTCCTAATTTCAATGAGAAGAAGGTAGGTTAAGGGAGACAGAAAATTACAGAGAGAATAGTAGACCCAAAGGCTGAGAGAAATGCAGGGCGCTTGGCTTTTCTACATCTGTCAGGACTAACTGTACTGTGGTGTTGGGAATTCATCCATGCAAAATTACTTGAGTAAAAAATTACTTTCTCCTACAAACTCACAATATAGAGGATCAATAAACTGCCAGGAGATAGAAAATACTGAGTAATCACATGTATCAAACCAAAGCTATTGCTCTGTATGTTTCTGAGACTCAGCGTTATATCTAATTAAGCAACTGAACTGATTTATGGACTATAACATTTGCTTTAAAAGTGGAATTTGAAGGGCAAATCTTTTTTCTCTGGACTTCACCTGTGTAAATAGGAATCTTCTGTCACCAGTGTTGAGACTCAATAAAATCTACAGTTAACAACTCATCTGGGCTTGGATAAGGCTAAACCAATCAAAGGCTAATTTACTAAAACTTGCAAAGCCTTTAAGCTCTCGTAACCTTATGGGGATTTAAGAAGTTCGTTATTCTTTATCCAAAAAAACATTTATTGCATGCTGACTACAGACTAGGCACTATTCTAAGTGTTTGTGATATAAAAAAACTAAAACCAAACCCATTGCCGTTGAATCAATTCCAGCTCATAGAGAGACTATTGAACAGAGTAGAACTGCCTCATAGAGTTTCCAGGGAGTGCCTGGTGGATTTGAACTGCCAACTTTTTGGTTAGCAGCTGTAGCACTTAACCACTATGCCACTAGGGTTTCCATTTGCGATAGAGCAGTCAATTAAACCAAACAAAATTCCTGCCTTTAGGGAATTTAGCTTCTAGTGGGAGAGGATAAGCAAAAAATAAAACAAAAAAGTGAATTAGTTGGCAAATTAGAGGTATATTAGAGGACAATAAGAGCCATGAATTAGAATAAAGTAGGCGTTTTAGTCACCTGTAGCTGTCGTAACTGAAATGCCACAAGAGGTGGCTTTAAAGAACAGCAGTTTATTTTCCCTCAATTCGGAAGGCTAGAAGTCTGAATTCAGGCTATGCTCTAGGGGGAGGTTCTTGCTTGTCTCTTTCAGCTTCTAGTAGCTCTTAGCAAGCCCTATTGTTCCTGGCTTTTAGATACAGCTGTCTACATCTCCTCTTTACCCTGTGTGTATCTCTCTGTCTATTCTGCTTTTTTTATAACTCAGAAGTGATTAGGTTTAGGACCCACCCACCACTGGTATGACCTCACTAATGTAACAAAAGCAACCCCCCCCATTTCCAAACAGGGCCATGTTGACAGGTATAGGGATTAAGATTTTAACATATTATTTTGGGGCCACACAATTGAAGCCGTAAAAGTAGGGAAGATGTGTAGGGAAAAGATGGTGAGGAGGAGTGCAGTTTTAAGTCATTAGAACAGGAAAGGCTTCATTGAGAAGGTGACATTTGAGCAAAGACTTGGAGGCATTGGAGCAAGCGGTACACACATTTCAGAGGAAAAGGCAAGTGCAGAGGTCCTGTGTCCATCAGAGCAGGAGACAGATGCCACAGGCAAAGTGAGTATTTTCAGCAGAGCTGAAAACAAAGTGATTACAGAAATGTGGGTGGGTTTTAGGGAAATGACAAGGGACAATACAGTATTCAGGAGCCGATTGGTGGGGTGCTATAGTCATCACTAGGCCTGCAGACATGAGCAGTAAATGGTTATTAGGACTTGGAATCAGAGACAGCTGTGTGGAGAGTCTGCCTGACAGGAACCATGACTTCAGGTTGAGGGATGCAGCAGCCTGCACCAACACTGCAAGAAGGAAGTGGAGGAATAAGTACTCTGACCTCATTCTCTTCCCTCCCTCAGATCTTCTGCTGGGCTTCCCATTGGCTAGATCCAGCTGGAAGCCAGAGGACCAGGGAAACCATTGAGGTAGGTTGTAGAGGTCCTCCTTCCAGGGCACAGAGGAGGGTGGAGAAAGGTGGGGAGTGTACATGGGGGTAGGAGGTGGGGGCAGATAGAAAACACCTTGCTCAAGCCCTGAGGCAAGATCATGGCTGGCATGAAGATAAATAGCAAGGACATCACTGTGATTACAGAGGAGCGGTCCAGGAGAAAAGCACAAGGAGATCAGATCAGAGAAGTAGCAGGAACTTAGAATTTGATGGACATCAGTAGGTTTTGGAAAGGTCTTGAATTTTACTATGAGTTAAACAGTGAGCTGTTGGAGAACTCTGTGTGGAACAGTGATGTGAGCTGGTTTTGTATTTATAAACTGACATAACTGAATACTGAGTTAAGGATGGGCTGAAGTAGGTCAAGGGTAGAACCAGGGAGACCAGTTAAGATACCATTGCCTATTGCCTGATTCAGGCAGTGGAGATGGTGGCTTGCGCAAGCGGTGGCAGCAAAGACTGCAAGAAACGGTGGGTTGTGTGGTAATTCTATGGTTAACTTTCTTTTTTTTTAAATAATATTTGATTGTGTTTTTGGTGAAGGTTTATACAGCAGTTTAGGTTCCCATTCAACAATTCCTATGCAGATTTTTCAGTGACATTGGTTACATTCTTCACAATGTGTGAACATTCTCAATATTTCTGTTGTATTTATTCTATAAATCTAGTTTCCCTGCCCCCTTACATTCTCATCACATTTGTTTTAAATTGATTATTGACAACCTGGTCTCACATAGATGCTTTTTTAAAGGAGCACGCTACTCACGGATGATATCCTTTATTTTGTATGTGTTTAACTTTTTGAGGAACGGCCAAATTGTTTTCCACAGTGGTTGTACCATTTTACAATCTTACCGGCAATGGATGAGGGTTCCAATTTTTCCATATCTTCTCCAGCTTCTGTGGTTTTCTGTTTTATTTGTTCTTTTACTGTAAAACAAAAAAAACAAACCTGTTGCCGACGAGTCATTCCTACTCATAGCAACCCCATAGGACAGAGTAGAACTGCCCCACAGAGTTTCCGAGGAGAAGCTGGTGGATTCGAGCTGTTGACCTTTTGGTTAGCAGCCAAATGTTTTATTGTTTTAATTAATTAATTTATTTATTGTGCTTTGAGTTAAGTTTACAGACCAAGCCAGTCTTTCATACAAATAATTACACACCTTGCTATGTGCTCCTAGCTGCTGTCCTCCTAATGAGACAGCATATTTCTCCTCTTTTTTTTTTTTACCATGTATTCCCTGTGTCCATTCAACCAGCACCTGCCCCATTCTGCCTTCTCATCTCACCTCCAGACAGGAGTTGCCCACATAGTCTCTTGTGTTTACCTGGGCCAAGAAGCTCACTCCTCACCCATATCATTATCTATCTTATAGTCCAGTCCAATCCCTGACTGAAGAGTTGGCTTTGGGAATGGTTCCAATCTTGGGCTAATAAACAGTCCAGAAACCATGACCTCCAGGGTCCCTCTAGTCTCAGTCAAACCATTAAGCCTGGTCTTTTCACGAGAATTTGAGATCTGCATCCCACTGTTCTCCTGCTCCATCAGGGATTCTCTATTGTGTTCTTTGTTAGAGTAGTCATCAGTGGTAGCCAGGAACCATCTAGTTCTTCCAGTCTCAGGCTGATAGAATCTCTGGTTTATGTGGCTTTTCTGTCTCTTGGGCTCATCTTTACCGTATGTCTTTGGTGTCCTTCATTCTCCTTTGTGCCAGGTGGGTTGAGATCAATTGATGCATCTTAGATGGCCACATGCTAGTGCTTAAGATCCCAGATGCCTCTTACCAAAGTGGAAGAGCAGCCAAACTCTTAACCGCTAAGCCACCAGGGCTCCTCTTTTATCATAGTGATCTTAAAAACAAAACAAAAAACCCGCTGCCTTTGTGTCTATTCTGACTCATTGCAACCCTATAGGATAGAGTAGAACTGCCCCATAGGGTTTCTAAGGAGTGGCTGGTTAATTTGAACTGCCAACATTTTGGTTAGTAGCTGAGCTCTTAACTGGGAAGAATTTCTATTTCATTGTGTGTCTGTGTGTTTAATAATAAGATTTTAATGCGTTTTAGGTGAAAGTTTATACAGCAAATTAGTTTCCCATTTAGCAATTGTATACAAATTTTTCTGTGACATTGGTTACATTTTTCACAATGTGTCAGCATTGTCATTGCTTCCATTCTGTTTGTTCTGTTGCCAATATCTCATTGTGGTTTTGATTTGCATTTCCCTGAGGACTAATGATGTTGAGCATCTTTCATGCTTGTCCCAAAGAATTAAAAGCAAGAATGCAAACAGATATTTGTACACAATGTTCATTGCAGCACCATTCACAATAGTCAAAAGGTGGAAACCACCTAAGTGCCCATCAGTGGATGAATGGATAAACAAAATGTGGTACCTACATACAATGGAATATTACTCAGCCATAAGAAGAAATCAAGTCCTAATATGTGGTTCAACATGGATGGACCCTGAAAACATTATGCTGAGTGAAATAAGTCAGTCGCAAAAGGACAAATATTGTATGATTCCACTTACATGAAATATCTAGAATAAGTAGATGTGTGGAAACTAAAATATATTAGTGGTCACCAGGAGTGAGAGGGAGGTGAAAGAAGGAGTCATTGCTTAGGGGGCACTGAGCTTCTGTTAAGGGAGATGGAAAAATTCAGAAATGGATAGTGGTGATGGTTGCACGTGATGAATGCAACTTTACCATTGAATTACACAGGTGAAAGTGTTGAAATAAAAAATATTTTGTGATTTTTCTCTCTATATATATACCACAAAAAAAAAAAAAAAAAAAAAACAGAAATAGTGGGATACTGGTTACATCTTAATAGTACCAAGCCAAACCAAACCCATTGCTGTTGGGTTGATTCCAACTCACAGCAACCCTATAGAACAGAGTAGAACTGCCCCATAGGGTTTCCAAGGAGCTCCTGGTGGATTTGAACTGCTGACCTTTTGGTTAGCAGCTGTAGCTCTTAACCACTATGCCACCAGGGTTTCCCTTAATAGTACAGCCAATGGGATTTGCTGATTGAATGTGGACGTGAGACAGAGAGGAGACAAACAGTAAAAGGTGACTCTGAGATGGAAGAACAGAGTCACCATTGATTGATATGGAGAAGGTTTTGAGCAAAAGTGCTTTTTTTTTTTTTTTTTTTTTAGGGAAGTTCAGCAATCAGTTTTAGACATATCTAATTTGAGGTGTCTGTTAGGACATGGTGAGTAGGCAGCTAGCTGGTTTTATGAGTCTTGAGTTTTGGAGGAAGAACTTGCCAGGTTGGAGATACTTTGTATATGTTGGCATATCATTGTTACTCTCTTTAGTTGCTTTTGAGTAGTCTCCTGCTTATGGTGACCTTTGTTGCCTGATCCTGTACCATGTTTATGACTGCTGATATTGTTGATGTATAGATGGTAACTAAAGTCATCAAACAAGACGAAGTCACCGGAGAGCAAATGTGAAGAGAAAGGAAAGGAAGCCCAAGGACTGGGCCTGGAGCACTCCAACACTAAGGAGAAATCAGCAAAGAAGTCTAATAAGAGTTGCCAATGTAGTAGGGAGCAAAAAAATTAAGAAGAGGAGAAGGTGATGTACTGGAAACAAACCGTTGGACTTTGTAGCATGGAGGTAATCAGTGACGTTGGCAACTCCAGTGTTTGGAGGTAGTGAGGCAAAAGCTGATTAGAATTAGTTTAATGAGAATGGGAATGGAAAGATATGAGATGGAAACAATTAGGATAGATTTCTATTAAGAGTATTTTGTTGTAAAGATGAGCAAAGAAATAAG
Organism: Loxodonta africana; assembly: GCF_030014295.1. Lineage (NCBI taxonomy): Eukaryota > Metazoa > Chordata > Mammalia > Proboscidea > Elephantidae > Loxodonta > Loxodonta africana. The sequence goes on from NC_087361.1 coordinate 48,899,303, forward strand.
GTAGTAATTGGAAAGGGAAACGAGGTCAAGAGAGTTTTTTCTTTTGAATAAGAGATAGAATGGCATGTTTTAGGAAAGTGAGAGTGGTCCAGTAGAGAAGAAAAATTGATGATAGGAGAGAGAGTGAAGAGAACTGCTGGACCAATGTCTCTGAGGAAGCAGGTGGGAGGAGGCAGTTGAGAGAAAGGAAGGAGACAGAGGATTTGGCCTTAGATGAGCGTATAGATAGTTCATTCACAGATGTTTTCAAACTTGGCTGCATATCAGAATCACCTGGGGGAGATTATAAAACTCCTGGTGTCCAGGTATTACTTCCTAAAAATTAAAACAGATTATCTTGGGAAGGACCCAGCATAATTAAAAAAAAAAGTTTCCCAGATGGCTCTTAAACTTTAGCATGTATCAGAATCACTTAGACAGCTTGTGAAAACACAGATTGCTGGGCTCCACCCCCAGGGTTTCTGATTCAGCAGGTCTGGGTAGACTTGAAAATCTGAATTCCTAATATCCCAGGTGATGCTGATGCTGCCACAGTGGGGGAACACACTCTGAAGGTCACTGATATATAGTAATAGGAGAAAATTCACAGTGTATGGGTGTAAATACTGGTAGGTGGGTCAGTGTAGTGGTGGTGGGAACTTTGAAGTTCTCTTCTGTTTGTTTAAGCAATTCCTGTGGAGTTAAAGAAAAGGCCATCATTTGGGAGTGAGAGTGCATGGGAAGATGTTACAGACTTGAAGAGAAGGTATCCTATTGTCATTTGGTAAATGGTAGCATGAGTGGAGGAGTCCCTGAGTGGCACAGGTGGTTAAGCGTTTGACAAGCAATAGGTTGGAGATTCTAACTCAGAGGCACCTTGGAAGACAGATCTATCTATTTCCAAAAGATCACAGCTTTGAAAATTCAATGGAGCAGTTCTACTCTGCACACATGGGGTTGACATGAGTCTGAATCAATTCGACAGCAACCAACAACATGGTGGAAAAGGAAGACAAGAGAAAGGTGAGTAACAGTGGACAGTAGGCAAGGTCAAAGCCATGAAGATTTCATCGGAGCGGAGGATTTTGGAGGTTAGAAAAGAGAAATTAAAGGAGGCCTGCATTTATTTACAATGACAATGTCTGGGCTATGATCATGTAGTCTGTGGTTGAGGAAGGGTTGAGATCAAGATTACAAAGGAAAGAAGTTTAACAAGTTGAGAGTCCAGGTTGTTGGAAAGATACTGAAATCACTAAGATTAAATTTAGAAGTAGTTTTGGAGAGAGAATAACAGTAAGTTGGCAGCTAAGGTTGTGGAGAAACAAGGAGATTCAAACCTTGGGGTTTTAGGAAAGAGAGGGATAATGGTCTAGAAGTGGCAATGAGAAGCAAGGGGACACTTCCCCTGCTCCCAACCTGGGTTATGGGGAGTATGGGTGAAAACATAGCATCTCTTGAGAGGGGTCAGGGGAAGTATACACTCAAGGAGATTTAGGTTTCCATTAAGATTAAACAGGTCAATAAAACCCAAGAGGAAGGTCTCAGGTGGTTGGGTGTGTTGGTGATGTCTGACCTGAGTTTCAGAGGATAGATATAGTGGAAAGGTTTCAACAGTTTTTCTGGGGAGAAGTCAGAGATTTGGACAGAACCAGAGATATGATAGTTGTGGGGGATTAGAAGGCAAGAGATGAGGAATCACCTAAGAACTGTAGCTTCTTATAGTGACTGATATAGATAGTGGGAAGGGCCATAACTAGATGAATCCTGGTGGTTCATGGCAGAGAGTAGGGTTGAGTCTGTGAGTGTTGGAGGTAGTGAACGAAGTTTGGAGGCCAGGGAGAAGTGGTCTTATTCTAAGTCTCTCTGTTTCATTAACACGGAATCTTGGGTGTATGGAGAAAACCAAAATCAAACCCATTGCCAGTTCTGACTCATAGCAACCCTAGAGGACAGAGTAGAACTGTGCCATAAGGTTTCCAAAGCTGTAAATCTTGACGGAAGCAGACGGACACATCTTTCTCCCTTGGAGCGGCTGGTGGGTTCAAACCACAGACCTTTGGTTTATCAGCTGAGCCCTTAACCACTGTGCCACCAGGAGTCCTTGTGTATGAACAGGGAAGGTATAATTTGGAGTGCATAGGCAAAGATATTTTAATTATAGGAAACAACATTGTAAATGTCACCAGACTCAGGAAAAAGAAATTCAAAACAATTTCACAGAGAATGAATACAGCATGTTGGAGAGAGTTAACTCCTTATTTCTGGTATATAAAATATAAACAATGAAATAAAAATGTAGAGGAAGTCCAACAGCCTACTTGTCTCTTAACTGATTTCGGTTTAATTTTTCTGGCTCCTACCATTTTTTTAAAAAGGTGTTTCATATCCAAATTGTGCGTGTAGTTGCTTTGCTTTGGCACTATCTTTTTTTGGTCAATCTGGTGGTTGAGATTGCTTGTCAGAACCATAGTCTGTATATCATGTTAGAGCTTTTGTTTTGGTGTTCCTTTAAACTTTTAGTTTCTCTGAATTTGGTGGGGCAAAATGCAGTCTGACTAGCATTTATCGAGGGTTTTTGTGTGCACGGTAATGGGTTATGTCCAATGGGAGATGCGAAAGAACTCTAAGATGCTTGGCAACTTAGATGAAACGAAATGTCGCTTTGTGTTTCTCAGCATTTTTTCCTGCTGAACATTCCCAGATAATAACAAGTGTATCCTGAGTATAAACAGCCATTACTAAAATTCAAATTTATAATTTAAGAAAAGGCCTGTATATTTAGAAACCCTACCTAGGAACATTAAGGGGGTTGTAGGCAAGGAACTTATTTTATAGTTGTGACTAGAGGTCTAGAATATCTCAACAGCCTTCCCCTTCAGCTACTGTCCCATATCTCTGTTCTTTACAGCAAAAGCCCTGGAACACGTTTTTTATACTAGTTAGCTACATAATCATTACCTTCTACCCTTTCTCATACCTACTGTACCCAGACCTTGTCCCTATCCTACATGGAGACCCTCTGTGCTCTCTGTGTTGTCAGATTTTAGCTCCCATCTTGAGCTCCATGTGATCAATTCTTAGCTCTCAACTTGCTCTCTCTCCACACTTGACCCAGTTGATTTTTCCTTCTGTTGTCACATTCTCCTGGTTTACCTCTGACCCCATTGGCCATTCCATATCAGCTATGTTTCCTGGCTCCTTTTCCTCTTTCAGGTCTGCCAACTGTTGTAAAGCCCCAGGGCCCAGGCTTCAGCTTTCCTTTTCCTCTTGTTATGGACACTTGTTTCTTAGATGAACTTATCCCATATCATGGCTTTAACAATTATCAATAGGATGATGTTTCTCTAGTTTGTATTTCTACCTCCAAGCTCTCCCTGAACTACAGACCCATATCTTCAACTATTTCACATCCCTACTGAAATAAAAATAAAAAAAAAAAAAAGTTTTTTTTTTTTTTTTTTATTGAAATGTCTGGTGTGGGTAACTCACATTTACCACGCCCCAAGCTAAACACTGATTTATTCCTCCCTCCCTCCAGTTTCCCCATTTCTGTAGATGATAGCCCCAAACACCTGGTCACTCAGCCTCAAATCTTGATGATTCTTTTATGCCCAAGATCTTCCTTATTCATCATCCAGCTTTCACGTGCATATGAGGTGACTGACAACACCACGTCTTGGGGTCAGGCGTAATTTAGTCTTCAAGGTGACATCTTTGCTTTTCAACACTTTAAAGAGGTCTTTCGCAGCAGATTTGCCCAATGCAATGCATCACATGATTTCTTGACTGCTGCTTTCATGGGTGCTGATTTGCAGATCCAAGTAAAATGAAATCCTTGACAATTTCAATCTTTTCTGTTTATCATGATGTTGCCCATTGGTCCAGTTGTGAGGATTTTTGTTTTCCTTATGTTGAGGAGTAGTCCATACTGAAGGCAGTGGTCTTTGATCCTCATCAGTAAGTGCTTCAAGTCCTCTTCACTTTCAGCAAGCAAGGTTGTGTCATGTGCATAAGACAGCTTATTAATGAGTCTTCCTCCAATCCTGATGCCCCGTTCTTCTTCATATAGTCCAACTTCTCAGATTATTTGCTCAGCATACAGATTGAATAGCTATGATGAAAGGACAGAACCCTGATGCACACCTTTCCTGACTTCAAACTATGTACTAGCCCCTTTTTCTGTTGGAATGACTGCCTCTTTATTTATATATAGGTTCCTCATGAGCACAGTTAAGTGTTCTGAAATTCCCATTCTTTGCAATGTTATCTATACTTTCCTTTGATCCACACTGTTAGATGCCTGCCTTTGCATAGTCAATAAAACACAGGTAAACATCTTTCCAGTATTCTCTGCTTTCATCCAGGATCATCTGACTTCAGCTATGATATCCCTGGTTCCATGTCATCTCCTGAATCTGGCTTGAATTTCTGGCAATTCCCTGTCCATATACTGCTGCAGCCACTTTTGAATGATATTCAGCAACATTTTACTTTCATGTGATATTAATGATATTGTTTGATAATTTCCTTATTTGGTTGGATCACCTTTCTTGCTAATAGGCATAAATACAGATCTCTTTCAGTAGGTTGGCCAGGTAGCTGTCTCCCATATTTCTTGGCATAGATGAGTGAGCACTTCCACCACTGTATTCTTTTGCTGAAACATCTCAGTTGGTATTCTGTCAATTCCTGGAGCCGTGTTTTTTGCCAATGCGTTCAGTGCAGCATGGATTTCTTCCTTCAGTACCATCGGCTCCTGATCATATGTTACCTCCTGAAATGGTTGAACATGGGCCAATTCTTTTTTGGTATAATGACTCTGTGTATTCCTTCCATCTTCTTTTGATGCTTCCTGCATCACTTAATATTTTACCCATAGAATCCTTCAATATTGAAACTCGAGGCTTGAATTTTTTCTTCAGTTCTTTCAGCTTGAGAAATGCCAAAGGCGTTCTTCCCTTAAGGGCAGCTGGAAAAGAGGCAAGATTGGGTTATGTTAAAGATGATTAGGGTGGGATGCAACACCGTTACTCAAGTTACATCCCTGATCAGATGTAAGGGGAGTTTCCCTGGGGTGTGACCTGAATCACGTTTTACTTACAAGAGATAAAAGGAGAGAGAAGTGAACAGAGAGATAGGGACCTTATGCTACCAAGAAAGAAGTGACGGGAGCGGAGTGCATTCTTTCGACCCGTGGCCCCTGTGCTGAGAAGCTCCTAGACCCAGGGGAAGACTGATGACAAGGACCTTCCCCTAGATCTGACAGAAAGAGAAAGGCTCCCCTAGAGCTAGCACTCTGAATTCAGAATTCTAGCCTCCTAAACTGTCAGAGAATAAATTTCTGTTTGTTAAAGCTACCCGTTTGTGGTATTTCTGTTACAACAGCACTAGATAACTAAGACAGATAGCAAATGACGCATAAAAGTGACCATTTAATACTGCCATTTTGCTTATTGGATGAGATTCAAATTCTGGTATGTCCTTCCTTTTGCTTCATATTTTTCCATTCTTGTGCTTGACCAAAAACTGTCTGCACAAGAAGCCTTGTCATGTCTGGATGCTGCAAGTCATACATTAAATGTTTATATTATGGATCTTCACCTTAACTTTCATCCTACTTCCGTGCAGATGATAATGAGCCTTACCTCTGAAAACTGCTTTAAAAATTCTGTTGCAAGCCTGGTACTGGTACAACAACAGGCACATAGACCAATGGAACAGAACTGAGAACCCAGATATAAATCCATCCACGTATGAGCAGCTGATATTTGACAAAGGACCAGTGTCAGTTAATTGCGGAAGAGATAGTCTTTTTAACAAATGGTGCTGGCATAACTGGATATCCATTTGAAAAAGAATGAAACAGGACCCATACCTCACACCATGCACAAAAACTAACTCCAAGTGGATCAAAGACCTAAACATAAAGACTAAAACGATAAAGATCATGGAAGAAAAAATTGGGACAACCCTAGGAGCCCTAATACAAGGCATAAACAATACAAAACATTACCAAAAATGATGAAGAGAAACCCGATAACTGGGAGCTCCTAAAAATCAAACACCTATGCTCATGTAAAGACTTCACCAAAAGAGTAAAAAGACCACCTACAGACTGGGAAAGAATTTCCAGCTATGGCATCTCAGACCAGCGCCTGATCTCTAAAATCTACATGATTCTGTCAAAACTCAACCACAAAAAGACAAACAACCCAATCAAAAAGTGGGCAAAGGATATGAACACACAGTTCGCTAAAGAAGATATTCAGGCAGCCAACAGATACATGAGAAAATGCTCTCGATCATTAGCCATTAGAGAAATGGAAATTAAAACTACCATGAGATTCCATCTCACACCAACAAGGCTGGCATTAATCCAAAAAACACAAAAGAATAAATGTTGGAGAGGCTGAGGAGAGATTGGAACTCTTATACACTGCTGGTGGGAATGTAAAATGATACAACCACTTTGGAAATCTATCTGGCGTTTTCTTAAACAGTTAGAAATAGAACTACCATACAACCTAGAAATCCCACTCCTCGGAATATACCCTAGAGATACAAGAGCCTTCACACAAACAGATATATGCACACGCATGTTTATTGCAGCTCTGTTTACAACAGCAAAAAGCTGGAAGCAACCAAGGTGTCCATCAACGGATGAATGGGTAAATAAATTGTGGTATATTCACACAATGGAATACTACGCATCGATAAAGAACAGTGACGAATCTCTGAAACATTTCATAACATGGAGGAACCTGGAAGGCATTATGCTGAGCGAAATTAGTCAGAGGTAAAAGGACAAATATTGTATAAGACCACTATTATAAGATCTTGAGAAATAGTAAAAACTGAGAAGAACACATACTTTTGTGGTTACGAAGGGGGAGGGAGGGAGGGAGGGAGGGAAAGGGTTTTTTATTGATTAATCAGTAGATAAGAACTGCTTTAGGTGAAGGGAAAGACAACACTCAATACATGGAAGGTCAGCTCAATTGGACTGGACCAAAAGCAAAGAAGTTTCCGGGATAAACTGAATGCTTCAAAGATCAGCGGAGCAGGGGCGGGGGTCTGGTGAACATGGTTTGCGGGGACTTCTAAGTCAATTGGCAAAATAATTCTAGTATGAAAACATTCTGCATCCCACTTTGAAATGTGGCGTCTGGGGTCTTAAATGCTAACAAGCGGCCATCCAAGATGCATCAATTGGTCTCAACCCACCTGGATCAAAGGAGAATGAAGAACACCAAGGTCACACGATAACTAAGAGCCCAAGAGACAGAAAGGGCCACATGAACCAGAGACCTACATCATCCTGAGACCAGAAGAACTAGTTGGTGCCTGGCCACAATCGATGACTGCCCTGACAGGGAGCACAACAGAGAACTCCTGAGGGAGCGGGAGATCAGTGGGATGCAGACCCCAAATTCTCATAAAAAGACCATACTTAATGGTCTGACTGAGACTAGAGGAATCCCGGCGACCATGCTCCCCAGACCTTCTGTTGGCACAGGACGGGAACCATCCCCGAAGACAACTCACCAGACATGAAAGGGACTGGTCAGCGGGTGGGAGAGAGATGCTGATGAAGAGTGAGCTAATTATATCAGGTGGTCACTTGAGAGTGTGTTGGCAACTCTTGTCTGGAGGGGGGATGGGAGGATAGAGAGAGAGGGAAGCTGGCAAAATTGTCACGAAAGGAGAGACTGAAAGGGCTGACTCAATAGGGGGAGAGCAAGTGGGAGTAGGGAGTAAGATGTATGTAAACTTATATGTGACAGACTGGTTGGATTTGTAAATGTTCACTTGAAGCTTAATAAAAGTTAATAAAAAAAAATTCTTTTGCAGTTAGGTGGCACCACGTCTTGGTATTATGCATTCATTTTATGCTTCCTTTCACACTGTTGGAGCCCTGGTGGCTGAGTGGCTAAGAGCTCAGCTGCTAATCAAAAGATCACCAGTTCAAATCCACAAGCTGCTCCTTGGAAACCCTATGGGGGGTTGTTCTACTCGGTCCTATATGGTCGCTATGAGTCAGAATCAACTTGACGGCAGCAGGTTTGGTTTTTGGTTGGAACACACTGTTGTTGTTGTGTGCCATCGGGTCAACTTTATACTCATAGTGACCCCATGTAGCAGCGTAGAACTGCCCCGATAGGGTTTTCTAGGCTATACTCTTTACAGGAGGAGATCTCCAGGTCTTTCTTCCACAGAGCTGCTGTGAGGGTTTGAACTGTCAGCCTTTCCCTTAGCAGCTGAGCACTTAACCTTCACACCATCAGGGCTCCATCCCAACATACTATGCCTATTGTAATTATGTCATTCTTAACGTTGTCCCCCATACATGCATATACCTGTGACTGTTTGGGTCTTGTTTCAACTCATTTGTAATGTTCTTTTTCCTGCTGCTGTCTATAGGACTTCAGTAGATTTCCATTTCTTCTATAAAGCATTCCTTAGCAGTCCCAGTCAACAGTGACCATTTATTTCACTGCACCAAGTACTGAAAAGTATAGATGACAAGCCCTTTGTAAATGTTTATTGAAAGAATCAAAAACTCATCAAGCACATAGCACATTAGTACATTAGATTTGGTAATTTTTTCTTCTCCCCAATTCTAAGTTTCACGAGGACAGTAGTAATTACGTATAGAGCAGAAAACCAAAAAAAAACAAAAGCAAAAAACATTACTGTCAAGTTGTTTCTGACTCATAGTGACCCTATAGGACAGAGTAGAACTCCCCATAGGGTTTCCAAGGAGCAGCTGGTAGATTTGAACTGTTGACTTTTGGTTAGCACCCAAATGGTGAACCACTGTGCCACCAGGGCTTCATACAGGGCAGAAGGATCTTTTCAATGGAAGACTAATCTTAGGGCCCAACCCATATAATTATTCTAAAGTAATTTTTTAAATGAGTTTTTATTAAAAAAAAAATCACACCATGGCAATAATTTACTAATAGTCCACTTGGATTCAAGGGAAGGATGCATGGTGGAAAAGTGTTAGAACACATCCTACTGGATGCATGATCTGTGGTCAGGTGCTGGAGTTTTGATGTCAGTCTATAAGCAACAGGGGACCACTGGAGGACTTTGAACAGAGAAGCCTGATGACAATTGCACTGGAGAGTGAAAGGCTGAAGGAAGGAAACAGGTAAAAGAGCATTGAGAGAGCTACAATTAAAGATGATAAGAACTTGAGATAGAGAAATGACAATAAAAGAGGAAGGGGGAAGAATGGAAATATGTTTAAAAATAGATTTAGTGGCCAATTGGGTATAAGATATGGGGAATAGGGAAAACTCCAGGACAACTTAGAATTTTAAATTAAAATATTACAAATATTCCAAACTCTCCAATTTTCCCCATCTCAATTTCCTGTTCCTCTCTGTTTTCCCTTTCCTGAAAGTGTTGAGAAAGTCATACAGCCAGAGCAATGGCTTCAGGATTTGTCTCCATTAGATGAAGACTTTGACAAATAATAAACATTGTCACTGTATTAAGTAGACATTTAAAAATAAGGTCTATTCTAATAATTTCTCAGTGTATAACTGAGTGACTTTAAATTCTATACACCAGGATAAGAAGACTCACTTGGCCAAAAATTAGACAAATTATACAATTTTGAGAGGAGAACAAAGTAAAATGCAGAATGTGGGAGGGATAGGAAGGAGAACAGGGGAAGAGATGTTGGTAACTTCTCAGTGGTATTGATCCAATTGTGCAACCTTCTGCCAATGATGAACCTGAAGTATCTAACAACTGCTCTTAATGAATAGTGCTCCTGTCCTGCGCCGCCCTCACAATCGTTGCCATGTTTAAGCCTTTTGTCACAGACGTTGTGTCAATTCATCTCATTGGGAGTCTTCCTCTTTTTGGCTGACCCTCTGCTTTACCAAGCATGGTGTCTTTCTCTAGGGACTGATCCCTCCTGATAACATGTCCAAAGTATGTGACACGATTGTCTCTTGTATTCCACCTCACACACCGGAGCTTGGACGGCAGCAGTGAGAGCCATTCTGCAAAGTGAGTTGAGTCAAATTTCATTACCAGCCGACTTGCCATAAATTTTCAGTTGCCCCAGGCTCTCTCCTTCATTGTCTCTGACTAGACAAAACAAGTCTTGGATACGTATTTGGTGCTTTTTAAATGTCTAGTTAGGCACTGGAGTACTGGCACCCTGAGGTGCCAGTGAGGAATATCTGGTCCAAACCCTGAGTGAAGTATGCCTTTTCTCTAGAGTTTTAAGAATGAAGCTGTAATGGAAAAACAGATCTAGTCATTCCCCATTTCCATGGTTCCCCCCTGTTGTCAGTAGGTCACCTTGATGGTACACCTTTGGGTCCCAGTCTGACTCTCTGTGGTTCAGATAAAGCTCAGCTTTGCTCTGACTCAGCCAGCTGCTGCTCTGACTTGATTGGTTTCTTTAATTCTTCCCTTCTGCTCTGCTGCCCTGGTATCAGGGTCGATGCCTACTCTGCCTCTTCAGCAGTTTCTAGCTCCATGCATCTTCTGGCTTGCTGCCCTACAACCACTCACCTCTCTGGTACGACTGATTAACTTGCCTGTTTCTGTCCCTTGTGCAACCCCAGATTTCCCAGTCCTCATGACAATCCTTATCCAGCATGTAAAAAACCTAGGTCATTTTGCTCTCTTAATTTAAAATTTGTCCCAGTGCTTGCTGCCATGTTTTGCCTCTCCTCCCCACATCATGCTCTCTGTAGCTTTTATCCCATCCATGTTTTGGCTCATGGTAAGGATCTTACTTTCCTCAATATTATAGTATGGCCACCATCTTCACCTTTTGGGGGTGAAGTCTTCTGTACGTTATTCCTGGGGCTTGCCACTAAGGATTAAAGTGGTCCAAAAGGAAATAGGAACTAATTCAAACAATTTGAGTACAAGTAACAGTTATCTAGCCAGCTCCAACTCATAGAGTCCCCATGTGTGGTGTGTCAGAGAGGATCTGTGTTCCATACGGTTTCAATGGCTGATTTTTTTGAAAGTTGATTGCCAAGCCTTTCTTCTGAGGTACCTCTGGGTGGAACCGTCTGCCTTATGCTAGAATCTCCAACAGTTAAGTCAATGGGAGAATGGGGAAGCCAGGATGGAGAGGAACCAGGGATGGTTGCAGACAAAGGTGGGTGACAGCTCTAATTATGATGCTCAGAGGGATATGACCATCTCAGCTTGATCTGTGCTGGTACAGATTCCCTCTGAGGAATGGGTGGGGTGTTTGGAACAGTGAGGGGAGAGCCTAGTCTGGGGGTTGCTGCACAGCAGAAATATAAAGGGAATAGTGAACTCACTACCAGGTGGGAAGTGTGATTGCTTCAAAACAAGACTCCGGCCATCATCAAGGAATACAAGGGACAGGGACAGCCCCCATGGTGAGAATGGAGGAAGAATGTGGCAAGTCGTTATATAAGTAACTGGTAAGGGGGCTATAACAGGATTTCAGACTCAGGACAACTATAAATCTCAGTGGGTGAGCAGCCAGCCAAGGCTGTCCCCAGGGCCGTTAGATGGTAACAGAGAGTTAGAACCAAGACAATTCTAGGCTATAGTTTCTTATACAAGGTCTGTCTTTGTTGAGATTGATTCAGTTATGCGGTGAAAGTGAGCCTTCTGATTGAAGGAGCTAATAATACCTCTAGGAGATTAGTGCTGTAGAAGAGAGTGACTGGTGTAGTATTAGGGTAAGATGGGGGACCAGCCATCCTGGTTTGCTAAGACTGAGGCGGTTTCTGGGACATAGGACTTTGAGTTTTAAAACTGGATTGTTGTTGTTGTTAGCTGCTGTCCAGTTGGCCCCTGACTCACGGCTACCTCGTACACAGTGAAACCAAAGGCTGCACAGTTCTGCCTCATTCCCACAATGGGTTGTGGATTGAACCATTGTGATGTATTGGGGTTTTCATTGGCTGGATTTTGGAAGTAGATCACCAGACCTTTCTTCCTAGTCTGTCTTAGTCTGGAAGGTCAGCTGAAACCTGTTCAGCACCACAGCAGCACTCAGGCCTTCACTGACAGACAGGTGGTGTCTGCACATGAGGTGCACTGGCCAGGAATCAAAACCAGGTGGAGAACTCTACCACCACCCTGAAACTAGATTAGTCCCTGTCAAAGGAGGACAATCCAAGGAGAGCCAGGGTGGGTTGGTCATCCTATGAGGAAATGTAGTTGATAGTTTTAGTCAAGTACCTGCTCAGGTGTTGCTCAAGGTTAAATAAGCAAAGTAAGTCTCTATATGAGTATATATAAATTTGAAGTACATGGGCTTATTAGTACTCTTGGAGCAAAAGTAATATTCACATGCTTCTTACTGAGAGATATCTAATCATGGAATGTTAGACTTTCTGCATGGAGACGGAAGCTAGATGTCATTTAATCACTTCGTTTTTGGATGATAAAATTGAGAGCCAGAGAGATTAGATAAATAACTCATTTGGGTAGCTAGTCACGCCTTGCCTCATCAAATTCTCCTTTAATCTCTTGGCATGTAGGCTAGCAGTCTTTGCTAAGTTCCTTCAATCAGCCCGTTTCAGAAAGTTATAGTGAAGTCTACTGCAGAACTATTGGAATATTGGGTTGTACTGTTGCTATGACAATTGTTACTATAGCATGACTACCACTACCATCTAACTGTAGTAAGCGGGGAATGTCAGACAACATTTGTTTCAACTTCCATTTCTTAAGCAAGTGAAAATGAAGGACACCATGAGTTCGAGACATCCAGCAATACTTCTTGGGTACTAGATATCTCCTGAGGATCCCTACTGTAAATCTCTGAGGTGGATACTTAGCTCTGGGGTCAGTTCATTTACTCTTTCCTACATGTTGTCACCGTGATTACTGACTCGGCTATAAGTCATGTTCAGGTATTGCATTTCTGCAGTACAAAAAAAAAAAAAAAATAGAGTACTGCACAGTGAGCAAAGCTGTAAACTTTTATAAGAGAATATCATGCCTGCAGAGGGAGTGAAAATGACAAATAACTCTTTAAGGTTTAAAATAACAGATCGATTCCAACTGGAGGGCCAGTTTGGCATTTTTCATTCCGTATATTGTCACGTCCATGATGTCTAACATGCTCCGAGCAGCTCCTGGGGGTTGTCTGCTCCTGAGAGTCACAAATGGAAGGATGTTTTAACAAGTCCATGGATAAACGGGGTTCATACCTTAAAGGTACTTCAGATGACTGCTGGAGAAAAACAAATCCAGATTCTTCACCCTTTAAAATTTACTCTAGACGGAGCGGGAGAACAATGTAGAGCAAAATTCAAATTCACATGAAAAGACCAGACCTACTGGTCTGACAGGTACTAGAGGAACTCCTGAGACTACGGCCCCCAGACACCCTGCTAGCTCAGAACTGGGATCACCCTCAAGATCCACATTTCAGCCCCGGATTAGACAGGCCTATAAAACAAATAACAACACACATGAAGATTGTGCTTCTTAGTTCAATCAAATGTACAAGACCAAATGAGCAACACTTGCCCAGGAGCAAGGATGAGAAGGCAGTAAGGGACAGGAAAGCTGGACAAATGGACACAGAGAACCCAGGGTAGAAAGGGAAGGAGGGAGAGTGTTGACACATTGTGGGGATTGCAGCCAATGTCACAAAACAATTTGTGTATAAATTTTAAGGACCTTCCCCCAGAGCTGACAGAGAGAGAAAGCCTTCCCCTAGAGCTGGCATCCTGAATTCAGGCTTCTAGCCTTCTAAACCATGAGGAAATAAATTTCTGCTTGTTAAGGCCATCCACTTGTGGTATTTCTGTTATAGCAGCACTAGGTAACTAAGATACTCATAATTCCTAATAGCATCAAGTCATAGGAAGGGAAGCTGGTGTTTTAAAACTGAATGTTTTGTCCCCAGAATTCCAGGGAATGTTTTTCTAAATCACTGCGAAAGCCTACCTTCTTATACCAGGTAATTCCAAAATGTCCTTTGATGATCAGTAGATAATCTCTCAGGGTAAATTTTCTTTTCTTTTTTTTTCCTACTCTTATGTAAGCTCCAAGTTCAATGTTACATAAGTGGTAATAACCAAGAGTTTCAGCCTTCAGTAAATATGAGATCTATTAAATGCAAACTACGTGAGGTTCATTGTTTTGCTGTTTAATAAACTTTTAGCCTAAAATAGTCACCCTGTGTTTGCATGTACTTGTTAAAGACAATTAAAAATTACTTTCATGAAAATATCAAATTTAGGTGGTTAATAAACTCCCGTTGGGAGCTGGTAGATTGCTTTCTCAGACAGAGTAAGAGTTTTTCTTTATAATATATTGTTTTCAATAAAGAATCAGTCCCTACATTAACTGCCCCAATATTCATTATGAAGGAAAACATAATAAAACATATCTTGTCAGATGAAGAAGCTCCTGAATCAATGTTCGGAAGATGAAGTGGAGCTTCTGAATAAACAGATTATATTTTGTAGGGCAGCGCCAGCAGGCAATCTTAATTATGCTTTCCTCTTGCATGTGATAATATTTGCCATGAATTATTGTGGGCAAACATTGGGATGGCAATCAATGGCATAATTTTTCAGGTAGCTGCATTGTGTGGTGCTTCTTTGCTTTTCTACTGTGCTTAAGAATGCCTAGTCTTATCACTTTTTCCTCTATTTGTTCTGACTCATATTAGATTTTGTAATTTCATCAACAATAAAGCCCTATCTAATCAATACGGCATAGACAGAAAGCAAGAAGAATATAGCCAATGGTTTGGCTATAGCACCAATGAGCAACAACTTCATTTTGGGAAATACAATCAAAGTTGAAAATCTTTATATATTTTCTTGTACTGTCACACTGTGAGTTGGAATCGACTCGAAGGCACTGGATTTGTTTTCTTTTTTGGTTTGGTTTTGTCATACTGTGTGCAACAAGCAAGATAAACCTATCTTATAGCTTGCTTTCCCGTGTGTAAAAAAAGAAAAAAAAAAAAGTAGTACTACTTTTAGAAGGATGCTGAAAAAAAATTGCCTACAGTAATAAAAAATACTACATTCGTGCTATGAACAACAAAATAAACAAGAAAATTGCCTACAGTAATATAAAATATTAAATCCACGCTACAAACAAACAAGAAAAAGAAGTTACTGGGCGCAAACAGTTAATGCAGTTGGCTGCTAACTGAAGGGTTGGCGTCTACCCACGGGTGTCTTGGAAGAAAGGCCTGGCAATCTACTTCTGAAAAGTCAGCAGTTGAAAACCCTGTGGAGCACATTCCTACTCTGACACACGTGGAGTCACCACAAGTTGTACTCGGCTCAATGACAACTGGTTTTACAGGGAAAAATATTCCTGAAAGTGTTCAATACAAACCTACATTACGTGAATAAAAAATTAAAGGCATTGGGAGAGTTGATTATTTGAAATTTCATTGACTAACCTTCCTATGAAGCATATTTTTATATCTCATGCCTGCTTAAGGCACAGCAGAGGGCATCTGTAAAGGAAGCCACCGTGTTTATAATTAGGATGTACAAAGTTTTCATATTTTGCCCTCAGAAGGTTCTAGATCTTAGATGAACACAGTTCTCCAATTAAACATGAGGCTGGGGATTGGGATGAGAATAGCCCCCTTGGTTGGTAATTTGCTAGTGCTTTCCAGTCGGCTCTGGGTATCTGGGTTTCCAGTCTAAGCTCTGCTGTCCAAGCTGATCATTCTGTTTCAGGCTGCAGCCTCGGCACAGGCATGTCCAGGGATTTCATGGCAGAACAGCTCAACTTCACTGACTCACAGAGAATTTACCAGGACATATTAAATTCTGCTGTGTCCTGTGGAATTCCAGAATATTGCAGCATTCATAATTCTGGTATACCTTCATCACCATGCTTTTATGAGAAATTTTATACTTGCGAATAAATTAATATACTCTCCCCAAAGAAAAACAAGCCAAAACAAAAAGCAACTTGGCATTTATGTAAGGGTAAGGGAAGGGAAT
Source organism: Loxodonta africana (assembly GCF_030014295.1). Taxonomy (NCBI): domain Eukaryota; kingdom Metazoa; phylum Chordata; class Mammalia; order Proboscidea; family Elephantidae; genus Loxodonta; species Loxodonta africana. Next base: position 48,915,247 of record NC_087361.1, read on the forward strand.
CAACTTTTACTCAGTACTAACTTTTGTGCCAAAAACTATGCTTTTTTTTTTTTTTTTCATACATTACTTCACATGAGTGAACAGGATATGGTAAATTGATTTGATTCAAACCTAAAGATAGGCAGAGTTATTGTTGTGAACAAGGTAATTAGATATAAATGGAAAGGCCTAAAGACCATCTCTACTTAAATCATAATTTTGAGCTGGACCAGTGAAGCCAGCTAGCTCCAAAGGAGAAATATTCCACTCATGGCAATTACTCAACATGTGGTGAGGGCAGAAGATGGCATTCCTCGGTGTGGTAGGCAGAATTGTAAGATGATCCCTAACATTTTTGTGCCTTGGTGTGCCTGTTGCCTTATGTGGTGAGATGGTTAAGGCTGTGTGTCAACTTGGCTGGGCCATGATTCTCAATGGTTTGGCAGTGTTAGGAATAGAATTGTATCCTCCAAAAATATGTGTACCAATTTGACTAAGCCATGATTCCCAGTATTGTGTGATTGTCCACCATTTTGTCATCTGATATGATTTTCCTATGTGTTATAAATCCTATCTCTATGATGTTAATGAGATGGGATTAGTGGCAATTATGTTAATGAGATCAGATTGTGTTTTAAGCCAATATCTTTGAGATATAAAAGAGAGAAGCAAGAAGAGAGACACGGGGATCTCATATCCCCAAGAAACAAGTGCCAGGAGAATAGCTTGTCCTTTAGACCCAGGGTCCCTGCACTGAGAAGCTCCTCAACCAGGGAAAATTAATGACAAAGACCTTCTCCCAGAGCCAACAGAGAGAAAAAGCCTTTCCCTGGAGCTGGTGCCCTGAGTTTGGATTTCTAGCATACCAGATTGTGAGAGAATAAACTTTCGTTTGTTAAAGTCATCCACTTGTGGTATTTCTGCTGTAGTAGTACTAGATGACTAAGGCAGGCAGTTATGTAATGATGTAGTTTGGCAGTTATGTAATGATGTAATTTGGCCGTTATGTAATAATGTAGTTAACATCCATTTTGTGATATAATGTAATCACCTCCATGATGTGATCTGATGTGATCAGCCAATCAGTTGTAAGGGGAATTTCCTTGGGGGTCTGGTCTGCATCCAATATAAATAGATATTCTAGCAAAGCTCACTGGCTTTTACTGGCTCTGGATCCTGCATTTGGCTCATCATCATCTAACCTCCGGTTCTTGGGACTTGAGCCAGCACCCTGCCATCTGACCTGCCAGTCTTGAGTTCATCTGCCCCTGCAGCTACATAAGCCAGAAGAAGCCTCTAGCCTGATGTCTGACCCATGGACTTGGGACTTGCCAGCCTCTACAACCACCTGAGCCATTTCCTTGAAATAAATCTTACCCTCTATATGTATATTTATACATCGTCACTGGTTTTGTTTCTCTAGAGAATCCAGCCTAAGACATATGGTAAAAGAGAGATTATTAGGGCAGGCCTGATTTAAATCTTGGTGGTGTAGTGGTTAAGAGTTCGGCTGCTAACCAAAAGGTTGGCAGTTTGAATCCACCAGGCGCTCCTTGGAAATTCTATGAAGCAGTTCTACTCTGTCCTATAGGGTTGCTATGAGTCAGAATCGATGGCAATGGGTTTTTTTTTTTTTTAAATCCCGAGAGTCCTTTAAAAGCAGAGTTTCCGCTGGCTGATGGCACAAGACAAAGTCAGAAAAAGTCAAAGCACAGGAAGAATTCAGCATGCTCTTGCTTTCTTTGAAGATGGAGGAGGCCACATACATGGACCAGAGAGCAACGTCTAGTCACTGAGAACAACCCTTGGCTGATAGTCACCAAGGAAATGGAACCTCAGTCCTGTGGCTGTATGGAGCCGGATTCTGGCATCAATGTGAGTGAGCTTGGAAGTAAATTCTTTCTCAGAATTTCCAGATAAGAGAGGCAAACCCAAGAGACACCTTGATTTCAGTCTTAAAAGACTCTAAGCAGAAAACCAAGTTAAGCCAGCCCAGACTTTTGACCTCAAAATTGTGAATAAAGGGTGTTGAGTCAGGCCTAAGTTCGAGGTAATTTTTTTTATGCAGTATAAAAACTAATACACTGGTGTATTATTCAGCCCAATATTATCCAAATGAAAATTGGATAATATTGGGTTGAATAAGACTAAAACACTTAAGAGAAAACCAGTACTTAAAAAAAATTGGAAATTCACCTTGTTTCTGCTTTATGTCTCCTTAGGAAAAACCTAACTCTTGGGATTTCCAGCCTGGACTAAATGAAGACTGTTAAGGCAAATTTTGAGTCATTGTTTCAATAACAGCTCAGCAGAACTGACCTCTGTTCTTGGCCATGGACTGGACATGTGGAAGAATGAATAATCTGACTCGTCTTGTTTGCCCAGGTCTTCAAATTTTCCCATTAGGTCATCTTTAATGAACCACACGCACTGTTCAGTCTGCCTCTTTGCTTGTGGCAGATGATAGCAACAGCTCAGTTACAGTCTCTATACATAAATTTCTGAAATTGAAAAAAGGAAATGAAAGGAAAACACAAATTCAAAAATAATGCCAGGCAAGTTAAGTCCAATAGCTGATTAATCGTGAGTTTTACAGCCAAAGCCTGACATGGCACTAGAAAAACTTGCGCAGTTTTGTAAAGAAGTTTGCCAAGACCAAGGGATTCTTCCTCTGAAACGGCCTCACAAGAATCTGCCTGGATTTACCTAAATGTGCTTCTAGATCAAGGCTTCTGGGTAAATATCACCAAAAAGTAAAATGCCTTTGTCGTTATCATACTAGTTCAGTAGTATGATGTATGATATACACCTTTCCATTTTCAATATATAATCAACTTGAGGGCACCAGAAATAGCTTCTAACCACGTAGCTTCATTCCAACATTTCCGACATACGCTGTCTAAAATGCGACCAAGATAATGCGATGATTGCTTTCTCAAACACTAATGGTATTTCCTTGATAAAAAGCATCCTTTACAGGCAGATAATCTGTAACAAGGTTGGCTTTCTCAGGTAATTTCTCAGAGTGACAACCCTGCCATATCCAATTTAAATGTTTTTTTTTTTCTCCCAATATATATGACTGGAATCAGTCTGAGTATTTAGGTCTTCTCATGTCGAATAAGAGTTTCTAACATTAAGGAAGGATAATTTCATTTTTTAAATTAATTAATTTTATTTAATTAAAAAAATAGGCAATACAATCACTTGGTTCAAAATTCAAAAGGCACAAAACAATATGCATTGAAAATTCTCCCTTCAACTCTGTCTTTCTGCTACCCAGTTCCATTTTCTGGGAGCAACAAAGTCATTAGTTCCTTGGGTATCTTTCCAGAGGCATTCTATGCTGCATATACAAAACAAAAACAACATATATGTTATGCATAGAAGTATATATCTGTGTGTGTGTGCATTCCCTACCGTTTATAGAAATGACAACATTCTACATACTATATATATACCACACAGTGCCTTGCTTTAAAAGAGATCTAATTTGAAGATTGTTCCAGATGAGTACATAAAATATTTCTTCATTTTTTAATGTTTGTATTGTTTCCATTGCATGGTTGTTCCATTACGTTTTTAACTGTCATTAGTTGCTGTTGAGAATGAAACATTTCCCAGTCCCCAGCCATCTTCACGATCATTGGTATGTTTGAGTCCTTCCCGTCAATCCATCTCACTGAGGGCTTCCCTTGTTTTCGCTGGTCCTCTACTTTACCTAGGAAAAAACCAAAAACCAAACCCAATGCCACTGAGTCAATTCCGACTCATAGCGACCCTATAGGACAGAGTAGAACTGCCACATAGAGTTTCCAAGGAGCACCTGGTGGATTCCTACTGGAGACCTTTTGGTTAGCAGCCATAGCTCTTAACCACTATGCCACCAGGGCTTCTGCTTTACCAAGTAGGATGCCCTTTTCTAGCGACTGGTCTAGATAACGATGTGTCCAAAGTAAACAAGTCAAAGTCTTGCCATCCTCATTTCTAAGGAACATTTTATTTGTGATTCTTCTAAGGCTGATTTAACTAGTCGTCTATTAATGGATGTTAGTTGGTATTCATTATTTTACAATCATTTAGCATGGTTCGTGTATATCTGTAAGATAATTTCCAAAGAGCACTTGTTGGGTCAAAGGGTGTGTGACTTGTAATTTTTGTAGATATTGCCTAATTGCCCTTCACAGGGATATGTGGATTTTTCTTTCCACCAATCACATGGATATGCTCCTTAGCAAGATGGTATTATCAAACTGTTAGACCTTTGCTAATATGCTAAGTGAAAAGTGGCATCTCAGGGTAGCTTTATTGGTATTTTTCTTCTTATGAATAAGGTTGTGTATTTTATTAAAGGTCCCTGGATGAAACCCTATGGGGAAGTTCTATTCTATTCTATTCTATTCTATTCTATTCTATTCTATTCTATTCTATTCTATTCTATTCTATTCTATTCTATTCTATTCTATTCTATTCTATTCTATTCTATTCTATTCTATTCTATTCTATTCTATTCTATTCTATTCTATTCTATTCTATTCTATTCTATTCTATTCTATTCTATTCTATTCTATAGGGTCGCTATGAGTTGGAATCACTCAATGGCAATGGGTTTGGTTTTTCTGGGTGGTGCAAACGGTTTATGTGCAACTACTAACCTAAAGGTTGGTGGTCCAAACCCACCCGGTAGTGCCTTGGAAGACAGGCCTGGTGATCTGCTTCCGTGAAGATTACGGCCATGAAAACTCTATGGAACAGTTCTACTCCATAACACATGAGGTTACCATGAGCTGTAACTGACTCGACAGCAATGTTTTTTGTTGTTGTTTTTTGGTGCATTTTATTATGTTCAGAAGACGAGGGTCTAACAAGGGTATAAGAAGTGACATGGGAGCACATTTGCTCCCATCATTAATCATAAACATTCTTCAGAATGCTATGGTACCAATAGGGCATGACACAGTGAAAGACAGGGAGATTACCCTTAACAAAGAATTTCAAATGAGGCTGATAAACTGTACAAATTATAAGGATTTGATGCTAGAGATAGTTATAGAGACTTTTAATCGTGAAAATCGCAAGAACTTTCTTTTGCTATTTTGTGAAGTTCCCATGTGTAGATGACATATATAATTAAAAAGGTGGCATCTCGGGCTTTCTTAGCTTAAGTTCTCCCTCTGCCCCCACCTAAAAAAAAAGCAGAGGCTCAGAGAAGGGCTTACATGAAGATATTTTATGTTGGCAAGTGATCTCAGAGAAAAAAAGTAGATGACTGTCGTTGTGTGCCATCGAGTAGGTTCTAGCTCACAGTGACCCTGTAGGACAGAGTAGATCTGCCCCGTAGGGTTTCCTAGGCTGAAATCTTTACAGGAGCAGATCACCAGGTCTTTTCTTTTGCAGAACATGTGGTGGGATCAAACTGCCAATCTTTCAGTTAAGAGCCGAGCCTTAACCATTAAGCAACCAGGGCTGAAACAGAGAAGAAAGGAAAACCAATTGCAGAGTATGCTATTGAGCTAGTCATGGCAGTGGACACCTGGGGCTCAGCCTTGTTGGGGACTCTGATGAGCCATGTAAAATGTGCCTCATAGTTGCATGGTGTTATGGAGACTCTATGGGGCAGTTCTACTCTGTCCTGCAGGGTCGCTACAGGTGGAATCGACTCTCCAGCAATGGATTTTGGTTCTGCCTTTCAGTGAGTTTGTGCACAGGCTGGTACAGTTGCTGTTTTCCTCCTCCAAATTCACAGCTCTTTAAAACATGCCTTGGAAAAATTCCTAGACGACTCCTGATAACTGGGTATTTCTAATGGCATGAATACCAAGTACTAGAATGCTGAGTCCCAGGATGTGAACAATTTTCCTCTTTTTTTTTAGGATGGATGGAACCTTCTGTCTAATGGTGCTATACTGCACAGTTACAAACTCATATTCCTGCAGCATCAAGTCTATGATCATTGGTGGACACACACACACACAGTCACATGGACAAACCATTGGTCAAAGACCATGATAGAAAATATTTGTCAAATGTCTCTTTTAATTATAAATGAGTTAAATCAGAGTCGGTTTCCATCTTGCACACACGGTAGTTTATAAGCATCAGAGCAAATGCTGCAAGTTCTTAAAGCATCTTGTCTTGGGTATTTTACAAATGACAAAATTTTACTAATCTCACATGCTCATAATAAAAATCCAATCTTCTGAGGTCTCTGGGGAAATAACTTGCTACTCTGTTTTCTGAGCATGTGACTTTTCTTAAAGAGTCTCTGCTTGGTGTTTTTGCTTTTGGTATGTCTGAAATAATCTGGGGGATATTCCTGTGTCTGAGGTGTCCAGCGCTTTATCAAAGAGCCAGAGAAATATGCCTCACAGCTTCCAGGTTATTTTTGTGTTATGTCCTATTGGGTTAGAGCTTTTACTTTGGTCATTAAAATATCAATTGGTTCAGTCAAGGGATGTTATTAGAAGAGTTTATTGTGACTGTTACATATAGTGCTTAAGGCAATTTCTCAGCCTCAGCAGCATTGACGTTTTGGGCCAGGTAATTTTTTGTTGTGGGGCCTGTAGAATTGTAGGATCATCAAGTCAGTGGTCTTCTGTCTCCATTGTGTTAACCCAAAATGTCTCCAAAAACCCAAAACCCAACCCATTGCCATCGAGTTGATTGCAACTCATAACGACACTGTAGGACAGAGTAGACCTACCCCACAGGGTTTCCAAGGAGCGGCTGGTGGACTCCAACTGCTAACCTTTTTGTTAGTAGCTCAGCTCTTAACCACTGTGCTACTAGGGCTCATTGTCAACTATCCCCTGGGGGGCAAAAAAGCCCATAGATTAGAATCACTGGTTTAAGGAAATAACACACGGGGCAACACCTAGGGAGTGGTTTCTAGAGTTTATGTCAGTACCCGCTGGATAAACCAAAGATGTGTGTGATGGGCATAAAGGAAGGAAGTATGATTGTCAAAATATGGAAATAATTTCATGCAAGTTGCTGCTCCAGTCCTCCAAATTCTCATCTTCTGCCCTAGCTCCTCTCCATCAGCCATTTCCCACTTCCTCACAATCCCGAAACTCAAGCATTAACTCTGGCATAGCAAGGGGTCTCCAGGACTTTGCCTTATCTGTGGTTAAGCATTTTATCATCACTCCTTGGTACAACTGAGAAGAAACTATGCTCATAACACCTCCATTTACAGTTGAGTCCTTGAGCAGAAAGTCAAATTACTTTCTTTAGCTTATTGTCTTGATAGCCAAATGCTCTGTGTTCCACTGTTCTAAACTTCATTCCTCTTCTCAAACGACTGAGCTCTCTTAACCACTGAACACATGTTAAAACATTTCTAGTTGAAGTTTAGGTTTAAGACAGGCTCCTTCTGATAATGAATGGAAGAATACCCTGAGAGAAATGGCTGGGCAAACTTACAATATAAAAATAGCTCCAGCTGAGATGATAACAAAAGCTTTGTCAAATTGCACATAATGGAGTCATTGATAACCAGTGCTTGGAATCAGTCCTCATGATACTTAAGTCAGGCATTGACAAACTGCTCATGCTCCTCTGTAGATTTAGAGACATGGATAAATACATTGCAACAATTACTGCAGATCTCTGCCTGCCCTCTTCATTGCGGGTCTGTCGAGTGCTTGAATATTTTTGTGTGGGTCCTTCGGGTTTCAGAAAATTCTATTTTGTTTCCATCTGATTTCTACTTATTCCTTACTTTAAGAGTTATTGACCAATTTTCTGAAACTCCAAAAATCAAAATTTTCTTGAAAATACGTGAAAATAAATATTTTAATATTAATTTATGTAGAGTAGAATTTTAAATACTTTTTATTCTAAAATTCAATGGACTATTATCAAAAAAATACAATTAGAAAAAATGATAGTGCTCTTTTATCCAACAACCCAGAGATAACTTTTAATCTTTTTGTACGTATACTTCTAGCTTTTATATTGGTGCTGTTGCTAGCTGCCATCCATTTGGCCCCTGACTCATGGCGACCCCATGCACGATGGAACAAAACGATGCCCGGACATGCACCATCCATCCCCATGATCAGTTTGGTCAGACTGTTGTGATCTGCAGGGTTTTCATTGACTGAGTGTGTCTCAGCCTGGAAGCTCCACTGAAATGTGTTCAGCATCATACCAACACACAAGCCACCATGGGCAGGTGGTATGGCTGCACATGACAGGCATTGACAGGAGATAAACCCTGGTTCTCCCACATGGATGGCAAGATTCCTGCTTCTGAACTACCCATGTCCCCTAAATTTTAAATACAGATGGATGTTTTGTTAAAAGCAAAATGGGAGCACACTATAAATCCCACTTTTTCTACTTAATATAACGCGGCCATATTTTATAAAATAGTCGGGCACGATTCCCTGGTGGTAGTTGTAGGGCGCCAATAGTTGCACGGATGCACCATCATGTATTCCTGATGCACGATTATGTTCATCTCACCTTTTGTGTTACAGGCAACATTGCAGCGACTCTTCTCAGGCATATGTCTTTGAGTACTTGTCCTGTTGTTTCTTTTTGGATTATTTCCTGAAAGGGAAAACTTGGGGTCAAAGGATATGCACATTATGCATTTTGATGTATGTTGTCAAATGGCTCTCCAGAAAGATCTGCCTAATTTGTACCCTGAAAAAAAAAAAAACAAATCAAACTCGTTACTGTCAAGTTGATTCCGACTCATAGCAACTCTACAGGACAGAGTAGAACTAAGTGCTCTGTAATGTTTCCAAGGAGCGGCAGCCATAGGCCTTAACCACTGTGCCACCAGGGCTCCAATTAGTACCCTAATTGGGCACAAATGTGGCTGTTTCCTCCAGCTTTACCAGACACATATCTTTTGAAATAGGTTTTCAACATATTCAGAAGACCACTGAAATTCTGAAGTCTTGATTTAGTGTGACTGTAGAAAATTATGTTTTCTTAAGCCATGATTATAAAGTTAAACATTTTTGCAGATGAAATCAGCTTAACCCATACTCTGAGGCTGTCAGAAAGTTCACTGAGAGATGAGAGAGTGAATTTTATGCCTGGTTATAGAGAAATAAGACTGTATCAACGTACCTTGTTAGAATGGTGTCAGTTCTAGAGCTGAACTGATTTTGGTTTCAGTTTCTCCCTTAGAAACTTTGATAAAGAGTGGTGTTATATTTAAGGCATTGCATTATTTTTACCACATCCAATGACAAAGGAAAATCTTAGCCTCATTTTGTAGTGCTTCTTCCGATGGAGTTATTTTTGAATTCTTTTCCTCCATTTATTTTTTAGGCATCAGAGAGCAAGTGAAGCACAGTTTGGTGTTGGGTTTGATGTGAGATGGTTCCCAGAAGCCAGCCGACAGCTCTCATTAAAAAGATAGCAGGGCATATGGCCTAGCCTCTCCTCTGGTGAGTGAAAACTAGCCTAGGACCTGGATCTGGGCCTTAAAAACAAAGAAACAAGCCATTTGCCATCAAGTCGATTCTGACTCATGGTTACCCCACGTGTGTCAAAGGAGAACTGTGCTCCACAGGGTTTTTAATGGATGTTACCTTTCAGAAGTAGATTGCCAGGTCTTTTTTCCAAGGCACCTCTGGGTGAACTTGAACCGCCAACCTTTCAGTTAGCAGCTGAGTGCTTATCCATTTGTGCCTCCCAAGTGGGCTAAATCCGGACCTAACAACTGCTAATGACATACTGTACTGGACTTGAATTTTTCCGTTGTTAGCCACTCCTGTGAGTAAATTGTAGCAAAAGATAGACCAATATCCATAGCTATTTCCTTCTAGAAAGTTTATTCCTTGTGACTTTCACTCCTACCCTTTTCCTCCACTCCCCTACAAAGCCCAAAAGGACAACATCAATTTCACTTTTAGAACAAGCTTTATGAGTGGCCTCCCTGTGACTTTGGTAGGGGAATGGGATAGAAATCAACATTTACTGAGCACTTTGAATATTCTGGAAAACCTGGTGGAGTAGTGGTTAAGAGCTACGATTGCTAACCAAAATGTCGGCAGTTCGAATCTACCAGGTGCTCCTTGGAAACTCTATGGGGCAGTTCTACTCTGTCCTATAGGGTTTCTATGAGTCAGTATCACCTCGATTGCAAAGGCTTGTTTTTTTTTTTTTTTTTTTAATATTGTGGAAACCCTGGTGGCCTAGTGGTTAAGTGTTACAGCTGCTAACCAAAGGTCCATAGTTCAAATCCACCAGGCACTCACTGGAAACTCTATGAGTTCTACTCTGTCCTATAGGGTCACTATGAGCCAGAATTGACAGCAATGGGTTTGAATATTCTGGCACCATATGAACTTTAATTTTCATAACAACAGGAGCTCTCTCTACTTTTTACTTATCACTGGCAGATGAGGAAGCTGAGGCTCAGGGAATTCCAGCAACTTCTAAGCAGCAGAACCAGGGTCTAGATCCAGCTCTGACTGACTCCAAAGTCCACAGGGAGTTCACTGCACATGCACACACATATGTACACATGTGTGCAATACATACTCACACATTTACCTGCGGTCACACTCATGCCTGCACAATCTCTGTCTCTCACACACTCATACTCATTCACTCACACGCATTACACTAACGTCTCTTACTCCTTTAGACTAATCCCTGGAAAGTCTATGTCATAGAAAAGGAAAAATAAGCCACATCATCTTTTATTATCATTGAGCATGGAAAGGGGGCCAATGCATCATAGGGTGGGGATAAACTGAGTCAGAAAGGAAGATAGCTGTTGCAGATAAAAAATCAAAAAGTTATGATTTTCTTCAGGCCATATATTAAAAAAAATACTTCACTGTTTTTAGACAAAAGAAAATTGTTTAGGGATTTGTTGCTGAGGCTGAGTCCCACCCATGTGTGAGCCTAAGAGGAAAGTTGTGAAGCAAGTCAGTTAGCTGAAATATTCCAAAATGTGCATTGGAAACAATGATCGATATCCTTCTCAAGCATTTAGAGCTTTATAGACTCCCTCATCACCACCTTCACTCTTTTTTAGGGCAGTCAAAACATTCTATTTGTCATTGGCTTCGCCCAAGGGAATTGAATAGTTTGGTGATTTCAATATTGGGCTTAATGAATTTTCATGTATGGAAGAGCTGGTGTGTTCTTTCATGCCACTCAGAAACATAAAGTTGGAAATTAGAAAGTCAGAAAGCAGAAGACATTGCTTTGTTGGAATGTAATCCTTCAACCCTTAAATCATTGTGTTTTGGCTCAGAGTTAGGAGGAAGCATTGCTATTTCAGAAAGAAAGAAAGTTTGATTGGATGGCAGAGATAGCAGTTTGTTTTTAAGTGTCCACAGAGTTTCTGTAAAATAAGAGTTTTATTCAGAGTCAAAGATTTGCAGACCAGAAAGCTACACAATGAAAGTACAAAAGAGCGTTTGGAAGAGGGAGCATAAACGCACTTCTTTTATCAGAACTTTGTTGTAGTGGTTAAGTGCTACGGCTGCTAACTAACTAAAGGCTTGGCAGTTCCAATCCACCAGGTGCTCCTTGGAAACTCCAAGGGGCAGTTTTACTTCACCCTATAGGGCAGTTATGAGTTGGAATGGACTGGAAGGCAAGTGGTTTGTGTTTTTTTTTTGTACAGGGTAGGGAAAGAGAAGGAGGGTATATTTGATTGGCTGACATTCAACATGCTCCGTAAGACTCATTTATCAAGAATTTCTGTTGGCAGGGGTACTCGACCTCAGCCAGGCTCCTGCGTCCCAGAGCTGGTTTCTTCTGCTTCCTGCAGCATTCTGGGTGGGCACCTGAGAATGTTGCAGAGCGAGTTATCTCGGTCAAAAACGTGGTCATAAGTCACTACTTTAAAAAACAGAAGCAGAGGCATAGGGCAGAACGGAGTCCTGTTTAGACCTGTGTCAGCCGTTTTGGTCATGTCAAGTACCTCAGTTTTAGAGTGCATTTTCACAGTTCCTTTGTCTCATCTTACAGAGAGAGCTTTTAGATGAAGTTGAAAAATGCCACAAACTACTGACTCAAGGAAAATGCTAATCTTATAATGAAAAATACTGAGTCTATTTTCAAATCCAAGGTCCTTCCTAGAATATTTTACGGGGTAAGGAATTAAAACCTGGCAACTGACAGGAGACATTGGATTTATTTGTAAATATTATTTTGTAATTGACTAATTTGGGGACTAAACCAAAATCTAACTCATTGCTGTCGGATAGATACTGACTCATAGGGACCCTATAGGACAGGGTAGAACTGTCCCATAGGATTTCCAAGGAGCAGCTGGTGGATTTGAACTGCCAACATTTTGATTAGCAATCAGTCTCTTAACCACTGTACCACCAGGGCTCCAACTTTGGAAACTGGTGATTACTTATTTTCATAAATATGTGATGTATTCTCTAGATTCTGGCATCACCTCCACAGCCACCTGATCTTATGAATGCTTAAATGAGCATCAGACACACACATCAAATTACTCATCATTGGAAATACAGAAGACACTGAAAATTCATAGCAATAGACTAGAAACTTCTACTTTTGGATGTGTTTTCTTATTAGCCGTCAAGTTAGCTCCAACTCATGGCAACCTTATGTATAACAGAACAAAACATCGCCTGGTCCTGCACCGTCTTCGTGATCATGGGTATGTTTGAGTCCCTTGTTGTGGCTATAGTGCCAGTCTACCTCACTGAGAGTTTCTCTCATTTTCACCAGCCCCCTACTTTATCAGACATGGTGTCCTTTTCTAGCAACTGGTCTTTCCTGATGACATGTCCAAAGCAAGTAACCCGAAGTCTCACTGTTTTTGTTTCAAAGGAATATTCTGGTTGTTTTTTCTTCTAAGACTGACTTGTTTATTCTCTGGCAGTCCACAGTGTATTCACTATTCTTCACCAACACCATAATTCAAATGCAATTCTTCTTCTGTCTTCCTTTTTCATTGTCCAGCTTTTGTGTGTATATGAGGTGATTGAAAAGACCATGGCTTGGGTCAGGCACATCTTAGTCATGAAAGTGACATTTTTTTTTTTTTTTTAAATTAAAAGAGGCCTTTTGCAGCAGGTTCGCCCGATGCAATGCGTCATTTTATTTATTGACTGCTGCTTCCAAGGGAGGTGATTGTGGATTCAAGTAAAACGAAACCCTTGACAACTTCAATCTTTTCTCCCTTTATTATGATGTTGCTCACGGGTCCAGTTGTGAGGATTTTTGTTTTCTTTATGTTGAAGTGCAATCCATACTGAAGGCTGTAGTCTTTGATCTTTATCAGCAAGTGCTTCAAGTCCTTATTTTCGGAAAGCAAGATTGTGTCGTCTGCATATCACAGGTTGTTAATAAGTCTTCCCCTAATCCTGATGCTGCTTTCTTCTTCATATAGTTCATCCTCTCAGATTTTTTTCTCAGTGTACAGATTGAAAGTATGGTGAAATGATACAGTCCTGAAGAACACCTTTCCTGACTTTAAACCATCCCTTTGTTCTGTTAGTATGACTGCCTCTTGGCCCATGATAGGTTGTTCAGGAGTACAATTAAGTGTTCTGGAATTCCCATTATTTGCAATGGTATCCATAATTTGGTATGATCCACACAGTCAAATACCTTCACGAAGTCAATAAAACACAGGTAAACATCTTTCTGGTATTCTCTGCTTCCAGCCAAGATCTGTCAGACATCAGCAATGATATCACTTGTTCCATGTCCTCTTCTGAATCCAGCTTGAATTTCTGGCAGTTCTCTGCCAAGGTACTATTGCAACCGCTTTTGAATGATCTTCAGCAAAATTTTACCTGTGTGTGATATTAATGATATTGTACAATAATTTCCTCATTTGGTTGGATCACTTTTCTTTGGAATGGGCATAAATATGGATTTTTTCTGGTCAGTTGGCCAGGCAGCTATCTTTCAAATTTCTTGGAATAGACAAGTGAGCGCTTCCAGCACTGTATCTATTTTTTGAAACATCTCAATTGGTTTACCGAAAATTGTGGGAGCCTTATTTTTCACCAATGACTTCAGTTCATCTTGGACTTCTTCCTTCAGTACCATCGATTCTTGATCATATACTACCTCTTGAAATGGCTGAATGTCAACCAATTCTTTTTGGTATTATGACCCTTTGTATTCCTTCCATCTTCCTTTGATGCTTCCTCTGTAGGTACTCCTTAAGTTTATTCTAAAGAAGGATGGTAAAATAATACTTCCCATTTTTACTTTGTATCTGTCCAAAGACATGCATGCTGTTGTTGTTAGTTGCTATTCAGTGGATTATGACCCATAGCATGCATAACCACCCCCCCCCCCAAAAAAAAACACACACACACACGAACCCGTTGCCGTCAAGTTGATTCCGACTCATAGGAACTCTATAAGATAGAATAGAACTGTCCCATAGGGTTTCCAAAGGGTGGCTGGTGGATTCAAACTGCTGACCATTTGGTTAGCAGCTAAGCTCTTAACCACTGTGCCACCAAGGCTCCATGGGCATACATCAAAACCCAAAACTCAAACCCAGTGCCATCAAGTTGATTCTGACTCATAGCAACCCTATAAGACAGAGTAGAGCTGCCCCATAGAGTTTCCAAGGAGGGGCTGGCGGGTTCGAACTGCTGACCCTTTGGTTCACAGCTGCAGCACTTAACCACTGTGCCACCAGGGTTTCCATGGGCATACATAGTGGACATTAAATATATCCCATAAATCACAATAACTTTAGGAGATGTGTGGGACAAAGAATTGTTTAGCCTTTTGTCTTTGGTGTCTCAAAATAGCCTGAGCAATTAAGGGGCTTTCATTTTATAAATAGCCAGACAACACTTAGACATGCGTAAATAAATAGAGGGCTACACAGGCCTCACCCTGGCAATAGGCCTCAGGAAAGGAGGGGGTATGATGTACTCATGCCTATTCATTGATTGGATTGATCATAATTATGCATTAAGGGCCCAGTCATGCATACTCATTGAGGCCTCAGTGACTAAGGGATCCTGGACCTTGGAGCCTCCTCTTGGATGCTTCCTTGTTTGGTGAGACCATCCATACATGGGAGAAGATACAGCACATCCCTGGGGACAATGGAAACCTCCTGCCACCAGAACCTTTCCCAGACCTTACCTGATGCGTCTCTTCACTTGTATCCTTTCTATTTATAATACATGGGTAACTGTAAGTATAGGTAATAGTCTCTGTGAATTTTGTGAGCCCTTATAGAGAATTAATAAGCCCACAGGGGGTAATAAGCCAGTAGGGGCTGGCAGGACAGAGTTAATTTGTGCAGACCCAGGTTTGGGTAGCTAGGTGATAGGGAAAGGCTGCATGGGCAGTCAGTGAAGATGAATAAAGTCCTTCTAGCTTGTGAACTAGTCCTATGGGACGAGAGAAGGAGAGAGAGGGGGAGATTGAGAGAGGGGCCAGCCGGTCTGAAGTGCAGAGAGTTGTGTAGACTCTTGAACTTACAGCTGGTACCCAATGACCTGGATCTGGGTGGTCAGGGATGAAGTCTGACCTACCTTGGGGTGGTTAGGATCAGAAAGGAATCACCATAGAAGTGCTGGCAACGAAGAAAGGAGATGTGGGAAGGTGAAGCCTGTATCCATTTCCAGGTGAGAACTGGATTTATGGTGATCCTTACTGTATGGTGGAGCTCTGGTAGTGCAATGGTTAAGAGCTCGACTGCTAACCAGAAGGTTGGCAGTTTGAATCCACCAGCAGCTCCTTGAAAACCCTATGGGGCAGTTCTACTCTGTCCCACAGGGTTGCTATGAGTCGGAATCGACTTAACTGCAATGGGTCGGGGTTTTTTGGTCTTACCAGGCAGTTAGTGATAAAGGTGGGGTCTGCCCACCCTGCCCCGTTAGTAGCATCTCAAGATGAAAGGCCCCATATTACATGTCAGTTCTGGCAGAAAACTGGTAAGACATTTCATAAGGACATTCATAAGAACCAAAGACTTACCAGCCTTTACACTTTCATTATCTCATGCAACAGTTTGTGTCCCCATCCACTGGCTACAAAATGAATAAAATCAGCTGCGTATTTTTGTGCAGCATCATAGATATCATAAATATTCAGAAGCATAGACAGAAGCACACACAGAATCTGACTCTCTGGTCCTGGAAGTGACAGGCAGGCTGAGAGGAAATTTCAGAGGAAAGACTTAAGGATTTTCAAAATGCGAAAGAATTTATTTCTGAGTGTGACTCTGGCGGACAGGCTAAGAGGGGCTGGATAGAGCTTGACCAGTAGTCTTCAGGCACTAGGGGACATTTGGAAGTCAAAGCCTCTTTCCTGGGAGCTGCAACTCCCTGCTTTGAAGTACTCCTCTTTAACTTCAGTACCACCTCTCTGCCAGCCACACCTACCTGCTACCCAACAACCCAAGTACACCCCGCAACTATCTCAAGATCTATTCTTCATGACAAGGATCCAATTCCAGCATTTTCTTTTTCTTCTATAGTCTATTCACGACTATTAGGGATATGCTATAAAATGTGCTGATAAATTGATGCATGTTAAGATGGGACAGATAACCATGGCCTAATGTGAAATGGTCTCAGGTTGCATATTTGCTTTACCCTATGTTTCTCCGTTTCACAGCTTCTCTCACACTGTACTACTAGGCACCCCATTAGGATAAAAATGCAGTTATATCAACGAAAGCCCTTCGAAATCTATAAAGCATTGTGTAATTGTTATATATTACAGCAGAAGGTTATAATCCCACAATTTTGTCATTTGAATTAAACACATATCACATAGTAACACCTTATATGAAAGAGGTCAGCAGTTCAAGACCACCAGGTGCTCCTTGGAAACTCTATGGGGTGGTTCTACTCTGTCCTATAGTGCTATGCTATGAGTCCTAATTGACTCGATGGCAATGGGTTTATATGAAACGATGGGCTCAAACATACCAACAACTATGTAGATGATGAAGGACTGGTCAACATTTCCTTCTGTTACACGTTGTCATAGAGCAAAACTCTCAGATTCTGTTCAAGTGAAACAAAGAAATTTATTGAAAGCATAATAACATTAGAATGGGAAGATGTTAGCCCACACTGAGTGAAAACCAACAAATCCAAGGTGCTGCTGCTTCCTGGGGACAGATAGAGGGTGGAAACCAGAAACTAGGGTACAATATTCTGATTGGAAGTTGTAAGATCAGGAGGCAGGACAACTCAAGGAGGGGGAGAAGGGGAGGCTTTACAGTGATTGGTTGGAAACACAAACGTGGGACATTTGGATTGGTCAGTTTCAGTACATGCCTAAGGGGGTTCTACAGGGCAGTTACAAGGTAATTAACTTAAATATTTCCTGAGGGCTGCTGAGGGGACTTCTGATAAGGATCTTGTGTCAAAACCCTCCTTTACGAACCTTAAAAACATTTCTTTTGTTATGTCCATAAGACTGCCTAAGAGTTTGACAATGAAAACAATTCTTTGTTATGTACTTAAGTCTGCTGGCATCAGGACCTTCCCTTAGCTCAAAAAGGAAACGGTTTCTTAGCCACAGGCTTTTAGCTCTGTACCAGGGTTGCCGATTGTTAAAGAAGTTAGCATGAGTCAAGATGGAGTCTGAACACAGGCTCAGACCAGCCATTTTACTTGATTTTAGGGCTCCTGCACGTGACTCTGGTTAATGCAGAAGCAGGAGTTTGTAACAAAATGGGGTCAGGCCTACTCCCAGGCCAGTCACCCTAAATATGCCAGGCACGTCTGTTCTGAAGCTCTCAATCAACATAAAGTTGCCATGAGTTGGAGCTGACTCAACGACAACTAACAACAACAAAATATGAATGTCATATTATGCCAAGCTTCTCCCTTAAAGTCTTCCAGTGACTTCCATTTCACTCAGAATGAAATCCAAAATCCTTGCTATGGCTTACACAGCTTTACATGATCTCAGTTCTGGTACTTAGGTGGCCTTATCTCTGACTTCTCTACTCTTTGCTCATTTGGCATTTTGGCTCCAGCAACAATGGTCTCCTGCTGGTGGCACTGAATCAAGGGTCCCCTGACCTCCCTCTTAAAAACAGCATTCTGCTCCCCTACACTTGCATTCTCTCTCCTTTTGCCTTGCTGTTTTCCCTCAGAGCTTTTTCACAATTCATGCTCTGTTTTTTCATCTGTTTATTTTCTCTTCCCGTCTATCATTAGATGTCAGCTCCAGAGAGTTAGTTTTGTTCCCTGGTAAATTCAACACCTAGAGCCATGACTGACACAACAAAAACAAAGCAAAACAAAACAAAATCCGTTGCCGTTGAGTAGATTCTGGCTCACAACAACCCTATAGGTTTTCGGGGAGAGTAGAACTGCCCCATAAGGTTTTCGGGGAGAGGCTGGTGGATTCCAACTGCCGACCTTTTGGTTAGCAGCGGTAGCTCTTAACCACTGCACCATCAGGGCTCCTTGACTGACATACAGTGGTGCTCAATTAATTTTTGTTGAACAAATAAAGGAAGATTAGTAAGGGTAGGCCTTTATGTTACCTATATGTTTACCTGCTTTTTATTGACTATGCAAAGGCATTTGACTGTGTGGATCATGGTAAATTATGGATAACATTGCAAAGAATGGGAATTCCAGAACACTTAATTGTGCTTATGAGGAACGTTTACATAGATCAAGAGGCAGTTGTTTGGACAGAACAAGGGGGTACTGATTGGTTTAAAGTCAGGAAAGGTGTTTGTAAGGGTAGTATCCTTTCAGCATACCTATTCATTTATTCAATCTGTATGCTGAGCAAATAATCTGAGAGGCTGGACTATATGAAGAACAAGGCATCAGGATTGGAGGAAGACTCATTAACAACCTCTGTTATGCAGATGATACAACCTTGCTTGCTGAAAGTGAAAAGGACTTGAAGCAGTTAGTAATGAAGATCAAAGACCACAGCCTTCAGTATGGATTGTATCTCAACATAAAGAAAACAAAAATTCTCACAATTGGGCCGATGAGCAACATCATGATAAACATAGAAAAGATTGAGGCTGTCAAGGATTTCATTTCACTTGGATCCACAATCAACTGCCATGGAAGCAGCAGTCAAGAAATCAAAAGATGCATCGCATTGGGTAAATCTGCTGCAAAGGACCTCTTCAAAGCGTTGAAGAGCAAAGATGTCACCTTGAAGACTAAGGTGTGCCTGACCCAAGCCATGGTATTTTCAATCATATGCATGTGAAAGCTGGACAATGAATAAGGAAGACAGAAAAAGAATTGACGCCTTCGAACTCTGGTGTTGGTGAAGAATATTGAATATACTGTGGACTGCCAAAAGAGTGAACAAATCTGTCTTGGAAGTACAACCAGAATGCTCCCTAGAAGCAAGGGTGGCAAGACTGCATCTTACATACTTTGGACATGTTGTCAGGAGGGCTCAGTCCCTCGAGAAGGACATCATGGTTGGCAAGGTACAGGGTCAGCGGAAAAGCGGAAGGTCCTCAAGAAGGTGGATTGACACAGTGGCTGCAACAATGCACTCAAACGTAACAACGATTGTAAGGATGGCTCAGGACCGGGCAGTGTTTCATTCTGTTGTGCATAGGGTCGCTGTGAGTGGGAACTGACTCGACGGCACCTAACAACAACAACATATGTCATTACTTGTATCTTCTTGCTTACTGAACTGATGATTTGTGTTTTCATGAATGACATTTTATAACCGTAAAATAATTGAGCCTTGCTAAAACTAAGCAAGCAGACCACAGATTTATAAACAATAGGTTTAGTAAACAAAACCACAAATGGAAACTTACTGTTGGTCACATTAAAAAAAAAGGAAAACTCTCAGGGCTAGAGGGACAAATGTTTTTAAGGAACAATCTTTAGATGACATGAACTATGAGCCTGACTTTAGCCAATGCAGATAAGCAGCTGCTTTTTTGCTTACAATGGTCCTGTCAGCCTTATGTGTAGTTGAAGACCCCATCTACTTCATCTGTGTTAATTCTGTACAGCAGCCTAGTCAGAAGAGTGGAGTGTGTGGAGGAAAAGGGCCAGGACTGAAGTGGAGTCAGAGGCCTGGGTGTGAGACTCAGGCCAGTTGCTTCCTCTGTCTGTACTTAGCTGAGTTCCTTTATCTTCCAGAACTTCCGCATTCCCACCTTTGAGATAACAAATTCAAGTTTAATGACCTTTAATGTTCCGTTGTGTTGCTGTGATGCCAGGAGCTGTGCTACTTGTATTTTAAATACCAGCGGGGTGGTTTCAGCGGAGCTTCCAGAGTAAGTAAGACAGACTAGGAGGAAGGACCTTGCTATCTACTTCCAAAAATGAATGAATGAAAACCCTAAGGATAACAACAGAATATTGTCTGATATAATGCTGGAAGGTGAGCCTCCTAGGTTGGAAGACATACAAAATACACAGCAGTAGCAACAATAGACTCAACTTGAACTATTGTGAAGATGGTGAAGGACCGGGCTACATATCACTGTGTTGTGCATGGAGTAGCCAGGAGTCGGCGCCAACCCGACAGCAACTATCAACAAAAACAAGTGTTCCATCTTGAGCTGATGTGTTTCACAGTACTTCCTGCAACTGAAATTGATTAATTTTACTGTGGCTTTTTTCATGGATGGGACACAGAGATTACTGCAATCTGTGAGTGAAGGGACCATGTCTGTCTTCTTCATCACTATAATTCCAGAATTTAGTGCCTGACACAAAATAGTTTCTCAATAAAAATATGTTGATTCAATAAACGATTGAATGCATAAGTGAATAAGTAGATGAAAGTGATTCTAGATAGGTTGTCCACAAAGCTTCCTGGCTTACTTTTTGCTAACTTGCTGGGTAGAGGTTATAATTTCCATGCTGTGAAATATATCAACCTTATTTTATTCTTAAACTTAGGCCTGGAGATGTCAATGAATCCATTTTTGTAATTCCTATTTTGTTCCATCCCCTCAACATAGATGGATGGATGGATGGACGGACGGACAGATAAGTAGATGCCCTTGAGTTGACTCCAACTCATGGTGACCTTATGTACTACAGAATAAAACATTGCCCAGCCCTACATCATCCCTGTGATTGCCAGCAAGTTCAAGACCATTGTTCCAATTCATGTCACTGAAGGTCTCCTTTGATGGCCTTCTACTTCACCAAACATGATGTCCTCCTGTAGTGATTGATCCCTCCTGATGACGTGCCCAAAGCAAATGAGTCAATGTTCTATTGTGACCCACAAGGTTTTCACTGGCAAATTTTGGGAAGTAGATGGCCAGGCTTTTCTTTCTGATCTATCTTAGTCTGGAAGCTCTGTTAAGACTTGTCCACCCTGGGTGACCCTGCTAGTATTTGAAATACTGGTGGCATAGCTTCCAGCATCACAGCAACACACAAGCCCACCAGTGTGACAAACTGAGAGATGAGTGGTGGAAATATAAGCAGGGGTGTGGCCATTTGATATTTTAATTTTGATGCTATCTCGCAATAATAGGGCCTGACTTACTGAAATCGATGCTCAGAGCATGTAAAAAACCAATGTTTCTATTTCCAAAGACATACTTCAAGCCCGGTGACATGTAAACAGTGCTGCCTGATTGGATTTTCCCCTAACGAATGGAGACCGTAAAAAGGACTTATGTTCAATATCCATTATTCATACTCTAGCAACTTGTGCATCTGCAAGTTACAACTCACCTCTTCACCAACCATAAAATGCAGCTTCACTCTGAATAGAAAGCAGGTTGCTGCTGGGTGAAAATATATCCTGACTTGAACAATGGATATTTGCATCCATCCTTGGGAAGCAGTGACACGTGGCCATTACTTGGATGAAGCATAGCTGTCAAAGCAAAACTGCAGTGAGAGAGTCCAAAACACAACTTGAGATATTCTTGCCATTGAACCACCACTCTCTGAAGTTTGAAGAAGAGAATGGAGGTTGAATACTTATCAATATTCCCTTTTCTCTCAGGCCAGCACAGTTAACTGAGCAATTCATCACTGATGGCATGGGTTAGGGTCATAAAATGACTGAAGCTTTTAAAAAATAAGTAAACCTCATCTAATTATGGATTTTTACTCCTTGACTCTTAGGTACCTGAGGAAGCGAAATCTCAAAAAAAAATTTGGGGGCTCTGTCATGGATTGAATAAGGTCCCACCAAAAATGTGTGTGTCAACTTGGCTGGGTCATGATTCCCAGTGTTGTGTGGTTGTCCTCCTTTTTTGATTGTTGTTTTGTTAAGAGGATTAGGGCGGGATTGTAACACCACCCTTACTCAGATCACCTACCTCCCTGATCCAATGTAAAGGGAGTTTCCCTGGGGTGTGGCTTGCACCACCTTTTATATCTCAGGAGATAAAAGGAGAGGGAAGCAAGCAGAGTGTTGGGGACCTCATACCACCAAGAAAGCAGCACCAGGAGCAGGATGAGTCCTTTGGATCAGGAGTCCCTGCGCCTGAGAAGCTCCTTGACCAGGGGAAGATTGAGGACAAGGGCCTTCCTCCAGAGCCGACAGAGAGAGAGAGCCTCCCCCTGGAGCTGACGCCCTGAATTTAGACTTTCAGCATACTTTACTGTGAAGAAATAAATTTCTCTTTGTTAAAGCCATCCACCTGTGGTATTTCTGTTATAGCAGCACTAGGTTTTTTTAGATAACTAAGAGAGGCCCAAAGATATTTGTGGAAGACAATTCTTTGTTTTTCAGGATTTTTGTTTTTGGTACACTAAGTGGAGTCCCTGGGTTGTGCAAGTAGTTAATGCACTCAGCTGTTAATGGGAAGTTTGGCAGTTTGAGTCTACCCAGAGGTGCCTCAGATGAAAGGCCTGGCCATCTAATTCTGGAAAATCAGCCACTGACAACC
This sequence comes from Loxodonta africana, assembly GCF_030014295.1. Classification (NCBI taxonomy): domain Eukaryota; kingdom Metazoa; phylum Chordata; class Mammalia; order Proboscidea; family Elephantidae; genus Loxodonta; species Loxodonta africana. The sequence continues at coordinate 48,938,024 of NC_087361.1, forward strand.
CTATGGAGCACCATTCTGCTCTGACACACATGGGTCACCATGAGTTGGAATCAACTCAGTGACAACTGGTTTTAATGTCCGTAGCATCTCCCTAGGGATTATGTCAACCACAATGCCATTACCACATGTTTCCAAAGACCCCCTGGCTGGGTGATGCTACCCCTCATAATGGTGGTAGTACCCATTGGAAAAGGTGGCATAGAAAATATGTGGAGGGGAGGGAGAGAGCTTCTTGAGGTAATTGCTTTGAGTTTAAAACTTTGGGATTAAATCCAACTTCGCTCTTCTCTTACTAGTGCATTTGAACAACTCCATTCTACACCCTAATTTGTAGCTCTTTAAAAATCACTCAATAATCAATTCAATGTATGTTTCTTATTGAGTGCCTATAATGTCCCAGGCATTTGACTGGTGCTGGGTAGAGAACTATGTATAAACAGACATGGCTCCTGCTCTCGGAGCTTACAGTTTCCCTAACTGGGGAAAAACAACAACAAAAACAAAAAAAAACAAACCTGCTGCCATGGAGTGGATTCTGACTCATAGTGAAAAGGGACAGCATACAGGCAAGTAAAAAAGCATATTGTTATGGACTGAATTGTGTCCCCCGAAAATGTGTGTCAACTTGGCTAGGTCATGATTCTCAGCATTGTGTAATTTCCATCATTTTGTCATCTGATGTGATTTTCCTATGTGTTGTAAATCCTATCTTTATGATGTTAATGAGGCAGGATTAGAGGCAGTTATGTTAGTGAGGCAGGACTCAATCTACATGATTAGGTTGTGTCTTAAGCCAATCTTTTTTAAGATATAAAAGAGGGAAGCAAGCAGAGAGATATGGGGGCCTCATACCACCAAGAAACAAGAACCAGGAGAATAGCCCATCCTTCGGGCCGGGGGGTCTCTGCCCTAAGAAACTCCTCGACTGGGAAGATTGTTGATAAGGACCTTCCCCCAGAGCTGACAGAGAGAAAAAGCCTTCCCCTGGAGCTGGCACCTTGAATTTGGACTGCTAGCCTCCTAGACTGTGAGAGAATAAATTTTTCTTTGTGAAAGCCATCCACTTGTGGTATTTCTGTTATAGCAGCACGAGATAACTGAGATGCATACATTTAATTGCCTCTTGTGATGAGTGTTACAAAAGCAGCACATAGGAAGTAGTGATGCAGAACAGTGGACAATGAGTTGCTGGAGATCTGCTTGCATCAGGTTGCCTGGGAAGCCTTACCTTACGGTTTGGTATTTAAACTGAGACCCAAAAGGTGAGAAAGTGTCCACTGTGTTCTAATCAGGGACTGGCATGTATCAAGGCCCTAAGGTTGGAGTGAGCCTGGCAGTAACAATCTGAACCAACAATTGTACAGAGAAGGGGCATAGTGCAATGGATAAGAGCAGGGCATCTGGGTCCCACTACTCAATTTTTCTATCATTATTAGCCATGACACCTGGGGGAATGTACTTACCTCTCTGCACACCAGTTTTATCATCCATTAAATGCAGACAATGTTATAATAAAATGAGTTAGTAATTGTGAAGAACTTAAGAGTTCTTGGCACATACTAAATGTTTGTTGAATAAAAGTAAAATAAGGCAGTGGAGTGGAGTTGGGAGGTGAAAAATTTAAATTTACATAGTTTGGTCTTCTCCCTTGTTTCCTGAGAGATAACACTAAACCTTTGGAATTTCCTGAGTAATTGAGGCACCTTTGTTATCTAAACAACACTTTAGGATTTGTGCAAATGACTGGGGAGATGGCTGTGCCACAAAGACCACCTGGTAGCTTGATAGCATCTGACCTCAGGAAGGGAAGTTAGCATGACTCAATCAGTCATGCCTATGCAATGAGGCCCCAATCATGACTATGTAATAAAGCCAGTAAAGGCTCCAAACCTAGAATCTCCAGGGGCTTCCTGGTTGGTGAAAGGGATCCATGCACATGGGAGGGTAGCTAGCCCTTTGGGACATGGAAGCTTCATGTTGGGAACCCTCCCAGACCTTGTACTATATGTCTGTATCCTTTTTGCTATAAACATAGCACTTTCCATCAGTTCTGTGAGCTGTTCCAGTGAAGTGTCCAACACAGAAGACAAACAGGAGACAGCAGGTGAAAAGTGAGGGAGCCCAATGGGGACCCCTGAGCTTCTGGCTGGCATTCTGACAAGGTAGAGAAAAGCCTCTCAATCTGTGGCCAGCAGGTCAGAAGTGAGGATGTCGCATGGATTCTGAAATTTGCAGTTGGCATTTGCCTTTTTGGCATTCTGAAGGATGGTATCTTTTTAACTCTGAGCCCTGGCCTAGCTCCTGGTGACTAGAACCAGAGATACAAGTGCTGCATAAGTGGCTGGTGTCAGAACTGAACAGAGAAAGAAAAAAGTGAAAATTTGTCATATCCTCATAGTAGGTGACAGAAAAGTGATTGATTTCTGATTTTTTGAGATATCAACGCAGGAGTTGATATCTCAAAAAAATATCATGGAAAGAGGAGTCAAGTGACTTAAGTTTCCATCAAGGTCTGCTGCTAACAAGCTGGCTCATTAGCAATGACCTTGAATAAGTCTGTAATCATGCTGTGTCTGTTTTGTCACCCATGGCATGAAGGTGTTGGGTAGAAATATTCCTACAGTGCCTTATAGCTCTTAGAGTCTATGCCACACTTTTTATTGACTTGTTCTTTCTTGAAAGCTGCCTTGTATTCATTTATTAGCCTCTCATAGAATCACAGACCTAGCAATGATTTTAGAGATCATTTAGTCCAATACCCACATTTTATTCCTAAGAAAGTAGTGGTCCTGGAGACTTCTTCACTGCCCAGAGACTGGTTAGGGGTAGAGCTGACACTGGAACTCAGATCTCTTGCCTGCTTTTTTCAAATAAGTACGTAATGCAAACCAAAATTAGTTAAGAAGAGACCCTGGTTTATTTTTATATACTAAATTAAACAGGTGAAGAATTTTTTTTTAAGAACGAAGGTATTTCAATCAGAGCCACACCAGAAACAAACGGCACACTTGTTGTGGAGAACAGGCTTTCCAACTCTATTAAAGTAAAATGAAAGAGATTTATTAAAGCCAATATATCATTCGAATGGGAATTGTGAAAACCTCAGAGCCTGCAGCTCACGGATCCAAGGAAAGAGGTACAAATCACACAGTTATAGCGCTGTAGGAGAAACTACAAAACATGGTATTCCAATTAGTTTACAATGATTAAGGTCATTTAAAGGGAAGACAAAGCAAAGCATAATTTTTAATGTTATTAGTTACATTAATACAGGTGGAATACACTGACTGACTAAAAGACATAAATGCAAGGTATGTAGTCATGGAGGAGGTCTTATAACCATCGTAAAACAATAATGTGATGGTGGCATGATGAATACTATCGGGAACAGGTTGTTAAACACACCTCACCAAGAGCGTAATATCTCCTAGAGAAGCCTAACACAAAAATTTTGACAAGGTTTTGTTATAGACCCTAGGACACATAGTATTCACATTCTTAACCTGAACACAAAGAAAATCGAACATTAACTTAATGATCAAGTTGGTTCCTAAGCAACAGGGTTTTAATCTATATGAAAAGTGACACTGAATCAAAGTGTTACAGATTGAATTGTGCCCCCCAAAAATGTGTGTCAGCTTGGCTAGGCCATGATTCCTAGTACTGTGTGGTTGTCTACCATTTTATGAACTGATGTGATTATCCTATGTGTTGTAAATCCTAGCCTCTCTGATGTTAATAAGGCTGGGTTAGATGCCGTTATATTAATGAGGCAGGACTCAATCTAAAGATTAGGTTGTATATTGAGTCAATCTCTTTTGAGATATAAAAGAGAGAATTGAGCAGAGAGGACAGGGACCTCCTACCACCAAGAATGAAGAAACGGGACAGGAGGTGTCCTTTGGACTTGGGGTCCCTGTGCTGAGAATCTCCTAGACCAGGGGAAGACTGATGACTAAGGCCTTCCTCCAGAACCAGTAGAGATGGAAAGATTTCCCCTGGAGATGACACCCTGAAGTTGGACTTCTAGCCTCTAAACCGTGAGAGAATAAACTTTTGTTTGTCAAAACCATCCACGTATGGTATTTCTGTTACAGCAACACTAGATGACTAAGATGCTTAGCATTAGTTCAGCCATTTTACTTTAAGTCAGATGCCTCTTTTAATTTTATAACCTATATCACACTCAAACTGGGTAATTTGAAGAGAGTTTAATGAAATGTGTGGGTAGAGTGTGAAGAGACCACAAGTGATAGTACAGTACCTCAGAGCTAGTATCAATGACGACGCTTTACTAGCCCTAGGCTGATCTACTAGGTGTGGAAGCACATGACAGGGAACTGCTAGAAATTCAAGTCAGATTCAGAGAGGATGTGGAACGAGGGACATCATTGCTGATGTTGGATGGATATTGGTTGAAAGCAGAGAATACCAGAAAGATGTTGTTTACCTGTGTTTTATTGACTATGCAAAGACATCTGACTGTGTAGACCATAAGAAATTATGGATAGCATTGAGAAGAATGGGAATTCTAGAACACTTAATTGTGTTCATATGAACCTGTATATAGACCAAGAGGCAGTTGTTGGAACACACAGCAGGGGGTTACTGCATGGTTTCAAATCAGGAAAGGTATGTGTCAGGGTTGAATCCTTTCACCATACTTATTTAATCTGTATGCTGAGCAAATAGTTCCAGAACCTGGACTATATGAAGAAGAATGTGGCATCAGGATTAGAGGAAAACTCATTAACAACCTGTAACATGCAAATGACATAACCTTGATTGCTGAGAGCGAAGAAGAGTTGAAGGCTACAGTCTTCAGTGTGGATGACACCTGAACATAAAGAAAACGAAAATCCTCACAACTGAACCAATAAGCAACATTACGCTAAACAGAGAAAAGATTGAGGTTGTCAAGGATTTCATTTTACTTGGATCCACAATCAACATCCATGGAAGCAGCAGTCAAGAAATCAAATGCTGTACTGCAGTGGGCAAATCTGCTGCAAAAGAACCCTTTAAAAGTGTTAAAAAGCTAAGATGTCATTTTGAGGAGTAAATACCAAGTTGTGGTATTTTCAATCACCTCGTATGCATGCGAAAGCTGAACAATGAATAAGGAACACCGAAGAACTGATGCCTTTGAATTGTGGTTGGTGAAAATACTGAATATAGCATGAACTGCCAGAAGAATGAACAAATTTGTCTTGGAAGAAGTACAGCCAGAATGTTCCTTAGAAGTGAGGATGGTGAGACTTCGTTTCACATACTTTGGACATGTTACTAAGAAGGATCAGTTCCTGGAGAAGGACATCATGCTTGGTAGAGGGTCAGCGAAAAAGAGAAGACCCTCAACAAGATGGATTGACACTGTGGCTGCAATAATGGGCTCAAACATAGCAACAATTGTGATGGTGGTGCAGGACTGGGCAGCTTTTTGTTCTTTCGTACATAGGGTTGCTATGAGTCGGAACAGACTGGACAGCACCTAACAACAACAACAAAGCCTGAATAGGCAAGAAGGAGGGGCTAAGAAAATATCTGTTTGGAGAAGGTATCCAGGGAAATTGAGACTTTTGGGTGAGAAGCACAGCCCAAATAAATACCCCAAGTAAATACCTCATCTTCACTCTTGTTTTACTTTCTGAGCTCCTGGTTGGGCTCCCATTGGCCAAATTCAACCAGAAAAAAAACAAAACCAATTGACCTAGTCCATGCAGTTCAGACTCCAGGGGCAGATATGGAGGGGAGAGAGGTGAAAAGTGGATGCAAAATATCAAGGGGAAGGTATGCAGGACAGAAAGGCTCAATGCAAAGGATCATTTTACCTTTTATTTTTATCCGATGCTTTTTATATTTATAAGGTACTTTTAGGTTTTGTTTTTTTTTTTTTTAGGTAGCTTACACTGTGCTTTCCATCTGCTCAAGAATCCTTATATGACAAAGTGAATCATTCAGCCCTCATTTTGTTTCTGCTGACGTATCTCTAAAAATATGTTTTTGGAATACCAAAACAACAGTCAATTCATGTAAAAAATTTTGAACTAGCTTGTCTGTCAAATTGTTTGGTAAAATCAATCTATCAATTCATTTGTATTTGACCAAAGACTAGTTTCAGGTAAGTACTACTTTATGGCTACTTAATCTTCATTAGAAGAAATACGTTGCATCCTGTATGTAGTAGGGAAGATGGTTGCCCATGTTGAGCTTAAACTGGTCCCTTCTGGCAACCATACATGTCCAAAGAAGCAGGCCCACCAAGATTTTACATGCACAAGACTCCAAGAAGTCTCCTGGGCAAGGCTCATCCTAACGGAGAAAAGAGCCTGAATTATGTTCCCATAAAAAACATCCCACTTCTCAGAGAGGAATGCAGACTCTTTTCTTCTTTTTTAAAATAGTAAAACCACAATGTGCATCACTAGAACATGCCCTAAAGCTCTTTTCTCATAGGCCCACATCTAAGTTTGAGAGATGTCAGGTCAAAACGGAAAGAACTCTTTTCACAACATAACCCCTGAGATATTGGGAACATGAAGTATTGCTGCTTTGAGCCTAATGTCTTCGGTAAAAGAAAAAGGGAGGCATTCTCCCATTTTATCCCAGAATGCAACATTCTCATGGTCTGCTGAGGGATCAAGAGAATATAGGCAGCTGTAGCACATGGAGACTGCACCCTGCCTGTGGCACCTTGGGTCAATAACTTCAAGGACAACCAGGGCAGGCACAGTACCTGCTCATTCTCCAGGCCAGTGCTGCCACTGCAATGGTGGGCCGTGACATCGCAACACAGAAGCTGCTGCCGTGACAGCAATGCCGGTGCCTGGGCACAGCAATCCCATTCAGAGATCTTGATGGCAGTCCCCAGCAGCAGGGCAGTGCTAAGAATCTAGTGGGTAGCAAATAAATATCCAGCCACCCACTAAAGGGGAGCTGGAGGGAAAGAAACTGGAAGATGCAACCTGGTAGTTGAAAGACCGTAAGAAAACACCCTTGGGGATTCCCAAATAATTATAGGTGGTACCTGGCAGAAGCCTAAAGTCCTGTAGTGGAAAATGAAGCCCAAGTTGGCGAAATATCATTTATTATACTGCCATGGCCTAAAGGAGTACCTTGGCGGTGCAGTGATTAAGTGCTCAGCTGCTAACCGAAAGGTCAGCGGTTCAAACCCATCAGCCACTCCATGGGAGGAAATGTGGCAGTCTGCTTCTGAAAAGATTCATGGCCTTGGAAACCCTGTGGGGTAGTTCTACTCTGTCTCATAGGGTTGCTGAGAGTCAGCATTCACTTGACAGCAATAGGTTTTTTTTTTAGTTGATGGTCTGGAAAAACATGGGTTTCATAAATATTTTAATTTTGACATTCATGTGTATACAGCTTTGTGCTGGGCAAAAATTATTTTATGTCATTGATAGAACCCCGCTATTTGTTCAGAATTATCTACAAGGCTACTATTACAGTTTTTCTCGTTTTAAAATTCTTCCATAAGTTTACATTATTATTATCTAGTTTAATATTTTAATGCATATATATATACACAAGTTCTAAAAATTCTGCGGATCCTGAGCGTCTCAAAAAAAAAAAAAAAGTTTAACACAAAATCAGCAAGTAATTTCATAGGAGTATTTAGATACATGCAAAGTAGGCAACCAATGTCTTTCGTTCCCAGTCACACTTGCCAAAATTCATAGCTGTCCCTACAAAATTAGTTAAAGGTTATATCACTTTGCATGGACCCTCTTTCTCTATCTCTTTTCCATAAATATTGACTCACTCATTGATCTGGGTCAAAAGGAAATACAAAGCATCCGTGGAAAATCCACCCTTGTTTCTAATGTGCAGGTGAAAATCAGGGCCTGAGAGATAATTGGGTGAAGGTACCTACTGGGACAGAGATAAAAGAGTCCTTTCATTCTCTGTCTCTACCTGAGGTGTGCATAAAAATTGGAATCGATGGAGGCTAAAGGACCAATTGCAACAGAAGGACAAAGATTGTTCAAACAGGTGTAATCATCCACTTGGAACTCATGCTATGGACAGGCAGCTTCTGTGATCAGCCCCAATATTGCTGCAGGTAGCTTTTACAAGCAGAAAGGAAATATGGATGTAGCTCTTTATGGCTTTAAAAGTTGATTCTCGCTGAAATGTATTTTTAGGACTACAAAGGGATACATGTACAGTGTCTTTACCTAAATAATAAACCCTTTGGCGTCAAGTCAATTCTGACTCATAGCAACCCTATAGGACTGAGTAGAACTGCCCCATAGGGTTCCTAGGGTGCAGCTGGTGGATTTGAACTGCCGACCTCTTGTTTAGCAGCCGAGCTCTTAACCACTGTGCCACCAGGGCACCTGCACAGTAGAGATGATAATAATACCTGCACCATGGGGCTGGAGTGCTTGAGTGGTGCAAACTTTGGTTAACATGCTTGGCTGCTTGCCAAAAGATTGAAAGTTACACCCAGAGGCACCTTGGAAGAAAGACCTGGTTATCTACTTCTGAAAATCAGTTGTTGAAAACACTATGGAAGAAACTCCACTGGCCTCACCCTTTTGGGAGCAAGGGAGAATGAAGAAAACTAAAGATACAAGGGAAAGATTAGTCCAAAGGACTAATGGACCACAACTACCACGGCCTCCACCAGACTGAGTCCCGTATAACTAGATGGTGCTAGGCTACCACCACTGACTGCTCTGACAGGGATCACAATAGAGGGTCTTGGATAGAGATGGAGAAAAATGTGGAACAAAATTCTAACTCAAAAAGAAAGGCCAGACTTACTGGCCTGACAGAGACTGGAGAAACCCTGAGAGTAAGGCCCCCGGACACCCTTTTAGCTCAGTAATGAAGTCACTTCTGAGGTTCACCCTTCAGCTGGAGATTGAACAGACACATAAAACAAAACAAGACTAAAGGAGCACACCAGCCCAAGGACAAGGACTTGAAGGCAGGAGGGGACAGGAAAGCTGGTAATATGGAACCCAAGGTTGAGAAGGGAGAGTGTTGACATGTCGTGGGGTTGTTAACCAATGTCATAAAACAAATGTGTACTAACCGTTTAATGAGAAGCTAGTTTTTGTAAACCTTCATCTAAAGTACAATCTAAAAAAAAAAAAAAACCTTATGGAGCACAGTTCTACTCTGACACAAACGGGGCTAGGAGAAAATGTAAATATAAATTGAATACAAAGTACTTGATAAGTGCCTGGTACAACTAATATGAACTATTATTATTATTGGTGTTGTTATTTATGATAAATTTTGAGGGATGATTCTATGGAGAAATAATCTTTTTTATAGTGGCATCACTGCTTTTCAGAACTGGGATAAATACTCTCTCTACATATTTCAACAGACCCTGAAAAAATGGTAATGTGCAAAGGAAAGCATTTTATTTTAGTAAAAATGCATTTGGCAAATCCTTTGGACACTGCTTTTGAAGTCTAAATACATTAGAATCCATTCAATGGAAATGTGATTAATGAGGCATTTTTTTTCTGATTTTTGGTTGGTATTCTTTTTTTTTTTTAATGAGGAACCCTGGTGGCACAGCGGTTAAAGTGCTTGCCTGCTCACTGAAGGGTTGGTGGTTGGAACGCACCCGTTGCTTTGCTGGAGAAAGATGTGGAATCTGCTTCTGTAAAGACTACAGTCTTGGAAACCCCATTGGGTAGTTCTACTCTGTCCTACAGGGTCGCTATGAAAGAATTGACTCTATGGTATTTTTTTTTTTTTTAATTATTGTCTTTACGTAAAAAATGAGGTCAAATTTAATTTGAAAAATTATAACAGTGCCTCTTCCATATTGGCACATTGTCTTGCTCCCGCTAAACGAGTGAGTCAAGATGAGAGTGTTCTCTTGCTTGAATAGACACGTAATAATACTGTGCCTAATGGTACAACCCAGCTATATTTGGATTGACATGTATCGTCAATTAAGAACTACAACACCATGGCCTTTAGTCCTGTTCTCTGGCCCAAATCTTGCATTATGGACCCCACTTAGGATATGCTACACACTATAAACTCACTTCCTCTAATTCTTGAGGTTGTTTTAACATTCTTTAATGTCAAATACGAAGCCCTGGTGGCGTAGTGGATAAGTGCTAGGGCTGTCGATGGCAACGGCTCAATGTCAAATATCATTATTTCCTGAGCTGGTAAATTTGGTAAGTTATTTCATGTAAGTGCCCCCGGGAACTACAAATTATCCAAGGGACAGCCCTTGCTCCCAAACAGTCTTCTCGGGGAGACAGACATTTAAACAACTCTACAACAGGCACTGGTGGTATAGTGGTGAAGAGCTCAGCTGCTAACCAAAAGGTCAGCAGTTCGAGTCCACAAGCTGGTCCTTGGAAACCCTATGGGGCAGTTCTACCCCGTTCTATAGGGTCCCTAGGAGCCTGAATTGACTCAACGGCAATAGGCAACGGGCATGACAGGCAATAAACAATATACTAAACCAAACCAAGCCTATTGCCATTGAGTCGATTCCGACTCATGGCAACCCCATATGTTACAGAGTAGAGCTGCTCCATAGGGTTTTTTTTTTTTTTTTTTCTGTAATCTTTGTGGAAGCAGATTGCTAGGCCTTTCTCACACAGCACCGCTGGGTGGTTTACAACTGCCAACCTTAATGTTAGCTGCCAAATGCAAACTCTTTGCGCCAGCCACCCAGGGACCCTTAAAAGGAGATACAAATAGGTACAAAAAAAGGCCCAAAGTGGAAACAATTAGTTCCAAATGGAGAAATTACCAGTGTTGACAGAGGAAGGAAGGGGCCTGGCCCCCCCAAAGCATGGCAATAGGGGAGTTTGTGTTCAGGGAGGGAGAAGGAGTTCAGTGGACTGGGACTTCCAATGCATCTCACAGCCAAAGCAGATGGAGTGGGACTCTCGCTACTGAATCCTTCTGAACTGCTTTCCAGTGGCTTCCCACTCAGCAGAGAAGGTGATACACAAGACGTGTGATAACCGAGATGCTAACAGGCAATACGCTACAAAAATGGAAAAATCAGATCATTTAGTTCTCTTTGGAGCTTCGTCAGAAAAAAAAAAAAAAACTACATTATTCAACTTTCAGGCCCAAAGACAGTGTGAGATTCATCTATCACTCATGACCAAACGCGATTCCGGAAATAATTCCTCTGCCTCCTCGTCCTGCTTGGAAATGGCAGGTGGCACACCCCCAAAGGCTGCTCATGGCTGGGCTGAGAGGAGGGGCAGCAGAGCCGATACAGGAATCAGAGTCTAACCGCGAACAATCTTTTCTACCAATTATCCCTTCCTGTTGCATTCAGAGAAAGCAAATATTTCCAACCCATGTTTCTGCAGTTCCAAACATTTCTTTGGATTCGTGTATCCAAAAGGTATTCAGGCATGGGGCATTGGCGGTTCAGTGGTAGAATTCTCACCTCCCAAGCGAGAGACTCGGGTTCGAGTTCCAGCCAGTGCACCTTGTGCTCAGCCAGCACCCATCTGTCAGTGGAGCTTGTGTGTTGCTATGATGCTGAACAGGATTCAGTGGAACTTCCAGACAAAGAGAGCCTAGGAAGAAAGGTTCTGGAATCTACTTCCAGAGATCAGCCAATGAAAATCCTAGGAATCACAATGATCTGACCCACCACTGATCATGGGGATGGTAATGGGCCAGGCAGCATTTTGTTCCGCTGCCCATGGGGTTGCCATGAGTTGGGGGGCAACTCTAGGGCAGCTAACAGCAACATTCAGGATTAGGTAGTTAGCAATTTGATCGACAGAACACTCAACTGGAAACATCCTGAAGTCTTTTCTTCATTAAGAATGTATGTTTGGACCAGAGTTGAAAGAAAGGTTAGAGGTGGCACCACGTTAAAACTTGCCCATAAAGGTATGCGGGCTTGCAGTTCCTTCCCTGCCAAGCTGCGCGTAGGCTTGAGTACAGCTCATAATTGACATTTACGAGAAGCACCTCTCCTTTCAACGTCCCCTTAGGAATGCAGCACTTCCAGAGTCAACGTCGCCCTAGGAATGTTGCTGGCTCCGTTCTACCCTGGCCAACTTGATAAAAGCACCTTGATCAGAGCCAAGTGTGGAGCAGAGATTCTTTCAGGTGTTGTGCCCTGAGTTCTCGTTAGAGGGAAGGTGTTTTTCCTATATCACTGTCTTAGTTTCTTAGTGCTGTTGTAACAGAAATACCACAAGTGGGTGGTTTTAAAGAGCAGAAATTTATTTTCTTATAATTCAGGAGGCCGGACATCCGAATTTAGGGTGCCTGCTCCAGGGGGAGATCTTTTTTTGTCTATTTCAACTTCTAGTAGCTGGCAATCCTTGGAGCCCCTGGACTTGTAGATCCATCTGCCTCAAGATTCTAAAATCAATGATTGATTTTTTTGGAAGTAGATTGCCAGGCCTTTTTTCTGAGGCACCTCTGGTTGAACTCGAACTGATAACATTTCAACTAGCAGCCTAGCACATTGATTGTTTGTACTACCCAGGGACTCCAAATAATGGACTTACCGTTGCTGTCATAGAGATCCTATAGGACAGAGTAGAACTGCCCCATAGGGTTTCTAAGAAGCAGCTGCTGGATTTGAACTGCTGACCTTTTGGTTAGCAGCAAAGCTCTTAACCACCAGGGTGAAGTAAAATATCCTTGCTGTGGTAGGCAGACTTTTAGTGTTCATGCTCTTCTGTAACTGCCCTCTTTTGAGTGGACTGGACCTAGTCACCTGCTTCTAGTGAATAGAATATGGCAGATGTGATGGGATGTCACTTCCAAAATTAGGTTTTAAAAGTCTGTGACTTCTGTCTTGCTGGCATTCTTACTTTTGGTAGCACTCTCTGTGGATCTTCTTGTTTGATTGCTCTGGGGAAGCAAGTGACACCTTTTCCGTTGCTCTATGCCGTCGTTGTTGTTAGTTGCTGCTCAGTCAATTCCAACTCATGGCAAACCCATGTGTATAGAGAATTCCTCCATAGGGTTTTCAAGGCTGGGACTTTTTGGAAACAAATCACCAGGCATTTCTCCCGAGGTACTTTTTTTTTTTTTTTACCTTTAGGTGGGTTCAGACAGCTAACATTTTGGTTAGTAGTCAAGCTCCTAACCATCTGTGCCATTCATGGACTAAGTTGCCCTATAAAACCTGTTGCTGTTTAGTTGATTCTGACTCATAGTCACCCTATAGGACAGCATAGAACTGCCCCATATGGTTTCCAAGTAGGGCCTGGTGGATTTGAACTGCTGGTCATTTGGTTAGCAACCATAGTTCTTAACCCCTACGCCACCAGGGTTTCCCTAGTTACCCTGTAGAGGAGTCCATACAGCAAGGAATTAAGATTGGCCTCTAGACAACAGCTGGTGAGGAACTGAAACCCCCAGTCCAAAAGCCTGAAAGGAACTGGACTGTGTTAACAGCCATATGAATGAGGTTAGAAGCAGATTCTTCTCCACTTGAGCCTTGAGATGCGGCAGTGGCTATGGCTGACACCCTGAGTGCAGCCTCTGAGAGACTCTGAGCCAGAGGACCTAGCTAAGCCGGGCCTAGTTTCTTGAACCACAGAAACTGAGATACTAAATATTGCTGCTTCAAGCCAATAAGTTTTGGGGTCATTTGTTACACAGCAATACCAAACCAAAACCAAACCTATTGCTCTCAAATTGTTTCTAACTCGTATCAGCCCTACAGGGACAGAGTAGAAAACTCTGCCCCTGGGTTTCCAAGGCTATAATCTTTACGGGAGTCCTGGTGACATAGTGGTTTGATCCTACCAGCTGCTCTGTGGAAGAAAGATGTGGCAGTCTGCTTCTGTAAAGATTACAGCCTTGGAAATCATATGAGGCAGTTCTACTCTGTCCTATAGGGTCACTATGAGTCGGAACTGACTCAATGGCATCTTACAACAACAGTAACAAATGCAAGGAACGCCTGGGGCCTCCAGAAGCTGGAAGAGGCAAGGGAGGATCTTCTTTAGAGCTTATAGAGAGAGCAAGGCCCTGCAGATACCTTGATCTCAGACTTCTGCCCTCTGGAACCGTGACAGAAGTTTCTGCTGTTTTAAGCCACCCAGTTTGTGGTTCTTTGCTAAGGTAGCCCTAGGAAAACAAGACGGTCCTTTTCCTCTTTCTGAAGGTCCTGAGCCACCTTGACCTGGACCATACCACACAGTGAGGTTGTACCAGAAGAGCATTGAACTTCAACAAGTTCAGATGTATCTCTTGCGGGTTGAGCCTGTAATCAGAACATCAAATACAGGTTGTGATTCAGACACTGGTGAAGAGCCTATGTGCTGGCTGACTGTTACCAGACCATGTGACTTTGGCATTCGGGCATTGTTGTTGCTGTTTTTTTTTTTTTGTTTTTAAATAAGTGTTTGGTTGTTTTAATCAAGTTAAAAATAAAACAATAGCACTCAGAGCTCTAGTATTTGAAGGGCTCAGTATACAGTCTATGTGTGCTGGATACTACCACATCTATAACCAGAAGTTGGCGAAATGGCTTTGGCTGAACAAGGAAAGTTAGGAGTTGGGCAGGTGAGTGGTGAGCGCTACTCTCCTTTGGCGGTGGGACCCAGGCTATGAAACAACAGAAGCTGCCACCCCTGTGCTGCCCTGCAGGGAGATTTTGGCAGCCCTGCATGCTCTTATAGTGGCTTCTGCGGCTGAGCAAGGCTGTTGCAGAAATGGGTTGAATCTGAGAACAGGTTGTACCTCCTTCTCACCAGCTCCTGGGCCAGCCCAGGTGTCAAGGATTGACTTGTGTCCCCCCAAAATGTGTGTCAACTTGGTTAGGCCATGATTATAGTATTGTGTGGTTGTCCTCCATTTTGTGATTGTCATTTTACGCTAAGAGGATTAGGGTGGAATTGTAACACCCTTACCCAGGTCACATCCCTGAGCCAATGTAAAGGAAGTTTTCCTGGGGTGTGGCCTGCACCATCTTTCATCTCTCAAGAGAAATAAGGAAAGGGAAGAGAGCAGACAGGGGCGACCTCATACCACCAAGAAAGCAGTGGTGAGAGCAGAGGGCGTCCTTTGGACCTGAGATTCCTGCACTGAGATGCTCCCAGACCAAGAGAAGACTGATGACAAGGACCTTTCTCCAGAGCCAACAGAGACGGAAAGCCTTCCCCTGGATCTGGCACCCTGAATTCAGACTTCTAGCCTACTGGACTGTGAGAGAATAAACTTCTGTTTGTTAAAGCCATTCACTTGTGGTATTTCTGTTATAGCAGCTCTAGATGACCAAGATGCCAGGGTCTCTCCTTTACCAGCAGCCCATCAGCTCTTGCAGCAGCTTCCCTACCTCTAGCCCTCAAGGGAGCCTGGATAGGTCCCTTAGTACTCATGAATTCCCCTGCAGGACACGCTTTACTTCCACTGTAAAGGTCTCCTCACATATCCATGGAAGAACATCACAATTAACCCACAAAGTCCACAGTTGCTCCTGGACAGCGTGACTGGAGCAGCTTCTTCTTCAACTTCTTCCTACCTCATTGTGCTTCGCATAGAGAATTTTCTAGAGCAGCGCTGCCACCAACGTAGCCACTAGCTACATGCGTCTTTGAAACACTTGAAATGTGGCTAGTGAAACTGAGGAACTGAACTTTTATTTAATATCATTCCAACTGCCCCATAGGGTTTCCAAGGAGCAGCTGGTGGATTCGAACTGCCCACCTTTTGGTTGATAGCCAAACATTTAACCACTTTGCCACCATAGCTCCTGAATTTAAATAGATAGATGGTGGCTGTTGTGTTGCATCGTGCAGTTCTCGAGGTTGTTATCATCATATTGTTCTTTTTGTTAATTTATTTTTGGCTAATTTTTATAGAACATTTTCTATGTGCCAGGCACTCTACTTGCAATTTCATGTGTATTCACCCAATTTTCACAAAACATGGTGAGGCCAATTCTATTATTTATGATTTCCAGAGCAAGAAGTTGGATCTCAGAGAGACTAAATGGCCTGTCTCAAACCACAAAAGGAAGAGCCAGCATTCAAAATAAAACTGATCTGGTCCCAGTACCGTGTTTCCTGTACAGCAACAAACAAACAAAACAGTTGCTGCTGCGTGGATTCTAACTCATTTTGCCCCCATGTGTGTCAGAGCAGAACCGTGCTCCACAGGGTTTTCAATAGCTGGCTTTTCAGAGGTAGATCGCCAGGTCATTCTTCTGAGGCAACTCTGGGTGTATTCAAACTACCAACCTTGTGGTTAGTAGTCAAGTGCTTACCTGTTGGCACCACCTAGGAGCCCCTCCTGTACAAAGGAGTGAGGCTAAATCAGCAGGAATGGAGGGAGAGTGAAAAATGAACACAGGACAACTAAAATATAACCCTTGTTACAGTGAGTTCTTCCCTTTTATTGCTTGT
Organism: Loxodonta africana; assembly: GCF_030014295.1. Classification (NCBI taxonomy): domain Eukaryota; kingdom Metazoa; phylum Chordata; class Mammalia; order Proboscidea; family Elephantidae; genus Loxodonta; species Loxodonta africana. The sequence continues at coordinate 48,954,379 of NC_087361.1, forward strand.
TGTAAACACTTTGGCCATGGTAAATACATACATTCTTAAATAACTGTAATCTAAAGCTTTGACATCATATACTATTTCCCCCCGAGAAGCATCATCCATGAAAACAATCAGTGAACTCCAAAAGTCTATACTGATAATGTGCACATTCATGTTATGGTGAAATTAAATACATACAGTAAAAATATTCATCTATGGTAGGTCTATGGATTTGTGATATGCCTTAAGGGAGGCCATAAACAAGTCAAAGAAGAGAGATGGAGTGGATTGAAATGGCTCCTGCATGGGTAATGTTTGCAGGATTCAGGAGAAACACAGCAAACACTTATTGATGGCAAAAATGATAAGAATTCAACTTCCATGGGTGCTTTCTTTTCCATTTTTCTTAAGGAATTAAGGAGCATTTAGAAACAACCTTCTGAAATTCAAGGGGACCCTGACACTTTGAATTGTATAGCTTCAGTGCAACTGGGTCAGAAGAGAAATAAATTTAAAGCACATGTACTGTTAAAACTGTACTAACGTTCTCATGCAAGTCAGGGGCTCTTCCATAGAATAGGCTGGAACCCTTGAAGAATTTGTGTCTTCATAATTAAGACAATCATCAGTGCCTAGAAATCAAGTGAGCCATTCAAAACAAATGAAGCCTTCAGAACTCACCGGCATTTAGACTGTATTTCAGTCACATCAATACACTATTAAGTGTAGGGATTTGAAAATAAAATATGTTACTTATATTAGCTGCTAAATTTCAAACTAAAAAGATGGGAGCTATAATTTTTTATACCTGAAGACATTTCTTTTGATTGTTTTAGTCTGCAAAAATTCTTAGCAACATTTGGGGAATTTCATTGAATTATGGTGATGATATTGCTGAAAACTTTTTAGATTTAGTTGTAAAGTGACCCAAAAATCCCATTATCTATTCCCAACATTTGTTCAGTGTAAATACACAAAAGGACCCAAATAAAAAGGTAAATTTTAAGGTCACTTGCAGCAAAATATGGCATGTTAGAATTATTTATTAAAGCTTTTATACCCAAAAGTAGGCACTTCATAAACTGTGCATTTTGGTCAAAGGTATGTTTTTGATATCAGTATCTTCACCTTGCCATGAACTGTGCAACTTTTCCAAGGGACTGGATGATCAAAATTTTCCAGGAAAGAAATAAAAAATGTCTAAACTATATTTGAGTGGAATTCCACAGAAGGGTTCCAAACTTCTTTTTTCCCTTTTATTTTTATTATTTTTTTTGTAAGCCTAGTGTCTATCTTCATGGTAAAGGTCTGAGATTTTACTCCCCGATGTAAAATCCAGTGGCAAAATTTGGCGTCTTATCTTTTGCCTGTGGAACTTGATACATTTTTTTCTTTTCACAGTTGGAATAACCTTTGTCATCCTCTAAATAAAGCTAGATGGTTTTAGGTGGCAGTTGCCAGCGCTGACATATTCTTGGCTTTAAGCACCTGTTGAGTCCTTTTGATTTTATTTTAACTCTCAAATTATATGGATAAGACTCAACTATACCTGTGTTTTCATTTTTGGGAGCAAAAAAATTCACCCCATACCTACCTAAAACATGAACAGAACTTTTGGGTTCCAATAAGCCCATCTAACATTTGACTTAGGTGTCCCTTCTGGTACATTTCTCTACCAGATAGTCAGCCACATTCTCTTTGCAAAGTCTTGGTAACAGGGAGCGTCACAAAGTAACCTAGTCAATAAGAAAGATCCAATGGTTAAAATGTTTTTTCTTATACTGAACGAATGTCCTCCTTGTAACTTCCATCCAGTGTTTCCAACAGTGCAGGGTACACAGGAGGCGCTCAAGCGCTCAGTATGCATTTATTAATGAATGAAAGACTGGTCATTTCCTGTTCTAAAATTTCAAGTTTCGCAGATGAAGTTGTTTCTGTAAGCCGAGCCATCTTCCTGTTCTACATGTGTCTTCTCTTTTCCAGGATCGATGTCGCTATTTTCTTCATCTATCCCTCAAGCAACATAATTTTCAGGTGTTCTGTCAATCTCATTACTCTTCTCTGAATGTGTTTATATCTGTCAGTAAATCTCCTAAAAGTTGGTACCCAGAGACCCAAGCATAATACTCTAGATGAGGTCAGGTCTGAGCAGGGTGGTGGTGGTGTGAGCTGCCGTAGATTTGGCTCCAACTCATGGTGACTTTATGTGTAACAGAACGAAACCTTGCCATCTTCATGATTGTTGGTATGTTTGAGTCCATGGGACTCAAACAGTGGACTCAAACTGAGCAGGGTAGAAAACCTTTATCTCTTAATCTGGACCTTTCACCTGAAATATTGCCTGACCCCAAAAAGTATTCTGTAGAGCAATTCTCTTCCATCAGTTTCTAAGTAGAGGCATTTTTGTTCCAGGCAAGATCACCAATGGGCATGCATTCTGCCCTGGGAGTAGGATTATTTCCTTGAATTCCCAGGATATGGAGGTGGTGGCGACCGCTGTACTGAAGCCTGTGGTGCTGGCGAGTAGGGTGGAGGCAAGTCCGCAGAGTATTCCATCTCATGCTCATAACTATAGGGCGGAGGTGCTACTGAAAAAGAAGAGGACAATAGCATCAGTCGTGCAGCAAATATTGAGCGTCTACTGTTTTTAAGATCCCTCCTGACAATGTGTCCAAAGCATGTGAGACGTAGCCTCGCCACCCTTGCTTCAAGGAACATTCTGAGTTTCAGGGGAAATCAGCCCCTGGAGAAGGACACCCTGCTTGGTAAAGTAGAGGGTCAGCGAGAAAGAGGAAGACCCTCAACGAGATGGATTGACGCAGTGGCTGCAACAGAAGGCTTAAGCATAACAATTGTGAGGATGTTGCAGGACCGGGCAGTGTTTCATTATGTAGTACATAAGGTTGCTATGAGTCTGAAGCAACTTGATGGCACCTAACAAAAACAACACTGCTTTAAGCCACTGGGCTAGGTTCTTTGGGAGGGGATAGAATTTTTGTCTGTAAAAAAGCTTAGTTTTATCAGGTTAGTGATGTGTATGTATGAAAGGGTGAATGCTGCAAAATGTGCCATGAGCCAAAATGTTTAGAATTGGTGGCTTGGGGAAAGTTTCTTAGGAATATGATGCTGATGGCGCAGACAGAGATGGGGCTAAGAGGCAATTTAAGCTTGAGAATAGGCTCATAAGCAGGAGGGCACTTTCTTTCAAGGAAAATATACACAAAGATGAGAAAGGAGAAAAGACACCAAGGAGTCTGGTCGTATCATCACGGCGGGCTTTGATGGTCACATAAGGAGCGTGTGATGTAGGCATGTTTGAATACGATAGTGACAAGACTGGTACTGGTGTTTGGGAAGATAACTCTCAGCAATGTGGACTGAAATGGACTGAAGAAAAGGTGAGATGATGTGATAGAATACATAAAGGGTTATCAATTCCTCCATGGGGGCGCTGGTAGTTCAGGGGTAGAATTCCTGTCTTCCGTGTGGAAGACCTGGTTCAACTCCTGGCCAATGCACCTCACGTGCAGCCACCACCCTTCTGTCAGTAGAGGCTTTCATGCTACTGTGATGCTGAACAGTTTTCAGCAGAGCTTCCAGACTGAGAGACTAGGAAGAAAGGCCTGGTGACCTACTTCTGAAAATTAAAAAAAAAAATTAGCCAATGAAAACCCTATGGATCATAACGGTCTGATCTGCAGCTGATCATGGAGATGGCTCAGGACTAGAGAGTTTTTTGTTCTGTTGTTTGGAGGGTCACCATGAGTCAGGGGCCAACTCCATGGTAGCTAACAACAATAACAACACGGCAATGAGGAAAATAAATAAACTGTGGGAGCCCTCGAATTGAGCTTCAATGCTTAGGTGATGACTGGCGATGTGGAGAAAGTGGTTGGAGGTGAAAGAAGGTGTCGAGCTATTGGCCGCCTGTGATTGGGAGGGTAGTGGCACCATTACAGAAATAAGGAAGCAGATTTGGGAATGGAGATAATGAGTAGAATCTCCCAAATCTTAATTGGGAAATTTTCTTAATGTTTTACTCTAATATATATTGGTATGTTTTTAAAGCACATTTAATACCCCCTATTTTTTATTACAACTATATGTAGATAACTATTCCACAGTGATCTCAATCCCACCTCCAGGGCTGGGGAAGAAGTACTCCTCGTGGTGGAATTTATCCATGATTTCAAAAGCCAAACATTTCAGCACCCTCCTTAGAGACCCTCGGGACAGCCACGGTGCTGCTGATACCCCAGGAGCTGAGGTATCTTTAAGATTTTGATTCTCCTTGGAAATTGTTGTGCTTTAATTGTGAACTGTGAATGTAGCTTCAGTCACAAGGCTAACAAAAACCAGTTGCTGCTGAGTGGATTTGAACCCCTTCCCGCTGCCCTGCGCAACCTCCCACCCCCCCCCCCCGCACCTAACTGGGTCTTAAGCTTTGAAAGTCTCCAGTGCGTTGAGCAGGCTCAGGGCAGAGGACACAACCCCGCAAAGAACACAGCAACAATGTCTACAGCTTCTCCACAGCTCCTTCAGAATGTCTCCCTGACCCTGGGAAGCCTGGCTGCCGCAAGCTTTGTTTTCTGTAACAAAGTGAGGGACTTCTATGGAGTCAAAACACTCATGCCTTCTGCATTACACCCACTCCTTTGCTTCCTTATGCCTGGGAGGACTGAGACAAAGAGGTTTATAATAAACCTCATCCAATCCAAGAGCTACCACCCTGCAGCCCCCATGTAAAATAGGAAGTTACAGCTGGATACCCATTCAACGCCTTCTTACGAGCTTGTGGTTCCACACTGTTTTCCTGTTGAAGCATCTCCCTGCCTCCCAGCGGACATCATTCTCTGTCATGAAGTCATAGCGTATATTTACGCTTCGGTAACAAAGCGTTTCCATTTCCCCATCTGCAGAAAAACTGCTGGGACATGTTTCAAGGAGAATCCCTGTGGTTTATACAGCTGCATGTTGGACGTGAAAATCAGAGATAAGAAAGTGTTCTTTCATTCATATAACTTTTGAATTTTGATAAAGTGATAATTCTGAAGAATGATATTTTGAGGACGACTCATTATGAAATAAACATGGAGTGTCTTGAATAATATTAATCCCTGGAAGGCATTTTGAAATAATACTGTATAATTGTGGAGGGTACTACTATTGTTTCTTTGCAGATAAGGTTTCAGTAAAAACAATGACAACAACAAAAACTCTTTGAGGTATCAGTTTTAGAATTCCTGAATAACCTAAGCGGTTTTGTTCTTTTTCACACATCAAATCATTTAAAAAAAATATATAGATGAAGCTGGGGCTATGGTGCCTTTGAAATTCTTTCATAACTGATATTCCATTTTTTAAGTAAATATCCATTTATTCACAATATCTGATTATGAAAAGAGACCCTGAGTGGCAAACAGTTAAGTGCTCTGTTGCTAACCAAAAGGTTGGAAGTTCTAGGCCACCCAGAGGTACCATAGAAGAAAGGCCTGGCAATCTACCTCTGAAAATTCAGCCATTGAAAACCTTATGGAGTACAGCTCTACACTGACCCACATGAGTCTGTATGAGTTGGGCTCAACTCAATGGCAACTATTAACATTTTTACAATATTAAAAAGATTGGGGGTGCTATGAAATTCAGAGAAAGAATTTTGTGTTTTCAGCCCAGGCAGGCCAACATTTCCAAAATGAATGTGGGTGGAAGGTGCATGGTGTATAGAAACTATGCGACATTATAGAAAAAATGGTAACAGGAAAATAATACCTTTATATAATATGTAATATCTTTGTATATTAATATGAAATTTAATACATTTAAATAATATATGAATTAATATATTATGTAGTATATGCTTCAGTCATTTTCCATTTCCGTTTGAGTATTTATCTTTGCAGTCATATAAAACTATACAGTTTTCACCTTACTTAATAGCACAAGTCTTTTCCAAGCTGCTACGTAATCTTCATAAACTTTATTATTAATGGCTGCATACTATTCCATTGACCTCTTATTTTGAGATTACTCTTAATTTTTTTTAATATTATTATAAATATCTTCTCACACATAGACTCACACATAGACTTTTTATTATTTTGAAATACTCTTCTAGGAATTGACTAATTGGATCCAATAACTTGCATTTTGGCATTTCAGAGCACAGTATGAAACTATTTTCAAAAAGAATTGTTTCACCTTATACTGGTGGTAGCAAGGCATAGAGGAGCGCTGTCATTGAAAATTTTGCTCATTGAATAAATAAAAAAATACAGCTCTTTATTCTTCATTCCTTTGATTAATTACTAGGTTTGCCAGTTTCCCACATCTTGTCTACTATTTGTTCTTAACTGATAGTTCATAAACTGAAATCTTACTGAGAATGAAGATAAAATTAAGATAACGATTAAGATAACTAAGGTTACATAATTATGTATCTTTTCTTCTAATAGTAACTCTTTATCAAAATGGTATATTTTATTTTACTATTTTTACCAAACTTAACATATGTTAAAATAGATCATTCTTCATCTTTTTCATCTCTTCCTTGTTGTTTTCAAGCTTATACTTTTGGCTTCTTGTTCAGATATCTGATCCGTGTTCAGTTTATTTCTCACATTTCCATTTAAACTTGTATATGTAATGTTTCCTTAGGTGTATGTTATCTTATTTGGTGTATTTTTGCATCAACATTTCTTTTTTCTAAGCTCTTAATTTTGGTTAAACCAAATTGCCTAAATGTCTCCATTTATAGATTGAAATGTGTCCTCCCCCAAAATATGTGTTGAAGTTTCTGTGGATGTAATCCTGTTTGTAAATAGGGTTTTCTTTTTTATGTTAATGAGGTCATCCCAGAGTACAGTGGATTCTAAACCTAATCGCTTTCTGAGTTATAAGAAGAACAGAGTAGATACAGAGACACGCAGGGGAAGGATAGAGGCCAAGGAATGCCAAGGAATTCACGGGACTACCAGCAAGGAAGGACCCTCCTCCCCTAGAGTCTGTACTCTGATTTGGACGTCTAGCCTCCAAAACTGTGAGACAATAAATTCCTGTTCTCGAAAGCTACTCTCTTGTGGTATGTTTTGGTTATCGAAGCACTACATAGCTAAGACACTCCCTCTTTAATAATCATCGCCTTTCCCGTTGTTTTATGACAAGTAAAATTCAAATTTACCTGTTCTCTTTCAATGACTTGGTTATCTCTCTCTATCTCTTTTTTTCCTTTTAAATTGTTTTAATATCAGATGGAACTGATGACCCTCATGACTTACTTTTTAAGATAATCGCTAATATGATTATTTCTTACTTTAGATGAAATTGAGGATTAATGTGTTCTAAGAAAAATTAGTGGGAATTACATTGATTTTGAAATAAAACTGCACATTCATTTGGAAAGTGTTGAAGGGGTTGCAGTATGTACTTCTTTCACTTTGTTTTCTTCTTGGTTAACCACTACGCCACCTGGGTCTCCATAAAACTCTATAGCTTTTTTTTTTTCCTTTATATAGTTAATGAGTTAACATATACATGTCTTAAATCTCAGATCCACCACTTACGTTTTGTATAACCTAGGCAAATTTCTCAACCTATCTAGCTGAGCTTCTTTTTCTCACTGGTAGATTTCATGTGGTTTTTGAAAGTTTTAGTTTTGGAGCATCTAATATAATTTTCAACACCTTATAGGTTCTGCAGTTAGTGTTAGGCTCCTTAATATTTTCCTTAATAAATTATTACTAAATACTTGTGCATTTTGTTGTTGTGTTTAGGTATTTCAGCGTATGTTATACTAATATAATGTTGTTGGTTTTGGTTGGGTACGACTCGTCGTGACCTAATGTAAAACAGAATGAAATTCTGCCTGGTCTTTTGCCGTGTTCATGATCATTGGTATGTTTGAGTCCATTGTTGTGGTGTTTCCTAATATAATAATAATAAAAAAAATAGCTATCATTTATTAAATGCCTGATAAGTTCTAAACAATATGCTGGAAACTTTGCATGCTTCACTTCTCATTCGTGCACCAGCCATACAGTGTAGACGACTGCTGCTGTGTATGACGACCACTGATTTCTATTTCTGTTTTTATCAATTGAGTATTTTACGTTACCGAATTTTGTCATCTGCTGTCAGTCTCAGTCTCTTTAATTTTCTGTTCATAAAAAAATAACATCTGCAAATAATGATCTTTAGGATTTGCAAATTGAAATCATCTACACAACTTACTCTCTACGTTGACATCACTTTACGATTCCACTGCCTTCATCAACATAGCTAAATTATTTTAGGAAAATCTTGCCCAGAAAGATTCATTCCAGAATGTGTTTATTGTTCGTTGCAGGGAACTTCTGAAAGACTCATCAACTCTTCAAAAGAAAGCATGAAATGACAGGTTTTACACCCAGTGGTCTTTTCTGTGTCCACTAATTCTAAACTGTTAAACCAGTTGCCATCAAGTCGATTCCATCTCATAGCAACCCCATAGGACAGAGGAGAATTGCTCCACTGGATTTCTAAGGCTGTAATCTTCCACAATGCTCCGCTGCTATTCATAAGGTTTTCACCGGCTAATGCTTTCCAGAAGTAGACTGCTGGGTCCTTCTTCCTAGTCTGTCTTAGTCTGAAAGCTCAGCTGAAACCTGTCCTCCATGGGTGACCCTGCTGGTATCCCAATACCGGTGGCATAGCTTCCAGCTTCACAGCAACATGCAAGCCCGCAGGGTATGACAAACTGACAGACATGATATCCCACCTGAATTTAGAGATCATCTCAAGAATAGATTTGACGCATTGAACACTAGTGACCAAAGATCAGACGAGTTGTGGAATGACATCAAGGACATCATCCATGAAGAAAGCAAGAGGGCATTGAAAAGATAGGAAAGAAAGAAAAGACCAAGGTGGATGTCAGAGGAGACTCTGAAACTTGCTCTTGAGTGTCGAGCAGCTAAAGCAAAAGGAAGAATTGATGAAGTAAAAGAACTGAACAGAAGATTTCAAAGGGCAGCTCGAGAAGACAAAGTAAAGTATTATAATGACACGTGCAAAGAGCTGGAGATGGAAAACCAAAAGGGAAGAATATGCTCGGCGTTTCTTAAGCTGAAAGAACTGAAGAAAAAATTCAAGCCTCGAGTTGCAATAGTGAAGGATTCCATGGGGAAAATATTAAATGACACAGGAAGAATCAAAAGAAGATGGAAGGAATACACAGAGTCATTTTACCAAAAAGAATTAGTCAATATTCAACCATTTCAAGAGGTGGCATATGATCAGGAACCAATGGTACTGAAGGAAGAAGTCCAAGCTGCTCTGAAGGCACTGGCGAAAAACAAGGCTCCAGGAATTGATGGAATATCAATTGAGATGTTTCAACAAACAGATGAAACGCTGGAGGTGCTCACTTGTGTATGCCAAGAAATATGGAAGACAGCTTCCTGGCCAACTGACTGGAAGAGATCCATATTTATGCCTATTCCCAAGAAAGGTGATCCAACTGAATGTGGAAATTATAGAACAATATCATTAATATCACATATATATATCACACACAAGCAAAATTTTGCTGAAGATCATTCAAAAACAGCTGCAGCAGTATATTGACAGGGAACTGCCAGAAATTCAGGCAGGTTTCAGAAGAGGTTGTGGAACCAAGGATATCATTGCTGATGTCAGATGGATCCTGGCTGAAAGCAGAGAATACCAGAAGGATGTTTACCTGTGTTTTATTGACTATGCAAAGGCATTCGGCGGTGTGGATCATAACAAACTATGGATAACACTGCGAAGAATGGGAATTCCAGAACACTTACTTGTGCTCATGAGGAGACTTTACATAGATCAAGAGGCAGTTGTTCGGACAGAACAAGGGGATACTGATTAGTTTAAAGTCAGGAGAGGTGTGCGTCAAGGTTGTATTCTTTCACCATACCTATTTAATCTGTATGCTGAACAAATAATATGAGAAGCTGGACTATATGAAGAAGAACAGGGCATCAGGATTGGAGGAAGACTCAGTAACAACCTGCGTTATGCAGATGACACAACCTTGCTTGCTGAAAGTGAAGAGGACTTGAAGCACTTACTAATGAAGGTCAAAGACTACAGCCTTCAGTATGGATTGCACCTCAACATAAAAAAAAAAAAATCCTCACAACTGGACCAATGAGCAATATCATGATAAACGGAGAAAAGATTGAAGTTGTCAAGGATTTCATCTTACTTGGATCCACAATTAACAGCCATGGAAGCAGCAGTCAAGAAATCAAAAGACACATTGCCTTGGGCAAATCTGCTACAAAAGACCTCTTCAAAGTGCTGAAGAGCAAAGATGTCACCCTGAAGACAGGGTGTGCCTGACCCAAGCCATGGTATTTTCAAGCACATCCTTTGCATGTGAAAGCTGGACAATGAATAAGGAGGACTGAAGAAGAGTGGACGCCTTTGAATTGTGGTGTTGGAGAAGAACATTGAATATACCATGGACTGCCAAAAGAACGAACAAATCTCTCTTGGAAGAAATGCGGCAAGAATGCTCCTTAGAGGCAAGGATGGCGAGACTGGGTCTTAAAAACTTTGGACATGTTGTCAGGAAGGATCAGTCCCTGGAGAAGGACATCATGGTTGGCAGAGTACAGGGTCAGCGGAAAAGAGGAAGACCCTCACCGAGGTGGATAGATGCAGTGGCTGCGACAATGAGCTCAAGCATAACAACGATTGTAAGGATGGTGCAGAACCAGGCCATGTTTCGTTCTGTTGTGCATAGGGTCGCTATGAGTCAGAACCGACTCGACGGCACCTAACAACAACAACAATCTTCCACATCTTTCTCCAGTGGAGCTGTTAGTGGGTTCGAACCACTGATCTTTTGGTTAGCAGCTGAGTGCTTAACCACTGCTCCACCAGGGATCCTTACCCAATCCTAATCAAGCAGGTATTTAAAGACCTGCCTTAAGCAAGACTTCAGAACCTCATAAATATCTTGACCTTGTCCTTCATACTCTGAGATGTTGTACAGACTGTTTGAAGATAGTGCTCATGCTGACCAAAAAATAAAATCCAAACCCAGTGCCGTCGAGTCGATTCCGACTCATAGCAACCCTATAGGACAGAGTAGAACTGCCCCATAGAGTTTTCAAAGAGCATCTGGCAGAATCGAACTGCCAACCCTTTGGTTAGCAGCTGTAGCACTTAACCACTACGCCACCAGGGTTTCGCTTCGTCTAATCAGCAGGTTGTCTTGGTGATATTTTGAGGAGCCAACCCTCAACACGTTCTTTTTTTCCCAAGATTTGTATTTCTTTGTTATAATTTCTCATTTTATTACATTACCCAGAACTTTAAAATAATGTTAAAATGTGTTTAAATACTGTGAAGTTTTCACCATCGTTTTATTCCATGTTATGACTGGAATTTCACCAGCAAGTCCTCATAAAATCCAGTGTTGGCTGTTGGTTTGTAATGGAGTCTGTCTATGTTGTGTTGAGGTACACTTGCATTCCTTTGTGTGTGCGTGCATGAGCTTGTGTGCCTGTGTGTATGTTTACTAAAAGGATGTTAAAAATGAATGGGTGTTAAACTTTAACAAATTAATATTTGGCGTCTATGGAGATCATATATTTTCTTTTGACCTAATTGATATCTTCTATTGTTCTGCTTTGGAGCTCTGATGGCACAGTGGTTAAGAGCTATGGCTGCTAAACAAAAAGCCAGCAGTTTGAATCTACCAGCTGTTCCTTGGAAACCCATGGGGCAGTTCTCCTTTGTCCTATAGGGTCACTGTAAGTAGGAATCGGCTCCTTGGCAATGGGTATTATTCTGCAGGGCTGCATTACAGAGAAAAGCCTCCCCTAGTCACTGAATACAATTTATGTGTTGATATATTGGGGTTTTCATCTTTATTAATGAATGATGTCTTTTTTCTGATATACTTATGAGACCAAAGTTATGCTGCTTCCATAGCATGAACTAGGTACGTTCCTAGTATTTCCTATTCTTTAAAACAGTTTAAATAGTGTGAGGGTAGATTGATTAGGTCATCTTCCTTGGCAATGGTGGCCCTCTGTGATCCAAGGGCAATGTCAGGGTTCAAGACATGGTTTTGTTGTATTAGAAAAACTTCAGTTCCGCCAGTCAAATTCCAACCAATACTTAGCATTCACTACACATTCACTGTGGGCTGGAAACTGTGCTGGGCCTTTATACGTACCGTTAACAGGCTATTCTCACAGCAATCCTAGAACACAGATGCTCTGATTATCCCTGGTTTATAGATATGGACCACCATCCATCATATTTTACATGCCTCAGTCACTGTGAGAAGGACAAGCTCACAAATTACTCCTCATTGTAGATCCTTAACTGTGGAAGGCTTTGCACATCTAACCTGATTAGTTTTCCCAACTCTCCCCCACCACCTTTCACTGTGCTCTGTGGACAATAAAGCGCATCATCAGAAATGGCCTCTGTATCTTCACCTCCCTTCATTCCCTTCACCACGTTACTGTGACTCAGATTATGAGGAAGTTATCTTCTGCTTGTGCCGATTTTCTCAGAGAAACAGGATCTGCTGAGAAATACTGCAGAGAGTGAGAAGGGCTGAGAGGCTTTTTGAGTTTTGAGAAGAGAGAAGAATGTATCAGTTATCACAGAGTAGAAGTGAATTCACTTCACCTTTCTACTCTAATTTAAATCTGATTTTCCATGAGAGGATGGCTTCCTTTGCAGCACTCCCAAATCAGAGCTGTTTTTTCTCTGCCACATCCTACAAACCACCAGGCCTGGAGGCGTGCTGCCTGTTCTCTGTGCTCCTTGCTGTCATTTTTCAAACCGCTGTCTATTCTCCCTCTATGAAAACCTCACCTCTCTTGTAGCACATGCCATGACATTATATTATGTTCTACTGCTCCTTGTTACCCATATCTGTGGTCCTTTCTGCCCCAAACCCTTGTTCACTGAAGATTTAGTATGGGGCCCCAGGGTCTTTCTCTTCCTCACGACTTCTGTTATCATTCTTGGTGATTTCAACATCCACGTAATCTTGCTCTTCAGTCCCTTGACTTTTTTACCTTCAATATTCCTTTTCTCCAACCACCCCATCTGTCAGTTTGTTGTACTCTGGTGGCCTGTACGTTGCTATGATGATGTAAACTATGCCACCAGTATTTCAAATACCAGCAGGGTCACTCATGGTTGACCTGGAGGTTTCAGTGGAGCTTCCAGACTAAGGCAGTCCAGGAAGAAAGGCCTGGTGATCTACTTCCAAAACTCAGCCAATGAAAATGCTAATATTGTCCAATACAATGTTGGAACACAAGCCCCCAAGGTTGGGAGGCACTTAAAATGCACAGCGGCCACAACAATGGACTCCAGCATACTAACAATCACGAAAGATGGCAGAACTGGCCAAAATTCTGCTCTGTTTTATGTGAGGTTGCTGACTTGATGGCAGCTAGCAACAATTTTTTCTTCTTAGCCTTGTCATAACCAATCATGGCACTATTTTGTATCCTAATTCATAAGTCTGATCATCACCCTTGATTTTTCTAGAATACCTATTCTGCCAAATCTTGTATCTTACCTGGATTTCCCATTTACCGATGTCACTTTTTTAAAAACTTCAACTGATGTCACCTCTTTTGTGTCTTTGTGTCCCTCTTTATTCACTTTAGATTTATGGCCCATCAAAAAAAAGACTCCTTTGCACTGAGCATCATCTCCCTTATCTCTTTCTCTCCTCATTGCCTGGTAAAACCTAACTCTGATTACATCCAACACTTGGGCTATCCTAGACCTGTACCCAAGAGCTGAACGGGGCTGGAGAAAAATGCACAATCATGCTGATTGAGTTCACGTGCAACAAATGACCATACTCTTAAGTATGGTGGATATGGGTGCTGTGTGAAAATTATACATTTCTTTAGGAATTTCACTCCTCCACTCTGAGACTACTTACTGTTTCATATTTTCTTCTCTGTCCTTAAGCCTCAAATACCTCCTTAACCACATTCACTCTCAATAGATGACATGCTTCTTGTTTCACTGATAAAACAGACACAGTTAGAAGGCAGCATCCTCATCATGTCACCAGCAAACCTGTAAGTTACTGCATCTCTGGCTATGTACTGTCTTCCCTCTGCTCTGGTAATATTGTCCCTGAACCCATCACAGGCTGGGCTCTCTACTTATGGATTGGATCCCATTCTTTCACTTATTCAAAGATACTGCTTTTTAGTAACCCTCTCTATCTTCTGAACCATTAGTTTTTCCTTTTATACCTGATCTTTCCCATTAGTATACAGGCAAAATTCAAGATACTCAATGGGAAAAAAAGACTCTGACTCCATGCTCACTCCAATTTTCTCCTCCCATTTGTAGCAAAACTCTTTAAAATTCTACACTTGTTCTAGCTCTACTTCATCATAGGATACATTCATAAAGCTTTTTCGCAGCATTTATTTTATAAGTATAATTAATATGACATCTAAGAAGGCTTTATCACTTTCAGGAAATCCATAGTTTCTCTCCTGTTTGAATTCTCTGATTTATTCTGAAAAAATATTTCCTGAGAGAAGCTTTGACCACATTCATTGCATCTATTTTGTTTCCCTCCAGCATTAGCTGTATTTTCAAGATGAAGGCATCTTCCTAGTCACAACAGTTACAGAGAGTTGCTCCAGTATGAATTTTTGATGGGTAAAGAAGTTACAAATCAGATGACGTTTTCTTTTTTGTAATAGTACAAATATATGAGTTTTCTTTAGTATGAGTATGAGTTTATGGTGTCTAAATTTTTTTTTTTTTTTTTAATGTGCAGTAGTTAAGAGCTCGGCTGCTAACCAAAAGGTGGCAGTTGGAATCCACCAGCCGCTCCTTGGAAACCCTATGGGGTGGTCCTACTCTATCCTATACGGTTGCTATGAATTGGAATCGACTCAGCGACAACTGGTTTTTAATGAGATTTGAGGAGTACATAAAGGCCTTCTGACATCCAACATATATGCTGATAAGGTCGCCCTCATTTGTAAACTCAATGACGCAAAGTTCGATTTCCAAGAGCTCTTAAAGACTATAGGCTAGCTATTTTATAGAATGTTCCTCAATTTGGGCTTGTCAGAAATTTTTTCATTCTAAATTCAGGCTGTGAACTCCTAGACAGAATACTACATACATGGCCTTGTGTCATCCTCAGAGTAACACACCCAAAGGTGCATGATGTCCTTCTGTCCCTCTTTGGTGACATTCATTTTGATCACCTGGGCAAGGTGTTGTCTGGCTTCTCCAATGTGTAGTAACTATTTTCCCCTTTGTAACTAATAAGAAATCTGTGGTGAGATACTTGAAGACCATACAAATATCTTCTTCCTCAGCAAACTCCCCCCCCACCTGAATTTAGCATCTATTGATAATTCTTTCAACCCACAACTTCCTTACATATTTATCAGTTGGCATTATTCTATAAGGAAGGGTCATTCCTTTCTCCATCGTTTATCTATCTAGCCATCCATCCATCTATCTGTTTATCTTTCTATCATGAATTTATATACCTTAAAAAAAATTTTATTTTTATATCTTATTTATATCTTTTTATCATCATTTTATATATCTTACTTTATTATCAGGGGACTCAGAATGTACTTTAATCTCATTTTTCTTGATAGCATTGACATCCCTTGTTTTCTTTTTGTCAGCACTTGATTTTTACATCTTTGTCAAGCTTTTTGATTTTATTTTTTCTTTATTATTCTGTTTTAGGTGTGTAAGCATATCCAAGCCTATTGTTTTAAAAATGGTGAACATGTTCACTTTCCATCATTTACAATGATGTTCTGGAAAGTAGTAGAAATGCCTTGTAAGAATTGACAAATAATTCTTTTTTTAAAAATTGTACTTTAGATGAAGGTTTATAGAACAAACTGTCTTCTCGTTAAACAGTACACATATTGTTTTATGACCTTGGTTAACAACCCCATGACATGTCCACACTCTCCTTTCTCAATCTGGAGTTCCCTATGACCAGCTTTCCTGTCCCCTCCTGCCTTCTAGTCCTTACCCCTGGGCTGGTGTGCACCTTTGAGGACTTGACAAATACTTCTTATCTTCACATGGATGATTTAAAAAAATCATTGCAATTAAAGGGGACACTTGTTCATTCTACCTAAAATGTAAACATGGTAGGGATGAAAAACTGAATTTTGGAAGGTCATTGTCCAAAAAGCTCAGGTGTGGCAACTGAAGGACATCTTTTTGTACTCTTATCCCTAATGCAGACTAATGATGTTGGCCGTAAGGTTCTCCACTGAGCACTTCCACTGAGGGATAGGATAACCTTGACTAAATTATTTCCTCCTCATTTATCTATCTAGCTGTCTGACTATATGGTAAGTTGGATGATTTCTCAATTGTCACAGTGTTAATTAATTAATGTGAGTAAAAACAC
The DNA here is from genome assembly GCF_030014295.1 of Loxodonta africana. Classification (NCBI taxonomy): domain Eukaryota; kingdom Metazoa; phylum Chordata; class Mammalia; order Proboscidea; family Elephantidae; genus Loxodonta; species Loxodonta africana. The sequence continues at coordinate 48,970,790 of NC_087361.1, forward strand.
TTTATATTTTCATAGACAAAAGATTTTGAAAGCATTTAATACTATTGTGTGTTATCTTCTTATCCTTTAAGTAAAAGCTTAATTAGTGATTTTGAGAAGGAAGTGAGAAGCAATCAAGCACATTATGTTTTGGAAGACTGCGTCCTACTGCAGGAAAAATGCTTTTACCATAAGGTTCATTATGTTTCTTGCATTATTCAGTTCCAAGGGCAATGCATTTACTAAGAATGCAACACGCCGCTGTGATCAGCCAGTATAAATCGTGCCATGATAAAGTTTTAAAACCATGTTTCCGTGCACAAAATAGAAACCTCAAACCCAGGAAAACACAAAACCTCACAATAAAGTAGTGACATTTTATATTTTCTAATTGGGGCAGTTCTACTCTGTCCATTAGGGTTGCTACAAGTTGTAATCCACTCAGCAACACACAACAACATTCTAATTTTATTGAAGATTTAGACTTATAGAAAGGTGAAATAAAATATAAAATATTTTATAAAAATATTTTTAAACAATGGCAACCAAAAAAAAAAAAAAAAAAAAAAAGGAGAGAGAGAAAGCAGTTGCTGATATTACTCAGGTACAACCAAACAGACACTTCATGGGATTAGTTCTATTGATTCAAAGTCTTAGGGTCATGGCTTCATGGGACTATCCAGCCAATTGGCCCAACACTGATTTTGGAGTTTCTGTTCTACTCTCCAGTTCAATGAGTAGTACTTGGGGTCTTAAAAGCTTGTAGGTGGCCATCTAAGATACAACAATTGATCTGCATTAGCCTGGAGCAGCAGAGGAAGAAGGAGACCCAGGAGCTGGAGAAGGAACTGAACTGCAGGTCTAGCTGCCTCCATAAACTACTGCCTCCTATGCCATGAGATCAGAAGAAATGGATGGTGCCCGACTACCATTACTGAATGTTTTGATCAAGGACTCAATGGATAAATCCTGGTCAAAAAGGGGAAAATGTGGGGCAGAACTGAAAATTTCTTACAGAATCTAGACTTACTGAGCCCATGGATGCTGGAGAAACCCCCAAATCTGTTGTCCTGGGAATATTTTGGAAGCTCAAACTGAAACTATCCCCTGAAGTCATCTGCAAACTAAATAACAGTTTAGCTGAGTTAATAAAGAATGCTTGCCTTGAGCCCTGTAGTCTTTTAAAGAATTATCTATATCAGGTCAAACTGACAACAGTAACTCTAAAGCATAGTTGAGTAGTTTATGATACAGTTTATGTAAGTCAATGGTGGTAAAATAATATGGGGTGGGATAGTGAGAATGGTGACACAGTGTGAAGTATGGAACCACTGCCATTGAATTTTACATGTAGAAATAGTTGAATGGGGGTATGATCTGCTGTGTATATTTTCTCTGAAAATAAAATTAAAAAATTAAAAAAAATTTTAAACTTTTCTTTTAATTACATTTTCTTGATCAAACAAAAGTATATCTGGAATGTTACCTACAGAATGACCCTCCCCCTTCTCCCCATTAATGCCTTTCCAATATGGAAAGAAAGTAGAGTACAGTGAGGAGGATTAGGGTGCTGCAGGGAGGGGCACATTACAATCCTAACTAGGGTGATTGGGGTGAGCCTCATTCAAGAGGTGACCTTTGATCAAAGGCTTGAATTAAGTGAGGAAGTTAAGTGCTCCAGGCAAACCCCCAAGGTAGGAGGAGCGTGTCCTGTGTGTTCAGGGAACAGCAAATGAAGGAGTGTGACTGGGCCAGAGTGAGCAAGGGGAGAGGAGAAGGAAATGTGGTCAGAGAAATAAAACGATGGGCAGATTCATGCAGGGCTTTGGAGGCCCCTGTAAAGACTCTGTCTTTTTTAAAATTTTAATACATTTTTATTAATAAAATCTTTTAAACAATCTTTCCTAAGTTGTGCACAGAGTGAAATAAGTGAAGTTATATCAGAATTGTCATCTACTTGTCAATACTTTGCTATGCAGATTAGTCTCAAGGGAAAAATATTACTCAGAAAAAGGTTTACTGAGAAATTCTCAGGGCTGGAAAGACAATTCACTTTATTTCTATTTCATAGTATTTAACACTTTGGATCTCAGAAGTATATATTTTCATCAGGTTTTGCCATTTTCAGCAGATGCACAAGCAAGAGACACAAAAGTTCATGAGAGACTATTTAGGTAGACACACAATGTAAGGAAAAATTCAGAAAGTTAGAGGGTTTTTCTCTATGTGAAGAAACTGGTAGCATTCAATGGGAGAAAGCCATGAGAAAAAAAGTAAAAAAAAATTAGCATTAACATCTTTTAGTGGTAAAAGTATCAGAACTGTTCCTTTTCTGCATTTATGTCTCCCTAGATCTAAGCAAGTTTGCTGGCCTGTTTATATAGTATTCCTTCTTTGTAAGGCTCGTTAGTTTGGATTAAAAGGGGTAAAAAAGCTTTGGTTCTTACTCTAGGTGAGATGAGGAGCCACTGGAAGACTTTGAGCAGAGGAGTGATGAGACCTAGCAGCTCCTGTAAAAGGATCACTCTACTGCATGGTGGAAAAGCAGTTAGGACAGTATCACACTAATGGCAGTAAGAGCAGATGGTGGCTCCCACCAGGGGAGTATTATGATAAGTAATTAGATAACTGAATATATTTTGAAGGTGGAGGTGACAAATTTCCCTGGTAGAGTACATATGAGTTTGATAGGATCACTCCCAGGTGTTTGGTCTGAGCAACTGGAAGGATGGAGGTGCTGTCAGTTGAGATGGGGAAGGCCATGGATGGAGCAAGATTTTGATGGAGGAAGATCAAATGATTGTCTCATTGTCAAAGGAAAGGTTGGAGTCTACCCAGAGTGGCTCAGAAGAAAGGGCTGGAGATCTAATTCTGAAAGACCACAGACATGAAAACCTTACGGAGCACAGTTCCACTCTGACACATATGGGGTTGCAATGAGTCAGACTTGACTTGATGGCAACTTTTTTTTTTTTTTTTAATTACATATCCATGTGCAGATATTCAATAGGCAGTGAGGTGTATGAATCTGACATTCAGGAAAGAGGTTTGGGATGGAAATAGGTAATTAATACCCTAAGACTATATGATAAAACTAAAGAAGCAAGTATAGATACAGTATGGAAGAAGACACAAGACTTCATCCTAGGATGCTCCAATGTGAAGAGATTGGAGAAGAGGAAGAACCATCAAAAGAGGAATAGAAGAAATTGCCATTCTCATATTCATTTGAAATGTGCTCCCTTGAGTTGAAGATGACATGGAAAAAGGGGAGGAAGGAAGAACTACACAGGGCAGATTGCGTGTAGAAGGCAGCCTGTCCTGTTCCTATTCTAGAGAGGGTGATAGGACAGGAGTGTGGATGGGAAATCATTCTCCTACTGGTGTGCTAAATTTAGAACTTGCTTGACTGCCTTTTCTATGTCAAATTGTACATGTATAGATCAGCTTAGAAAGTACTATTGAAATCATATAATGAAACACAACACTTTATTGAGTCACATGCACTCAATGTATTTATATGCAGAATGTCTAGTGAGTTCTCAACAAAGACTTGCCACATTACTCATATATTACCTTTGCTCTTGGTTGGAAATTTTAATATTCTATTAAAGCTGTTCTCTTTTGCATAAAGGGGAGAGATCAGAGCTTTCTTCAATACTTTTTCTCAAGACAGATTTATCTATTAAATCAGATGCCAGGTTATTCAGACACATAATTTACAATTCTACACTTTCTCGAGAATTATTTGCCAGAATGTACTGGCATGGAGACACAGTGGGCGTGAAGTGTCTATCTTAACTCTGGGGCACTAGCAATTATAGTCTATGAGACAACCATTGAAAATACGAATATCTTCAAATATGAAATGGGTTTTATTACTTGTATCTAACCCATCACCAGTTGCCGTTGAGTCGATTCCAACTCATAGCGACTCTATAGGAGAGTAGAACTGCCTCATATGGTTTCCAAAGAGAGCATGGTGGGTTTGAACTGCCGACCTTTTGGTTAGCAGCCCTAGCTCTTAACCCTTACGCCAGCAGGGTTTCTAATGTAATCTTTAATCAAAGCTAGGGCTTCAATCTACATTTACTTAAAGATACTCCATAAACTTGGAGATTATTCCAGAGAGAGTCTTTAATATTTTCTGCTGGTTTCCAACATGAGAGTATAACTAACAACTCTAGCTCTTCCTTTAGGAGGCATAGTCAGTTTGCTCACTGGGAAAGGAGGAGATGGCGTTGATGTGCGTGGTCCTGACGACGCCCACCCGGGTCCCGCGGTTGTTCTTCATGCACATACAAATGCATATGGCGATTCCAGCAATGACTCCCATGATAAACACGATTCCAAACACAATGCCGGCGATGGCGGTGCCCCTAGAGAGGAAAAGCAAAGTGCTCTTACTGAAGAGGCTCCTAAGGATTCTTCAGTCTTTTCACTATATGACCACGTGGCAAATGTTTCTTTACAAATGTCCTCAGGTATAATTTTTTTTTTTAAGTAATTTCCTGACTTAGGTCAAGGAAGTGGTCTTCTGTATTTCAATATATAAGACAAAGTTGTAAGCCTTTAGGGAATTCACTTTCAGTACAGTTAGGCCATCATTCAGTTTCTGGTTTTAAAAATTAATGTGTTTATTCAGAGCACAATTCTACAGTTATGCTCTCTAAATAACAATAACTATTTTTTTTTTATTCTGCTGTGGAATGTTACGGTAGCCTAGCCAGTACTTAAACACCAAAGAATATATCTATTGGCCATTGACTATACGTAGTCAATGAAAACTCAACAAATGCTAAAATACGAAATACAATTTAACATTGATTCCTGATTAAAACTCTTCATTAAGTAGAACAAGAATGTTTCTTCCTTAACAAAACAAATTAAAGAAAACCAAATATCCTCTTTTACTATTATCCAGAGAACTGTTCTGACAAATTAGTATTCCCATTATATTTAAGAACAATGTAAATAAAACCTCTATTTCTATTCATGTTATTTTTTTCTCTAGAAAATTCTAGCTCATGTACAAAACCTTAAAAAGAAAAAAATTATTGCATGAAATAATTGTCGTTATAATTATTTGTAGATAATATGATTTGCAGGAGTCTTTTTTAAAATTTGTCTGCCATTTTGGAAAATAATGAGGAAACCTTTATTGAAATGTTAATTTTGACCAGGCAGTATCATTTATAGCAATGTTACCTAAGGAAATACAGCTCATGCGTGCAAAAGTAATATGACAAAGATGTCCATCAAAGTGTTGTTGCTAACAGAAAAATATCAAAAATATCCTAAATGTGTATAAAAGTGGGATGGCAAAGAAGAAAAAAAAAATGATCCATCCGTAGAAGGAATCCTATAAGATAATTAAGAAGGTTGAAGAGGTGTACGTGGGTTGAAGTGGAGCTTTCATAATATACAGTTAACTTAATAATATCACTACAAATGGAAAACCAAGTGTCAACAATACCAGTATTAAAGGGATAGCACTGCAGCAAAACTGTATTTTATGTATCAAATTTCTGAAAGTATATACAGGGGTCATCACATGAATATGGGAAAATAAAGAAAATTTTTCTTTCTAATTTATGTGCTCTCTAGAAGCAACCGTTTTCAACTCTCTCAGCTATTTCTTCTGGTACCTTCCTCCACATTTCTCAACAATATAGTTACATTTCTTTAAATTAAACATATCTATATTCTTTCTTGGCTTCTTCTTATATTATTTGAGAATTTAAATCTCAGACTAATTTTACCTTTGGTTAAATCAGTCATTTGACTTTTTTTTTTTAACTGTCGAACTAAAGCACTGTACCATAGCACAACTTTTCTTTTGAAGGAATAAGTTTATTTCCAGGTATTTTCATTTTTCCATAAACCTCTTGCTACCCTCCCTCCAAGTAATTCCTAGAAATCTTTCACACAATGATCATAACTTTTCCGAAACTCAGACACAATTAAAAAACACTTTATCAGTTGTTTTTTCCCGCATTCTCCCCCATAGCCTGCCAACTCTGGTGGACCCTCCGGAGTTGAGAGGTGTTCCTCTAGACCCATTGGTGGTCATCAGAGCTTCAGTTTTTAGACTCTGTTCTTGCTCTTTCTTGGTAAAATACACTGTGTGCCCAAGCACATCCTCAAATGGTTTGTTTTTTAAACAACTTTGCTGAGAGTTAATTTATATACCACACAATTCCACCATTTAAAGTATACAATTCAACAGTTTTTGGTATACTCACAGGTATATGAAACCACAACCACAGTCAATTCTAGAACATTTTCATCACCCCAAAGCTAAAGTCCATACACTTTATAGTGTTACGTTTTGCTCTCTTGGATGCAGTTTCTTCTTCTTTTTTTTTTTTTTAATGTTTTAGGTGAAAGTTTACATAGCAAATTAGGTTCCCATTTAAAAATTTTTATACAACTTGTTCCATGACATTGGTTGCATTTTTCACAGTGTGTCAGCATTCTCATTATTTCCATTCTGTTTGTTCTGTCTCCATTAATCTAGCTTCCCTGCACCTCCTTAGTATCTCATCTTTGTTTTAGGATAAATGTTGACTGATTGGTCTCATATAGTTGATTATTTAAGGGAGCACAGTATTCATGAATGATATTGTTTATTTCATACCCCAATCTAATATTTGGATGGAAGGTGGCCATGGGGAGTGGCTTCAGTTCCAAGTTCAAAGGGTATTTTAGGGTGATAGTCTCAGGGTTTCCTCTAGTCTCCGTTGGCCCAGTAAGTCTGGCCATTTTTACAATTTGAGTTTTATTCTACATTTTTCTCTCTTTCTATCAAAGGCCTTTTATTGTGTCCCTGGTCAGAACAATTTTATTGGTAGCTGGGTACCATCTAGTTCTTCTGATCTCAGGCGATATGAGGTCGTGGTGGTTCATACGGCCTATTACTCCTGTGGACCAGTTTCCTCTTTGAGTCTTTGGTTTCCTTCATTCTCTTTTGCTCTAGACAAGTAGAGATCAATAGTTGTGTCTTTGATAGCTGCTCACAAACTTTTAAGACCTGAAACAAGGGTGTGGAACATTATCTTCATGAACTATGTTGTGCCAATTGATCGAGTTGTCCCACTAGACTATGGTCCCAAGCCTTCAAACCCAGTAATCCAATCCCTTGAGGTATTTGGTTAGGTCTAGAAAGTACCCATAACTGTGCCTCCTATGTGGTTAATTATATATATGAATCCATATGCAATGCACGTAAACATGTATATACATATACTCACAGATACACCTGTATGTGTACAGCTATATACTCACATGTGCCTTCCTATACAGACAAAGGCATACATGTCTACCTACGCAATCATACACGTATTTTTTGGTTATTATTATTGTTGTTACAAAATTGTACGCTATAGCATTTATCCAAAAATTCCCCTTACTCTTGCATACTTAGTAGTGTCTTCATTTACCCTGGACAAGTTACGCATGCTTCACCCATATTGGGTATTGCCTTTCCCATCACCAAAAATAACAAGTGTCTACTATCTATAGGGCCACTAGGAGTCGGAATCACCTCAACGACAACGGGTTTAATGTTAATGGGTACTATCTAGAAAGCGATTTCCCCTGCTTCCTCCTCCCATCCCTGGTAACCATCAAAGAACATTGCTTTCTCTGTGTATACATATTCTTGACTTTTTATAAAAGTGAGACCATAAAATATTTGTCTTTTTCTGATTGGCTTATTTCACTCAGCATAATGCCCTCCAAATTCATCCATGCTATATTTCGAGAACTCCTCATATTATTCTTTATAGTTGCATAGTATTCCATTGTATGTATGTACCACAATTTGTTTATCCATTCATCTGTTGATGGGTACTTTCATTGTTTCTCTCTTTTTGCTATTGTGAATAAAGAACATGGGTGTGCATGTGTCTGTTCCTGTGATGGCTCTTATATCTCTAAAATATATACCTAGGAGTGGGATTGCTGGATCATATGGTATTTCTATTTCTAGCTTTTTGAGGAAGCATTGTATTGTTTTTCATAATGGTTGTACCATTTTACAATCCCACCAACAATGTTTAAGAGTTCCAATCCCCCCTACAACCTCACCAGCATTTGTTGTTTTCTGCTGTTTATTTTTTTAAATCATTGCCATTTTTGCAGATGTGAGATGGTTATCTCATTGTAGTTTTGAAGATCTCGAGCATCTTCTCATGTTTGTTAGAGACTTGAATGTCCTCTTTGGAGAAGTGTCTGTTCATGTTCTTTGCCCATTTTGTGACTGAATTGTTTATCTTTTTGTTGTTGAAGTTTTCTATATATTTTAGAGATTAGACCCTTATCAGACACGTCATTGCCAAAGATTTTTTCCCCGTCCGTAGATTCTCTTCTTTTTACCCTCTTGATAAAGTCTTTCGATGAGCATAAGTATTTAATCTTTAGGAGGTCCCAGTTATCTAATTTATCTTCTGTCATCCATGCATTTTTAGTTTTGTTTGATAGACTACTTATGCCAGAATTAGGTCCCCTAGTCTTCACCCTACGTTACTGTCCAGGAAATTTACAGTTTTTGCTGTAACATTTAAGTCTTTGATCCATTTTGAGTTAGTTTTTGTGCATGGTGTGAGGCTTGGATCCTTTTTTCATTTTTCTGCATATGGATATCTTGTTTTTCCAGTATCACTTGTTAAAGAGACTGTTTCTTCCCCATTGAATGGACTTTGGTCCTTTGTCAAAGATCAGTTGTTCATATATGGATGGATTTACATCTGGGTTCTCAATTTTATTCCATTTGTCTATGTATCTGTCATTCAACCAGCACTAGGCTGTTTTGATTACCGTGGCTGTATAGTAAGTTTTGAGACTGGGAAGTGAGAGGCCTCCTATTTTGTTTTTCTTCTTCAATATTCCTTTAGTTTTGGGGGCCCCTCCTTTCCATATAAAGTTGAGATTAGTTTTTCCATTTCATTAAAGAATTTTGTTGGGATTTGGATAAGGATTGCATTATATTTATAAATTACTTTTGGAAGTATTGATATCTTTATAATGTTAAATCTTCCAATCCATGAGCATGGAATGTTTTTCCATTTATGAAAGTCACTTTTAGTTGCTGGCAGTAGTGTTAGTTTTCCTTGTATAAGTCTTTTATGTCTCTGGTTAGGTTTATTCCTAGGTATTTTATCCTTTTGGGGGCTATTATAAATGGTATTTGTTTCTTAATTTCCTTTTCAGAGTTGTCCTTGCTAGTGTAGAGGAACCCAGCCGATTTTTGTATGTTGATCTTGTTCCTGACACTTTGCTGAATTCTTCTATTAGGTCCGTAACTTTCTTGTGGAGCTCTGGAATTTTCTATGTATAGGATCATGTCATCTGCAAATAAGAATAATTTTGCTTCTTCCTTTCCAATTTGAATATCCTTTATTTCCCTTTCTTGCCTTATTGCTGTAGCTAGAACTTTCAATACAATATTGAAAAAGAGTGGTGATAAAGTACATACATTCTTGCCTTGTTCCTGTTATCAAGGGTAATGCTTTTGAGAATAATACTGGCTGAGAATAACATTCGTTGTTAGTTTTGCATATATGCCTTTAATTATGTTGAGAAATTTCCCTTTTATTCCTATTTTGCTGAGTTTTTTTTTTTTTTAATCAGGAAAGTGTTCCTGTGATGACTCTTATATCTCTAAAATATATACCTAGGAGTGGGATTGCTGGATCATATGGTATTTCTATTTCCAGCTTTTTGAGGAAGGACCGTATTGTTTTTCATAATGGTTGTACCATTTTACAATCCCACCAACAATGTTTGAGTTCCAATCCCCCCTACAACCTCACCAGCATTTGTTGTTTTCTGCTGTTTATTTTTTTAAATCATTGCCATTTTTGCAGAGGTGAGGTGGTTATCTCATCGTAGTGCCTTTCTGTGTCAATTGAGACGATCATGTGATTCTTTTCCTTTGTTTTATTTATGTAGTGAATTACGTTGATTGATTTTCTTATGTTGAACCATCCTTGCATCCCTGGTATGAATTCCACTTGATCATGATGTATTATTTTTTTGATATGCTGTTGAATTCTGTTGGCTAGAATTTTGTTGAGAATTTTTATGTCTATATTCAGGAGGGATATTGGTCTGTAATTTTCCTTTTTAGTGGTGTTTTTTCCTGACTTTGGTATCAAGGTTACACTGGCTCCATAAAATGAACTAGGGAGTATTACTTTCTTTTCTATGTTCTGGGATAGTTTGAGCAAAACTGGTGTCAACTCTTACCTGGATGTTTGGTAAAATGCTCCAGTGAAACCATCTGGGCCAGGGCTTTTTTTTTGTTATTGGGAGTTTTTTCTTATGATATCTTTAATTTTTTCTTTTGTTATGGGTCTGTTCATATTTTCTACCTCTATTTGTGTTAGTTTAGGTAGGATGTGTGTTTCTAGAAATTTGTCCATTTCTTCTAGGTTTTCAAATTTGTTGGAGTACATCTTTTCATAATATTCTGTTATGATTCTTCTTATCTCAGTTGGTTCTGTGGTAATGCCACCTATCTCTTTCTTATTTGAGTTATTTGCATCTTCTCATTTTTTTTTCTTTGTCAGTTTGGTCATTGGTTTGTCAATTTTATTGATCCTCTCATAGAATCAACTTCTAGTTTTGTTGATTCTTTCTATTGTTTTTCTGTTTTCTATTTTATTTACTTCTGCTCTGATTTTTATTTCCTTTTTTTCTGGTGACTGTGGGCTTCTTATGCTGTTTCTTTTCTATGTGTTTGAGTTGTTGTTGTTAGGTGCTGTCAAGTCAGTTCTGACTCATAATGACCCTATGCACAACAGAACGAAACACTGTCTGGTCCTGTGCCATTCCCACAACTGTTGCTATGCCTCAACCCATTGTGGCAGTCACTGTGTCAGTCCATCTTGTTGAGGGTCTTCCTCTTATTTGCTGACCCTCTGAGTTATAGGAATAAGCTATTGATTTTGGTCCTTTCTTTGATGTGGTTTTTTTTTGATGTGTGCATTGATTGTTATAAATTCTCATCTGAGCACTGCTTTTGCTATATCCCAAAGTTATTGGTATGTTGTGTTTTCATTCTCATTTGATTCTAAGAATTTTTTAATTTCATTTTTAAATTTCTTCTATTACCCTATAGTTAAGGTATTATTTAGTTTCCATGTGCTTTATTTTTAACTTGTTCTTTCTGTTATTGATTTCTAATTTCATAGCATTATGATCAGAGAAGATGCTTTGTATTGTTTGAATGTTTTTTAATTAATTGAGGCTTGCTCTGTGGCCTAATATATGGTCTGTTCTGGAGAATGATCCATGTGTGTTGGAGAATAATGTTACTGTGCTGCTGTTGTGTGTTATGTTCTGTATATGTCCATAAATTCCAGTTGGTTGATTGTGTTATTTAGATCTTCTGTATCTTTCTAATTGTTCTGTCCATCATTGAAAGTGGTGTTAAAGTCTCCTGTTATTATTGTAGAACTGTCTACTTCTCTTTTCTTTTCCGTTAGCATTGGTTTTATGTATTTTGGAGTTCTGTCGTTGAGTGCATAAATATTTATTATGGTTATGTCCTCTTGGCGGATTGATCCTTTAATCATTATATAATGCCCTTCCTTGTCTCTAATAATGGGTTTTGACTCGCAGCCTATTTTATCAGAGATTATTATTGCCACTCCTGCTCTCTTGACTGTTTGCGTGATATATTTTTTCTTCATCTTTTGATTTTTAACCTACTTATGTCTTTGTGTCTAAGATGTGTCTCTTGTAGGCAACATTGATGGGTCATGCCTTTTTTTTTTTTTTTTTTTATCCATTCTGCCACTCTCTTGACTGGTGCATTTCAACCATTTGCATTCAGTGTGATTGTTGATAGGTATGAATTTACTGCTGCCACTTTGTTATGCTTTTTATTGTGATGTTAATGGTTTCTTTGTTCCACTTAATTTTCTGTGCTGAGTTCTTATGTATGGATTTTCTTTTTGTTTCATTTGTTGTTGATGATTTTATGTTTGCTGAATCTTTTTGATTTTCTTCTTTATTTCGTTGAGTAGATTTATTAATTTTCTTTGGGGTTATTTCAGAAATTTATCTTTCTCTTCCTAAGTTTAAAACATTCTGTTATATCTTGATATCAGCTTGACTTCACCATATGGAATTTCTATACCTACACCATCTATTCCTCCTTTTTGTTTTGAAGTTGTTATTATTTACAGATTGACATCTGAGGTTCCCTGTTTTTGCAACTTAATTTTACAGTTGAGAGTTCTTTGTCTGAGTTGGTGTCTGGTTGAAGTTCTCATGTGTCTTAATCTCAGGTTGTTGTCTGATGTTGTTGGTTCTCTGTCGAAGGACTCCCTTTAATATCTCTTCTAAGTCTGGTCTGGTTTTTACAATTTCTCTCAATTTCTGCTTAACTGGGAGTGTCCTAGTTTTGCTATCATATTTGAAGAGAATTTTGCTGGATATATGATTCTTGGTTGTCAATTCCTTTCTTTCAGGGTTTTACATATGTCATCCCACTGCCTTCTTGCTTGCACAGTTCCTGCTGAGAAACCAGAGCCTAGTCTTATTAGTGGCCCTTTGTAGGTGATACTTCATTTTTTATGAGATGCTCTCAGAATTATTTGTCTTTGGTTTTGGAAAGTTTGATTATGATATGTTTTGATGACTTTCTTTTGGGGTCGATCCTATATGGGGTTCACTGAGCTTCTTGGATGGAACCCTTTTTGTCTTTCATGATATTTAGGAAATTTTCTGTCAATAAATCATCAAAAATTCTCTCTGTGCTATTTTTTCCCCCCCTTTTTCTTCTGGAATTCCAATTATGTGTAAATTCTTCCTCTTGATAGTGTCCCACCTAACTCTTAGGCTTTCTTCATTTTTCCTTATTTTTTCCTCTGGTTGTTTTTCAAAAAGATTAGTGTCAAGGAATTTGTTCTCAATTTTTCTGATTATTTTCTCCCATTGCTTCAATTCTACGTCTATGTCCTTCCATTTATTTATTTATTTCTTATATTTTATTGTCAATTTTGTGAATTTCTAGTTGTTGTTTCATTATAGTTTCTAGTTATCTATTTATTTTTATTTATTTTGTCATTTTGTTTTTGTATTGCTTTACTGAATTCTTCTAGGGTTTGTGTTTTCCTAATCTTTTTGAGTTGCCCATATTTAATTCTTTTGAATTCCTTATCAGATACTTCCATTACCATTTCTTCCTCAGAAAGGTTTTTCTGCCCCTTTGTTTTGCTCACTTATTTGAGGCATCTTACCCTATTTGTTCTTATAATTTGTTATTGTCTGCTGTCTCCAAGGCATTAATGTGTTAATTTATTTATATATTTCTTTACTGCTTGTATGTATTTTTTTGTGTGTGTGTGTGCTGATTTTTTTTTTTTTGGAAATTGTTTTGATGTATCTGGAGTTTTGTTTCTTCTCTTTCTGTTTGGAATGTCTTTCTTCCTTCATATTATTTTAATTGTTATGGTTTTGCGGTTCTGGTCTGTGTGTGACTTTGGTGGTGTCTGTTGGCTGGGTGTCATTTCCTCCCTCTAGTGGGTATGGTGGGTCACAGCTATGTGTGAGTCCTCTGTGGTCAGGCTCGTATGTCTTCCTTACTAGGTTGAGTGGAGGTAGGAGAGTAGGTTCTTTTCCTGATATTGGGTGGCAAGTGTTGGGTGGACAGGGTCCCTCCACAGCCATTGTGGAACTGTGGGGTCCTTCCAGGTTGGTGCTAGCAGTTAGTGCATTCTCTGGAGGTCAGGGCAGGATGTCTCCGTATCCACTGTGAGGGAGTGCTACCCAAATGGATGGGGTAGGCTAGCTGCTCATGCACAAACTGGCATCTCAGTACACGGTGAGGTATCAAACAGTTTTATTACAAGTGCAGATGGCCTGCAGAAACTGTTTGGGTGTGTGATGTTGCAGCCAGGCAGACGTTGGATGTGGGCACCAGGATCTTCTGCTTGTTTGGCAGAGGTATAGATGGTGCCTGCCAGGATGTGACTGGAGTCGCTGATGAGGTGATGTTTTCTGTCTGTCTGGTCACTGGGGCGTGGGTGGAGGGAGTGCTCTCACAGGTGGCTGGGTTGGGCACTGTGTGTGTGCCACCGGTTGTCGGGTGGTTGGGCTGAGGGTGCAAGGGTCACTGGCCACCAGGTTGGTGGGCCAGGTTTGTGCACAGGGGTGCCCTGAGCCTCAGGGAGGGGCTGGTGGGCATGGCCAGGCTTTGGCCTACAGGTGTGAGTGCCTGTACTTTAGGAAGCGAGTGGTGGGTGTGACCAAGTGTGACCTGCCTGCACCTCAGGCAGGGGGTGGTGCACTTCAGCACATACCTCCTGTGCCTCAGGGATGAGTGATGGGCGTGGCTAGGCTTGCATACATCAGCTGGGGCTTCCTACATCTCAGGGAGGGGGTGTTGAGTGTGGCCCAGCTTGCACTTATCAGTGTGGCCCTCCTGTGTCACAAGGAGGGGGCGGTTGGAGTAGACAGGCTTTTGCCCTTCAGGGCAGGCCACCTGCTCCTCAGGGAGGGGTTGTGGGCATGGCTGGGCTTGCCTTCATCCTCTAGGGTCTCCTGCTACTCAGAGAGGGGTGGTGGGCATGGCCAGGCTTGAGTGGGTAAGTGCAAGCAGCCTGCCTCTGGGAGGGGGTAGTGGGTGAAGTCGAACTTGCTAGGGCAAGTGCAAGCAGATATGCCTCAGGAAGGGGGCAGAGGGTGTAGCTGTGCTTGTGTGTCAGTGCACAGGCCTCCTGTGGGGGGTCAGGGAGTGGGGGGGGGTAGGATTGGGCCAGGGCGACTTTGCCTCTTCAGCCTGCACCTCAGGGAACATACTAATGATGGCAGGTGGGGTGCCTGCCTGCACTGAGCTGATTCTGGGAAGGGGTGCTCTAGTTGTTACTGTGTGGGTTGACTTTTCACTGGTGGCTCCTGTGTAAATGGCTGGGTGCCTCCACTGACAAGCGTTCCCTGCACTAATACCTGTCTCCCTCCCTTCTGGCACTCACCTGCCCCTGTGTTTCTCACCTTTATTCCCCTGCAATTGTGCATCCTTGTTTACACTTTCTCCTTCTAAGGCTCAGATAGGAACCCTGGTGGCGCTGTGGCTGCTAACCCAAAGGTCGGCAGTTCGAATCCACCAGGCTCAGATGGCTCTGTCTGCTTCTCTTGCTCTACAGGCGCTTCCCCATGGTTCCCCGATTTCAAAGCTAGACCACCCCACGCTTCCCCCTCTTAGGGGTGCCCATCCCTGGCTGCATTCTGTCCTACCTTGTTGTTTCTTTCTAGGGTTGTTTGCACAGAATCTCTGCCACCAGCTGTGCTTTCTTTGGAGTTGCTTTTCTGGGTTCCTCAGCCCCATCGTTCTTTGATGCCAAACCCAAGTGACCACACTACTCCCTGTTGGCAGGCAGGGTGCAGCGGTCGATCCGAGAATCTCTTGTTTTCCTGCTGGCATTGTTTTCTCTCTCCTTCCAATCGGTGATTAGCCTGTTTATTCAACTCTGTTTGATGCTCTGGGATTGGAGGCCATTTAATGTGTCTGTTTTACATATTTCACAAGTCTTTGTTGTCAGGGGGTTGTTACAGTGCCTGTATCTAAGATACCATATTGATTGAAAGTCTCTTATTTCTGATGATACTAAAGATTTTTTTTTTTTTTTCTGAAACTTTCCCTATTCTCCGTATTTCTTCTGTCTCTTCTAGGTTCCTCTTTATCGTTTATTTGGATCTCTCTCGTGTTTGAAATTTTCCTCAAATGTCCAGTGGTCCTTGAATATCCTCCTACTAAAAAAAGAGACACTAAAAAGCTGTCTGGAAGGTCAGGGCGCAGAGCTAGAATTTCAGAGGTGAAATCCACTGTGGAGGGCACCCCGAGGTAAGCTCTCATAGATGTTTTCTTTGGGACTGTTCATTTTTTTCCATAAAACAACCCTCCGATTTCTCACTTGGGAACCCTGAGCCTGTCTGCCAGTGTCTTGAGGCCTGGAGTTTTACTGGGAAAGATATGAACTTTTCCCAAATCCTTGTGCTTTCAGTTCAGAGCCTGATTTTTTGATCTCCCCTGACTTAAAAATTTCAGGTTTAAGTCTTCAGAAACAAAATCTTTGTGATTTGAAGGCATGACCTCTGAAGCTAGGCTGCCTGAGTTCCAGTAGTAGCTGGGTAACCTTGAGCAAGTCGCTTGATCTCTCTGTGCCTCAGTTTTCTCATGAAATGAAGGTCAGCTTGGTGTCTACTTGACCCTCCTTCCAAATTTCATGCCATGCAGTACTGGTGCCCATGGACCTATTTACGGGATAAGCATGTTTTTATTCTCCGTGGTATCTGAGCGTCTATCCTATATCTCTCTAGGACAGGTCCATAATCTCTCATCCAAATCTTTTGGGACAAAACGTGTCTCGTAAATCAGGAATTTTCAGACTGTGAACAGGGGAAAACGGTGCATACCGTATATATTGTATGACATTCCCAGGGGTACCTGGGATGGCACCCTGTGCACAAACACTTTCACATTTCTGCAGTAAAGGTTGGAATTTTAACACCAAGTGGATTAAATAGAGGCTAGGAAAAAAGCTCCAGGTTCATTTAAGTCCAGTCTTGTCATTGAGTTATATAAAACCAGGACTAGATTACAGCACGTGGGGGCCGTAAACACTGATAGTCTGTGGTGCCTCTTTCTCTGTTTACTCACGCATTTGAATGGGATAGGTGAATTATACATATACATGTATATGTATAAGCCCTGGTGGTGTAGTGGTTAAGAGCTCGGTTGCTAAAGAAAAGGTTGGCAGTTTGAATCCATTGGGTGCTCTTTGGGACAGTTCTATGCTATCCTATAGGGTAGCTATAAGTTGGAATAGGCTCGACGGCACCCAACAACAACAGCATGTATATATAAATGTATATGTACATATATGTATGTGTGTATGTATTCTAGCTATCCATGATGTAACTTCTTTTTAAACACGACTATGACTTTTTTTTTTTTAACATTAGCGATGGAACACAAACATGGTGTATGCCAATTTAGTAAAATGAGATGAACTGGATTATAAAATTTTTAATGGGGTACTAAGATTTTTACTGTATATCACATTTTCTACAACTATTCCACATATCCTACAACAAAGAAAAAGAGTCAGTAAGCTTAGTTGTTTCAACAATCAACGTAAAATTATACTGCTCTCCCACAATGAAAAATTGACTTTCGCCGATTTTGCTTTAAACAGTTCATACTTCAGTTTTCATGCTTGCTTCATAATAAATGCTATAATTATAAATGAACAAAGATGTCATATAAGAAAATTTAATTATCAGATAACAAATATTACTATATTTTATTTTTAGATAGGTCTTTCATCTCTAACATGTTATAATTAAAAACATTTCTTTCTGTTCATTGCTCTTACAAATTCTTCAATGATTTCATCACAATTAAGCTGCTGAACAATATCTACTTCCACATGGAATAAAGATAATGAATCAAGTGTAGCACCAAAAGGTGGTATTCAAGCCCACCCAGAGGCACCTGGGAAGACAAGACTGGTGATCTACTCCTCAAAGGTCACAGGCTTGAAAACCCCGTGGAGCAGTTACACTCTGCACACGTGGGGTCGCCATGAGCAGGAATCAACTTGACTTGACGGCAACCGACAACAACGACAACATTTGTATTTTTCAGAGGATATTTTCTCTCTAAGACTTTTCCCCATTCAGTTCAAAAAAACAGAATACCATTAAAAATTCCAAGAGACTCCTTTAAAATATTCCTACATACATTTTCACTTTGTCGTTAAATTCTGAAGGCAGAGTATGAAGCATATTTGGATGTGCTGCTATTAGTAATAAAAGAGTGACAGCTTCTAGTGACTTAATACATAAATCTTTTCAAGAAAAAAGATCTATCGGAGGAAATCTTTTGAAACAAGAAAACTAAAAATAATCTGGAAACTTCCTTTTTATGATAATTTTCAGGTCTAAGTAAGATTAGAGGGCTTAATTTATGTTCCAGAAATAATCAAGGGCCCAACTATTCAGGCACACAGAGCTTCCGTAGTGTGGGTTAGGAAAGCTGTTAAGATATCAAATTGGGATGTATTTATATTCATTAATTCCTGTTTTAAACGGAGGAAAGAAGAAAATTAGTCACATTTTGTTTCCTTGTTGGCAGTTCAGGCAAAAGTGCCTGCTCTTGAGGTCAATAATGAGGTTCCAACTAATGTATTAAATGAGCTTTTTTGATTAAATCATGATATTGGTGTCCTTGATCCTTTGATACCCATTAGCAATTGCAAATTAGTTATTTAAGAAATGGCAAGTATAAAAGTTACAGCATTATTTACTCTGTTATTAATTTAAAGAAACAACGAACAAATCTGAATCTTCCTGCATATGAATAATTTGGTTTAGTCAGCTGTTACAAAGAGAGAGGTTATTAATTTGAGAAATTTGGCAACATAAAAATTAAAAAAAAAATTAGGTAATTTTTTTTTAATAACGTTTTGCAGGGTTTGCATAATTTACTTTTTAAATTTTTATTTTGAAATCATTATAGAGAAACAAGAAGTTGTAAAAATAGCACAGAGAGGTCCCACATACCCTTCACCCAATTTCCCTCCATGGTTATGTCTTAGATGACTAAAACAATATCAAAACTAGGAAATTGATACTGGTATAAAGTATGTGTACAGTTTTATGTCATTTCTATAATGTGTAGATGTACGTAACCACCACTGTAAGCAAGGGAGAAACTGTTGTGCCACCACGAATATTTCCCTTTGCTCTATCCCTTTAGCCACCACCTCTCTGCCAGTTGCCCGTACTGTGATGGCTTGTGTATTGCTGTGATGCTGGAAGTTGTGCCACTGGTCTTTCAAATACCAGCAGGGTCACCCTTGGTGGACAGGTTTCAGCAGAGCTTCCCCACTAAGACAGACCAGGAAGAAAAATCTGGTGATCTACTTCTAAAACTTAGCCATAGAAAACCCTATGGATTACAACAGAATATGTCCAATATAATGCTGGAAGATGAGCCCCCTAGGTTGGAAGGCACTGAAAATACACAGTGGCCTCAACAGTGGACTCAAGCACAGCAACAATCATGAAGATAGTGCAGAACTGGGCAACGTTTCATTCCATTATACACTAGGTTGCCATGAGTCAGAGCCAACTTGATGGCAACTAACAACAATAATAAGCAAATTATTCTTTATGATTATTCGTTATAGCGAATGCTTCTTTAGGCAATTTAGTCCAAGAGTGGGCAAACCAAGGCCATGGGTCAAAGGTGGTCCATTAGTTGTTTTTTGTAAATAGTTTTATAGGAACAAAGCCACACCTATTTGTCTACATGTTGTCTGCGACTGCTTTAAAAGGTTCCTGGGTGGCATAAATGGTTTATGCTTGACTCCTAATCTAGGGTTTGGTAATTTGAACCCACTGAGCAGCACCATGGAAGAAAGGCCTGGTGATCTACTTCTATAAAGATTGCTTTCATGCTTTGTTGGCAAAGCTGAATGGCTGCGAGAGAAACCGCATGGTCCACAAAGCCTAAAATATTTATTATCTAGCATTTGACAGAAAAAGTATACTGACCCTTGATTTAATTCATATGTGAATAAACTAATGTTGCTTTTCCCTTGGTAAATTTCTCTAAAAAATTATGCCACTAATGATAGCATAACAAAAGAAACAATAGCACAGGTAGGTCAACGTGTACTGAAAATCTAACATTTCATGGCATTTTGGAAACTCTTTTAATTCCATTTATTAAAAATGTGTAACATTTGCTAGATTTGATTATTACTTCAAATCTCCAACCTTTTGGTTAGCAGCCATTTATACCACCCAGGGACTCCCTCCCAATAAAGTAGGAAAATATAAAAAAAGGTCATAGATTTATTTGATGACATATAACAAAACAGAAAAATTATAAAAAATATTTGTTAGAAGACACTTTTCACACTGCCATAACAGCTTCTAAGAGGCGCATAAAAATGCAGTACAACTTTCAGAAGGGTAAGTTCTCGAAAAAGTGAACACAATTTCTAAATAATAAATTTAAAACGAGTTTAACACTGTAAAAATAAATTACAAGTGAAGCAAAAGCGTTTTTATCTTTTTAGGAAAGAAAGGAACATTAAGTAATCTTATTTATTTATGAAAATTCATGTATGATGAGCTTAAGCAATGAAAAAAATCCCATTCTAACTGCAGGCTGAAAAGAAAATGCACTCATGAGAAGAATAAAATTTGGCAAAATTCTTCATCAAACTATTCCATGTCCTCAGTAATCTCTTCTTTTGGCCAATGTATTAAAATGTTATGATACTTCTGTTCTTAATTTTTTAAAAGCAACATTTTATTCCAAACTTATTGGCAATTTATAAAGTATATAACTTAGTTAAACTATGCCTTGCTTAATTTTCAAATGAGGCATTTTTCTCTCTGTTGCTTTAATAAATCATTATAGGACAGTGAGAATAGAAAAATAAACTCAGTGGACTGTGGTTTTCAATATTAAGAATAAGGCTTTATTTCTATACTCCTATTAATAACAATTGCTGTCGAGTTGATTCTAACTTAGAGCGACCCTATAGGACAGGATTTCCAAGGAGCGGCTGGTGGATTTGAACTGCTGACCATTGGTTAGCAGCTGAGTGCTTAATCACTGCATCACCAGGGCTCCATTAATAACAATAGGAATCCTGAACTAGCAGTCTATATATTAAATAAGAGAACTGTAATTTTTACACAAATAATGTGCGCCTTCTATGTTTGTTTGCCAACTGAGCCCTCCCCTCTCGAGGTATTTTCGTCAGAGCACTATGCTAATTTTTTTTTCTTTTTACAGCAACATGTAAAAAAAAATTGAAATAGCTATAATTACTAAACATTTTCCCTATTTCATGTGTATAATGCTTATGGAGCTTAAACGTAGTGACCCATATGATTTTCCTAATAAATCTATATGACTTGTCAAAAAATACTATAAAATCGAAGTATGCCGAAGATACTCATTTTACGTTCCTACATTCTAGTCCCTCCTTTTTATAACTTCACTTAATATGTCCTCTTTCTTGGGACTTTACAGGTAACTTCTCTCTGTTATCTTCAGAATAAGGAAATTGGAAAGTAATGTCTTTCTGAAGAAATACTGACAGTTGCCTACCTCCATATTTGTTCTCTGTTTTCCTTAAAGAACTCTTGATGGTTAAGTAGGTATTTAGACACCTGAAATAAATAGACATCTTCTAGGTATCCTTAAAAGTAGTCTTTCGTGTGATAGAGCTCTGGAAAATAAATTTTAAGGGGAAGTTTTTTATAGCATCTCTCAGGAAACTTCCTTAAAATGTGACCGGAACAGGCTTATTGCCCGTTTCTTCATCTAATCCTCCATCCTGTTTTCTGAGATCTGTGTGTGATAACTGAGCTCTAGTCTCTGCATTGGGTCATGAGGACAAGGCCATATTTTAGAGATGGAGGAGGGATGAGTTTGATGTGTGAATTCCCAATACCTACATTTCGTTGTTGTTATGTGCTGTCAAGTCAGTTTGGATTTATAGCGACCCTATTGGACAGAGTAGAACTGCCTCACAGGGTTTCCAAGGAGCAGCTGGTGGATTTGAACTGCTGACCTTTTGGTTAACAGCCAAGGTCTTAACAATTGAGCCACCAGGGCTCCAAATACCTACATAGAGATGGTATATCAGTCCTGAGTTCCCATCTTTGGATTTTCTTTTCATGACAGAAAAATAAACTAGTTATTTTAATCCGTGTGTTGATATACTGCACCATCTAGTCTTACCTGATATAACTCCTTTGCCAAGATCATCACACAGTGTAAACAAAAAGAAATCTTCAAGATAGAAATCGCAGTTTTAAGGAGCATAAGGTACTCTGAGATTTCCCTAGAAGAGTTCTCCCCAAATATACCAGAACCAAGAACGTATGAGTCTGCATCCAAATTCTACTATTAAACTAGGATCATTCATCTTGCTGTCATTGTTGTCGTTAGGTGCCATCAAGTTGATTCTGACTCATAATGACCCTACGCACTATAGAACAAAACACTGGCCAGTCCTGTGCCATCCTCACAATTGTTGCTATGCTTCGCCCGTTGTTGCCGCCACTGCATCAGTCCATCTTGTTGAGGGTCCTCCTCTTTTTTGCTGAACCTCTACCTTACCAAGCATGATGTCCTTCTCCAGGGACTGATCCCTCCTGATAAAATGTCCGAAGTACGCTAGACCAAGTCTTGCCACGCTTGCTTCCAAGGAGCACTCTGGTCATACTTCTTCCAAGACAGGTTTGTTCGTTCTTTTGGCAGTCTATGGTCAATTCAACATTCTTTGCCAACACTACAGTTTAAAGGCGTCAATTCTTCTTCTGTCTTCCTTATTCTTCGTCCAGCTTTCACAAGCATGTGAGGCAACTGAAAATACTGCGGCTTCGGTCAGGTGCACCTTAGCCCTCAAGGTGACGTTTTTGTTTTTCAACACTTTAAAGAGGTCTTACTTTGAATTAAATTTTATGACCCAGTGAGAGACCTTCAAAAAAATCTCTGCATTACCCAGACTTCAAAACAGTATACAAAAGGAGGATAAAAAAATGGTCTTGAATGTGTTGTGAATCGTAGGGTGACCTATATAATAACACTTTATCACTATTCACTGGTAAATGATTTGATTGATGAAGGAAGCAAGAATAATTCAAGCCAAAAGGTACCCTTTGAGAACTGGTTGGTTTGCACTTATCTTCACTGATCAAATTTACTGAACAAGAGCCAGGTTGCTACCTGATTTTATGCCAACACATACTCATAAAGTGAGTTCAAGGAACATCAAGTGCTCATGATTAAATAATAGTAATATTAATAATGGCAATTGAATGTTCTTTTCCACTTTGCTATATGGTTTCATATATATAATAGAGAGCTAGATTTCATTTTTACTTAGGGAAATGCGAATGTAAGCAAAGATTCCTCCAACTTTATTATTGGATATGTTCTGTTTACTGTGTGAATTCCAAATGCTATTATTCAATTAGCTGTCACAGTAGCTTTGAGGTTGCTCAACAGAACATACTGTATGCTAAAATCTAAATGTAGTAATTCGTAGTTACAGAAGTTTCTAGAACCTTTTGTTACAGACATGAAAGTGATTCATTTTATTGCTTCTCTCACAGCAACATTTGTAAAAGTAGTAGTGACCCACACTTAGATAGATTTAATTTTCAAGTTGCCTTAGTTTCTTAGTGCTGCTGTAACAGAAATACTACTAGTGGTGGCTTTAGTGAACAGAAATTTATTTTCTCACAGTTTAGGAGGCTAGAAGTCCAAAGTCAGGGCACTGGCTTTAGAGGGAGGCTCTCTCTCTGTCAGCTCTGGGGCAAAAACGTTGTCTCTTTCAGCTTCTGAATTTCTGAACTTAGAAATATAAACATAGATGTACGTGAAGAATGTGGTAAACAGTCTCTTGGGATGAGTCAGTTAATCGGTGTAACGTTCGTAAAGATAATGTTCTACATGCTAGTTTGGTGAGTAGCATCTGGGGTCTTCAAAGCATGCAAGCAGCCATCTAAGACACAACTATTGGTCTCTACTCGTCTGGAACAAAAGAGAATGAAGGAAACCAAAGACTCAAAGAAGAAACTAGTCCATAGGACAAATAGCCCACAGGATCCACGCCTCTTCTAGCCCGAGACCAGGACTAGATGGTGCCCAGCTGCCACTACAGACCATTCTGACCATGGATACAATCGAAGGTCCCAGATAGAATGGAAGAAAAATGTAGAACAAAATTCAAACTCCTAAAAAAGGCCAGACTTACTGGACCAACAGAGACTAGAGGAACCCCTGAGGCTATCACTCTTTGAACGTGGAACTGAAGCTACTCTTGGTGGTCATCTTTCATCCAAATAATACATTGGCTTACAAAATAAACAGTATCACCTGTGAGTAATGTACTTCCTTAAACAAAATCAACTATATGAGACCAAAGAGCAAGCATTTACCCAAAAGCAAAGATGTAACAGCAAAGAGGGTAAGGGAAGCTAGATGAGTGGTAACAGAACAAACTGAATGGAAATAAGAATGTTGACACATTGTGAAAACTGTAACCAATGTCACAGAACAATTTGTATAAAAACTGTTAAATGAGAACCTAATTTGCTGTGTAAACTTTCATCTAAAACACAACAAAACACTAAAAGAAATAAATAAGAGTATGGTAAACAACCTTTCCATTAAATCGACTTTGACCAGGCTGCGATAAAGGAAGATATAACAGTCAATCTCTGTAAACTAGCCTGAAGGTGTAAGTTTTAACAACCTCCCTAATCTCTAACCTTGAAGAAAAGATTTATCATTCGCCTAATCTCTAACTCTGGAGAAAAGACATATGTCCACTGGTTTTATTATTTGGAGCCAAGGTGACAAACTCTAAAGTTCTTCCCACTCACTGAGAGAAAGCAGAGGCAAATACTGAGAGCCTGCTGAGATTCTGCCCACTGCTGCCAACCTCAGACCCTAGCTACGAGGGATCTCCATTGAGTCCCAGCTATGGCTGAACCTTCTTCCTGAGACCTCGCGTTAAAAGTAAACACCTAAAGTCTAAAGATTTGGACTCTAACCATTGAACTAACATTATAATTGTAAATTGTGATTCTCTGGCTCTAAATGAATATTGTGAGGTCTTACCTGGCAGTAAACTAAATGAGCTTATACATGCCAAACCTGAGTATCTCTCTATTAATTTTCTAAGATAAAATCCTACATGACACTAGGATATAAATAGGATGATACATGGTTCTTGCCTTCAACAATTTTAGAACCACATCCAGGATAGTAAAACAAGAGAGAGATTTTGAAGGTCAGCTCTCTCCAGGCATAGAAGACTAAGACAAGAAAACAATTAAAAATTTTGATCATATTCAACAAAAGAGAACTCTATTTTTAAAATAATAGTAAGTATAATAAACTAAAGAGAATAACAATGCTTTCTCAATATTCTTTCTTGTTTTATTTGTTTTGTTAGTGCCATCGTGTCTGTGCCAACTGATGGCAACCCCATATACAACAGAGCAAAATGCTGCCCATACTGGCACCATCTTCATGATCCCTTGTATGCTTGAGTCCATTGTTTGGCCACTATGCATTCTGAGTGTTTTCCAACCTACGGGGCTCATCTTCTATCACTATATTGGACAGTATTCAGTTGTGATTCATGAAGTTTTAATTGGTTAATTTTTCAAAGTAGATTGCAAGGCCTTTTTTCCTAGTGTGCCTTAGTCTGGAAACTCCATTGAAACCTGCCCACCATGGGTGACCCTGATGGTATTTGAAATACTGGTGGCACAGCTTCCAACATCATAGCAACATGCGAGCCACCACAGTTTGACAAGCTGACAGACAGGTGGTGGAATCTCCTTCTTAGTTGCATATGAAGAGTTTTTTGACCCAGAGGGTGCTTTTGTGAAATTGAATTCAACCTACTTGTTTCTCAGGCGAGAAAACCAAATCAGAATTTGAATAAAATAGTTGCCTAAGATCTTCTTGCTAGTTTCACGCGTGGGTCAAGAATGCCCATAGTTCCACTACAGACCTGTTTATATTTCAAGAGACTGCCTTGCTCTCATTCTTTCATCCATGCAACCAACGTTTATGGTGTCTCTTTGCTAAGCCAGACACGCTACTAAACACTAGGACTATAAAGACAAAAAGAGTCTAGTTAGGAAGTGGAGAAAGAGAAGAGAGAAAGGATTTCTGGAAGGTTTGGGAGACTGAAGCTCTGAGACCTAGTAACTGATTGAATTGGGAAGCAGTGAGAAGCAGGATGCAGAATGTTTTCCATGTGGGCGTCTGCCACATGCTGCACGATAAACCATGAAAATGTGTAGAAATAAAAAATAAATGAAACATGCAGTCAGAAACTAGATTTAAATACATACAGCCACTGCACACAGGTTCTCCTAGCTTCCAAACCTACAAAATGCTCCATAACATGTAGACATAATACTCGCATTTGTAATGCCTTGGCACAGTCTGCCTGTTAAAGTAACCTTTGCTAAAACTTCCCACTGAGCTAACTACCTTCATTTACTTATAGTCATCACTTTAGACTGGGCTTTCTTTCTTTTTTTTTAATCATGTTTTTAATGGGAAAGAAAAATCACAAATCTTTTTTTCCTTTTTTTTTTTTACAGTGACTATATGTATTTCTGGAGCCCTGGTGGCACAGTGAAGAGCTTAGCTGCTAACCAAAAGGTCAGTAGTTTGACTCCACCAGCCACTCCTTGGAAAACCTATGGGGCAGTTCTACTCTGTTCTATAGGGTTGCTATGAGTCTGAATCGACTCGGCGGCAACAAGTTTGGTTTTTCTTTTTTTTATATGTATTTCTATTGAAAGCTCATTTGTTGAGATTTAAGCCTTGAAAAGGACTTAAGAAACTGAATCTCATTATGAAAAATTAGAGTAATCCGTGTTCTTTTCCATCCAGTCCAGGATGAAGAGCTTCAGATAAATATGGAGGCTCACACAGTTACTGGTCTAGCAGAACAGCAGCCACCTTCCAGGCCTAGACATTAAAGGATTTAAAAAGGTTACCTAGGACTGTTGGAGGTTGTCAACTTTTCCAAATTAACCACCGAAGCAGGCAACAGGCCTTGATGGTGTAAAGGACTCTTGGCAGTCAGTAAGCCTATGTGTTGCCTAACCTAATGCTTTCTCAAGTGGCTCTGCCCAATGTTTGATTATACATTACAAATTGGCCTGCCCACCCAAACAACTACAATTCTCTTCCTAGACCCTAGCAGAGTTCCCATCCTCTGGCCACCAGAAGCCTGCAATTGACTCCCATCTGCTGGGGAGGTGTCATGTTCTAGCCCTACCAATGGTTTGCCCTGTTCTGACATTCATTATCTGTACACAACTCTTACCAGCCTGGAACTGCCCAACCCAACAGCTGCCACCTGATTTTATCTTTCTGGAGGACTTGTTCACCACCTCACCTGTGCCAGCCTGATGTGGTTGATTGGAGCTGTCACACTCTAGCCTCCTCTTACGATCTAGCCTTGTGCTCATTTTGGTGACTTTCAAAGTCATTCTGAAGCAATACATTTTCATCTTAACTTCAGTATCATTCTTCTTCACAGTAGATCAGTCTCTACATAGCTTCAACAAGCTTCTGAGTTTTATATCTTACACTTATCCACTGGAGAAAAAAACTGATTTCAACCATACAACCCCAGGGAAGGAATGTGCTTGGCTCAGTTTGGGGGCCGACCTCTAGATCAATACATAGGGCCAAGGCCAGGGTTACTGCAACTGGTCCAGGTGAGGTCAGATGCCTGTCCCCACACCTACTATTTGTAACCAGTAGGGTGACACATGGGAAAATAGAGGCAGATAATGACACAGAATATAAACTTTGCATACGTGGCTTTATTAGGATTTCAGGTCCAAGTCAGGCTCTATACATGTGAACCAGAATTATAAAGAACTATAGAGTCACTGAGTCAGAATCGATTTTACGGCAATGGGTTTTTTTTTTTTTTTTTTTGGAGGGGGGTTAAGGGCAGATACAGATGAACACTCCCAAGTCTCACTTCCACTTGTCCTTCCCCTAAATATATAAGTGGTGCCACAAAGCCAGAAAGGCAAGTTTGCAGGTGTGGGCCATGAGGATTTCTAGTTGCCATCTGTTCTGTCAGACTTTGTTTAAAAAAGATCATCTAATCTCAACGTCATAAATTATGAAACAGCAAACATTTTCCAATACCTACTTTGGCCAAGATACGAGGTAGGAGACTCAAAGAAGAAGGAGACATGAGGGCGACACACACGTATGAATGAAATTATAATACCCAGCACTAAGTGCACGTGGGGGACACACAGACAAGGGTGAATGAGGGCAGAGAGGACAGAGCCTTATCCAAATGTGTTAGTGTGTGTACGGGCATGTGTGAGTGTGTGAGAGTGGACTGAGTGTGTGTGTGCACAGAAAGGGAATGTATATGCATGTGTGTGAGAGAGACAGAGAAACAGAGGGCAAGAGAGGCACTGTGTGTGTGCGTGCGTGGGTGTGCGTGCGTGTGTGTGGGAGGTGCCTGAGGACGGATTCCTGAAGGAGTGTACCCATTCTGATCCGTAAAGAAAGACTGTCGTTAGCTGCTTTAGAGTAAGCTATGCCTCATGGTGACCCCACGTACCACAGAACAAAACATTGCCCAGGCCTGTGCCATCTTCATGATTCTTGATACGCTTGAATCCACTGTTCTGACCACAGTGTATTTTCAATGCCTTCTAACCTAGGGAGTTCATCTTCCAGAACTTTACCAGACAATCTTTTGTTGTGATCCACAGGGTTTTCATTCACTGATTTTTAGAGGTAGATCACCGGGCCTTTCTTATTAGCCTTAGTCTGGAAGCTCTGTTGAAACCTGTCTACCATGGGTGACCTTGCTGGTATTTGAAATAACAGTAGCATGGCTTCCGGCATCATAGCAACACACAAGCCACCACAGTATGGCAAATTGACAGGAAGGTTGTGGAAAAGATGCCCGTTGTTGTCAGGTGCCATGGAGTCGGTTCTGACTCATAGCGACCCTATAGAACAGAGTAGAACTGCCCTATAGGGTTTCCAAGGAGCGGCTGGTGTACTCAAACTGCCGACTTTTTGGTTAGCAGCCTGAACTCTTAACCACTGTGCCACCAGGCCTCTGATAGGACAATTAGGGATTAGTTAATCAAAGGTGATCGAGGATATTAGAGTAGAAGCACATTTCAGATCAAAAGAACAACTTATAAATGCTATAAAAACCAAAAAACCCATTGCTGTGGAGTCAATTCCAACTCATAGCTACTCTATAGGACAGAGTAGAACTGCCCCATAGGGTTTCCAAGGACTGCCTGGTGGGTTTGAACTGCCAATCTTTTGGTTAGCAGCTGTAGCTCTTAACCACTACACCATGAGGGTTTCCATAAATGCTATAGAGATGGAATATAGCAGAGTGTGTTTAAAGGATCATGCAAAGTTGAGAGTTGCTGGAGCAGAAAAGGGTAAGTGAGCCTGGAGAGGGGATGAGGAGTATATCAAAGGGTCTTCAGTGACACCGTAAGGAACTTGGACTTTTTATTGTACTTGATGGTGGAACAAAGAAAAGCTGTAAGTATGGTTAGGTCTAAGAGTAGTGTGGGCAATGGATTTGATGGGTACCAGGCTGAACCCAGGTGCCCTTTTAAAAGACCATGATAGCTGTCTGAGGTGAAGAGAGGATGAGGGACTGAACTCGACAACTGTAGTGGGGCTGGGAGTGGGGAGAAAAGAGTTCAAGAACAATACACTGCTACTACTACCTGCTGCTGTCAAGTCTATTCCGGCTCACAGCAACCCTACATGACAGAGTAGGACGGCCCCATAGGGATTCCTAGGAGCAGCTGGTGGATTTGCGCTGCTAATCAGCAGACCAGTTAAACACTGTGCTACTGGGGCTCCAAGAACAACACAGAAGATAAAATTATCAGTGCCTTCAAGTCATCAAGTTCAGACTCCTAATGGATTAGCACAACTCCGTGAGGTTGCCATGAGCTGGAATCAACTCGCTGGCAACTAATAGCAACAAAAAGAACAACAAATGCTATCCCCAGCCACCCAAAGCTCTTGGACACTTTCAGAATTTAAATGCCACAAAGTCTGGAGGCAGCTTGTTCCAGTATGGACCAACAAGCTGTGAGTATATGGCACCTTAGTATGACTTAGTTTATCAAATCTCTGATTGCTGCCAAAGAAAGGTCTGATGCAGAGGAAGGAGTTTTGATCCTTTATAGGAAAGAAGAGGAGGGTTGGGCCCAGGAAGGCGCCACGGGAGAGAACGGGAGACAAACTTTGTTTACTCTTGTTGCCCGCTGGTCTGACATTACCAGTGTTTTCCAAAGATGGTTATGTTTATGAAAGGCGTATCTCCTTTTTAATACTGTATTGTATAAACTTTTAGCATAATGAGCATCCACAGATAGGAGGTTTGCTTTATTTGTATGATCAATAAACTCTTAATTTCCTTCTCTGAAAGCAATGTCCTTAAACCTCTGTAAAATACAAAATTAAAAGCAATAGTCTTTAAGTTATTCTTAGAATGCTTCACGAAGTCTGATCTTTGGATCCAGGTCTTTATACAGTTAGAATCTAATTGGCTCAGATGATGCCCAAGGTTCCCTTCAGCTCCCCAGTACCACAACTCATTAGCAGGAATTCCATTTTAATAATACAGCTGCTGCAGGTCAAGAAAGGGAAGGGAAGCAGAGGTGGAAATCTCAGCCTAATGAACACTGAAAAAAACATTAGAACTGAGTTAGATTTCAGTGCGATGATTAATTACAGTTCACCTAGAAAAAAATTCTATGAAATATTGGCTGATTATAACTTAAGCTATATTTATTTGCACAATTCTCTCCCCCAACACCACTCCCAGTTCTAAGGGGGAAAGAGAATCTCTCTTTCCAATAATTTCTACAGCTCATTTGTTGTCCATATAAGCAATCTCAAGTCTGTGGAGATGTAATAAGCACCAAGGTAGCGTTTAGCATTTTATGTAAGAAATTATAATTGCATTACTCTTTTATTTTATCTAGCCAGCTGTTAATTTTTTTTTCTACATCTTTGGACACATGCAATTATAGTTTTATTTCAAGGATCTTGGTAAAAATGGCTGTGCCATGGCACAGTAGTTGGTGTGGAAGATACCTTACATATTTTTTTTTTCTCTTAAGGGGATAAAAAATGTAAAAAATCAGGTGGATTATGTGTATTTTTAGGCAGTTGTAGTAATGTGTTTGAGTCGTTTGCTGTATTCTTTGAAATTCCGATAGTCCAGGGGAAATTCACTTTTACCGTCATGCTACCCATGACAGGTTCATTCCATCAGAGGGCTATCACACCACACTTTTCTCTCTTTTGTATGTTTCAGAAGTCAGGCACCCTTCATCTGTTCCATATATTACGACACTGAAGGAGAGGGGGAGAGTTAGCCAATATAGACTGAGTAACCAGGCAGAATCGTAGTGTTGGCGAAGAATACTGAATACACCATGGATTGCCAGAAGAATGTGTCAGTCAGTCTTGGAGAAAGTACATGCCAGGATGGTCCTTAGAAGGGAAGACGGCGAGACTTTGTCTCACTTTGGACACATCGTCAGGAGGGACCAATCGCCGGAGGAGGGCATCATGGTTGGTAAAGCAGGGGGTCGTGAAATAGAAGGGACCCTCGATGAGATGGATTGACACAGTGGCTACAACAGTGGGCTCAAACAACTGCTGTGAGAATGGTAGAGGACTGGGCAATGTTTCATTCTGTTATACACAGGGTTGCTCTGAGTTGGAGCTGACTCAATGGCACCTAATAAGAAAAACAACCAGGCAGATAAGACAAATTATTGTCTGGACCAACACTATAGATTAGGGTTTCATCTCATAAAGTGAATGTAGACTGGACAGAGAGATGTAGTAACAAGGAGATACACCCAACCCAAACAACTCCTTGCCATTGAGTCAATTCTGACTCACAGAGACCCCACAGGACAGAGCAGAACTGCCTTATAGGGTTTCCAAGGAGAGCCTGGTGGATTTGAACTGCCAACCTTTTGGTTAGCAGCTGAGCTCTTTACCATTGCACCGCCGGGTAACTAGAGGCTAATATTCCCATAAAGGTGCCTAAAAGCTGCTTAGGAGTTTTCTGTCTCAGTCAAAATTAGTTCAGGAGGTGCAGGACAGAGCGCAGAGGCAAAAAAAAAAAAAGCCTACATGGAACTGGAGAATGGGGTGATTTAGCAGCACTTTCTCACCAAAAAAGGGAGGGTAATTTAAGTCAAAACATTTCCATCTGCAGAGATTACACGGAAGAACTATTGTAACAAATGTTGCTATTATTTTCTTCTCAGTCCTCATTCCATTTCATATTCTCAATGCATTCCCCTGGATGCATTTACAAGTCAGGAAGAAATCACAGGTGTGCCAAATGAATATTCAAACTAGAAAACTTTTATGATTGGTAAATAGACAAAACTAGTAAACCATTAACAAAATGTTACAGAAATATAGTAGCTTAACAAATTGTGGCAATCTTTTCTGTTCATAAAGAGCCATTAAAAGCTATGTTTGGCTCTATAAAAATATGCAGATTAGTGTTTCCCAAATGGGGAGAAAATTTAGCCTAGCAACCTGGAAACCGCCAGATTGGTTCGGACCCAGTATTTTTCCAGCTCCACATTCCACTGCTCACCTAACCCATAATTCTGCAGGGTGGATGAATTTCCTACCAGACGCAGATCTTAATGGTAAGTTATACCTTACTTTCCTTTAGTTACTTATAGTTGTTACTCATACATTTGTCCTAATCATTTTTGGATCACTAAGGTTTTTTTTTTTTTTTTTTTTTTTAAGGTGTAGTGGAATAACAAGCTTAAAAACACCTGCTGGTAATGAAAGGTATTTATTAAGCCGTCAAGTATTAATTATGTGGCTCTGATGAGTTAGAAAAGTTACCAAAGAGCATACAACTTAGTCTAAATTGCACCGGTGCCAAGCTTTATATTTTTTCTTCTTTACTTGAAATCGAAGCAACCATTCTTAACCATTTTGACCCGCCCTTAAAATATTCTCACATTTGGTGGGTTAATTTGTAAATGGGGGCAGTGGTGGTTCAGTGGTAGAATTCTCGCCTTTCACACAAGAGATCCAAGTTCAATTCCCCACCAACGCAGCTCCTGTGCAGCCACCAGCTGCCCTTCAGGTTTGCGTGTTGTTATGATGCTGAGCAAGTTTCAGTGGAGCTTCCAGATTAAGACAGACTAGGAAGAAAGGCCTGGTGACCTACTTCCAAAAGTCAGCCAATAAAAATACTACAGACTATGAAGGTCTGACCCACACCCTATCATAGGGAAACTGCAGGTCTCATTCCATTGGCATGGGGTCGTCCTCAGTTGGGGGCTTACTGGACAGCAGTTAACAACAACAGCAACCCTTTTCTACCCAGTGCATGCTCAACAGGGGATCCGCATCATAAAAATTCCAGGGGGACAACACCAATACCATATTTTATGCAAACAGATTGGGACTAAGCCAATCAACTCACCAGTTCATGATTTCAAAGACTGTCTCATCAATCCTGTCTCACTCAAGTCATAGAATGTAAAATAAGCCCTTTTATGAGAATCTGGACTTAATTCTGTAAGGACGAAAAGGTCATTTTTAAAGAAACAAATCAGCTAGCAGGAGTGCTATGAGAAGCAGGTCTATAAAGAAAAAGGGTCCTAGAATCTTTTGGCTCTATTCCATAAGTCTCACCCGTTATTTTCCTTTTCTGTCACTAACAGATAGTGTGCTTCTTCCATTACTCCCTCAGGGCAGGCCTAGTACTATGTAGGGTTGAGAAATATGATTTGGTCTTTTGTCATTTTAAATTCAAGCTATTAAAATGCCATGGACTCAGTGAAGTATGGTTCATGTCCATGTGACCAACTTCAGAAGGAGTCACTCCTCTCTCCTAAAATAATATTCAAATAATATAAAGCTAGTTAATCACTTTTTGGGGGGGGCCCTCCAGTTTAGAATCAAAGACTCTAACTGTAATGTTGCAAAACACCTAAAGAATGCATGTTCTACTTTTCCACATTGAAAGACAAGTGAACACCTCCGTTCAGAGCACCCATGTGTAAATATTGACTTTACGCCCTAGATGGTGCAAACAATTTGCACTCAACGGCTAACAGATTGGTTGTTCAAGCCCATCCAGCAGCACTACAGAAGAAAGGCCTGGCAATCTGCTGCTGTCAAGATTACAGCCAAGAAAACCCTATAGAGCAGTTCTACTCTGTAACACATGGGGTCATCATGAATCGGAATTGACTTAACGGTAATGGGTTAATTTTTTTTTTAATTGAATTAGAAAGTCTCAATGGAGTCTCAAATTGAGCCCACATATTTCAGTTGTATCATATATTTTCATTTGGCTGGAAATTTCAATCAGCTAAATTTGGCTTCAGCTCTATAAAATTTCCATCTTTTGTGTTTGATAAGATCTTGCAGAAGAGTGAGAAACCTCTCTGCAAGCATTCATCAACTATGGATGAAATACCTACAGGTGTTTTTCTAGGAGCTGGGGACACAACAGTGAGGCTGAAGGCATTGCCTTTGACATGTATCAGGAGAGAAAGACAACACAAGTATTTGATGTTTATTCAGGAAGTTATAGTTAAAGCGAGATCTGGAAGGTCAGTTAGTCAAACAAAAAAAGGAGCTCCTGAGTGGCACAAATGGTTAAGTGCTGGGCTGCTAACCAAAAGGTTGGTGGTTCAAATTCACTCAGAGATGCTTTAGAAGTAAGGCCTGGTGACCTGCTTCCAAAAGGTTACAGCCTTAAAAATCCTAAGGAGGAGTTCTACCCTGCACACGGGGTCATCATGAGTCAGAACCAACTTCATGGCAACCAAAACAAACCCTTTGGCGTCCAATCAATTCCAGCTCGTTGCGACTCTATAGGAGAGGGTAGAACTGCGCCATAGGGCTTCCAAGGGGTACCTGGTAGATTCAAACTGCTGACCTTTTGGTTAGCAGCCGAAGCTCTTAACCAGTACACCACCAGGGTTTCCAAAAACAACAGCAATTCAGGAAGAAGGGAATACGTGGGAAGGGGAGAGCCAGCAGTGCACATTTTAAGACAGAAAAGTTCAGGATGGCAAGCAGGCTGCCTTGGGTGGCGCAAATAGTTAAGAGCCTAGCACCTAAGCAAATGCTTGGCATTTTGAGTTCCCCCAGAGATGCCTTGTAAGAAAAGACTGGTGATCTATTTCTGGAAAGTCACAGCCATTGACAACCCCAGGGAGTGCAGTTCCACTCTGACACACAGGGTTGCCAAGGGTTGGAACTGACTTGGTGACAACTGGTTTGGTTTTGGTATGCAGAATTGACAATGGGAAAAAAGGGGCTTGACTAATGGTTGCAGGTGAGTTTGAAGAGTTAAGCAGGGACTAGCTCAGAAAGGGCCTTTTGAGCCTTGTTAATATGGAGCTTGTAAAGCAAGGGGAGGAGTGGTGTGGATAAAGCTGTAGTTCAGGAGGATGTCAGTAGAATAACAGGTTGCAAGAGGCAAGGATGGAGACAGAGACCCAAGTTGGGAGGCTACCGCAGTAACTGAAATGAGGAAAGGCACTGGTGAGACAAGAAGACACTGGAGGAAGGAGAGAACACAGTGCATTTGGGACACTGCAAAATCCAGTAGAGTAGAATGCCAAAACATCAGTGAGTAAAACAGACTGGTTGGAGAAGGATTATGTTCTTGAGCCACGGAACGTAAAATTGGAAAGGGAGGGAAAAATGAACGGGATATAATATTTTCTTAGCAAATCAGGGGTCTACGACACTGCATGATAGAGGGAGGGGGAGGGCGAGGTATTTCGGTGAATTTTATGTGTCAGCTTGGCTAGGCTACAGTGCCCAATAGCTTGGTCAAACGCTAGTCTAGGCTCTTATGAAGTAGTTAGATGTGATTCAATCAGACTACCTTCCATAATGTGGGTGGATCTCATCCAATCAGTTGAAGAACTTAAGAGCAAAAGTGGAGTTTTGCCCAGGTTATATTTTGACTCCAAACTATACATACACAACTTGTCAGAACCTCTGTCTTTACTCTTCCAGTCACTTGACCATGGGATTTTGGAACCTAAGGACGCAGGAATTTCTAGCCTGTCACCTGACCTTTCAATCTTTGATCAAATCTCTTTTGATCAAAGAGATTTGGAACTTGTCAGTTACCATAATTGTGCACACTAATTCCTTAGAATCTCTATCAATCTCTCACTCTCTCTCTCTATATATATCAAGAGGCCATCATTCTAACAGAACAAGGGGATACTGTGTGGTTTAAAATCAGGAAAGGTGTGTGTCAGGGTTGTATCCTCTCATCATACCTATTCAGTCTGTCTGTATGCTAAGCAAATAATCCGAGAAGCTGGACCGTATGAAGAAGGATGTGACAACAGAATTGGAGGAAGACTCGTTAACTACCCGCGATATGCAAATGACACAGCCTTGCTTGGTGAAAGCGAAGAGGGCTTGAAACACTTACTGAAGATCAAAGACTACAGCCTTCAATATGGATTGCACCTCAACATAAAAAAAAAATCCTCACAACTGAACCAATAAGCAACATTGGTATTTTCAATTGACTCATATGCTTGTGAAAGCTGGGCAATGAAAAAGGAATGCCGAAGATGAATTGATGCTTTGAATTATGATGTTGGTGAAAAATATTGAGTATACCATGGACCGCCAGAAGAACAAACAAATCTGTCTTGGAAGAAGTACTGCCAGAATGCTCCTTAGGTGCAAGCATGGTGAGACTACGTCTCACATACTTTGGACATGTTATCAGGAGGGGCCAGTCCCTGGAGAAGGACATCATTATTGGTAAAGTAGATGGTCAACAAAAAAGAGGAAGACTGTTAATAAGATGGATTGACACAGTGGCTACAACAATGGGCTCAAGCATAGCAATGATTGTGAGGATGGTGCTAGACCGGGCAGTGTTTTGTTCTGTTGTACATATATGGTCACTATGAGTCAGAACCAACTCAATGGCACCTAATGGACACACACACACACAGACAAATATGAAGCTTACTGGTTTAGGAAATTTACTCCTCGGGCAAATACAGGGCAGAGAATTTAGGATCCTGTGGACCAGATGTGGGCCATGTGGGATACAGAGCCGTCTGGGAGCACAAGAGGCTGCAAGTATGAGTCTGAGTCTGTGTAGAGTGCATGATGGATTGCCAAGCCTAGCACAGGGAAGATGTGACAGTAGAGACCAGGAAGGCCAACAGGCTGGTCGGAGGGGAGGCTCTGCCCAAATTCTGGGGGCTTTTGTCAGAGAGACTAAGAGGAGTCCTTTAAACTGCCTATGAGGAAAAGGATAAGCTTTAAACATCTTAACCGGAGAGCAGGAAGCCAGCTTAGGATGTACCAGTCACAAGCTGAGGACGACCTTGCCTTCTGCCCTCATGTTTTCTCGTTCCTCCTGCTGCTCTCACACTGGTGAGCAAGCACTGGGAGGAGGGGAACTGCTGGGATGGGGGGGAGGTTAATCAGCCACACTCCTTTCCTAAAGCAGGTGACACATCAACTACTGGCCTTAGTTGCAAGATGGGCAGATCTCCTGCATGGAGTTTGAAATGTTTACTGAAATTTTAGACATTTAAAATTTCTGCATGATAGTGTTTTGAGACTTAGAAAGTTTGAGGAGTTAGAATGAGCAGAAATGAGATAAATCTGCCAAATTTTCAGTCAACAGAGGGATCAAGCTTCCTGTAAAGAGGTTGCTGGGGTAGAGCTGTGTTTTGTATATCTGTCGAGCACCAAGTTTGTTCAATACACTCTGCATATTCAAAGACAAGGAAGGACACTTCCTTTAAGAAATCCTGTTGTTGTTGGTTGCCATGGAGTTGACTCCAACTCATGGCGATCCCACGTATGCAGAGTAGAGCTGCTGCATAAGGTTTTCAAGGCTGTGACCTTTTGGAAGGTCGTTTATCTTCCCAGGCACCTCTGGGTGAATTTGAACCACCGATCTTTCAGCTAGTAGTCGAGCGCTTACCTATCTTCACGACTCAGAGACTACTAGTGAGCGATATATTTATTTCCCTGGAATAGATTCAATACGATAGGATTGGTAAGGTCAGGTAACAGGCTAGAAATTCTTGCAGTCTTGTGTTCTAGAAATTCTGTTCCAAATAGAAGCTCCACCAATTCCCCATTCTAAACTTAGGATATGCAAATCATGGCATGCAATGTATTTGGTTCATTTTATTACTCCTTATAATTCCCAAAGAAGGTTCTAGAAAGTTGAAGAAAGTACACAGCTTTGTAAAGTACCACACAGAAATTCCATTTATTTTCCCTGGCTAAGAGAGAGGCCTGTCACAATGTAAATACAAAAGACCTAGGACTGAGAGCTGGAATTGGAAAGACTTTTCCACTATGTTCATGCGGACTCTCTCTTTCCCCTGACTCACCATTTAATCTTTTGGTCCCATTTTCTTCATCTGTACAGTGGAGATAATGGGTCCCAATTTCATTTTATGTTATCTCCGTGGGAGGATTCTCACAGTTACACCGAATGAAAATCTGACCAGTAATACCCACTTATCTGCCTCTCTGAAGTGTTGTAAGAATTAATGACGGTCTGCAAAGTGCACTGAAGATGGAGAGCACCCCATGAGAGACAGCCGATGAGTGTTGTTAAAAGTGTCAATGCATGAGTATACTTTAATGAATGCACCAAAGAAAGAAAAAAAACAAAAAACAAAAACACACACACACACACACACAGCAAAGGCTCTTGCCTCAGTGCCCTAAGGTAGAGAGAAATAAGCATAATTTCGGTGGAGAAAAATAAGAGCAATAACAAAGCCCCACAATCCAAAACCATCAAGACACAAATAGTGAAATATTCTTTGCATCATAAAAAATTCAGCTTAAGTTCTGAAAACAAAGCAGTGATTTATGCACCCAGGAGCTAATAAAATCAAGCAATCTATGCCTTTTTTTTTTTTTTTTTTTATGCCTTAGTAACTTAGAAGAGTCTGTGTAGGAAGGCAATGGGCTAAAGGACAGACATGTTCATAAATATACCCAAGACAAAAAGGTCAAGATCAAGGACACTCTCCTCCCAAATTCAAAATGCAGCGTGGGCAGAGTTCATTTGCAGTGTATAAACTTGAGAACTCCTTTTTTTTTTTTTCCATCTTGCAAAAGAAGATGAAATGAAGAATGTTATTGTTTAGGAGGGTAGTTAGGGAGCCAGTGAAAATGCACAACAAATTTAACCCCGGTTGGCTGCTAATATACAGCAGTAAGAGGAATAAGCTATTTAGAAATATAAACCTTGTTTCAAAGAAAGTTAAAGTCACTGTTTCCTTCCTGTACACTAATTATTTCCGCAATTAGAGAATAGAGAAATTATTTTGGACATACAGGAATGAGGCACTAGCGTTCCTGTCTTTTAGAGGGCTCTGATTCCTTGCATACTTAACAACAGGTGTCCTTAACTCCATTTACAATATATTGAACCCCAGCTATTCCATTTCATATTGTCTGTGTATATGTTGAAATACATCTGTGAGCTATAAAAAAAAAAAAAAAAAGAGCTATAGCTAACATTAAATCTAAGACACGACGTTTTATTTAAGTTCCCTGATCTTTATTTAATACCATATGTGGTGCTCTGTTCCTGCAGGTGAACATTTTGATGATGAATTTTTTTTTTTTTTTATTCCTTGTTCACATGGGCTAGTTTATTTTTGCCAAGATGTCTACATCCTGCCCCACAGCTGTGGCCTGAGTGGAGTTACTGTAGTCAGAGTGTCTGCTTTGTACTCACAATGCGATCATTCTGGAGGTAGATAGGACAAGAAAAATAAAAGTGGGTGGAACTCATAGTGGGCTCAGTGTATTTTTTTTTTCTTTTTTCACAAGCCTCAGTTTTGGAGCAGGAGCTGCATTGATGTCCACACACACACACACACACACACACACACACACACACAAAGTCAGTCTCTATGATCTAAAAAACCAATTGCTATCGAGTTGATTCTGACACATGGCGACCCCATGTGTGCAGAGTAGAACTGCACTCCGTGACATTAAGTCTAATTTCCACAGGAGAATTTTAACAGCACTTGGAAATAATACTATAATGAACAGAATATGTGGGAATCTAGTTTATCTAGGATAATACTGAGAGAATTTGGAATCTTGTGTGTGCGAGTGTGGGGAGGATACGTTCAAATATTTAAGGGCTGCCTTCTTTAACCATTTGTTTGCATCTTCAAAAATAGTTTAAATATATGCTCAAAATTAAAATTAAAAGTCTATTTTGAGAGTATGTTATTGGGAATTACCTTTTATTGTTAAAAGATGTATTTCGTCTGAATATGATCAATACAAATCCCGAAAAAAAATAACTAAAAATCCCATAGTCTAATTTAAGAAAATAATTATGGAGTAAAATTTTTCTTTTTAACTCCTTTCACCAAGTGGCTAGAATACATACACATACACATAAATTAATAGACCTCAAATATGTTTACATTTTTTCTGAATTCTTTCTTTTTCCAAAATCACCATCTCATCTTATTTCTGTTCACTTTTTTTGTCCTCGGCGGCATCTACCTGGAAACCCTGTTGCCTGGAGACCATTCCTGAAGAATGTCCACTGCTGGGGCCTCTTGGAGATTTAAGACGTCTAATGAGGCGCTGGAGTCCTGGTGGCTTGGAGGTTAAGAGCTTAGCTACTAAATGAAAGGGTGGCAGTTTGAATTTATCAGCTGCTCCTTGGAAACCCTATGGGGCAGTTCTACTCTGACCTATAGGGTCTGTATGAGTTGGAATTGATTTGATGGCAACAGGTTTGGTTTTTTTGTTTGTTTAATGAGGGGCTGACAGCAGTCATCAGCTTGTTCCTGAGCAAATAACATTTTAAAAGTTACAATAAAACACTCACCTTGATATTACCTATTCAGCTAATCATAACAACTAAGGTACAGAATGCAGAAGAGTAAAAAAACAATAGCTCTGAAATTCTAAATTGTACGAATTATGTGAAAAAGAGGTGGGTCAAAAAATAAAATCCGTGCTTCCTTTGTGGCAGAACCCTTCCAGTCCTCCCACATTGCTTATTCTTAGTTTTAAAGCTATTGTAAAAGCCTCTGCTATCTGTGTTTTTAGCTCTATTATTTGTCTATCATCATTCTGTCAAGCTCCCAAGAGTTGTGAAGCAGCCAGATTCGGTGAGACGGTATAAACACAACTGGGAAAAAGTCAGCGATAAAGGGGACAAAATGCAGGCCTAAGAACTCCTAATCGACTTGGGGCACTCTGAGTAGGGTCCAAGGGTTAAACACATCGTGACAGCGTCCAAGAATCTCACTGCGCTATGGCAGAATACAACGATCAAAAGGAGAGATCAAGAACAGGTTAACATAAGGAGGAAGGTGCGCTCTGCTCGGAGAAACTAGGGACGTATTCAGGCTGTATTTTGTGTTTTTGAAAGACGGTTAACATATTTTAGAAATGTTTAAGCTCAGAGGCAAAGAAAAATTCTGGAATCTGGAAAGTTCACAGATGTGAATTAAAACACAGCTCAGAGATGAAATTAGAAAAAAATGGCCCCTTTCTGGTATACTTTTGTGGTTTTGACCATTCATTACATTCTGTTTTTATATAATGGGCCAGGGGTCAGCAAGGTATGGCAGATTATTTAGAATTAATATTTTCTTGAAAAATTATCCCCAAGCATGAAAAAAAAAAAAAGAACTTGAGTTAAAAATAAAGTTGTGACCAGTGTCACAAAATTGTATGTGTATTAATTTTTTAATGAGAAACAAATTTGCTCTTTAAACCTTTACCTAAAGCACAATAAAATAATTAAATAAATCAATGAAGACGAGCTTTTACATGAGCATAAGGAGAGGCTGGCAACCCTGGTGGCATAGTGGTTAAGTGCTATGGCTGCTAACCAAAAGGTCAGCAGTTCAAATCCGCCAGGTGCTCCTTGGAAACTCTATGGGGCAGTTCCACTCTGTCCTATAGGGTCGCTATGAGTCAGAATTGACTTGGCAGCAGTGGGTTTGGTTTTGGTTTTAGAGAGAGACTGCTGGGAGGGGTATATTCCAGAGATTTTAAGATTGCACTTTGATAGCACACAGATCTACATTTCTACCACCTTTCACAGTGTGACCGGGCATTAGCTGTTCAACATCACACACACACAAAATAAACTTCAAAAAAACTTCTTTGTAATAAAAATGCATATACTTACTGTACCTAACTCATAACGTTGCTATAAGAATTAAATGAGATGGTGTGTATAAACAGTGCCTGGAACATTGTAAGTGCTTAATACATATCGGCTATTATCATACTCATTATTATTACGTTAAATGAAGGCTATATGGTCACAGAATTCTGAGACTGAGTTAATGAGGGCTGTCATAGAGCCTTATAGCTAATTATGAACTATTGTTTAAGAAAATGAGAGGAAGTTCTTGTCTGCATAATGCCATACAAAGAGGACATTCTGAATAAAAAAAAAATAATAAACTAGATTAATATGAAAAAACAAACAAACAAAGGTTTTTAATGCTTTTTATAGAGTGAGAGAAGAAATTGAGGTTGGGATGCATTAAAGCCCAAACCAAACCCAAATGCCGTCGAGTCGATTCCAACTCCGACTCATAGCGACCGTATAGGACAGAGTAGAACTGCCCCATAGAGTTTCCAAGGAGCGCCTGGTGGATTCAAACTGTGATCTTTTGGTTAGCAGCTGTAGCACTTAACCACTACTCCACCAGGGTTTCTTGGGATGCATTAAAGAACTATTTCATCTTGGGAAAAGTATAAAATCAAGGTCTTGCCCCATCTCTTTCTTATCCCTTCTTTCTTGAAGTATAATTTATGTAAGGAAAGCACATAAATGTTAAGTGTGCTGACTGATGAATTTGATGATTTTATGTATGCACCCCGGTAACCACCAACCTGTCAATGTATAGAACACACCCATTATCTCAATAGGCCCCTCGTGCCTGTTTACACTCAATCTATCACCCACTCCCAAAAGGTGCTTACTCTTCTGACCATGATATGAGGCATCAGATTCTCTTCTTTATCTAGTAAAAGGACCCTGGAGAATTTTGAAGCCTGCACTCTCTTCCCCAGCTAGACTTGACTCCTAACCCATTAATTTTACTTTACTGTCTATGTCACCTTGCGTCTAGCCTACTGCCATGATATCACCAATATGTCCCTATCCTAATTTACCTGCACTATGTTGTCCAGCCGTGGATCTTTTTATGAATATTCTTCTGATATTCCGGGGGCTTTCCCTCAACTATTACCTCAATATGGTTTCACTGCATTTTTTGTTGTTGTTTACAAACCCTATAAATATTATTTTCTCAACCATTATTATAGTTTCCAAAGCTAGGTAAGGAAGGAGGAAAAGAGCTTTAAGAAGACCTAAAAGTGATCTGTAAGGGCAGCTACATTCCCAAACTCAACTTCTCCAAAGATTTTCTGGGCGCCGTTTCAGAGTTAAATCATGACCGAACCGCTGAACGAGCTCAGTGGTCTTGGTATGAAGCAGCTCCCCACCTGTTTCCACCATCGGCATCTCCTATCCCTATATCTCACCCTGGATACCTGACCCAGGTGCGTATGCTGTGAATTTTTCCAATCTATGGGACAGAAAAAGACTCAATCAGTCCTTGGGAACTACCTAGGGTCCCTACCTGTCTTAGTTACCTAGTGCTGCTGTAACACAAATACCACAAGTGGGTGGCTTTAAAGAACAGAATTTTATTTTCTCACAGTTGTGAAGGCTAAAAGTCCAAATCAAGGCCTTGGCTGTGTTGATTCCTTCCTTGTGAGTAGCCCCTAGTGTTCCTTGGTTCCTTGGCATGTAGGTGATGCTCACATGTCTCTGTGTCTATTCTGGTCTTTTTATAACTCAGAAGTGAATAAGTTTAGGATCCACCCTACCCAGGTATGGCCTCAACTGATTGATCACTCACATTACGTTAGATTGCATTATGGAAAACAATTGGTTCTACCTAAAGCCAACTGAATTGATCACATGTAACTACCCTATGACAGCAATTAGATGAGCATTTGGTCAAACAATAGGGAACCACAGCTCAGCCAAGTTGACACATAAAATTAACCATCATACCACCCAATCAGGGGAAATGCTCGGCTGCTAAAATGACCCTGGCTCCTCATTTGACCACTCTACGAGCATTTATAGAACAAGGGATCTGGGTTCATAGCTGAACATAGAGAGATTAGAAGAATTTCTAATATCACCTTTGTCAACAGTGCTAGTGAGTTCTGAGCTTGGATCTCCCCACTCACTGTATGAAAGTACAAAGAGTATAATAATGCAACTTAAAAAACGATTCAAATAGTAGCTACTACAACCCTCAGTCCACAGGTTGCTGTGGTTCTCACTTGAGCAATGCTCAAGGTTCATTTTTACTTTCAGCTTTAAAAAATTCACACTCAATTTTGACATAGAAGACATATGTCTCAGTTCTTTACAGTTCCGATCCTGCAAAAACAGATGACTCAGCCACCAGTTATAACAGCATATTATCACAGTATTCAACCAAACATGCTTTATGCTGACTAGAGAGGGGTTTTAAGTTGATGAGGCAAAAACAGCAATATCCCATCTCAGAACATATGCTATCCTGTAATAAGAGCCAAATATAAATACTAAACAATGCTGTATCCCTGAAATACAATACCTTAAAAAAACAGGCATTTTCACTTCTCCTATTACTTGACTATTAA
Organism: Loxodonta africana; assembly: GCF_030014295.1. NCBI lineage: Eukaryota > Metazoa > Chordata > Mammalia > Proboscidea > Elephantidae > Loxodonta > Loxodonta africana. Next base: position 49,015,149 of record NC_087361.1, read on the forward strand.
TTTGAGAATAGCCACTCTCTTCAGTGAAATCTGTCTTTACAAAAATTTCAGAATTCAGATCATTCCATGAACCAAGAAACCAGAGGCTGTTTTTTCTTGATGGGTTTTTCTTTTACAGCCCAAACATCCAATGCACAAGAAATTGAGGTCAGCCTTAAGAAGAACAGTAATAATTTAACAACGATGGCGGTGAGCCAAAAAAGAATTACAAAGATAAATCAATCTGCAGCTGTAATAAAATGACCCCCCAAAAATCCTGTGTAAGAACAAGCACAAGATTAAAATACTGTTTATTTTCAGGTACCCAACACACTGTTAGAAGTAATGACTACATTTTTTCTCATGAAAGCTATGACCACATAACACCATTACCTACCCATTAAGCGTCACAGGATGGCTGTTGGGATACAGACGTCCTCTTCCTAATGTTAACACAAAGCAATGGAGCCAGAATGGTATGTAGACTTATTAATTCATTCAACATAGACTGAGCACTGCCTCTGTCATAAAGGCTTGGCACATAAAGAGTTGTTTAGTGCAGGCAATAGATGTAAGCTGTAAGTCACCACTGAAGTACGGTTACATCTGAGGGGCCCCGGAAGTGTGGTTAGGGAAGACCATAAGATGTCATGACACATAAGCAGAGGCTGTAAGGAAGAGAAGGGATTTTCCAGTTAGACAAGGAAAGAGAATATTCCAGCAGAGGGCATGACACACAATGTCACAGAGGTGTCAAATAGCTTATAATGTTTGGAAAACCACACGTAGCTTGGTGTGGTTGCAGAAAATATTGCAGTCTAGGAGTGATGAGATATGACTTAAAAAAGCAGACTGGAGCTAGCTCATGAGGGACCTTAAATCCCAGAGAGCTGAACACATTCCCTGCAGGGAAGGAATCTAAAACCAGATTTGTGTTTAGAAAGATGATTCCTATAGCAATGTGCAAGGAAAAGAGAATGGGGTCACTGACATCCTTAGGGGGCTGTCCCAGAATTTCAGGTAAGAGGTAATGAGGCTCAGACTTGAGGTCGTGTTGCCATGAGAGAAAAGGATGGATTTGAAAAGTGTGCTGGAGAAAATTTGTTGAAAGCATTACCAGTCTCTGTGGTTTCTGCCTTGAGATATTGTGATAGTGGGGGTTTCCTGAACAGAGGAAGGGAAGACAGTGATACAATGGCAAAGGGTCTAGGGTGGGTAGATTTCTTTACTTTCAGAGATTGTGAGCCAAAGTTGTCTTTTGAGTAGAAATGACAAAATAAAATTTATGAGATCAATGCATTCACTATTGCCTATGACCCCACAAGCTCTGGTTTGAATCCTACTAGTATCACAGGAGATGTTATGAAATTATATCCAACTATTTTTGATGATTTACAGTAGAGGCACTGGAGAATAAAGACTCTTCCTAGAATCCCTTTGATAGCTTATTGGCAAGCATTTCAAATCAGGAGGCTACAGCCTAGGGTATCACTGGGAAACTTAGACAGAAGCCCGACTGTCGTCAATATAATGTGTGCTGTGAGCTAACATCACCAGCATTGGTCTGGTGAGAATTACTTATATAATAATTCTGTAAGTCACCTCAGGGTTACTGATGATGACAAAATGTTAATATTAGTAATGATATACTATCTGTCAGAGCCCTAGTGGTACAGCAGAGCCCTGATGGTACAGTGGTTAAGAGTCTGGCTGCTAATCAAAAGGTTGGCAGTTCAAATCCACCAGCCACTCCTTGGCAACTCTATGGGGCAGTTCTACCCTGTCCTATATGGTTGCTATGAGTCAGAATGGACTTGATAGCAATGGGTTTGGTGTTTTTGTTTTCTATATTCAAAGACGCCTTGTAAATAGCAAATCTAATATTTTGAATATATTTAATGTAAAATACATAATACTGATATTAACATATGCTTTGAGTCCTTTGGGAAATTCAGTGGAATCCTACAACATTAGGGTAGAAGGAGTCAAATCCACCCATCCCAATTCCCTACCAAATTTATAAACTGCCCCTATGGAGATTTTCTTATTAATTTACAGCAGCATACCCTTTGTGATCTATGAGAAAGCTTATTCCATTTGTGTATATCTGTGTCTGATAGAAAAATATTTTCCATATTAAGTAGATATTTGATTCGGTAGGACCTCTATCCATTATTCTAGTTCAAAGGATGCTTCTTGCTGCTTCTGACCATACTGTACATACACATGCTAAATATTAGGGACATCTCCACAGTCATTTAAAGGTCACAGATTGCTAGTCTAAAATACGAGAGACCATAAACCAGTCAGTCCCAGGGTAACCAATACACTGAAAAAGATCCAGATGAGAATCTTCTAATTGAACTGTGTCATGGAATTTTCCTGCCTAGTCATTGGCCTACACAGTTCTACTGTGATGAACAAAGGGAGAAAATGGATTCAATAACACCAGCCACAGATGGCTACCCAGAGCCATGTGCTGGAAGGCAGACAGCGTATCAACAAGGAGATAAAGGTTTCTGCAACAGAAATTCACTGAACCAACGTTGGTGAAACATGCCCAAGTGCTGCTTTTAATATGGGGGTAATAGAAAGCACAGTGAATTTTATGAGATGTTTTATGTGAGGCTGTGATAAAATACAGCCAGCTTATCCCAAACTGAATGTTCCTTTGTTTCCCTTTGCCGAAAACTTACAGTACTGCCCCCATTGAAAGGTTCAGTTTACTTTTTCCCCCCCCCATAAATTATAACCTTGAGAATTCTTGCTTTTCTCTAAAGACATTTCTGCCATTCTCTTTTATAAAAAAAAAAAAATTCAGGCAGCTGGTCACAGTGCCAAGCTGATGGTAGTACATTGTGTAGATGTTTTAGAATAAAAAGTGTAGAAAGAAAGCTGTTTGCATGCACATGCATACACACACACACACACACACACACACACACTGCTTGAAATGTGGCATTAACCTCAAAAGCTGGTCTCCTATGTCCCATCTCTCTTCCCACTAATCTATTTCTTATAAGATTAGACAGTATCATGGTTGTCTTTAAGAAACATTATCAATGGTTTTCCACTATGGCCCCTGTGTCATGTAACTCTGGGAGTGTCATTAACATTGAATTTATTTGAGGGTTCAGCAAACTACAACCTGAGGGCCAAATCTAGCCTGTTGCCTATTTTTGTATGGTCCTTGAGCTAAGAACAATTTTTCTACATTTTTAAATGTCTTGAAAAAATCAAAAGGAAAATAATATTTTGTGACATGTGGAGATTAAATGAAATTCAAATTTCAGTGTCCTAAAAGCTTTATTGGAATACAGCCATGCTCATCTATTTGCATATTGCCTAGGACTTCTTTTGAAGGTGGAGAAGAGTAGTTGCAACAGAGACCACATGACCTGCAAAGCTTAAACTATTTACTACCTTGCCCTTTACAGTGAAAGGCTGCTGATGACCAGAGTATATGAATGGGACCCCTTGGAGTGTCAGTGGACAGCCCTGATCTCTAATACCCACCATATTTTATGCTTTGCCCCCAGCCAGGCATTTAATGTCTTCCATGATCCAGGTCCAGACGAGATTCCATCTATCTCGTCTTCTCACTCACTGCTTACTCTTTCCTCATCACCCTTTTAACCACCTCTGTATCTTTGTTCTGGGCGGCGCAAATGGTTAAGTGCTGGGCTACTAACCAGGAAGTTGGTGGTTTGAGTCCACCTAAAGGCACCTGGTGGTGCAGTGGTTAAGAGTTCGGCTTGCTAACCAAGAGGTCAGCAGTTAGAATCCACCAGCCACTCCTGGGAAAGCCTATGGGACAGTTCTCCTGTCTTATAGGGTCACTATGAGTCGGAATTGACTCAGTGGCAACGAGTTTTGTTTAGTTTTTTTTAGAGGCACCTAGTAAGAAAGGTCTATAGGGTTGCTGTGAGTCGGAATTGACTTGGCAGTAATGGGTTTGGGTTTTTTTTAGCAAGAAAGATCTAGAAATCTACTTCCAAAAAATCAGCCATTGGAAAACCTTTGGAGCACAGTTCTACTCCACTGCAAATGTTCTTTTTTTATGTGTTTGTGTGTCTTCATTCACATGCCTTCCCTGTTCTAGCTTTGTTTTCTACTTTGTCTGTGGATATCTTACCTACTGTTGACAGCTCAGCTCAAATGCCACTTTCAGAAATGTGTCAACCTAATATAATTCTGTGCTTCTACGAGTTCTACATCTACTTCTCTAACATTCCATATCCTGCCCTGCACTGTATTTAGTCATACACATGTATTGTTTCCCCTACTATGTTATATGATCCTTAAGTATAAGACCTTGTCTTACTTATCTTTTCAGCCATAAGAATGCTACAAACATGGGCAGGCTTGATGCAGATATCTCTGTACTGAGAGGGACCAGAACCAGGAGCCATGCCAGGCCTCAGGAAACACACAATCACATACTTCCTTTAGTTGCAGGGTTCAGGGGAAATTCCAGTGGTGTAGCAAAAGATCCAACTTAGCGCTCTAATAAAGCTGCTGTGGAGAGGGTGGCTCAGTTCCATAAAAAATAAACAAGAGCTCTGAAAGGCACAAACCTAGTGCCCAATTCAGAAGCAGTCAAGACTCTGAAGACCAGTCAGGCCATAAACATCAGTGAGATTCATTACAAGTAGCAAGAGCACGTTAACTAGACAGAGATCCAGGTCCAGTGAAAAATGGGAATTTGACAAGAAAAACATAGAGGCTCAGTCTTTAGAAAGACTGGGACTCTAAGGAGGTGACTGGGCAAGAGTCTAAAGATCAGAAACTACACCCAATATCAGAGCTAGATTACTATCAAGAGGGTGACCTGAGCTGAGTCCCAACCATTGGCTGGTGGTGGTTGCCGTTAGGTCGATTTCGACTCATAGCGATCTCATGTGACAGAGCAGAGTTGCCCCATGGGGTTGTCCACGCTGTAATCTTTACAGAAGCAGATCACCAGGCCTTTCTCTGCAAAGTTGCTGAGTGAGTTCAAACCGCCAACCTTTCAATTGGCAGCCAAGCACTTTACCACTGGGTACTATCCAATACTACCACCCGTTGCCATCAGGTCGATTCTAACACATAGCGACCCTATACAACAGGGTAGAGCTGCCCCACAGTGTTTCCAAGGGTGTAATCTTTACAGAAGCAGACTGCCACATCTTTCTCCTGTGGAGCTGTTGAGTGGCTTCAAACTGTTGACCTTTAGGTTAGCAGCCAAGTGCTTAGCCACTGTGCCACCGAAGCTCCTTAACCATTGGGTAGGGACTCTTAAGTAACTCTTGCCTAGGTTCAGATTTAATCCTAGAGTCTCTGGAGTAGAGACACAGGAAAGGATTAAGTGACCCCAGCTGTGGGGGAAGGCAAGAGACACAGACGAAGGGACTACAGAGCCTGGAAACGGCCAAGTTAAAGGGAACTAATCTATCTTGAGTACTGAACACATGTCAGGCCTGTGGTAAGGCTTTAACTTACGAGATCTCTTTTAACTTTCACAGTAGCTCTGGAGGGAACAGCCTAATCTCCATTTTAAATGCCAGTTGTTGATGAATTGATTCTGATTCATGGCGACCCCACGTGCGTTGGATTACAACTGCCTTCTGTAGGGTGTTCAATGGCTGATTTTTCAGAAGTAGATCACTAAACATTTCACCAAAGTATCACTGGGTTAACTTGAACCTCCATCCTCCTGATTAGCAGGTGAATGGGTTAACCATTTGCACCACCCAACCCCATTTTACAGATGAGCAAATTGTGGCTTAGAGACAGTAAGTAATTGGTAGAGCTGAGATTTGACAGCAGGCCTAAGTGAATCCAAGTCAACTCCACCTGCCCCACTTCTTCAATAAATGTTTATTAAATGAATAATGAAAAGAGAAAAATTAAAACTACAGTCTTTTTATAATACAAGGTGCTATACTCTGCAGCACTCATCTTTTTTTCCCACGTTTTTAGTTGTAAGTTACACGGCTTCTGCCTCTGCTATCTCTGATACATTGAGGACACAACTCATGCATACTTTGTGCCCCAAGTGCCAAACGGCCCATGTAGCAATCTAGGAATACACTGGAGGCTCTAGGCAATTGCTTTGGATTTCACACCCTCCAAGACTTCCACAAACTTGTCCAAAGTTCCTTGCCAGCCTTATTTTATTTTGTTCAGTCCTCTTGTTCTTTCAAACAACCTTGCACATCTTTCTCTCTCCATGTCTTTGCTTGTGCCTAAAACAACAATATCCAAACCCTGGTGGCACAATGGTCAAACACTTGGCTGCTAACCAAAAGGTTGAAGATTTGAACCCATCAGTGGCTCCTCAGGAGAAAAACACTTGGTGATCTGTTCTTGTAAGAATTACAGCCTAGGAAACCCTATGAGGCACTTCTACTCTGTCATAGAGGGTCACTGTGAGTTGGAATCAACTCAGTGGTGCGTAACAAAAACAGCCCCATCACAGTCCTAAAACGCTTCCAGGTCCATGTTAAAACCTGTCATAATCTATTCAGAAATTAACTCTCTCCCCCATTCTTATTGCATTTTTTTCTATACCGTTTATATATGGCTTCTACACTTGATCTCAAATAATACCTGTGTACATACTATTTTTTTTTTTTTTTACATACTATAAGCTTTAGAGTGTTCACATACTTTTTTTTATCACCCACGGTACTGCATAGTGCCATATATATAAAAAAAAGTGTTCAAAAAACATGCTATAAATATTAAAGAACAAATGTACAAATGGAATTTCACTTTCTTAGCCTTCTCTATTTTTACGGGCAATTTTTCCCAAGAAGTTTATTCCCACATTCATCCTTTTCTTCTGACTTGTTTTTTTTTTTTTTTTTTTAGTTAATGTAATTCTTTCTGGTCACTGGAATTCTTTAGAATGAAGCAGTTGCATGAAATGGCAGAGGATTAGGATATTTCAGGTAGACTATGGGTCTAGTTTTCACTGCTTGTGAAGCCATTGTGAAGCTACAAGCCTAAAAATATTTCCCATTATTAGTAGTATATACAGACTTACTGGCATACGATCTGTTCTTCAAAGTCTTAGATGAAATACACTGATTTGCATCTTAGGATCATATATCTTTCCAAGTAGTTCTAGTTAAATAACTTCATAATTCCTTGAACTACATAATTTACACCATTGTGACAGCCTGAGCATTCACAAGGGCCATTTGAAAGCCAATTTGGACTACAGGGCAAAATTGATATTTAGGACATTTTCAAAGCATATCAAAAGAGACTTTTCTTCTCATTTGATAAATATGAATGTGTGTATTAATGGATGACTGAAGGGCACTAAAGTATGGAAAAAATATAATCAGAAGTTTCCAGGGACTATACAAAAATTCGCCATTATTTAAAGCTAAAAATCTGAAATACAATCTTCTGAAAATTGTACCTTAAAAATACCGATGGCAGAATATCAAACTGAAGCATCATACTAGATAATAAGGTCCCTAGCTTTGATAGGTTTACAGAAGCCTACCAAAATATAATCAGATTTTAATTATCTGTGTAAATAGATGAAAGTAGCTGTGTGTATTACCTAAACAGTCAAACTAAAAGTCACTTATATTGGCTTCTAGAATATGTTTTATACCTTAAGCTATATTTAAGGTAGAGGCTTTACTTAATACTAAAATTACTGTCCAAAACTAGCAAGTAATGGAGGGATTCTAGAGAATAATGAAATGTTTAGCCAGGATTTAAGAATTTGCTTGGATAATCTATCCAATTACAATTTTGACCAAGATCAAGGTTAAAAAATAATGTTCCTATCAATAAAGTGAATTACTTACAGAAGAAACATAACAGCCCTATACTAGGATGATCTGAGACTGCTGTTTCTAGACTCCATTTTTTACTTTTCATGTCATTGTAACTGGTTTTAATTTGATATTACTTTCTAATCTTTCAAGTACAGCTGTCAGATAAACAATTATTTCCCAGAAGTGGTTTGCAACGGAAAGAAAAATGCAGGAGAAAACTTATTCATCCATCTGGATACATTTAGTTTATATAAAAATACGTCCTACTTCATTCTTTCATCTAAAAGGGAAGACCCAAATGGATTGGGAATCAGACACATGAAAAAATTTTTGATGTACTGGGGTGGGAGAGAGAATCCCAGGATTTGAGATAGCCCAGACAAATCTTCACTAAACCTACAAGGGACCCCAGGAAACAAGTCTAAACTCAGGGCATCAGCTCCAGGGGAAGGCTTTCTCTGTCAGCTCTGGAGGAAGATCCTTGTCATCAATCTTCCCCTGGACCAGAAGCTTCTCCATGCAGGAACCCCAGGTCCAAAGGACATATTTTGCTCCCGGCACTGTTTTCTTGGTGGTATGAGGTCCCCCATGTCTCTCTGCTTGCCTCTCTCCTTAATATCTCAAAACAGATTGGCTTAAGACACTATCTAATCTTGTAGATCTCATCAATATAACTGCCACTAATCCATCTTATTACATCATAGTGATAGGATTTACAACACATAGGAAAGTCACATCAGATGACAAAATGGTAGACAATCATACGACACTGGGAATCATGACCGAGCCAAGTTGACAGATATTTTGGGGGGACACAAGTCAATCCATGACAGCTATTAACTGAAATGTTGGTGGTTAAAATCCACCCAGGAGTGCCTCAAAAGAAAGACTGTGATCTGCTTCTGAAAGATCACAGCCTTGAAAACCCTATGAAGCACAGTTGTACTATGACTGGAATCAAATTGGAAACCTGTTTTTTTTTGGTGAGCCTGTGTCTAGGTTATGAAAACAGAAATCAGCTCCTATGTGTCTGCAGCCATCTGGGATTCCAAACTTAGATACCTGACCCTAACTTCTTGGCCCTACGGCTTCAGTCTCCTTATTTGTGAAATGTAGAAATTATACTACTTAGTTCTTTACAGCTCCACACTTTACCATGCTCCCAGACCACTCTCTTCCTAAAACTCAGCCTTCTGACAACCAGCATCCGGTTCAATTACTTTTGAGCCTAGTTTCTCACCAGTTGACCACCTTAAGAAAGGGACAGGCCTAGGATCAGGGTGTCACTCTGACTCCAAAATTACACAGTGATTTACATTTTTTTGGAGTATATCACTGAAATCCTTACAACAGATGTCTTCCTCTCAAGTTTAATAAAAAAATAGCTGGGGCCAAATCACTCATGTTCCTTTGCTCATGTTTATCTGTGATCAATGGCAAGCATTTCAATAGAGTTCCTAAAATTAGAGGTACAGTCTGTTTTTAGAAGGCAGGCCCATGTTATCTTACTCATTTTTGAATCCCCAGAATTAATTAACATATGAATTTTGGGTTGTGCAGTTAATTATTCATTTGGTTCAACAAATATGTACTGAAAGCCTACTATGTGCCAGGTACTATTTTAGATGTTTGATATATATCATAAATAAGATTTCTGTCCTTGAGGCGATTACATTTTAGACGGGATGGGAGGGCAGACAATAAACTATAAACATAAAAAAATAAGTGAACTATAAATATTGTCAGAATGTATTAAATTTTACTAAGAATAAAATAATAGATAAGCAAGATAGGGAGAATCAGGGGAAGGGATATTGGTGAGTTGAGATACAAAGACTTTGAGGTAGCAAAAGAGTTGGCCAGGTAGACATCTGGAGAACAACATTCCAGAAAGACAGCACACAAGCAGGGGCCCTAGGTGTATGGGATACGTTCAATGATAAGCAAGGAAGTCAACGTGGCTGAAATGCCACACATAAAGGGAGGAATGGCAGGAGATGAGGTCAGAGGTTAAGGGGTCAGGTCATGCGGGGACTTTTAACTCATTTAAGGACGTTGGCTCTTACTCTGTATGAAAATGGAGAGTCACTGAAGGTTTAATAAAGTATGCAATTCAGTGGCATTTAATACATTAACAATTTTGTGCAACCATCGCTCCCAAAGGAAACCCCACTCCTGTTAAGCAGTCACTACACAGTCCCACTATGCCCAGCCCTTGGCTATATTCTGTCTCTATGGATTTAACTATTCTAGAAGTTTCACATAAATGGTATTATGGGTTGAATTGTGTCTCCCCAAAATAAAAAAACCAACCAAACCCAGTGCCGTCGAGTCGATTCCAACTCATAGCAACCCTATAGTACGTGCTGTAAATCCTAACCTCTATGCCTGTGATTATAATCCTATCTGGGAATGGGTTGTCATTGTTATGTTAATGAAGCAGGATTAGGGTAGGGTATGTCTTGAGTCAGCCTCTTTTGAGATATGGAGGAGATAAAACAAGCAAGCCAGGAAGCAGAGATGGGAGGAATAGACACCATGCCACAGGAAGATCACCAAGGAGTCAAGGAATAAGGACCTTCCCCCAGAGCCAACAGAGACAAAACTTTGCCCTAGAGCCAGCACCCTGAATTCATAGTTCTATGCTCCTAAACTGTGAGAAAATAAATTTCTGTTTGTTAAAGCCACTCATTTGTGGTATTTCTGTACAAGCAGCACTAGATAGCTGAGACAAATGAAATCATACACTATGTGACCTTTTGTTTCTGGCTTCTTTCACTGAGCGTAATGTTTTTGAGGTTCAACTTTCATGTTGTATGCATTCCATATTAGAGCATGTATCGGTACTTTACTCCTTTTTTATGAATGAACAATGTTCCCTTGTATGGATACAACACATTTTGTTTATCATTCATAAGCCGATGAGTATTTGAGTTGTTTCCATTTTTTGGAAACAACTTAGAACAGTGCTACTAAGACATTCATGTACAAGTAATTACTTAAATTCTTTTGGGGGTGCATCAAGGAGTGAAATTGTTGCTTCATGTGGTGATTTTATGTTTAACTTTTTGAAAGACCACTAAGCTATTTTCAGTGAGGCTGTGCTATTTTGCATTCCCACCAGCAATGTTTGTGGGTTCTAATTTCTCCATATTCTCACCAAAACTTATCATATTTAAAATTAATTAATTTTTTATTATCACAGCCATCAGTGTGAAGTGGTATCTAATTGTGGCTTTGGTTCACACCTCCCTAAGGACAAATGAGGAGCCCTGGTAGTGCAGTGGTCAAGAGCTCAGCTGATAACCAAGAGGTCAGCAGTTCAAATCCTCCCCTTGGAAACCCTATGGGTCAGTTCTACTCTGTTCTATAGGGTCACTATGAGTCAGAATCAACTCTATGGCAAGGAATTTGTTTTTGACTGACTATGATGTTGCACTGAGGGTTTTAAGCATAGGAGTGACACGATCCAACCTCGAGTTTTTGAACGGAATCACTCTGGCTCCTGTGCTGAGAATAGACTGTTGAGATGGAGGCTAAAGTAGGGAGATCAGCTGGAAAGCAAAGGCAGTGATCCAGGTGAGGGATATTTTTATGAAATTAAGTCAGCATCCCTGGTTCCACTATGAAAATGTCCCCCCATTTATGAACAGTTTGATCATAGAATTTAGCTTCTTTGATCACAATGAATCTTTTGCTCTCACATTTTGACTTTCCAGAGAAAATACTTTTATTTTACCTGTTATAAAGTTTTAATAGTGGGATGGACCATAATTTATTTCAACCCCCACTAATGAGTACCTACTATACATGCGGACACAATGATGATACAAGGAGGTGATGGAGCCTTTCATGAAACTAGCCCAGACCAAAGTTGCTTTATATGTTTACTAAAGAAAGCAAGGTTGACAGATACACCACTGCCCAGAAACTTACACCTGGAAATATGCTCAGGTATTTTCTTAGTTCTTAAATTTTGTAAACAGGTGTCACACTAACTGCAATAACAGATTCCAGTAAAAACCACAGACTAACCCATCTGAAAGGAAAAATTCAAATTAATGTCACTTAATAATAACAGATAATGGCCTCCTTCAATTAGTTCTGACTCTGACCAAGGTATACAATTTCCATTTTTTTTTTTTTTTTTAAAGAATTTCTGATAGGCTGCTACCTCTACTGAAGTTTTGAGTGTGTCTGATTGCAAAGAAAATGGTCAACAAAATATGGTTGTGTTGGTTCCTGGATACACGCTGTAGACTCCAGTCTACCTTGTCATAGCCCATCCACAACATGTGCTCTGGGCCAAAGGCAGGACAACCATATTTCAAAGGAGAAAACAATAGAAAACAGATGAAATGTTTTTTCAAGCAAATTCAGTCCGTTTCTTTATCAGGCTAAGATGGTTTTTACAACGTGTTTTCTCCCTCTCTCTCTTTTTTTTTTTTTGGAGCTGTACTGTCTCCCCATTAGCTGTTTTGCCCTTCGGTAAAAGGACCTGTGGTGGTACAGATTGAAAAGGTTATACTGCCATTGGTGTACAAATAAATTCTATCGAAAGAGAAAATTCACCAGTAGTTTTACATGGATGTTGTATTGTTCCATGCGGTGTTCTGTCAAAACTATATGCCTTCTACAACAATGATCTCACTTTTATTTTTTTAGTACATTTAAAGCAACCACAGTATTACATACCGACCCTCTTTAAAACAAAACAACAAAAACAGCTGCTGTCGAATTAATTCTGACTCATGGTGACCAGATGTATGTCAGAGTAGAATTGGGCTCCATAGGGTTTTCAATGGCTGTGTGACCTTTCAGAAGCAGATCACCAGGCCTTTCTCCTGAGGCATCTCTGGGTGGATTTGAACTGACAACCTTTTGGTCAGTAGCTGAGTGTTTAACAGTTTTTGCCACCCAGGTTCTCCTTACATTCACTATAAGACTAGCAATTGCCAATGTGAGCAATATTCCTGCTATACAGAAGATTTGCTGTGAGACAAACACAGCCGATACCCTAATCTAGTCTTGCTGTATTTTATGACTGGGTTTTAGTGAACCTGAAATGCCCTAAAATTATTTGCAAATTTGTGTATTGATGTAAATTTCTGAAGTAATTTAATAGCTTTTGTCACAACTTTAAAGACATTTGTGGCCTCTCTCCCCTTATAAAAAAATAATTTAGAAAAATCCACACTGACTTAGAAAAATGAATGAACAAAATTTTTAAACATTATTGATACATCAACAGTTTGCTCATAAAATTTAGCTTCTTTGATCAAAACTAACCTTTTGCTTTCACATCTTGAATTTCCAGAGAAAATATTTTATTTTACTTGGGATAAATTTTAATAGTGGATGGACCATAATATGTTTCAGCCATTGTTTATGAGTACCAACTGTACACAGAGGTATGACGATGATACAAGAAGATGATACAAAAAGGAAAAGACCAAGTTCCTGCTCTTGAGAATCTCACAAGCTATCAGGAGAGACAGAGACACAGTCAACGATCACACACCATGAAAACCACTTTCGGGGAAATGAATTCAAAGGCAGTTTTATTGCCGGGATAACTGAATTCTGCCAGAGGTTATAGGACCTAGAAGGATGACTATGTTTTTCCAGGCACAGAAGGAAAATGAGGGGGTTCTGGGCACAGGGAACAATAGGCGTTAATGTGCGGGCCTTTAGCCAATCTGAAATGCAGACTCTGTAAGGGGCTTGGGTGAAGGGACCTCTGGAAAGGTGAGGTCAGACAGCAAAGAGCCTTGGGACCCTCCTGAGTGTCTAGACTTGTGCCTGTATCATGATGAGGATGTTTGGAATGTGTTAAAATGGGGGAGAGATCCAACCTGAGTTATTTTAGACACTCAGTTCTGGTGGGCGAGATGAGAGACAGAATGAAAATAGGGAGACCAACTAGAAAGCTGCTGAAAAAGATAATTTATGGATATGGAACATATCATCAGAACATATTTTCCCAATAGAAACAAATAAAAGAATGTAATTGTTCTTGCCTATATTCCAGAAAATTCCTAGGTTTCTCTTTTTTTCTAACTTCCCCCATCCAATCTATCAGCAATTACTATTCATTTTTATCCCCCCAGGTGGTAAAGGTTGGCAGTTCGAATCCACCAGGTGCTCCTTGGAAACTCTATGGGGCAGTTCTACTTTGTCCTATAGGGTCACTATCAGTAGGAATAGACTCGACGGCAATGGGTTTGGTTTGGTTTTTGGTAAAACATAATCTGAATCTATCCACTTCTCTTTATTCCTGTGCCATTACCTGAGGAAAAAAATCCTATCCTTGCTCTCCTACTCCCATGCAATAGCTTCCAAGTAGCATCTCTGCTTTCTCTTCTGTCTCCCACAATTTGTTCTCCACAAGGAAGCCAGAGTGACCTTTTAAAAATAAAGTACAAATCAGTCCATTCCACCCCTCACTTACCACCTCCCCATGGCTTCTCACTACACTTAAGATTCACATCCAAGCTCCTTATTATGGTCTGCCAAGCCCAATGGGATTTGGCCTATGTCGAATTATCTTGCATTTCCTACCCTATTACTCCTTCACTCAACCACGATGCTGTGGGCACCCCAGAATTCTTCCCATTCCTGGACCACTCCACATTCTTCACTGCACTGAATCTCCTGTCTGAAATGCTCTTCTCCTTCACCTCAGCATGGCTGACTTCTCAGCCCCCAGCTCAAATACCACCTCATCAGAGAAACCTTCTCTGACCACTTCAACCTACTGTAGCTGCTGACTGTGGTTCATCACACCATGCCTTCAGTAGTTTTCTTGGGCATTTATGTGCTTATGTGCTTAATACCTCTATCCTTCTTCTGTTGCCTGTCCACTCCTTCCCTCGTGCATGATCCATGACAAGGAGGGAATCTTGACTGCATGGTTCACGGCTCTGTTCTGGGCACCTGGAAGAGTGTCTACCACTGTGCTGTCCAACATAGTAGCCATTAGCTGCATGTGGCTAGTTAAATTTTCACTAAAATTAAATACAATTAAAAAATTCAATCCCTCAGTCACACCAGTCACATTTCAAGTGTTCACTGGACACATGTAGCTTCCGTACTATGCAGCGCAGACATAGAACATTTCTCTCATCACAGAAAGTTCTAGCATATAGTAAACAACCATTATATATTTGCAGGATGAACAGATAGTTGAATGAGAAAATGCAAAGCACTGTCACCTACCTCAGCTAGATCTTACTGTAACTTGTGAGTCACTTCACGAAAACTAACCAAAACTCTGTATGTATTATTCACATAAAAAAAAAAAAAAAAAACTCTTAAGATTCTAGAACAGTTAATTCTAAGGAATGAATATCCAACACATAAAGTTTTTTGCCAACACTGATTGCTGTGCTCCCAGCAAGGATGGCCCCAAGGCTAGCCCCACTGAGGGGATGGGCAAAAACCGCATCTCTCTTACTGTTAGGATCGTCAAGTAGATAAGGAGGAGATGTATTCTCTGGTCATCAAAATGGAGGGAAGGGGAAGGAAAAATATCTTTAGTTCCTGGGTAAACAAAGAAGGAGAAAGGGAGGAAAAGTGACCAGTGGTCTCTTCTAAAGTAGTGTTCAAAGGTAGGGAAGTGAAAAGCAGATGGACTTGTGGCCTATCTGCCCCAGCTATAACCAGGTAGAGTTCTCCATAAAATCGAGAAAGCAGAGTTTTGATAAGTGAGATGGCAATCTGATCACATCATTTCTGTTAGGGAAATATGTTCTAAGGCCAAGATAACTGACATTAAAACAAATATATGCATATGTAAATGTATTTCTATTTGTACCTTGGGGGTTGCCTGTGCTTGTTATCAATCATAAAGATGGTGCAGGACCAGGTAACATTTCATTCAGTTATTGTGTAAGGTCACCATGAGTCGGAGCCAACTCGAAGTCAACTAACAGTAGCAATATACTTGTTATGTTTTAAACATTTCATGTACTGAGAGTTGTTTTCTGCTTTTGGTATTCTTACAGCTAGAGCAATGTATACGTGTGTGTATATGGGTATGTATATTATAAATGTACTCTCTCTTCATATATGTATTCTTTAACCATCTTATTTCTCAATATATGTTTGTGGCTAACATTAAACAAGATTATTATTAAAAAGTGCTGGAATCCACTAGGCTATCCAAATTCACTACTCTTGAATTTTATTCAACAATTTCAAAGTCAGTTTGCATTCAATGTGGCCACTCCAATCACAGCTGATGTTAAAAGATATTTGGCCTGTATATGTGAAATCCTAAGCCCCTTTCTTCAGCAACAAACTCTATAAGAGGTTCCAAAACAAAGCACCCAGTGGTGGAGAAAGGAAAGCTTAACTGGGATTTAGACAGTTAAACCTACAGAGCTGGGTGGGTTTAGATGCTTGGGAACTGAAGCTGCTGGTCATCCACCTGGAAGTCGGTGTAACTCAGCAATACTTTGCTCACTCTTTCTTCCTCTCTCCTTTTCTCTCTTTTGCCCTTTCTCATTCTTTTGTAATTTTTTAAATTTTCTGAAATTTAAAAAAGTTTAAAAATGGATAAACGTATGAAGGATCACTCAACAACAACTATGTACCTCTAATCTAGTGCCTGAACTTGCCTAAATTCCCAAGGGATGAGAATCGTGATGGTGCTTGGCTACCATTACTGAACATTTTGATTGAAGATTCTGTATAAGAATCTTGATCAAAAGAGGAAAAATGCAAGATAGAATTTCAAATTTTCATGGACTCCAGACTTTCTGGAGCCACAGAAGCTAGATGAACCTTCAAAACTATTGCCCTGAAATAATCTTTAAATCTTAAACCAAAAAATATCCCCTGAAAAAAAGTCTTCTTAAAACTAAACAATAGTTTAGCTTAACTGGCAAAGAATGTCTTGAACACTGTGCTCTTTCAAAATCTATCTGTATGGGATCAAACTGACAATAGCAACTCAAAAGATTTGCTATGGGGGGGCAGTGAGTTTATGTTTATAGGGAAAGAACAACTCAGAAAAGGAGATGAGAATGGTTGCACAACTTGAGGAATGTAATCGATGTCACTGAATTGTACTTGTAGAAAAGTTGAATTGGTATATGTTTTGCTGTGTATATACTCGACAACAACAACAACAACCAAACAGGATTAGGACCAGCACAAAGCTGGTTCCCATGAGGTGGAGGTCAGACATACCTCTCTCCTCCAACTTCTTCACCATTTCGGACACCAACCATCAACCCCATGGCACTTGCTACTTCTCTACTGGATTCGATAATTCGCTGTAATGGCCACTCAGAACTCACAGACCATACTCACAGTTATATGGTTTATTAGGGAAGTAACAGGCTACAACTCGAAATCTGGATCAATTTCATCAATCAGGACAGCTTCCAACCAGGACAGCTCTCAGCTCCTTCTTGGCCATGATAGCCAACAACCCTTCTTGACCCTGTCCCAAGCAGGCTGGCCTTGTCTGTCTTCAGGTTCCCAGCCATAGGCCTTTCTGCTGCTAACTGGCTGAACTCATGGTCAGTGTAGCAGCCCACTCAGCTACTGCTCTCTTAGCAGCAGCATTCTGCGGTCACCGTCTGCCCCTCTAGGCCTCCAGCCTGCTTGAGCAAGTGTTACAGATCCTTTAGCTCCACCAACTGGTGCCCACAGGCACCCCACTCCATCAACAAACCTCCTACCTGAAGGTGTTCAGCTCTGTTTCTATGTGGCTAGCAACCTCACGGTAGCTATATCTCTCCCCTTCAATGTTACAGCTCTTTCTTCTGTGTCTGGGAGGTTATCAGCATAGGGACCCCAGGTCCAAAGGAAGCATTCTGCTCCAGACTCTTCTCGATAATAATAAGGTTACCCTTCATCCTCTGTGGGATTGGCGCTTATATAAGTGTAGCAGGATAGCAAAACTGACCAATCCCCCAAGTCACTCAATCCTATTGGGTGGTTTTACCCATCACTATTTGCATAGTGGAGCCCTGGTTGGTGGTTCAAATCCACCAGCTGCTCTGCGGGAGAAAAATGTCACTGTTTGCTTCTGTAAAGATTACAGCCCTGTTAACCCTATGGGGCAGTTCTATTCTGTCCTGTAGGGTCGTCATGAGACTGAATCAACTCAACAACAACGAGTTTGGATGTTTTCTTTTTTTTTTTGCATAGTAGTGACCAATCCCTGCAAGTGGGTAAAGTAGACAAAACGCTGGGCAAACTGAGGCCCAACCAATCGTTTTTGTCAGAATTATAAACCTGAGGCCAGAAGGGCCACCTATAAAGAGAAACCCACTGGCTGCAGCACTCATCATCAAGAATAAACAGCCATGAACATATTGTTATTTTGCCTCAGATATTTTCTTTCTTTCTTTGTAAAGGTAAAACATTACAGATTGTAGTGGATTGAATACTGCCCCCCCCATTCATGTCCACATGGAGTCTCAGAATGTGGCCTTATCTGCAAATTTCGTCATTGAAAATGTAATTAAGGATTGAGATGAGACCATGCTGCATTAGTGTGGGCCCTAAATCCAATGAAGGCGTTCTTATAAGAGACAGAAAAGAACACAGAGACACAAGGAAGAAAGCCATGTGAAGAAACAGGCAGAAATTAGAGTTATTCTGTCGTGAGCCAGTGAAAGCCAGGGGCCACCGGAAGCTGGAAGAGGCAGGGAAGACGGTCCCCTAGAGACTTTGGGGGGAGTGTGGCCCTGTGGACACTCGATTTCAGATTTTGGTTCGGGGTTTAGTAGGTGGATGAGCCTACCCCAAGCCATTAACAGCCTGCAGGCTCAAGCAGTGATCCTGATTCCAGTTCCCAGTTATGTGGATCTCCCCAGCATGAGTACAGGATTTTTCATATCTAACTTCTAGCTGTTCCTGCCTGCTTCCCTCTCCAGAGGCATCTCTTCCTTTATTTATTTATTTTCTGAATATAGAGGTATTTATTTTATTTTTGATCTCTACTATAACTTTTTAATTTAAAAATATTGTTCTTGCTTGTTTAAAATCAAAAGTTGCCATTGAGTTATTTTTGACTTATGGTGGCCCCGTGTGTATCAGAGTAGAACTTTGCTTCATTGGGTTTTTAATGGGTGTTTTTTTTTTTATAAATAGATCACCGGGCGTTTTTTCTTAGGTGCCTCTGGGTGGACTCAAACTGCCAAACTTTCAGTCAACACCCAAGCATATCAACTGCTTATGCCACCCACTTATGGGGTATTTAAACAGTGAATTTATAGCACCATGTAAGAAGCTCCTTCCTATGTTCTGAAAGGTTCTGCTTATTAATGAAGTCTGTCCTAGGCTGTCTGATCCCCACGAGCTTCTATAATTGCTGCCTATATATAAACCACCTACTTAACACTGCTAACTTTGTGGGTGGTTCCCATGGGCCCAAAGTGGGTTTTTGTTTGTTTGGTTTTTGCTTTTTTTTAGCTTGCTAAAAGTTACTTATAGGCAATCTCTACTAAAAAATTGTTTTACAAAAGATCCACTTTAAACCTCTAACTTGTAATGCGTAAGATACTTCCATGTTAAGACTGTGACAGCCATTTTGAATTATAATTTGTCTAAAGTATATGATAATTGGAGCCCTGATGGTGCAGTGGTTAAGAGCTTGGCTGCTAACCAAATGGTCAGCTATCTGAATCTACCAGCCACTCCTTGAAAGCCCTATGGGGCAGCTCTACTCTGTACTATAGAGTCACTATGAGTCGGAATGGATTTGACGGCAACAGGTTTCGTTTTTTTTTGGTTTATATAATTACAATTGTATGCAAAATAATTCAAAACAGTGTGTTACTAATGAAAAAATGAATTCCAAATTCCATCTAAAGGATACCAGAAACATATCTTTTCACTTTCGTATCCTGGTGTAAGAATCAGAAAACCTAGGTTCTAATTGCAGGTCAGCCATTTATTGGTTAAGTCATTGTGTGAGCTCTATGGATGGTTCATCAACTCTTTAACTCTTAGTTTTATAATCTTTAAAAGGGTATAATAATTCTTGTCTTTACTTTGGTTTTAAAAATAAAACAAAACAAAAAAAAAAACCCACTGCCGTCAAGTCGATTCCTACTCCAAGAGGTCGGCAGTTCGAATCCGCCAGGCGCTCCTTGGAAACTTAAAAATAAAAGGAAATAAAAAAGCATTTTAAAATTTCAGGAACCCCACTTAGGGACACACCTTATGTACTCCAAACACAATAGTCTTGTTAATTCTTGATATCTCTCTCAGAGAAGACAATCCTTTCCTTGCATAAAAGAAGCCAAGAGTTTAGGTCAATCACTCATAATGAATTAGAAAATAAAGCAAGTCAGCCCTAAAGGTGAAGAGGCTCTGGGTTCTTCTAGTTTTCTTTCCAAATGTATGAGTTTGTTCATAGCACGAGTGATCCAAAGTCAGGGAAGGGCTGCCCTCATGTAACTCTATTCTGCACAGGAAACATATAAAATAGCATTTGTAGCAAATTAGAGCCAGAGCAAAAGCCAGAAAAACGGCCAGTTTCCCTTTTTCTTTTTCCACAAGCAAAATATTACCAAAAGAGGTAGTTCCATCAAAATACTGGGGGGTTGCAATTTGGAATTAATCTAAAGTAATTTCTAAAACATGATGGGTTTTTTCAGACATGAGGTTGTGTCTCAGGGCAATTAGGAGGCAATAATTTTTTTATTTTCATTATACTTTATAATATTTAATTTGTATTGAATGTATGTTTTGTTTTAAAATTATATTTTAATTAGTAAAATTATCGAACTTCCATAGTCAAACAAAATCAAGTCAGTTTTCTTTTTACTCAACAAATGTACAAACCTTAAAGTTTAGAAAGTCAAACAAAAACCAAAAAAGCCTCTAACAGCTTCCTATAATCTCCCTGAATTTAGAAATCTTTAAATTATATTCATGAATAGACTTGTTTTCATCATTAAGTAAAAAAGGCCTAAGTTGGGATGAATATATTGTACTTCATTGCTGTTTTTGTACATTTCTTTTATTTGGGGTGTATTATAGCTGGCTGAATCATACATAAAGAAACTGGAGCTCATCCAGGATGCTGCCAAATTGAAAGCTAAATTCAAGTTTAAGGTATCAGAGTCTTTTACAAGTCCCAGGAGAATATTTTGTTCAAATAACGTAACAACTCAGTGATCCAAAGTCTATGTTCATCTGTTGAGTCTCTAGAAATGATATTTTACAAAGCAAAAGGTGACAAGGGTTAAAGGCATTGCTTTTTTTTTTTTTTTTTTAGCTCAACAAAGGAATAAACTGTTGTGCAAAAATATCATATGGAAACTTCAAGAAATCAACTATAGCAATTATAACAGAGACCGAGTAATAACAAAGACAGAGAAAAAAATCAGTGACAATTAAAATGAGATTTGGCCAACTGGCAATCAAACACAAGCCAAGCTCTCTACAGACAGCCTAGCTTGACAGGCTAGAAGTAGAAATATTTATGTTATGCCAAAATATTAGCATTTTTGATAATAATAAATTTCTACTTTTCACATAAAAGGACTGCACTAAAAGCCTTTAGTTTCTTTGAGAAATGCCTGTTAAATAATATTTTCCAGAAATCTGTTAATGTGACTTTGGAAATAAAATGGGAATAAAAAGTGAAAGGAAAATCTAAAGATTTAAAAGATACTGCCATTACATTTATATTCAAAGAGAAGCAATTTTCTGATCAGAAATCAATTTAACTTATTGTTACTGAGGAATCTGGTTACTAAATTTATGTGTGGCCATCAGAGAAAAGAAAGAGGACCATTCAAACAAATCTCTTATGAGATTTTCCACAAGGGATATTCTGGGTCAGGCAGGCTAAAGCTATCAAGTGTCATTGGTTTAGTACCTATTTCACACAAACCTAGTCCATTATTAGCAGCACATCAAAAACTAAAAAACCAAACCCACCCAGTGCCATCGAGTCAACTCCGACCCATAGCGAACCTATAGGACAGAGTAGAACTGCCCCATAGTTTCCAAGGAGCACCTGGCGGATTCGAACTGCCGACCCTTTGGTTAGCAGCCGTAGCACTTAACCACCACGCCACCAGGGTTTCCTAGCAGCACACAGGGGGGCATAAAAGAAAAAAATTCTTGTTGTGCTCCATAGGGCTTACGTGGCTGTGACCTTTTGGAAGCAGATCACCAGGCCCTTCTTCTGAGGTGCCTCTGGGTGGGTTTGAAATGCCAACCTTTTGTTTAGTAGCTGAGCACTTAACCATCTTCCTCACCTAGGGACCTCAGAGGCGTGTAAATGAGATTAAAACAATTACTGAATACTCACCTCTATGACCATTTACACAGATAATTTAAATATATTACTTTTTTTCATGACAATCCAATAGATGTGTATTGTCATCGCTATTTAACATATAAGAAAAATAAGGTTTGTGGAGGTTAGCAACTTGCCAAAGGTCACCTAGCTAATTAGTGGCAGAGGTGGCAATTTGAATATGTGTTTCTAGTTCAAAAAGCATTCTATGCCTGTCTATCACATTCTATTTTATTACATATCTTCTTTATGTATATTTTTAGAAAAGTATACAGAGTTTTATGCAATAATTGGTCTCCTGATAAACTGGGTGTAACTGAACTTTAAAAAATCAAGTCCTGTCTGTCCCATATCAACACATATTAAGAGGCACTCACTATTTTAATGAATTCCATGCATATCATTCGTAAAGTCTGCAAGCAGTGAGGAAAACAGGTGTTACAGATTGAACTGTGCCCCTCAAAAATGTGTTTCAGCTTGGGTAGGCCATGGTTCCCAGTATTGTGGGATTGTCCACAGTTTTGTCATCTAATGTGATTTTCCCATGTGTTGTAAATCCTACCTCTATGATGTTAATGAGGCAGAATTTGAGGCAATTATGCTAGTAAGGCAGGACTAAATCTACAAGATTAGGTTGCATCTTTAGTCGATCTCTCTTTTTTTTTTTTGAGATATAAAACAGAAAAGTGAGCAGAGAGACAGGGAGACAACATACCACCAACGAAGTAGTGCCTGGAGCAGAGTGCATCCTTTGGACCCCGGGTTCCTGCACTTAGAAGCTCCTAGACCAGGGGAAGATTGATGACGAGGACCTTCTCCAGAGCTGACATAGAGAGAAAGCCTTCCCCTGGAGCTGGTGCCCTGAATTTGGACTTTTAGCCCTCTAGATTGAGAGAATAAACTTCTGTTTGTTGAAGTCATCCACTTGTGGTCTTTCTGTTACAGCAGCACTAGATAACTGAAACAATGGGCAACCACAATTTTTATCTAAATTTTAAATACAAATGTTCACTATTGGCTTTGCCTAAGATGGATTAAATTTGTTCAGGAGATAGTTTTGTTGGATCTAGCAGTAGTCATTAGTGTGGTATGGATTCAGTGCATTTTTGTGGACTTGGAGGCTCGCTGGACCAACAGCAAGGTGGGTACAAAGACAGAACAACCCTGAAGGCATAGGGGAGCGTGGTTTGCAACAGCCATGGACAACATCATCAGTCTCCATTTCACTTAATTTAAAATTATCAGCTGCAGGTAGTGTTCTTTTTGACAGAGGTCACTGTGGTTCGATGCTATTAAGTACTTAGTTTGCTAGATGATTGACGGGCAGAGATCTATTGGGAGAGGTTAAAGGGTTAGCCCTTAGACCTTTGGTAACAATAGTTGATCTTTCTAAAGCCCCTTTCTTGACAACTTTCTGCTATTGCTACCCAACTCCTCTCTTCAAATGATTATGAAGAGCTGTGCTGAAACATAAAGAATGCATTAATATGAATACTGGCACATAAGCATTGGTAAACAAAACTTTACAACTATAGCAAATATGCACTAATGGAATCACCTTACTAGAAAAGCAATTGGGCCTTTTGATCCCGGTTCTGAAGCCCCACCCAGTAACTGACCTTATTTGGCTTAGCCGGGGGGTCTCGACCCAGTAGTTGACTTTTACCGGGATTGGCTGGAGAGCCCTCCCCAGTTTGACTTTTACATGGTGACTGATAAAATCCCTAGAAGAAGGAGGCTCAATTGGGGTCTTCTCATCCTCAAAAGCCTGCAGGTGAGCACATCCTTTGGACAGGGACGCCTGCGCTAAGTACCTTCCAGACCAAGTAAACCTGAGATGGCAACAGAGGCAGCATCTGCAATGGAACCAGAAGCAGAGACAACAAGTAGACTAGGACGGTGGCAGCAGAGTGTAAAGATTAAACCCTGGGCGAGATGTGTAACACTCTGAGAGCAGAGGTTGCCCTGAGCAGGATGTCACTCACAGAGCTTGCTCTGCAGAGGCCACCTGAGAGTTGTCCTTGAGCTGGCCAAGAGGAGCAGTAAGCCAGCTGAGAGGAGGCACCAACAGCCACGCTCACTCAGTGATGTCATTGAGTTTCCTGTTTGAAAGTTTCCTGATGGTTGAGAATGAACACTGATTTGGGGGAGTATAAGTAGGTCTCCTTTGAGGCATAAGTGGGTCCCTTTGAGAAAGTGAGGCCCCGTGCCGGCACCCCTCCCAAACCTTGCCCTATGCATATCTTCATTTCTGTTTATATCCTTTGTTTAAATCCTTCTCTGTTGCATTAAAGTTGTTACTGTAGGTACAGTGTTTCTGTGAGTTCTCTGTGACCATATTGCAATGAATCATCGAACCCAGTAGAGAGACAGTGCCATGGGGGGACGGCTGAGTCAGAAATGGTGGAGAAGTTGGAGAACGGGGGTATATTTGACCTTTGTCTCATAGCTTTGTGTTGATTCTTATGGCCAGGGTTATTTCAGTTAGTGTCCAAGAAAGTTCTATTTTAGGAAATAAATGAACGGTCCTTCCACTGGAGGCTAGAGCAAACCCCTGATACATGATTTGGATTTGGATTGCACTGTGAAATTTAGATTTGTCATCAGCCACTCTGCAAGATCTGAGTTGAGAAACCACTTAACAGAATTTCAGCTATTGACAAGCAGCCTGCATGAATGTTTTGCCCATCAGAAAAATTATTTTTTATGGATAAATTAAACTGATACCTAAAGTTAAGTATCTTGTTATTTTGGCCACATTACATGCAGCACATTCAAGAACTGTTCGTGAAAAAACATCAACTAGTTTGTTGCTGTTATTGTTGGTCGTGGTGGTGGTGGTGGTGGCGTGTGTGTGTTTTTCAATCCTTGATATTGGTTTTGCGAGTGAAAAGACTAAAGGTGAATGTTAGTAAACACTAGCTTACATAACATAACCAATCAAAGCCACGTACTCTTTCATGGCAAAAGGACTAGAAGCATTTTTAAGAACTCAGGAATCAGATGTGTTCATTCTTAAGACTGATTAAAAGCATATAAAATTTGTTCTTAAATTGAAATTGCATCACACACTTAGTGTTCCAAGCACACATAGCATGTTATTCACCACTATTTCTAGCACTATGTCAGCATTTATTTCAAATCAATTTAAGCAATCTGTCAACCAGGGTCTCAAAATCATGATCCTGAAAAAAATATTTTGCCAATATTTCACTAATACCACTAGCTATGATGTATTGTTATTTCTTTGTTTACCTGTCTGCCTTCTCCATTACAACTCTAGGAGGGCACACAGGTCTTATGTATCTTATCTTATACAACAAGGGCTTACTAAAGGGTTAATGTTGAATATGTGGACCTATGAATCTGAGTTGTTGCCTTCTCACGTCATCGTACTCTGTTTCAGACTCAGCGACCATACATTGTGTCTCTACTACATACTAACGTGCTGGGTGTTGTCCTTTGGCTCCTGGTGATCCACTCTCCACCATTCTCCATCCTGCTCAGCGATCAGCGAGGTTGACCCGTAACGACTATAGCAGTAGACCACTTTGCCCTCTGATTTCTGTTTGGCTTTGGCCCATGGAGGGCCCAAGTTGGGAGGAAAGTGCGAATGAAACACTGCCTCCCCAGGCTCCCCATCAGGTCATTTGCTGCAGGTGGGTTTCTTCCTTCTGAAAGCCATAGCTTCTGGTCAGGAGGACTTCTTCACACAGCTACTCTCTCTCTGGATTTTGGTTGCTGTTCCCTTCCCTCATTCCTTCCAGGCTTAGGGATCGTAAAGGCTCTCTGTCGCTGCTAGCCTAGAATACTACACCATTTTTTGTTGGTTTCTTGAATCTCTGCCTGTGTCTTTGCACAAGGTCCTTTGATTAACGTCTCTTCAATTTCCAGTTTGAGTGTGTCATCTTCTTCCTGCTGGGACCCTGCTGCATAGAGGTAGGTGTCATAATAGTGGCTTGCATATACCTTATGTTATTAATTTTTTTCCTTCCACTTGCAAGGAAATATGACTATTTCCATTTTACAGAATAGTTGTGACAGAAATATATCCAACCTGGAACTTTCATCATTTCTCTTTATTTATTCACTTATTTTGTTTCCTATCAGTCATCATCAATTTGATTCTGACTCAGGATAGCCCTGTGTGTATCCGAGTAGAACTGTGCTCCATAAGGTATTCAATAGCTGATGTTTTGGGAAGTAGACTGCCCGGCCTTTCTTCCAAGGTGCCTCTGGGTGGACTTGAACCTCCAGCCTTTTGGTAGAAGCTGAGTGTGTTAACTATTCACACCACCCAAGGCCTGCTAGTGCCACATCCACCAGGATGGCACAGAAACCACTGCCCGAAGTGAACGTGTCTGCTGGATTAAAAAATGAGTCAGTTTGAGACAGCTCTTTGTTGTGTGAGGACAAATAAGATACGGAGGAAAGTCAGAAAAGAAAGGATGGAGGAAGGTCAGCTCAGAACAACTTTTCTGCGATAAAGAATTGTACTATTAAGGTTTTGGAGCCATGGTGGTGCAGTGATTAAGCCTGCAGCCGCTAACCAAAGGGTCAGCAGTTCAAAACCACCAGCCACTCCTTGGAAACCCTATGGGGCGGTTCTACTCTATCCTATAGAGTTGGTATGAGTCGGAAGCTACTCAGCGGCAATGGGGTTACAGGTTTCTCGTATTCTGGGGCTCTGGTGGTGCAGTGGTTAAGCATTTGGCTGCTAACTAAAAGGTTGGCAGTTTGAATCCACCAGCTGCTCCTTGGATACCCTATGGGGCAGCTCTACCCTGTCCTATAGGGTTGCTGTGAGTTGGAATTGACTCAATTGCAATGGGTTTGGTTTTTCTTGGCTATTTATATATATATATATACACACACACACACACATATATACACACATGTATCTATATGTATATATATTATATATCTCCTTTTTTTTTTGTAAATTAAGAAATGACATACATTATCAAAAGAAAGCAAAGTCAAATTATAACGTTTCAAAATCAGGTATCGCAGGAACTTGTGACTTCCTTTCTGACAGTGTAAGTGAGCCACATTAGTACGTTTTAAACACTGTTTTCTCCACACTTCAGAGATTTTCATTGTCAGGAGAGCAAGGCAGGAGGCACTCTAATGTGATTAGAAAAGGCCTGAAGCTTTACTCTTAAAATTCAATACTTGGGTGGAAAGAAAACGATAACTTTTTCCCTTTGATTTTTTCCTTACTATTTTTATAACACTAGCGGCCCTGAGACCCCCAAATGGAAATACACGTTCTTCTTGATGTTACCTGCACACTGCTACATCACAGCCATTTAACTACATCTGTTTCCATCTGGGCCTCGCTCTCTATTCTGCATTCCCCCAATTACTACACCATTTCTGTACTCTCTAGACTTATCTGCAGCTTTCTTGTTGCTTCATCCCTGGTTCACTCACTCAGTAAACAGTTATTGAGCACCTACTGTGTGCTAGGACCAGCAGCAGATCCTGCTCTCTTGGCCATGCCTGACTAGCAAGGCAGCCAGGGCTCAATCACTCAAGTTTGCAATTGTGAACACGTACGTTCTGTGAAGGAAAAATACCAGTATACCAGTATAGGAGCATTGAACAAGGAGACCTTACCTGATATGTGGGCTCAGAAAAGTTTTCCTAGAGGAATGAGATTGGAGGGGGCTGTGAAGGATGAGTGCAAGTTAATTAACTAATTGAAGGGTACAGGAGGCTTGGGGAAGTGTTCATCAGGTAGAAAGAACTGTGTATGTAGAGACTCAAGAGACTGTGAGCTGCTAAAATCAGTTAAGGCCATGTGCAATGTCTGATTTAAAACCACAGGGCTCCAAGTACTTCAGTAAGATCAAGGCATAGATCTCAAGGGCTTAAGTTGGCTTCCTTTATCCTGGTCCTCTATGGGGAAATCTCCTTTGGTTCACACCTCAAAACACACAGAGCGCAGACCAAGGGAGGTGGATGGTAGAGATTCTAGTTCACATTGTGTTCCAAACAACCTTGAGCTCTCCTTGCTGGATCCATGCAAGGTTTCTCTATTACTCAAGCTGCATGTTCAGCTGTGTCGGCAGGAAAAGGGGTTTTTATCTTTTGTTGACACTCGGGGACCCAGACTGAGAGGTTTCACAGCAGTACAGAGAAGAGCACATGCCAAATAGTTAACCAGCTCTGAAAGCTTCTCTACAGGAGGACTGCACATTTCAGTGGCCAAAGTAAGTCACAGGGCCATGCCCAACCTTGAACTAGGGCAGGGAGGGGCAGTTCTACCAAAAGGCTGAGAAGTAGAAGGCTAGAAACATTTGGTAAACAGCAGGAATGATCCCCACAGAGATGAAACTTCCTTTATCAGATACAGCAGTGCATGGAAAGAGCAAATTACTGATGCTCCGCCTAGACCCAATCCATCTTGTAACCTCTCAATTCCACCACCTGTCAGTTTGCCATACTGTGGTGGTTTCCATGTTGCTATAATGCTGGAAGTTATGCCACCAGTATCCCAAACACCAGCAGGGTCAGCCAGGGTGGACAGGTTTCACTGAAGCTTTCAGACTAAAACAGACTAGAAAGAAAGATCTGATGATCTACTTCCAAAAATTAGCCAATGAAAACCCTATAAATCACAATAGAGTATTGTCCACTATAGTGATGGAAGATGAGCCCACTCGGTTGGAAGGCACTCAAAATACACTGTAGCCACAACAATGGACTCAAGCATACCAATGATCGCGAAGATGGCATAGGACCAGGCAATGTTTTGTTCTGTTGTACGTGGGGTCACCACAAGTTGGAGCCCACCTGAGGGCAACTAATAACAACAACTGAATTCCAACCACGTGTCGCTGCACAGGGGAAGGGGCCACCGCAGTGGGTGAGAGTGTGCAGAAGAGAAAGGCAGAAGGCATTTTCCAAGAGGAACAATGTTCTATAAATGGAGAACAGGTACAGTACATAAAATAACATTTCCATCTCTGACTTTTACTTAAAGTAATTATGTCCTCAACATTATTTTCCAACCATCTGTTGAATTTTTTTACTGAAACTATCTTAATTTAACTTGCAAGAAGAGGTCCTTGTTCTTTGTTCCTTTTAAAGTAGTGTACTGGTCTTGTTTTGTGGATGCAATATAGTCTCTTATTTCTCTTAGGATATTAATTTTGATGTGTCTTTAACAGTTTTTTTTTTTTTTTTAATTTTCTCCCCATTTGATCTCTTTCTCCTATTTGTTCCTTATTTAATTCTGTTTTGTTTTGTTCTGTGTCTACTTTTCATGGTTGAGGCATTCTTCAAATGTCTGGTCTTCCTTAGCTGTCAAATCATATTGTAGAGGGAGGTCCCCCCTAAAAAAAGATTTGGAAGCATGAGTGTGGCTTATCAATTTGTAAGCCTCACTGCAGGACTACCACTGTGGAAATCATTCATTTTGTTGGGGCAATCTCCAAATGCCAGTGCCCACATTTCAGAAATCGTGTGTATGTGTGTGTACGTGTGTGTGCGCGCGCGTGTGTGTGTGATGGCAGTCTGGTGAAGCTATGGATCCTGTTTCAGAATAATGTGCTTAAATGCATGAAACCAATTACATTAAAATCTGGTCATCAAATTATTAAAAAGTTAAATTTGTGATATAGTAATACCTGCTCCTTTATTAATGCATTATGTAACAAGCTTTAGAGTTGTGTCTAACAGCTGCTGAAACTTTGAAGTTATCATGACTGTAATGCTCTTTTGAGATATATATAGTAAGTAATGTGATAAGAAAGCAATGGCGATTCTTATCGGTGGCAAAGTCACAGGTACTTCTAACGTGATTATGGATGTTGCCTACTTTGTACATTACAGAAACAGTAACTTTCAGAGGTTGTGAAAATAAAAATGAATTATTTTTCTCATTCAAGTTCACAGAACTTCTGGTTAAAAACCCCTGCTGTAGGGCTTTACTTTGGGATGGATCGGTCTCTCCAGAAGGTAAGCCACCAACCTCCAACCAGAAGTATATGCAAGCCTCGCTGCCAGCCTTTTGAAAGGTATGAAGGGAACAAATCTTACTCTTCAGTGGGAAGATTTTCCCTTAACCCCTCTGATTTCAGCACAGTATCTCTCCCTTCAATCTCAGCTATACCTCATATCTCTATATTCTATGGTGAGCTACAGCTGTTAACCAAAAGGTTGGCAGTTCAGATTCACCAATTGCTCCTTGGAAACCCTATGGGGCAGTTCTACTCTGTCCTGTAGGGTTGCTATGAGTTGGAATCGACTCAATGGCAGATGACAACAACAACAAAAATAGACCCCACAGTTTCTCTTGATGGAGCGGGGCTGGAGAGGGAATACCGTAAGTCTAACTTTTCTTTGAAAGATGATCAATCAATACTCCAGTTTTCAGTTCCATTTTTCACACACCTGCCTTCTAAAACATCAGTCGTTTCCAATCCCCAAGGCATTCTGTAGTTTTTGTGTGGAGGTGGCTAGATTTTTGGCTTTCTGTCTCAACAGACTGTAGTCTAAGTCAGTTATCGATAGTTAAAATATTTCCCATATTTAAAAATATTACTTCTGTTGTCTGCTGTATTCTTTTTGTCTTTTGTGGTTTTTTAATTCCTTTACTGTCATTGCTTCATGAGGTTTCAGGGGAAGTACAGATATGCATTTGCACTCAGCCTATGCTGTTTAACCAGAAGTTTTGGTGTGTTCATAAATAACATTTTATTATGTCTGTGAGTCACATCCTTTTTTTCCTGTACTAACAGCAAATCTCCTTCCTCTGATTTAATATAAAAGTGGAAAAACAATGTTGATACGCAATACCACTTTTAGACAGACATCTATTTTGTGTTTTAAGAATGCAATTTCTTAGAAGTACTTTTTTTCTTAGGCTCACTCTAGATGCTTTTAGGACACTAGACTACGAGTTCCTCAGAGGCAATGACTGGGACATGGGGGGTTTCTGCTTCTGCTAGTAGTATAGTAGTTCCTAATGATATAGCCCTGCCACAGATAACGACTATAAACTATTGAAGGAAAAAAAAAAACTACCTAAAGTCACTGGAAAGAAACCCAAAGCAGGGATAACTAGAAGTGAGTTGGAATATATCGAGCTGGGTTAGTTTCCTGTTGTTAAGACATTTTACCTAAGAGCACACCCCAGTCAGATCAAGCAGATCAGCTAAATCTTGGATAGAAACTCCTGCAGTTTACTGACCTGAAGAACCAGAATACAGAGTTCGGGACTGCCAAAGCAGCTGGAAAGTGATGGGAGAAATCTGAGAAAGGAGAAATTGCACAGGGGGCCACCAAATTGTGTACATAAACTCAGAAAATCTCTGGATAGCCCTAAACTATGCACACAGGAGCAAACTCCCAGCAGTCCAGCTAAGACTGAAAGAACTAAACAAATATTTCAGCATCTACCCACTGCATGGATGACAAAAATTGGAATTTGAGTCTTGCCCAGTTAATTACCTAATCAAAAAAAAAAAAAAAAAATCAGCACTTGGGGAAATAAAAGAATCCAGAGTTTCTACCATGTATCAGTCACAATGTCCAAAACAGAATTCAAAATTACTAGATACATAGTCAAGAGAAAAGGTGTCTTAGGCTGAATTCTCAAGAGAAGCAAAACTAGTAAGGCATATGTAATTCTGTCTTAGTTATTCAGTGCTGCTAATACACAAATACCACAAGTGGGTGACTTTAACAAACAGAAATTTATTTTCTTATAGTTTAGGAGGCCAAAAATCAAACAAACAAAACCAATTGCCTTCAAGTCCATTCTGTCTTATAGCGACCCTGTAACTATGAGTTAGGAGGCTAGAAGTCCAAATTCAGGGTGCTGGCTCTAGAGGAAGACATTCTCTCTGTCACCTCTGGAGGAAGGTCTTTGTCTTTTCTGAGCTTCTGCTACTGGGTGATCTTCATGTGGCTTCACATCTCTCTTCCCCCATCTCTGCTTCTTTCACTTGCTTGTTTAGTCTTTTTTATATCTCAAAAGTCATTGACTTAAGGCAACCCCTACACTAAACCTGTCTCATTAACATGACAAAGACAACCTAATGCCAAATGGGGCTATAACCGCAGGTTAGGATTTACAACACATATTTTGGGGGGACACAATTCAATCCATAACATTTCACCCTTTAAAAAAAAAAAAAACTGCTGTTGAGTAGATTCTGACTCATAGCGACCCTATAGTACAGAGTAGAACTGCCCCATAGAGTTTCTAAGGAGCACCTGGTGGATCTGAGCTGCCAAACTTTTGGTTAGCAGTCATATCTCTTAACCACTACGCCACCAGGGTTTCCACCCTTTGGTCTTCCAAAATTCAGGTACTTGCCAGTTGGAAAAAATCACCCCATTGCATTATCCCAGGTCTTAAATCAACTACGAGTCCAAAATCTCATCTTCGGAGTCACCTAAATCAAATATGGGTGAGACTTTAGGTGTATTCTATCCTGAGGTAAAATTCCTCTTCATTTCTGAACTTGTGAAATCTAGACTACAAGTTATCTGTTTCCAAAGTACAGTGGTGGGACAGGCACAAGGTAGAAATTTCCATTACAAATTGAAGAAATTGAAGGGAAAGGACTACAATGGGCACCAAGCAAGTCCAAAACCTAGCAGAACAATTTACATTAGCTCTTAAGTCTTGAAAATAATTCTCTGTTCTTTGGGACTATCTGGGCAATGGCCCTGCCATCCAGACTGTGGGTGTTGGCCATGTCGTCTGAATTCTGGGTGGAGGCCTCTTGGCCCTGGGCTTTAGCTTCACCTTCCAGGACCACTGGGATGGCAGCTCTGCTCCCTTGCTTTTTGTAGCCCCATATTCCTAGTCCATCTGAGTGGCAACCCTACACCTCAGCCCCAGCAGGCCCCATTCTTCTGCCTCTTGATTATGGCAGCCACACCCCCTCAGCTTTGGGCAGCAATCCCATCCTCCTGACACACCTTAATGGTAGCTCCGCATTCCAGAATCAAGTTGGTGAAGATCCGACTCTTTGAAACCTAGGAGGCTGTGGCCCCACTCTTTGAGATCCAGGAGACTGTATTCCCACCCTTTTGAAACTGAGAAGGCCCTGTTTCCCACGCTCCTTCCAACAGTTCTGCTGATTTCTGAGCTGCTTCAGGGATGGCTCTTTTCTTCACTTGGAGGACAATTGACGTAGCTCATTTGGTCTGTTTTCTATTTGTAGAATTCCAAGAGACAGACAACTTTCTCTCCTTTTGTTCTTTCTCTGACCCCTTCAGTCTAAGCTGATGGGTTTTTGGCTGTGGTAGTTGGTTAGAACTATCAGTCACAGGCTTAATCTCTTTATAAAACGATTGTGTAGTCACATCCTTGGAAAATGTTCTAGGACACATGTCCTTAGTTTGTACAATAGAATTTTCCTAATATTAAGTTTCATTTTCATTTAGCACAGTCCATTTTTAAGTCCATCTCTTTCCTGTTGCATTTTACTGTAAGTGGCAAGCAGAAACCATGCAACCCCTTTAAAATCTTGCTTAGAAATCTCCTCAGTCAGATATCCAAGTTCATTATTTACAAATTCTACCTTCCACCAAACATTTGAACGTAATTCAGACAAGTTCTTTGCCACTGCATGAAAAACATTGCCCTTCTTCCACTGTCCAATCACATATTCATCATTTTCTTTTAAAGCCTTACCAGAAGCACATTTAACATCCATACTTTTAGCAACATTCTGTTGCTGGCGCCATATGTATTCTCTAAGATGAGAGAGACTTTCTCTATAGCTATCGTCACTTCCTTCTGAGCCCTCATGAGAATAGCCTTTGATATCCATAATTCTACTAACAGCCTCTTCAAGGCAATCTAAGCTTTTACCATTAAAAAAGGCACCTTAAAACTCTTTATACCTGCCCATTGACAGATGAATAGATAAATAAATTACAGTATATCCACACAATGGAATACTATACATTGATAAAGACCAATGATGAATCCATGAAACATTTCATAACATGGAGAAATTTGGAAGACATTATGCTGAATGAGACTAGTCAGTTGCAAAAGGACAAATAATATGTAAGACCACTATTATAAGAACTGGAGAAACAGTTTAAACAGAGAAGAAAATATTGTTTGATGGTTACGAGAAGGGGAGGGAGGAAGGGAGGGAGGGAGGGAAGAAGGGAGAGCAATTTTCACTAAATAGATAGTAAAGACAAGTTTTATTTTAGGTAAAGGGAAAGACAACACACAACATAGAATAGGTCAACACAACTGGACTGAACCAAAAGCAGTTTCCTGAATAAACTGAACGCTTCGAAGGCCAGTGAGGCAGGGGGAGGGGTTTGGGGACCATGGTTTCAGGGGACATCTAAGTCGATTGGCATAATAAAATCTATTAAGAAAGCATTCTGCATCCTACTTTGGAGAGTGGCATCTGGGGTCTTAAATGCTAGCAAGCGGCCATCTAAGATGCATCAACTGGTCTCAACCTGCCTGGAGAAAGGAGGAATGAAGAACACCAAAGACACAAGGTAATTATGAGCCTAAGAGACAGAAAGGACCACATAAACCAGAGACTAAATCAGCCTGAAACCAGGAGAACTAGATGGTGCCTGGCCACAACCGATGACTGTCCTGACAGGGAACACAACAGAGAACCCCTGAGGGAGCAGGAGAGCAGTGGGATACAGATGCCAAATTTGTGTGTAAAGAACAGACTTAATGGTCAGACTGGGACTAGAAGGACCCCAGAGGTCACGGTCCCCAGACCTTCTGTTAGCCCAAGACAGGAACCATTCCTGGGGCAACTCTTAAGATAGGGGTTAGACTGGAATAAGGGATGGAAAATGGTACAGGTGAAGAATGGGCTTCTTGGATCAAGTAGACACATGAGACTGTGTTAGCATCTCCTGTCTACAGCCAGAAGCTGCCTGAATGGACATGAGGAGAAAGAGTGGAGGGAAGGAGTGTGCTGTCTCATTAGAGGGAGAGCAATTAGAAGTGTATAGCAAGGTGTGTATAAATTTTTGTATGAGAGACTGACTTCATTTGTAAACTTTCACTTAAAGCATAAAAAAAATTATTAATTAAAAAAATCAAAAAAGAAAAAAAAAAACTCTTCACACCTCTATCTATTACCCAATTCCAACCCCCCTTTCACATTTCAGGTTTCTGCTAAAGCAGCACCCAACTCCTTGTACCAAATTTCTTAGTCTGGGTTCTGTGGAGGAGTAAAACCAGTGAAGTGGATATATATATAGAGAAAGAAAGATTTATTCCAAGGAAACAGCTCATGCACTTGTAGGGGCTGGTGAGTCCTAACTCTGTGGGTCAGGTGTCCGGCTGCAGGCTTCTCCTAACTCTCATGGTTGCATGGGCTGATGAACCCAAAATCAGCAGGCCAGGTGGAAGGCTACTTGCTCATGGTATTGTGAGAACTGGAAAACCCCCAAATCTGCAGGTCAAGTGGTAGGCTGCTGGCATACATGACATGAACTGGAGGTCAATGGATGATGAGGCAGATGCAGGACTGAGAAGGAAGCAAGCTTTGCTAGAATGTCCATATATACTGGATGCAAGCCACGGCCCCAAGGAAACTCCCTTTATATCAGATCACAAAATGAAGGATAATTATGTAATACTGAGAATCATGGCCTAGCCAAGTTAACACATAACTTTAACCATCACAAAAGTTAATAAATAAACCTAAGAAACCACACATAACTGCAAGGAAGGCTGGGAAATGTAGTGTTTATCCTGAGCAGTCAGTGATATAGCCTGTTACAAATTATATTACTATAGAAAAAGTAAGATCAAGTGTTAGAAGACAACCAGTGATCTGATACATCAATCCTAGCCTTCTGTCAACAAAAATTCTAATCACAACCTTTTACTATTAAAGCTGAAGTATTTTGAAATCATCAGTGAATTTAGAACACTCTTCTACTAACCCGCTAACCAGAATATAGAGAACGTTCTATTCAGCTGCCATTTTTACTTAATGGAATTATATGCCAATAATCATTCTTAATCATCAAAACCCTAAAGAATGTACTTATGTAACTTACTGCTAAATCCAGAGCACTTAGAAAACTAAAAACCTACACTGACCAGAATTTATGAATCATGTGTCAAAACAGAAATCGTAGAAAAAGATTTGTGCCTGATCAAATTTCAGATTTTAGCATATTGATTCATAAATCTGTCACTTGACTCCCAAGGGCAATAAAAGGACTTATAAATAAAAGCTTATTTAGGATTTATTAGCCAAATGTCTATCATAAGAACGCAATATTTATAAATCCTTTTTTTCTGGCTTACAAAGCTAAATTCTCTAAACTCTTTGCGGTCACAGTCCATATCACTAATGACACTTTTGAATAGTATAGAGTACAATGTACCCTAATGAAGCTTAGGATATGCTGATTAATGATAATGTCAGAAGGAAAGATAATTTTTAAATTATTTAACATAATAATAATTTATATAATAGTTATATAATAAATAATTATAGAAATAAATTTTAAAGAACTTTATAATTAAAACAATATCTATGTATATATTCTCGTATTACAGAGACACTGATTTAAATATTTAGAAAATAAGATTAATTATAATTCGAAAGTATAATGACACTACAAGAATAATTTAATTATACACCAAGGCTGTTTCAAAAAATCAAAAACCAAACCCACTGCTATCTAGTCAATTCTAACTCATAGTGAGTCTATAGGACAGGGTAGAACTGCCCCAAAGGGTTTCCAAGGAGTGGCTGGTGGATTTGAACTGCCAGCCTTTTGGTTAGCAGTTGTAGCTCTTAACCACTGCGCCACCAGGGTTCCAAAGCCATTTCAGAACAGGTTAAATAGTTCAGAACACTTTGAAAGACAAAATTTCTCTACTATATATCCTGGACTGCACTTAATTCGTGTCTTGGCAAGTATATTTAATCTTAAAATATCAAAATTGTATATGTTGTTACAAATAAAAGGTATTTTGAAATATTTTATTCTTAAGCTTAACTTCTCTGATTATCACATCCTGATTTTATGTTTGCTCTCCTCCTGCGGAAATGCTGTTTTTCAAAATATTCACATGGCCGACGTCCTCATTGTGTTTAGGTCTCTCTAATCGAATATCGTCTATTCAGAGCTGTGACCATCCCTTTAGTGTTCATCCCTGACAGTTTTGTGAAAATAACACCCTTGTCATGTCCTATTTTGTAGGATGATTTCTTTTTCTCCCTAAAAAGACACATATTAATATAAAACTGGAAAGTTTAGTTCCAAGATGGCCAACTTCGTCAGTGATAGCACAGGCAGACAGTTGAGTTGTGTGATGGTTTCTACCTTCTGCTTCATAAGATCATTGTTTCCAATAAAACTAAAGATGATTTATATGATTTAAGATAATTTAAATGAGTGACCAAATAAAGTATTTTCTTAGATGGGACATGGAATTCACTGTCCATGCTGGATATCACAGATCTCTAAAAACAAAATGAACCAGGAGGAAACAGTTAAAACAAAATGCGAGTTCAGTAAACATATCAGGAAAACCATTTTTAATTTTCAGAAAAATTTGGACTAGTATGTCTTTAGACCCTAATACTCTTGATATTGTCTTTAAATACATTTAAAAAAAAATAGAAAGTGTGTTCATACTTAAAAAAAAAATCTTTCTATTATTGAACTGGTCTGGTTACATGTGTCTCTCCTTCCTCGTCCCAATAATTGTACTGATGATGATAATAACAACAGCATATGTTTCTGCTATAACATGATATATTCACTTCTGAGGAAGAAACGTCAAGCTCCACAATATCATGAACTAAAAGTAAAAAGGCTTAAGGAAAAAATAGGTTTTCCTATAAAAAAAAAAATATATACAACTTGCTAGCCAAAGCCAGCAGTGGATCTATTTTTGTGGCATCCAAAGCTTGTGAAATTTTGAGGATCCTTTCTTAAGGAAAATAAGATAACATTAGACTAACTGCCTGACACGAACTCAGAATTGTAAATTTCCACATGTCTGATGATGTATTTTGCTGCAAATTCTTGGAGCTCTTCTTCACATGATAATAATTTTTAAATATTTTTTTTTTTTCTAAACAGAGAAAAGAAAAACAATACTGTCTTTCCTCTAGCATGTTGGAGGGTCATTTGCTCTTTTTTTTTATTCTAGGTTTAAAGTTCCTTTTAGCATCACAGCTTGTTAGTCGTAATGTCTTACAAACATTATATGACTGTAAAATCTGAGAAAACTTCTATCAGGTCTCTTTCATATACAAGTAGAAATATCGTTGTTAGCTGCTGTAGAATTATCCCTAACTCATGGTAACCCCACGTACAACAGAATGAAATACTGCCTGATCCTGTGCCATCCCCACGATGAGTTGCAGACTGGACCATGGTGATCCACAGCGTTTTCATTGTCTGGTTTTTGGAAGCAGATCAATCACCAGCTCTTTCTTCCTAGCCTGTCTTAGGCTGGAAGCTCCACTGAAACCTGTTCAGCATCATAGCAATCCGAAAGTCTCCACTGACAGGAGGGTGACGGCTAAGTATGAGGTGTGTTACCTGAGAATAGAATCCATGAGAATTTTATCACTGAACTATACTGCCTGTATTTATAGTTGTTGTTGTTAGTTGTTGTAGAATCAGTTCCAACTCAGACTCATGGTGGCTCCATGCATCACGGAGTAGAGCTGCTCCATAGGGTTTTTCATGGCTGGAATCTTAACAGAAGCAGGCCACCAGGACCTTTATTCCATGGTACTGCTGGGTGGGTTCAAACTACATCAAAAAGCATTTGCGCCACCTATGTATATGTTGTTGTTGTCAGGTACCATAGAGCAGGTTCTGACTCATGGCGATCCTACGTACAACAGAACAAAACACTGCCCTATCCTGCGCCATCTTCACAATCGTTGCTATGTTTGAGCCCATTGTTGCAGCCACTGTGTTAATCCATCTCTTTGAGGGTCTTTCTCTTTTATGCTTACCCTCTACTTTGCCAACCATGATGTCCTTCTCCAGGGACTGGTCTCTCCTGAAAACACGTCCAAAGTACATGAGACAAAGTCTCACCATCCTCGCTTCTAAGGAGCCTTCTGGCTGTACGTCTTCCAAGGCAGACGTGGTTGTTCTTCTGGCAGTCCACGGTATATTCGATAGTCTTCACTAAGGCCGTAATTCAAAGGCATCAATTCTTCTTTGGTCATCCTTATTCATTGTCCAGCTTTTGCATGCATATAAATGTGCCATCAGGTTCAATCTCACTCATAACTACCCTATAGGACAGAGTAGAGCTGCCCCATAGGGTTTCCAAGGAGCAGCTGGTAGATTCGAACTGCTGGCCTTTTGGTTAGCAGTTGGGCTTTTAACCACCAGAGCTATGCATGCATATGAGGTGATTAAAAATACCACGGCTTGGGTCAGGCACACCTTAGTCCTCAGGGTGACATCTTTGCTTTTTAACACTTGAAAGAGGTCTTTTGCAGCTGATGTGCCCAACCCAATATGTTGTTTGATTTCTTGACTGTTGCTTCCATGGGTGTTATGAATCCACCTAGAATGAAATCCTCAATAACTTCAATTTCTTCTGTTTACCATGATGTTGCTTATTGGTTCAGTTGTGAGGACTTTTGTTCTCTTTGTGTTAATGTGTCATCCACACTGAAGGCTGTACTCTTTGATCTTCATCAGTAAGGGCTTCAAGTCCTCTTCACTTCCAGTAAGTAAGGTTGTGTCACCTGCATATCACAGGTTGTTAATGAGTCTTCCTCCAATCCTGAGGCACAGTTCTTCATATAGCCCAATTTCTCGGATTATCTGCTTGGCATACAGATTGAATAGGTGTGGTGAAAGGATACGGCCCTGACACACACCTTTCCTGATTTTAGACAATACAGTATCCTCTTGTTCTGTTCAAATGACTGCCTCTTGGTCTACGTACAGGTTCTGCATGAGCACAATTAAGTGTTCAGCTATGTGTTGTTGTTATGTGCCATTGAGTCGATCCTGAGTCGTAGCAACCTTATAGAGCAGAGGAGAACTGGTCCATAGGGTTTCCAAGGAGTGGCTGGTGGATTTGAACTGCAGACCTTTTGGTTAGCAGCTATAGCTCTTCACCATGGTACCAGCTGAGCTTCATATATAATTTACCTATATATTTAGTCCTTATTGTATAGAGGTTCCTGGGTGTCACAAATGGTTGGCTAGACTACTAACATAAAGGTTGGTGGTTAGAACATTCTCAGTGGTATATATGCCCTGATGGCACAGTGGTTAAGAGCTCAGCTGCTAACCAGAAGGACAGCAGTTCAAATCCAACAGCTGCTCCTTGGAAACCCTATGGGGCAGTTCTACTCTGTCCTGTAGGGTTGCTATGAGTCCTAATTGACTCCACAGCAATGGGTTTAGATTTTCCTTTTTTTTTTGGTTTTAGGGCCTCTCCTAGACACAAGGAAGGGCCCCATAAGAGACTGAAGCCCTGAAGAATGAACTTCATTATTGACACAACATATTCTCCTCTGCCTAGAGCAGTACAGCAACACTAATGGAAACTTCAGGAAAAAACTTGCTCAGCTCAGGCAGGAAGCTCCATGCGGCTGGAGGCTGCCTCAGAGGATATTAAAAGGCACAAAAACAATCTAGTGGAAAAGACAGCTCCCCAGCACTGAGAGCACGCAGATGGAAGTGGCCCTGGGCATGGGAGGAAGTGCATTCTGCCACAAGTCAATTGCTGAGCCAGGCTGAGGGTGCATTTTTCTGGTGAGAGAGTCCTGGGTGCAAGCAGTCTTTTTTCTCTTAAAACAGAACAAAAAAGGGCCCTACTTTTGCAGCAGTCAAGCTAAGGGTTTCCAGTTTATGCCAAAGATCGATTCTATTCCCATTTTTCTGGCTCCCCTTGTCAACAAAAAATCATGTTTGAACCAACACCATTTCCCTGTGGTACTAATCTAGCACCTTTCCCTGATTTATCCATCACGTGTGAGTTAATCGATGTAATGGGAGCATAGATAGGAGACAGGACCAGACTACCCAAAAAAGCAAGGTACGCACAGGCCCAATCGTGCCTTCCCACTAGTTTGCAGTGCACAATTTCACCTGTCCCCTGCCACGTCAATGAGGTGGTGAAATTCATGTGAAATTGCTCACCACAGATTAGCAAGTAAATACAATCAAGCCGGCGCGTACCTTGCTCAATGCAAGCTGGTACATACAGTGCTTATGGGTTAAGCTACCCCTGGTTGGCAAGGAATGAAACCAAAACCAAGCCCATTGCTCTGAAGTTGATTCCGACTCATGATGACCCCATCTGTGCAGCGTAGAACTGCTCCGTAGGGTTTTCAAAGCTGTGAACTTTCAGATGCAGATTGTCAGGCCTTTTTTCTGAGGGTGGGTTCAAACTGACAACCTTTCTGTTACGAGCGCTTAACCGTTTTTGCTGCCCAGGGACTCCTTGGAGGGTACTGGATGGTACCTAATAATTACTGAGTGCCAACTGTTGTTCTAAGCGTTTCGTTAAGTATTAACTCATTTAATCTCCATAACAACCCGAGTGGATTCTAACGTTATCCTCATTTTACAACCCTATGCCTAGAAGAAGCAAAACTTTTTGTAAATTCGGCTGTTTAGGAGCCTACTGAGGCCTCATTTGTCTGCCCTCTTTATGCCATTACTCTGATCAAATATAAATGAATCTTTACAGCATTTTACTTTCAATACTCCTGAATGTATTTAATATAGTAATTTGAATTAACCCTTCATGTAAGTCTACATAAGTGTGAAAAAGTTATAGTTCATGAAATGAATGTTTGGTTATATTTCTTAATTTGATAACTAAACAGGATAATGTTGTTAGGTGCTGTCAAGTCGGCTCCAACTCATAGGGACCTTATGTAAAACAGAACAAAACACCATCTTCACAATCATTGGTATGTTTGAGCCCATTATTGCAGGATAAAAACCAAAACCATACCTATTGCCATTGAGTTGATTCTGCCTCATAGTAAC
Source organism: Loxodonta africana (assembly GCF_030014295.1). Classification (NCBI taxonomy): domain Eukaryota; kingdom Metazoa; phylum Chordata; class Mammalia; order Proboscidea; family Elephantidae; genus Loxodonta; species Loxodonta africana. The sequence goes on from NC_087361.1 coordinate 49,057,179, forward strand.
CCTACAGGTCAGAGTAGAAATGCCCCAGGGTTTCCCAGGCTGTAAATCTTTACAGAAGTAAACTGCCCTATCTTTCTCCAGCAGAGCTGCTGGTGGGTTTAAACCACCAACCAGAGGCTTAACTAAGGTATGGGGGTAGGGCGCGTGCCTTGGGCGCTGCTTATGAGGGGCATTATTGAGCAGTTTCTATTTGCCATCACATGAGACATCACTCAGCAGTTTAAAACTAACAGCCATAGACGTTATTTTCTGTAGACAGGCCTCTTCTGCTGACCTTTCGGTTAGCAGCCCAAGTGCTTAACCATTGAGCCACCAGAGCTCTGCAGGATAACAACCAAACCAAACCTGTTGCCATTGAGTCTATTCTGACTCGTGGGGATAGGGTGGTAAATTCAAACTGCAGACTTCTTGGTTAGCAGCCGAGCTCTTAACCACTGTGCCACCAGGGCTCCCTGCAGGATGATACAAGTCCAAAATTAAATGTTTTCTGGTATGGTTTATTTAGACCAGTGTGGTCCAAGGACCACTTGTTCCAAAATCTCCTCCTGGGGGGTGGTTATTAAAAATATAGGTTTCCTATCCCTGTTTTGGACCTACCCATACTATACCCATTGCCATCCAGTCGATTCTGGATTCTGACTCATAGTGACCCTGTAGAAGAAAGTAGAACTATAGGGTTTCCAAGGCGGTAAATGTTTACAGACGCAGACTGCCAGATCTTTCTCCCATGGAACAGCTGGGGAGTTTGAACCACAGACCTTTCAGTTAGCAGCCAAGCACTTAACCACTGCTCCACCAAGGCTCCTTATTTTGGACCTACTGAGCCTGAATTTCTAAATTAGATCCTGATAATACAGATTTTTAGCAAGCACTCCCAGGTGATGTGCAGGCATACTAAAGTTTGGGAACCCCTCATTTACACCAGTTAAAATGCTGCGAAACTTCCAGTCTTCTTTCCACCGAGTAGGCATAATTAACGGCTGGTATTTACAATCTCAAGGCATTTAAAAGCTTGAATGTGATTTAAGAAATGAATAAATGTGTTTTTGTTTCTTGTACGTAAATTTAAGCTTAAAAGTATTATGTGAAACAAATGATGCAGTACAGGAAAGGAAAAAAAAACAACAAATGACAAGGCTCTGCAGATCTTTAAATCAGACCTTCAATTAATTGAAACACCTGGGGGTTAGCTTCCTAATATAATCTGAAAAGCAGAACAGATTATACTGGCTGAAAATCATTTCGGGATAAGCTCTTTCCCTTATGAACTAATTTCTTCCAGCAACCAGGAAAAAAAAAATGAATTTCTGGGTCTTGCAGTTCTCTGTGAACTTTCCCTTCTCATAAATATTTAGATTAAGAAGAAAAGAGCCAGGATCATTCTTTTAAAAAGCTTAATGAATTTTTAAAAATGTATGAACATAGTTGGGGAAGTCTGCCACTGATTAAAAAGCCTTGGTTTTAACATTACGTTTTTCCTTCCAAAATTCTCTTCCGTGTTTTATGAAACAGTGTCTCTCTCAAAAAAAAAAAAAAACAAAAAACATAAGTTGAAATTAATTATTTTAGTCATTTTCACCCCAAGATTTAATTATCTGCACTCTTCATTTCTCGTGTCTTTGTCTTTATTCAATGGCACCTACAGGGCACACTGTCTCCATAGTATGTTAAATTAATATTTCTACCCCCATTGCAATGCGTTTTTTGGAGCACTACAAAAAAGCACATAGTTGGTCCATCTCATCAAAGAGCCCATTTCTTGGTCGGGATGTTCACACAGGTACAAAATGGCAGGACGTGTCTGGTTTTAGATTAGGTTTAGAGATAGATGAGTGAATTTGCAGTCCACTAACGTGAGCTGCCCTGGTAGCGTAGTGGTTAAGCGTTTGGCCAACCAAAAGATAGGCAGTTGGGATCCACCAGCCGTTTCTTGGAAACCCTATGGGGCAGTTCTACTCTGTCCTGTAGGGTTGCTACAAGTCGGAATTGACTTGGCGGCAGCGGGTTTACAGGGATGTGACTCATAACTAAAACAAAAGAAAAAAGAGTGGGAAAATGCAAATACTTTAATTTTATTTCAGAGGACATACCTATATTGTTCTCTTTCCCTGTGAGGTGTATTTTAACAAACAAAATTAATGAGTTTATTTACTGTTGATAAAATCAACTGCCAAATTCTTGAATTTCTCTTTTGGATTTGTTCTCAGACTAAACATGTTAGGTATGATTTTATTAATAAGCATTCTTTTCATAATAAGGCCCAGAGGGAGAATGGGTGTTTACCACCAGATTTCGATAGTTGAACAATTATTTGGCAGGCTGATATTACTGCAGCCAGGAAGGTAGTATTTCCTGCCCTGCACTTCTGTTCTATTCCACAGTCAACTGTAGTTGGTGCAACCATTTGTTTGTTTTGTAAAAAAAATAATTTTTTATTCAAGAGGTGAACAAGCAAGGAATGTTTTCATCTCTTTTAAAGAATGTAACTTATCATACGGCGCACTAATGAAATGGATGCGCACGTTTTTTCCTTCCCTGCCAATTGTCACGGTGCCATGGATTTGTCCCCATGGTGGTGTCAATACAGGATGGCATGTGCCTTATTTTTTAAGAATCCATATCATATTAACCATTTCAGCGCAACCTGTAAGAGTGACGTTTTGGTCAAGCACAAGCAACTGTTCATAGATACTACTTCATAAATATATTAAATGTCTATAAAAGAATTTAAAAGACTTGTCCAAATGTCTCCATGTAAGAGTTAACACTTCCTGCTCTAGAGCCGGGTTTCTCAGCCTCCAAGTATTGACTTTTTGGGCTAGATAATTATTTGTCGTGGGGGTTGTAATTTGAAGCTTTATTGCTAATTGTATACACATTTAGGATTATTATGTCTTCTTTGTTGATTGACTCTTATAATTATGTAATATCACTCTGTCTCTGGTAATATTCTTTGCTTTGGAGTTTACTTAGTCTAATATTGAAATAACTACTCCAGATTTCTTTTGGTTAGTGTTTGCATGGTATATTTTTTCCCTCCTTTCACTTCTAACTTACCTATATCATTATAGTTGAAGTGAGTTTTATGTAGATAGCATATATTTAGATCATTAAAAAAAATCATTCTCTTTCCTTTAATTGGGGTGTTTAGATAACTAATGCAATTATTGAAATGTCTGGATTTAGGCTCATAATTTTTTATTTCCTTTCTTTTTTCTCTCTGTTTTTCATTTGCCTGATTCTCCTTTCCTGCCTCCTTTTTGGTTATATGAACATTTATTAGTATTCCATTTTTATTTATTGTGCTTTGGGCTATATATCTCTGAATAGTTTTTTTTTTTTTAATGGATGCTCTAAGGGTTACAAAATGCAAACTTTACTTCATCATCACTTAGAATCAATTTATACCACTTTAATTGGAATTTAGAAATTTTATCGTCTTATGGATCTCTTTACCTTTCTTCCATGATGCTATCGTATTATATATTACATCTACATAATTGAAAACTCCATCAGACAATTCTTTTATATAATTCAAGAGTCGGAAATATTTTAAAGATCTCAAGAGGAAAAAAATAATCTCCCTACCTAGATATTTACCGATTTTGTTACTCTTCCTTCCTTTATGATACTGGAAGCTTCCTTCTGGTACCATTTGCTTTCTTTCTAAAGAGCTTACTTTTAGCAATTCTTTTATATCAGGTCTGCTGCCTAAATATTTTAAAAATTCTCCTTAATCTAAGTATGCTATATTTCATCTCTAGTCCTGAAGGATATTTTTCCTGGATGTAGAAGTCTGGGTTGACAGTTCTGTTCTTTCAGTACTTTAAAAACATGCCAGTTTTGGGCCTCCATGGTTTTTGACAAGAAACGTTCAGTCACTCAAATCAGAGCTCTCTACAGGTAATGTGTCTTTTGTGAGGGGAGGGGGCTAGTTTCCAGATTTCTTTTGCTTTAATTTTTAGTATTTGAGCATGATGTGCCTTGGTGTGGGTTTCTTTGGGTTTTATCCTGTTTGGGGTTTGCTGAGCTTTTTGAATCTGCTTTATCTCTCCAAACTTGGGGAAGGAGCCCTAGTGGCCCAGTGGTTAAAGTGCTTAACTGCTAACCAAAAGGTCAGCAGTTCAAACCCACCAGCCCCTCCACGGGAGAAAGATGTGGCAGTCTGCTCACATCAAGATTATAGCTTCAGAAACCCTGTGGGGCAGTTCTACCCTGCCCTACAGGGTTGCTATGAGTCAGAATTGACTCAGCGGCAGTGGTTTTGCACTCTTTCTTCTCTCATTCTGGGACTCCACTGGCATGAATGTTAGAACTTTCGTTGTCCTCCCACATAGCTCTATTCTTTATTATCATTCTTATTTTCTCTGTTCTTTACATTTTAGAATTTCTGCTGATTTGTCTACACGTTCATTGATTCTTTACTCTGCCATCTCCATTCTGCTACTGAGCCCATCCACTGACTTATTTTTTTAAACTTGCTTACTGTTCTAAAATCTCGCTTTGGCTCTTTATATTTTCTATTTCTTTTTTGATACTTTCAATTTTTTAACTTATTTCCAATAATGTTTGTCTCTGTCAGATAATTCCAACAGCTGTGCCATTACAGAATTAGTGCCTGTTGATTGGCTTTTCCACTGTGAGTTCAAATCTTCCTGGTTCTTTGTATGCCGGATACTTTTGAACTGTATCCTGGACTCCCGGGCTTTTTGCATATTATGTTATGAGATTTGAGTTTTGTTTAATCCTATGGAGAATTTTGGTATTTTTGTTTCAGCGGGCAATCAAAAAGGTTGAGTTTAGGCCACAAGTTCCTGCCAGTATTCTGAGGACTGTGGTCTCAATGTCAGTCCCATTTTCAAAGCCTTTGTGTTCATTGTTGGATCTGTTCTATGTTTGTGTCACTGACTGCCAGTCTGGGGCCTGGGTGATCATCTCTCTTGAATTCAAAGCCTTTTCAGAATTGTTAGGACCTCAACTGATCCTTGCTATGATGGATGCCTTTTTATTCAGCATGCTACTTGGCATTTATTTACTATCCTAAAAATACTTTCAATCTGACAACTGTTGCAAATGTGTGTTGTGTGCAATGTCATCAGAGGGAAGTCTATGGCATGTTGTTCAGAGTCAGATCCATGTAAGTGTAAACTGGAGATGAGCCCAGGAGATCACAACCAATTTCAGGGGGTTACTCTCCTGAGCTGTTCTCAATCTCCCCAATACTTTCTGGTTTCCTGGGGCTCCCCTTTTTCATTCTCTGGCCAGAAAGACGAGGTTTATTTACCCCGATCTTTGTGTACTTCCACAATTAAGCTCAAATCACGGTGGAACAATGGGAGGATACTGAGAGGAAAACAAAAACAATGAGGATTCACCCCAGCCTCCTGGCACTACATCACTCTGATCCGAAAGGAAGTTTCCTCTTAGTGTTTGAGGCTCCTGTTGGGTCCTATTGCTGCCACTATTACTGGGCTGAAGCCGCAAGATCACTCAGGGGCTGAGCACAAGAGCAGAGAAAAAGAAGAAATATCTGGGTGCTTCCCCTACTCTGAGTGTGAAGAGACCCCTTTTTTGTTTATTTAGCCAGAACAAGAGAGCTTCTCATGCATCTCTCTCGGTCTACATCCTGGAGCCCACTTCTGTGTCCAATCCAGGGTGGTGTAACTAGAGGGAAAAAATGGAACCTCACCTTGAGCTGAATTTCGAATCTGTTGTCCCTCACTTTACTATTTGTTTTTCAGAGTCCTGAAATAGCTGTCCTCTATTTCCTTTTCATAGTCCTGAAAAGTGTTTAGTTTTTTTTCAGAGTCCTGAACTAACTGCTCTATACATTCTGTCCAGGTTCAATAGATGTTTTTGAGTGGGAGGCAAAGGGTAGAGGGCGCTTACCCCATCTTTCCCAGAACTGGAATCAACCTTCCAACCAAATTCAAGGAGACAAAAATTGCTTGATCACAAACACCAGATGAAACATATAACTAAAAGAAGCTGGCTGTTTAAAGCCAACAAGCTGAATAAAGAAGACACCCATTTTAGAATTGTTAGACCTCAACTGATTCTTGCTGTGATCGATGACTTTTTATTTAGCGTGCCATCTGGCATTTATTTGCTACCCTGAAAATACTTTCAATCTGGTGACTGTTGGAAAAATCGGTTATGTACAATATCATCAGAGGCAAGTCGTTGCCCTTTTTTTATTCTTGTCAGTCTTATGAGCACTGTCTTATATTGAGGGAACTGCTCATTAACATGTTTGTTTTTTTTTTTTCTCTCTCTCTCTAAAAAGCCTGGTCAGGGCGATTCTAACATTTTAGATACAATGGCGTGCTCAGTTCTCTGGGGTACCATGATCTGTCTGCTGAAATGGCCCGCAGTTAGGGTACTGTTTCTGCATCAATTATTAACACACTATCAATACAGAAGTTCCAGGCATAGGCACAAGATCTATTTCTGCAAATCTGTGAATAAAATACTTTTTGACAAGGGAATTCATGGGAACCCTATCATGAATCCTTTGTAAAGCAAATATTTACCCCCCGATTTTGGTATGTGTTTTTCACACATCAAGTTTATATGTTTCTCTTTGTACTTCTTTTCCTTATTTTTCAGTCGACTTCTTTGTCTCACTTACACATCAGCTTAGGGGAGCGTAGCAGGTTTGCATACCTGATGCACAGGAGTTTTCGGGTTGTATTATGCTTTCAGCCACCGCAGGGCAGCAGGACACAGTACAATTAGCTGCCTTTGTGGTTATTAGACCACAATCACATTTAATTAAGAAGGCCATTTATTTCGCTCCAGTCTAGGCGTGCTCTCCTAAGGAGTGATGTCCTTGCTTCAGCAGGTGGTGTTCTCCTGCTGACGAGGTCCAGAGGACATGGAGATGGCCTCAGACCAGGAGTAGTGTCTGCGGCTCAGTCATGGGCTTTCAGAGGGACCAAGGGGAAATCACTTTGCTCCCCATCTGTTTCCTCCTTTCCCCAAATTCAGATGTTGTCAAAATCCACTATCTTCATTGTTGTTAGGTGCTGTAGCGTCGATTCTGACTATGGTGCTACATAGTAGAACTGTCCCACAGGGTTTTCTAGGCTGTAATCTTTATGGAAGCAGATCACAAGGTCTTTCTCCCATGGAGTCTCTGGGTGGGTTTGAACCGCCAACCTTTCATTTAGCAGCTAAGCACTTAACCATATGCACCACTAAAACCAAACCAAACCTGTTGCCGTCCAGTTGATTCTGACTTATTGTGGCCCTTTAGGACAGAGTAGAACTGCTCCATAGGGTTTCCAAGGCTTAATCTTTATGCTGAGTCGGAATCGACTCGACAGCACTGGGTTTTTTGGTTTAATCTTTACAGAAGCAGCTGCCACACCTTTCTTCAGCAGAGCAGTTGGTGAGTTCGAACTGCCCACCTTTCGGTGAGCAGCTAAGCACTTAACCACTGCACTACCAGGGCCCCTTTTTAAGCCACTAGTGACTGGTGTCACAGTGGTTTAAGCATTCAGCTACTAACCAAAAAGTGGGCAGTTCAAATCCACCAGCCACTCCTTGGAAACCCTGTGGGGTAGTTCTACTCTGTCCTATAGGGTCACTATGAGTCAGAAGCAACTCAATGGCAACGTGTCTGGTTTTTTTGTTTAATATCTTCAATATTAAACAAAGTCCCCCTAAGTGCTTCTTTGTACATATATATCCTTCAGCCCAACTCTGTGAAAAAGACAAGTTATCACTAGTATTTTCTTTTTACAAATTAGTAAATCAAGTCTCAGTGACCTTAGGAAAGCTAAGTTCACACAGCATAAAAGAAGAGGAACCCAAACTCAATATCTGCCAATATAAATACCCGTGTTCTTTCCTTTGCAACCTCCTATCACTAGTATTGTGGAAACCCTGGTGGTGAAGTGGTTAAGTGCTATGGCTGCTAACCCAAGGGTCGGCAGTTCGAATCCACCGGGTGCTCCTTGGGAACTCTATGGGGCAGTTGTACTCTGTCCTATAGGGTCACTATAAGTCAGAATCAACTTGACGGCACTGGGTTTGGTTTTTTTTTTTGGTTATCACTAGTGTTGCTGTTGTTTGCTGCCATCAAGTTGGCTCTGACTCATGGTGACCTTATGTATAACTCAAAATGTTGCCCAGTCCTGTGCCATCTTCACGATTGTTCATATGTTTGAGTCCATAGTTGTGGCCATTGTGCCAATCCATCCATCTCATTGAGGGTTTCTCTTATTTTTGTGGATCCTATACTTTACCAACAATGATGGTCTTCTCAAGTGATTGGTCTTTCCAAAGTAAGTTAATCAAAGCTTTGCTATCCTGGTTTCTGAGGAACATTCTGGTTGTATTCTCAGTAGAGAATCACAAAGAGTTGTTTCCTATTTAATTCCTCCTGGCAAAGAACAACAGGGTCTGTCTACTTAGTGAAAGCAGGGGGTTTACTCGCAGTTGCAACCTCAAAGTAAAATTTTCATCATTTGTTTGATAAATTCAGATATTTTCCTCTTTTGTAATACTTCAGAGGCAGATCCTGTATTGTTCATGCTGCTCGCAGAGGAGCAATGTTGTTGTCACCACTTTACAGCTGGGTATTTGGAACCACAGGTAACATTTATTTTTTGCAAAATACAGGATAGAGAGATATAGTCCTGCTCACCTTTTGACAGTGTGAATTCACACAGAGATATAATTGAAGTAATTTTTCATGGTCTTTTTTTTTTTTTTGCTTTTGCCAGATCTACGAAAGGTATTGAAAAAAAAAACAAACATTCTTCTTGTTACCTGTAAAGTCTTCCTCTTCCTTCCCCTCTCCTTAAGAATGAATATAGGAACTAGAAACTGTGTTCGTTTCTGAGTCACAGAGAGTCACTATGGGTTAAATGGCTAAGGCTTTCACCCCTGGCAGTTTCAGATGGAATCCTGTTACACTTTATGAGGTTATCATTGTCCTATGAAATTGTCATTAGTTGTGGGTGTGTTCATGCTAACATCTATGCAGTTGGGAGCCATTGTGCTCTGGGCTGCAGCTGGCAGCCAGAATTCTTCCAAGAAAATGGTATAAACATCACTGTGTGTATCACTCTTCCCTCCTCTATTTTATCAATAAAGCATTTTACCTCCAGAAATTATGCAAGTGAATAGAGTTACACAGAAGCCCGGAGCCCAAATGGTCAGATCATCTTGCCTCACTGATAGAGCATGTTCACTCCAGAATCATGACAAGAGGTTAAATCATTACAATCAAATTGGCCTTTGAATTCTAGCCCCTACCATCGGATTGTAATTTATCATTAAAGGTGCCAAGAGAAAGTGATGGCTGGTTCCATAAAAACCACTCTTTTTACTTTCTAATGATACCTACCTAATCTGTAGTCTATGAAAGGACAGTCTCTGGGTCAGTAACATATCCAAATTATGATTTGATTTTCCTAAGCAAAATGTTTATCTAGATGATACATATTTAATCAGAACCTACAAAATGTCAGATTTTTCCTATTTTTAAATGACATTCATTCATTTATTTTGACAAGGATTTAAGGAGTTTCCCATTATGGACCATTCAGTCTGTTAGTCCCTGTAGCTTCAGTCGTGAACTGACTTAATCACTCCTTGTCCTTTCAGGATCTAGAATGTGGAAAGCCAGACAGATAATTCAGGATGTGGAAAAAAAAAAAAAGGGTGGAGAAAGGATAATGTTATGGTAACATATAGCCCAGAATTTGAGGGTAACAAAAGGACAGTGGTGATTTAGTGATAGAATTCTCACCTTCCATGCGGGAGACCTGGGTTCAATTCCCAGCCAATGCGCCTCATGAGCAGCCAGCACCCAGCTGTCAGTGGAGCCTTGAGTGTTATTATGATGCTGAACAGGTTTCAGTGGCGCTTCCAGGCTAAGGTGGTATGATGGTTGAAGTTGATTGTGTGTCAACTCGGCTGGGCCATGATCTTCAGTGGTTTGGCAATTATGATGTAGTTTGGCAGCTTTTTAATAACGTGATCATCTCTACAACGAGATCATCTATATAATGTGATCACCTTTATGATGGAATCTGTTGTGGGGGACCAATCATTTGAGTGGGGACTTCCCTGGGGGTGTGGCCTGCAACCAATATGAATGGACTTATTGGCAAGGCTCACTCTGGATCCTGCATCTGGCTCCTGTTCATCTGACCTCCAGTTCTTAGGACTTGAGCTTCCAGCTTACCTGCCGTCTTACCTGCCAATCTTGGGATTCGTTGGCCTCTATAGCCTGTGAGCCAGAGGCCTCCTATCTGACATTCTGATCTTGGATTTACCAGCAGCTTGGCTACAAGGGGACAGGAGAAGCCTTCAGCCTGACTCACAAACTTTTTGGGACTTGCCAGCCTCTATAACTGTGTGAGCAAATTCCTTTATATGTTGTTGTTGTTGTTAGGTGCCATTGAGTCGGTCCGACTCATAGTGACCCTATGCACAACAGAATGAAATACTACCAGGTCCTGCACCATCCTTACAATCGTTATGCTTGAGCTCATTGTTGCAGCCACTATGTTAATCCACTTCATTGAGGGTCTTCCTCTTTTTTGCTGACCCTGTACTTTGCCAAGCATGATGCCCTTCTCCAAGGACTGATCCCTCCTGACAACATGTTCATAGTATGTAAGACGCAGTCTCACCATCCTTGCTTCTAAGGAGCATTCTAGTTGTACTTCTTCCAAGACAGATTTGTTCATTCTTTTGGCAGTCCACGGTATATTCAATATTCTTCGCCAACACCACAATTCAAAGGCGTCAATTCTTCTTCCGTCTTCCTTATTCATTGTCCAGCTTTCACATGCATATGATGTGATTGAAAATACCATGGCTTGGGTCAGGCGCACCTTAGTCTTCAAGGTGACATCTTTGCTCTTCAACACTTTAAAGAGTTCCTTTGCAGCAGATTTACCCACTACAATGCGTCTTTTGATTTCTTGACTGCTGCTTCTATGGCTGTTGATTGTGGATCCAAGTGAAATGAAATCCTTGACAACTTCAATCTTTTCTCCGTTTATCATGATGTTGCTCATTGGTTCAGTTGTGAGGATTTTTGTTTTCTTTATGTTGAGGTGCAACCCATACTGAAGGCTGTGGTCTTTGATCTTTATTAGTAAGTGCTTCAAGTCCTTTTGCGTGAGCAAATTCCTTTATATAAATGTTTCTATATATATTTATATGCTGCACTGGTTTTGCTTCTACAGAACCCAGACTAAGACACGTGGTGGACTAGGAAGAAAGGTCTAGCCATCTACTGAAAACCAGCAAATAAAAACCCTATGGATCACAATGGTTCATTGGAGAGGGCTACTCTGAAGGTTAATAAACTAATATATTTTGGGCAGCTGAGCCAGAGCAAACATTAAAAAAAAGGTCGTTCTCTTCACTCTACCAATCCCCACCACCACCAATCACACTTTCTTTTAAGGTAGCTCCTAAAAGCTGGAATATAAGACCAAACATAAATTTATTTTGCTTGGGTAAAATCAAAGTAAATAAAGATGGAGAAATCTCACATAAACTGCTTTGTTAACGACAACATATTCAATTCAGACTGAATGGGAATACTATGAATCCTACATTTAATATAATATAAAATACAAAAAGACCAAAAGCCAAATCAAACCCGCTGCCACTGAGTAAATTCTGACTCATAGCGACCTTATAGGACAGAGTAGAACTGCCTTATAGGGTTTCCAAGGAGCGGCTGGTGAATTCGAACTGCTGACCTTTTGGTTAGCAGCCGAGCTCTTAACCACTACACCACCAGGGCTCCAAAAAAACACAAAAAGCACACAGAAGATAAAAGTATTCATTGTCCCAGCCACCAAAACCCAACCAACCCCATTGCCACTGAGTCAATTTCAACTCATAGTGACCCTACAGAGGAGATGTGTTCAGGCTGAACCGTGACAGGCAAGTCAAATTTGATAGGGACGAAGAAATTTGGAAGGGATGGAGAATACTTTTCAGGTGGCTGAAATACCATGAGTCAAATGTAGAAAGGTGGAAAATCAGTGCATTCCTGAATATCCCTGGGAGCCATCCTTAGCATGCTGTTCTTCTTACACCTCTCTTCAGGACACCTCATTCATTCACACACACCTTTTTAACTAGCACCTCTACGCTTTTTCCTCCCATTACTGTATGTTATGATCTGAGATCTCCATTGAGCTACAAGTGGAACCTTCCACCAACTGAAGGCCCGCTGAATGTGGTTCATAGCCTACAGGTCCCTCAACTCAATATATTAGAAATAGGATTCATCTCTCTCTCTGAACCTTCTTGAATATCCCTGTCAGTTCCCGGAACACCATCCACCCACTTACTCAAAGCAAAAATTTCAGAACTAATTTGGACTGGTTCCTTTTCTTTAAAGCACCAATCTCTCATCCTACATTCTATCAGCCCTCAAGTCTTGTTGAGTCTGCAATCTAATTACCTGTATTATTCCATTTTTTATCAAAGGACATTTTTAAATAGCACCAGCCATCACTAGCTAAGTGTGTTTGGAGGACCAGCAGCTTCAGCATCACCTTGGAGTTGTCTAGAAGGGCAGAATTTTGGGTCCCAATCCAGATCCAGAATCAGAATCTGGATGCTAGCAAGGTGCCCCAGTAATTCCATTACAGTCATCACCAAACGTTTTAACTGTTTCTTTTTTTTAAAGAATTTTCAAACATAATAATTACAGTGCATAATATAAAATATCCACATACTGTCCACCCAAATTTATCACATGCTAACAATTTGTAGTATTTGCTTCAGATATTTAATTTTTTAAGTAAATAAAACATTATGGAGCCCCAATGGTGTAGCGGTTAAAGTGACTGACTGCTAAACAAAAGGTCGGTGGTTTGAACCCACCAGTGGCTCTTCAAAAGAAAGATGTGGCAGTCTGCTTCCATAAAGATTTATGGCCTTGGAAACTCTGTGGGATCACTATGAATTGGAATTGACTCAATGGCAGTGGGTTTGAGTTTTGTTTTTTTAAATATTATAATGAGACTTGAAGGCCCCCTCCCCACTTTTCTCCCTAGGGGGACCAACTCTTCCCACTTAGCCTGAGACTGTCCCTATTGTAGCGATGAAAGCCCCATATCCCAGGAAATCCCTGAGAACAATCCTGAAATTCACGTCTACCCTTCTCTCATTCTTATATTTATAAACTTGGTAGATAATAGAGTGTGCATTTGATTACCACACGTATATCCTTCCATAAATAATGGAATTATCGTATGTGTTTAACACAAATAGTATCATGTCGGTCACATCCACCCTTCTTTAGTTTCCTTTTTTTCTCTCAACATTTTGAGATTTATATAATGATAGATTAATATGGACTGATTTATTTTAATTGCTGTAACCTATTCCATTACATGAATACATTTTAATCTATTTATCCATTCTTCTCTGATAGAAATTTAGGTTGCTTCAAAAGCTTTGCTATTTTAAACAATATGCCAAACAACATTATAAATGTTTCCTTATGCACATTTTGGGCATTCTTTCCACGGACTAGACCTAGAAAAGGTATTACTAGGTTCTAACATATGTCCCCACCGCTCATCTGTCATGTTATTGTACTGTGGTGGCTTACATGTTGCTGTGATGTACATGAGGTCGCTATGGGTCGGATTAGAACCAACTCCATAGCACCTAACAACAACAATGTAAAATGCCCTCCTAACGTATGCCCAACTTCAGCTTTACTTAAAAAAAAAATAAATAAATAACCTGTTGCCTTTGAGTTGATTCTGACTCATAGCAACCATATAGGACAAAGTAGAACTGCCCCATAGAGTTTCCAAAGAGCGCCCGGTGGATTCGAACTGCCGGCCTTTTAGTTAGCAGCCTTAGCTCTTAACCATTACACCACCAGGGTTTTTCCAGGACCTATAGGGTTTTATAGGGTTGCTACAGGGTTGTTATGAGTCGGAATCAACTCGACGGCAGTGGGTTTGCTTTTTTTTGGTTTGTTTCTTCAAGTATTTGAATAGCTTCACATGTTTTACTCAAAACCCTCAGCTACTTAATGAGCATAGGACCTCAAATGCCATTTGAAAATATGAAATCTTTACCTTTTAACTCAGCTTTGCTTTCATGCATACCATGGCTCTAAAATCAGAGCTGTGATATTTATTAACTGTCTTTGCAAAACTGTGCATAATGCATCTTTCACGTTTCATTGAGAAGAAAAGAAACTTAATCCCACCAGGATCTCAGTTATTAGTTCTTCCTCTTGATTTTTCCCTGTGGGGATTTTATGTTGGCCAGATGGTCTTCTGAAGAATCCCCAGACATATCAGCATTTTACAAAGTCAAACCAGAAAAGCAAAAATCTACTTTTTGAGTTAGGGGATTAAATCCTGTAACTTGTTATCTGGCTCACTCCATCCAAACCAGTCAATACTTGGTCCATTTTCAATACTGCACAATTATTCTCCTTCTCACATAACAGAATACCTTCATTCTCAGAAAAGTTCTGTTTTTAATTTGTTCCATTAGATGCCAGTAATTAGCCACTCAATTACATCCCCTATGCCCTTGAATTCTGTCAATTCTGAAGCGTACTCTACAATCCACGTCTTTACCCTGAAGTTTCTTTCTAGTGAATGCCAATTACAGTTTATCAGCAGCAGAAATTGAAATATCCCTTTCTATATTCATCTAAGAATGTTTATTTTCCATGAAGAAGGATTGCTGAACGGAATGTTTGAGAATCAATCCAGTGGGAAACTGTTAAGTTCTCGAATTGGCCCCATCTTCATTTTTAAACATACTGACGCTTTGAATGTTCATCAGCTGCCCTCGTGGTCAAAAATCTTATAAATGGAAAAATGATTATAAGGTCATGTGTTCTGTCAGAAATAGCTCCAAAGAGCATAACATCTCGAACTGTTCATTCCAAATATTTCCTCTGTGGACTAAATAAATATAATTTCCATTTGGAACCTTCACACCTTTGCCCCTTGTCATGGTGGTGTCTAAGAATAAGTCCTTTCTACATAAAACCAGAGTCCCTGAGTGGTGCAAACAGTGACTTGCTCAGCTACTAACCTAAAAGTTGACAGTTTGAATCCACCCAGAGGCACCTTGAAAAAAGGGCCTGGCAATCTACTTCTGAGAGGTCGCAGCCAGAAAAACCCTATGGAGTATAGTTCTACTCTGCAACACCTGGGTTGCCATGAGTTAGAATCGACTTGACAACAACTGGTTGTATAAAGCCAGCCATCTTATTTCCAGAAAAATATCGAATTATTTTATGTTCAATACAACTATGTCCCAGTAAGGATCTCTCTTTTGTCTTCCCTACGTAACCGTAACCCTATGTTATAGTCAAAGGTTAGCCTTTCCTCTCTAGCTAGACTGAAAAAAATGCATTTTTCCAAACTGATTATTTCCTTTCATATGCCTTTGCTTTGAACAAAGGAGTCTCTCTGTCTGGAATTTCCTTTCTTCTGTCCATTTATGTAACTATCCATCCTTCCTTAAAAATTCTTTTCAAATCCCATGTTTATGAGACCTTCCCCGAACATCTCCTTCTAAACACACACACACACACACAGATTTTGTTGTTCTCCTTTTTCTTGGTCCTCCAAAACCACTTTGTACATTAGCTCACTGGATTGTAATTATTTGTCTACACCTTCTTCTCCCACTAGACTGAAAGGTCCTTGGTGTCAGAGTACACAGTTTGCTCATCTTTGGACCCCCAAGACAATCAATATGTATTTTTAAGTAATTAATATATTGAATAGTATACTCTGGTTACTGTAAAAACTTATTCTTAAATTCCAGAAGATCATGCTGTGATTCTTCTATATGGAAGTCAGTATCTGTGACCCTAATGATCGAAATAGGTATAAGTATATTTTTAAGTTTAATTTTTAAAGTTTTTCACGAGACAGAACTAAATTTTAAAGTTCCTACCAAGGGGGAGGGGTCTGAATTTATTACCAAAATTAACTCATGTTTAGAATAGAAAATATTTAAAAAGGAGGGACTTGAGTAAAATAAAACTTTTCAAATCAAAGATCTATTGAAAATTAGCTCCTGCGATTTCTTTAAAAACAAATGATTATAAATTGTTAATTGATGAAACAGCAGCTGAAGGAAACAGAATTAAGGGCTGGATGGTTATCTTTACTCCATTCTGATTATTTTAGTGGGTGACCAAGATAAGGATGCTGCTGAAAGGCTCAAGTTACCTTCCCTACTTACGGACAGTCTTGAAGGACCCAAATTATATTTTGTACACTTTTTAGCTCATTTTAAATGGAGCCACGGCATTTTTTTATTTTGAACACAAACACAAATATAAACCGCATTTCAAAATTACTCGTTTATGCTAGATAACATTTCATCGTGCTGGATAACTTCTTCCTTATTATTTTTCTGATAACTATGAAGGTCTAATTTTCTGTTAAGATGATTAAAATGATTTTTCTAAGAATGCACACGGATGCTTGAAAGAGAGGAAGCACAGTTTATGAATTCCAAAATAGCAGTACTTGAAAACATGTGCTCGAAAGAATCCTTGTAAGCATTCTTTGAATGATTTTTTTTCCTCCCTGGTCCCTCCAAGCCTCACACCCTTTAAAAAAAAAAAAAAAAGGAAAAGAAAAAAAGAGCTTTGGGTGGAGTTAAGAACTCTTTTCAAATTTCAAACAATAACTGGAAATCCTGAAAAGGTACTCTCCTTTATCCAGTAAAGGAAAAGCACTTTAAAGCCTTTTTTTTTTTTTGGCTAAGAATTGTTTAGCAACAGGTTTAGTCAGTGGCTTCTATTTTGGACAGAAAGTTCAGTTACAACAACCTGAAAATATAATGCCATCTGTGTTTATTTTTCCCTCCAAAAACACAATTCTTTTTTTTTTTCTTACATAACAGTACATGACCTTAATAACCCAGATAAATGTATCGACTAATTCTTTACTTGTACCAAATGGTGCAGTTAGCTAAAGATCTAAAATATCTACCATAATATATTTATTATAATAATATACACCTGTATATATATTCTGCAAATATGAAATATATAAAGAATGTTTGAGAATTTAAATTTTTAAAAATATTCTGACTAATAATTATGTCTTCTGTTTATATTTCCCCGGGTGGAGGTAATGTGAGGTGAGAAACAGGGGCACAACACATGACCACGATATGGTTGGTGGTCAGAGAAACGGGCCAGAAACAGAGGACCACAGAGCCACAGAATCACTCACCCCAGGTTGCTGCAAATCTCTACCACCTGCCAAGCCCACTCACACATCTTCTCGGAACAGCAGTGTCTGATGTGTAGAGACCACTCAAAAATAAAATCTGAATTTTGTAATAATATTTTAGCAGCCCCGCTGGCACAGTGGTTAAGAGCTACAACTACTAACCAAAAAGCTGGCAGTTCGAATCTACCAGCAGCTTCTTGGAAACCCTATGAGGGCAGTTCCACCCTGTCCTTTTGGATTGCTGAGTCAGAACTGACTCGACGACAACAGGTTTGGTTTGTTGGAAACCCTGATGTTGTAGTGGTTAAAAGCTACGACTGCTAACCAAAAGGTTGGAAGTTCAAATCTACCAGGTGCTCCTTGGAAACCCTATGTGTGGCAGTTCTACTCTGTCCTACAGGGTCACTAGGAGTCAGAATTAACTTGACGGCAATGGATTTTAATTATATCTTAAATTACTTTAAATGCTATGAAGTGATAAGAAATGTGAATCATATATACATATACATATCCCAAAAAACCCAAACCCACTGCAGTCGATTCCAACTGTTAGCAACCCTATAGGGTGGACAGCAATGGTATATATACATATACATACAGATACACACACACACACACACACACACACACACACACACACACCCCACCAGTGGCCACAGAGTCAATTCCAACTCATGGAGCCCCCATATAGGTCAGACTAGAACAGCGCTCCTCAAGTTTTTCAATGGCTGATTTTTGGGAATTAGATTGCCAGGATTTTCTTCTGAAGTTCCTTTGTATGAACTTGACCATCCAACCTTTGGGTTAGCAGCCAAGCATGGAAACTGTCTGCACCACCTGGGGACTCCACATATACAATATATATACCATCTGTGTGTGTGTGTGTGTGTACGGTATTCTGAGCTAAGAAATTGCTATTAAAAACCATTCCGACTTCTCTAAGAAGGGAAAGAAAGCTTCTTCTCTTTTCCACTATGTGTCCCCTAAGGAGAAATCCAAACTAATTATTTTGCATTTATTTGCATTTCAAAGAATGCTTAAATTCCATTCACCAGCTGGCACTATAACTTGGCATTTCTTGTATAGCTCTGGTAGTCTTCAAGCATATCCTGAAACAGGAATCTTTCGGCCTTATTCAGAGACATAATCTCTAACACCAGCTCCAACTTTGATTCTAGAAATTGTATGCGGTGCCAAGTTTTCAATTCTCCGGAAACGGAGGGTGAGCTTTAAGCCTTCTCAACGGACATATCCCTAAAATAGCCAGGCACATACCACTGAGTGTCTAATCTTTGCTGCTTCCACTTGAGCCTTCACAGGGCATGGTAAACCAGGACAGAATAGCTCCCAAACCGTCCTGATGTTCACTCGAAAAATAAAAATAGAAGAGGACTGAGGCTAGACTCCTGCCACTATCTGAAAGCCAGGGGTGATTTTGATTCAGGAAATTCTTATGTTTCTAATTTTCTAGTTCTCAACCTCAGTGTGTGTGTACAGCAACTGAGGGTTATCCTCCTCCAGACGTACAGCCCTGGAAGCGAGTATTGCTTCCCCATTTCCCTTTGCCCAGAAGCAGCTCTAAAATAAATTCTTAATTTTTGCGCGGAAATGTTGAACACATCCGAGCATATATGTCACTGTTTTTTGTTGTTGCTTATTTATCACTTTACATTGTTCATGCCTGCTGTTTCTTGGGCTCTGGACTTGCTTCCTGAAGAACAGAGGAATTAATTGCTTTATCTGCGTTATGTAGAGAACTAACATTTCATATCTCATCTTTTTTATTCATCATCTCTTTTCCCTGACAGGTACTAGATGCATGAGGCAAATTAACATACGGATGGCAAAATAAACTGACCACAATTCAATAATAAATTTTAACTTACAAATCCTTCAACAAGAGAGACAAAAATGTAGGAATTGCAAACATATGAAAAAAAAGATCAATAATATGAATATGGTCTACTTAAAACACTGTTATAATACATAAAATTAAGCAATAAAAAGTACTTCTTTTAGAACTTGTTAGAATTTCTTTTGCATGTTACTTTGTATAGCTTGTCAAATAATGTAACACACTAAATACAGATGATTGTTTAATACCTCTAGTAAAGATTCTATGTCAATAACCAATCTTAAAATCTCTATTGCCCCATACCTATAACTTAGTAGCTTTTTTGGAAACAAAACCAGGCTAGGGAAAGACCATCAATATTGCCAAATTCCACCAATACTCACGAAAGGATGTTTCCAATGTAGGCGTAGTAAGGGCAACAGTAGGGCGCGGTCCCGTGACAGCAGTAAGCTGTGCAGTCCTTGCCACACTGAGCAAGGCAGCCATCTACAAAGCAAAAACCCCATGTGTGCAGTTACAGTTCTGAAATTGAAATCATAGCTTCAGGAAAAAGTCTTCTAGTTCATATCTCAATGGGCCGCCAACCGACATGGAGTGTGTTTAGATTTTCATCTGACATGTTCATGTAAATGTATACACTAGTCTGTCTTTCCCATTAGACTCTAAGCTCCTAAAGGCACAGAAAGGCCTTTCGTTCTCTAATTTATACCTTAAAAAAAAAAAAAAAATCCAAAACAAACACGTTGCCATCGAGTCAATTCCGACTCATAATAACTCTACAGGACAGAGTAGAACTGCCCCATAGGGTTTCCAAGGAGCAGCTGGTATATTCTAACTGCTGCCTTGTTGTGGTAAGCAGCCATAGCTCTTAACCACTGTGCCACCAGGGCTCCAATTTATATGTTCAGCAGTCCCAGAATAAATAATTTCCAACTTAATCCCTGATGGCAGTATCACCTACTGTATAAATTATATAATACTTTAGCTTTCCCTTCAAAGTCAAAATAGAAAAGTGAAAAATGTTATATGTATGTCTACATGTCCACATAATTGTGGAGCGCTGGTGGCATAGCGGTTAAGAGCTCAGCTGTCAACCAAAGGTCGGCAGTTCACGTGCACCAGCTGCTCCTTGGAAACCCTCTAAGCAGTTCTACTCTGTCCCCTAGGGTCTCTATGATTTGGAATTAACTCGAGGGCAACGGGTTTGGTTTGGTTTGATTTCAGTCCACGTAACTGGCTTATTGAGAAAGGGAAATTTAGATTTTGCTTTTAAATCACCTCTCTCTGCAACGATGATCCTTTAGCAAGGAACGTGATCAAAGCTGGCAAGGTTCATTTTCCTTTATCAATAATACATGGCTTGTGTGGAACAAGGGGGAACGTTCACATTTTCTTACTCTCAATTTGATTTCTACCTCATATATTAGCAAACCAGAACTTTTTGCAGAGATTTTTCCTCTGCATTGTGGTGAAAAAAAAATGAGAGAGAAAAATAATTACCTTCATAAGATTCAGTAACTATATTTAAAATTCACTTTGAAAATATGAAGACAGAAGCACAATCTAATTATCCAGAACCAGGGGAGAAGCTAACATATTTTTACCTTGGCCCTGAGTGCTTTCTGCAAAGTTTTTTCAGCTATTTCTTTTATAGTTTTCCCAGTGATTTTCAATAGCTCTGTATGTATATTTGTGTGTGTATATATATGTATGCATATGTATACACATATGCATATTTATGTACACAGACATTCTGTAAATTAGACATTGCTATTATTGTTAGGTACCGTTGAACTGGCCTCCAACTCATGGCAAGCCCATGTACAAGTGAATGAATCGGCTGCCCAGTCCTGCACTATCCCTGTGACTGGATGAACATTCTATTATTGTGACCCATAGAGTTTTTACTGGCTGATTTTCAGAAGTAGAGCACCAGGTCTTTCTTCCTGGTGCTCTTAGTCTTAGTCTGGAAGCTCCTCTGAAACTTGCTCAGCATCACAGCAACGTGTGAGCCTCCACTGACAGATGGCTGGTGGCTGCGCATTAAGTACATTGGCCGGAAATCAAATCCTGGTTGCCTGCATGGAAGTGGAGAATCCTGCCACTGAGCTGCCACTGCCCCCTAGACACTGGTGGTGTTAGTTGTTAGTTGCTGTCTAGTCAATTCTGACTCATGATGGCCCCGTGTGTGCAGAACAGAACTGCTCCATAGAGTTTTCAAGGCTGGGACCTTGAGGTCAGCTGACCTTTGGGAAGCAGATCTCCAAGCCTGTCTTATGAGGCTTCAAACCTTCAACCTTTCGGTCAGTAGACTAGTGCTTAGCTGTATGTACCACCCAGGGATCCCAGACATTGTTAAGGCTACTTAATATATTCAAATACTTAAACTGGTTAGTTTTTAAGGGCTTAGCAGAGAGTTTCCTTTCATCGTGAGATAGTTGATGTTCCCACTTGCTCTGTCACAGCAGGACAACCAGAGTATACATAGCTTTAAAGGTGCCATCTGAATGATGCCCAGAACAGTGAGATCTTTTTAAACACTCCATGGATATCCAAGATTCAGCTATTACTATTGTACTCGAGTTACTGTTATGATAAGCACATGGTGTTTTCAAACTATTTGTGAGTCAAAGGTACAGGAAACCAAGCCCAAAATCTTGTAGCCAAGAAGCTAGATCATACCTGAAGCAAACATCTTGATCATGTCACAACCTGTTCATTACTTTTATGATATTTTCCTGTGTTCGTGTCTACTTCCCGGAATTAGGATACTGAAAGGGCAGATTTCATAGTACTGTGAATATATTCACAAGCACAACATTTCCAAACTCAGGTTTCTACCACACTTCAAACCTTATTTTGACACACAAGTGGTTTTCTCTAGAGCGCTTGAGACGAACTCGGTGAACGTTAGAGTTTGGACTTTTTAAGGCCATTTTCTCACTGTTGAAGGGATGACACACTTCAGTGGTCCCAGAAGATACATAATATTACCTCTAATCTCTATATTCATATCCCTGAAAAGCAGCCAGGTCTAACTTTCTTCAATGACTTAAGGGCACGAGCTAGAAGCCGGTTCCCCAGCCCGCCTCCCTTTTGAGAAAAGTGTAGGCCAGGAAAAGCAGCAGCTGCTTCTAAGCACTTTTTCTCCCCTCAGAAACGGCTCTTGTAAGCTACAACTAAGGACACCAGAGGAAGGAAAAGGAGGGGACAGACTCACTGGCTGAAGCCGGAAGGTAAAAACCTTGACCAAATCCTGTCTTTGTGCAGTAGCAGTTGGACAATAATATAAACATTTCATTGGGTCTCTTTCCAAAAGTGCTTCCACAGTAAAGCACGATACTTCAGGTGGAGAAACCTCACTCTTTTTTGCTTAACCTGGATTGAATGCTTTTGCCTGGGGGAAATAAGGCAGATTACAGACAGTGCATCTGCTTACTTTCCTGTCCCATTAAAGTCAGCAACGCATTTAACAGGGCATCTGGGCTATTTTTATTTTTGCTGGGTTCCCACATCTAGCCCCCAACCCCTTGCTTCCAGCTGCATCATTTAGTCCCAGCCAAATGGAATTATTTACAGTTATAGATAAACCAAGCCAAACCCACTGCCATCCAGTCGATTCTGACTCACCACACGATTTTTGCCTTTGCTCCCTCTATATCCTAGTCCATCTCCCTATGTCCAAGGCTTTCCAGTCCTTCAAATGTCTAGTGCCTTAAATCCTCTTCAATTCAATTCCACTGAACAAATGTTTACTGAGGCCCTATGTGCCAGGTGGAGCCCTGGTGGCACAGTGCTTAAATATTTGGCTGCTAACCAAAAGGTCGGCAGTTCAAATCTACCAGCCACTGCTTGCAAACCCTCTGGGGCAGTTCTACCCTGTCCTATAGGGTCACTATGAGTCAGAATCAACTTGACAGCAACTGGCTTTTTTTTTTTTTTAATGTGCCAGGCATTTTGCTAGTTTCTGAGAGTATTATACTGAGCAAAACAGACTCCATTCTCATAGAGCATCCTTTGAACACCTATGGGACGTGACCGTACCTCTTCTATGACATAACCCTTCATACATTAGAGTAATTTACAGGCACCCGTATCTCCCCACAAAACTCAGAGCATGGCTTCTGTTTTATTTATCACTCAACATGGAGCATTCAATAAATATTAGTTAAATGAATACGGCAAGCATAAAAATGCCTCTGGCATAAAAAGTTCAGGCATTAACCCCAAAACACTTATTGGTTAAGCATTTCTTGTCAAAGACAATAAATTAATCTAGTGTTGGCTTGTAATTACTTTGTAGCTTACTAGGGAGGGACGGGAGTCCCTGAGTGGCATGAACGTTAAGCATTGGGTTGTTAACCAAGGTGACTGGTTTGAATCCACCCAGGAGGGGCTCAGGAGAAAGGCTTGGCAATCTACTTCTGAAAGGTCACAGCCATTGAAAACCCTGTGGAGCACTACTGTGAAATACATGGGGTCACCATGAGTTGGAATCAACTCAACAGCAACTGTCCTTTGTTTTATTTTGTTTTAGGAAGAGATGCAGACAGAATGAAGAAACGGAGTGAAAACTTTCTAAATGCCTACATTGCTGCTGTCCAACTTTGCTGGTTTCCTAAGTCCTAGGGGGTTGCCGACGGCAGTGGGTTTGGTTTGGTTTTTGGTTAGGGGGTTGAGTACCTCGCTTCGGAGGAGCAGGGATAAGGGAAGGAAAGGAGTGCAAATGAGGAGCTTTCAGTTCATTGCTGGGAATAAAACCGTAGACAAAAAGAACAAGAAATAATTGTGGTTCAACGGAGTGCTTGCGTGAGAGACAGTGAAGGTATTAAAGAAAGCTTTATTTACTGCGTACGACTGTCTTATTTTCTGTTTCCTTTTGAGAAGCAGAGGGGGTAGAAAGAATTATCAATGAACTAATAAAGAGATTTTTCTATAAAGCTAATATTAATGTGACTGATTCTGTTAGCCCTCCAAATTCTGTAAACCTTATACAATTGAAGTGAAAGAAATAAGCATTGTAAGTAGGGATTAGAATGTGGATTCTTCCCATCAAATAGTTGGAATTTCTCTTATATGCATTTCTGTATTAGGAAGTCAACATTTTCCTTACAAGAAAAAATCTTTAAAATGACAGCTTAGAGACAGCCGTAAGTTTACATTTTAATAAACATATTGAAAACTTCTAGAGAAGTTATTGTGATGCATTTCTGGCAAGGTTGAATGAAAAATTCAATTATTTTTAATGCTCAGATAACAATGTTGAAGGATGTCTTCATTTCCATCTCAGTATCTTTGCGAGTATCAAAAAGTAAGTCAAAGTACTCTGAATAAATTTAGTATTGCAAGGTCATGGGTAAGCCTGTGGTTTTTGTCATGTCTCATAGTTAGACACAAAAATGTTTTACACAGAACTTAGCTCTTAGCTTGCACTGTTTTTTGACTATAAATAGATGCAAAAACACATATATAATTAACTTGATGCATGAATAACCAATGAAAGGCCATTGGGGGCTCTGTATCAATCACAAAACAAGAAAACCCCTTTGCTTCAAGAATTATTAGCAATTCTCACCGAGAACAATTTGAAGGAAGGAAAATGAGATGCTCTCCACCTACAAACAACTGCTTAACCAAATCAGTGAACACAGGTTAGACTCTGGGTGAATTCATGTCTCTCAAAAACCTTATATTTAAACTAGAGACGTCCTATTGTCCAGAGCTGCACACTTGTGAATCATCTTCTAAAGAATACAAACGAAAGGCTAAGGCTGTTTATTTCTAAAAGGGAAAAATCACTATGTTTAGAAAGTGCAGGGTGAGTCAAACGGTGGGTCGCCTCTACTGAAATGGGAAGGTCACCAAATTAGTTGATTTTAGGACTTCAGCAATATCTCTGAACTTCAGGTGCCTATTTAAAGTAGCTTTCCTCCCAACCCTCCCCCCTTGTCCTCACCCTCAAGGTTCTCTTTGGGTAGCGAGAGACAATTAGATAAATTGTACTCTATCCAGAAAGTAGAATCCTCCCAACGTGGGAATGGAGTTTCCAAGTTGCTTTGCCAAGAGAGAAAGGAAAAGAAAAGCAAAAAAGGCCAAGATAAAAGAAATACATGGAGAGGCTAGAAGAGGAGATGAAAGAAAGGAAACAAAATACACCCGCGTGGAGGTCTGGACCAGTTAAGCGCTCTCGCGTCTGGTCTGCAGGGAGAGCGCGATCCTCGGCCTCCCCGACGGCCCCGTGCGTCTCGCCCTCACCGCGTTACTCAGCCGGGGAACCCCCGCGGCAGCCCGCAGCCCACTTTCTTTTTCTCACCGTCCTATTTCACCGACCTGCGTAGACAAAGAGCAGGATCAACTTCGAAAGCAAGATGCCTGAACGCCCGGGCAGCCTCGGTGCGTCCATCCAAGCCGGTGGCCGGAGTTGCGAGCACGGACTGACGGACAGACGGACGCACTGGAGAGAGGACAGGGGGCAGAGAGAGAGCCCGGAACGGGGCGGGGGTGGAGGGGGTAAAGGGCGGTCAGGTGGAGAGAGCCGCGCTCCTGAGAGGGGCGTAAAGCGGAGACAGGGCCATTGCCCAGGGCGCCTTCGGAGGGACCCCGGGCCGGCCGTAGGGGCTTCGCGGAGCCGGGGAACTCGCTGGCCCAGGCTGGGCTGCGCTGGGGGCTGAGGTCTCTTTGTCTCTCCCCACCGCGCTCTGGCATCCTTGGCCACTCGGCTCACATTTCATCTCTTCGGGTGGCACCGACCCCGGGCTTGGGGGCGGGGGTGGCCCTGACTCCTCCCTGCTTCTTCTTCCCTTCTAAAGAGTGATTTTCTGGGAGGAACTTTTTCTAACCCTCTGCTTTGGCGTTTGCTGTGGGGTTAGCCAGCTCCTTCTTTGCTCTGCACTCCACTCCACTCCCGTTTTCCTTTTTAAGCACTAATGGTTGAAGAGCTTTGCTTATCATCTTCAAACAAGTGGAAGGAATTCTCAGGGCTAAAGTGAAGAAAAAGGAGCTTCAGGTAGTACAGAACGTGTTTTTAGCATCTTTATGGAAAGCTAATAAAATGTTTGTTATTTGTGAAACACCTGAAACATTCCCTGTAAAGTCAGGAAAAAGAGAATGAGTACTGTCATCACTTTAGTTAGGAATATTTTGGAATTACTGGCCAATGCAATCAGATAAGAGAACGAAATAGAATTATAAAAATTGGAACAAAATTATCACTTGCCAATAATATTCTTGCATAGCTAGAAAACCAAAGAGAATCAGCTATAAAGCTGTTAGTGTTAAGTGACATATTTAGAAAAAATCAATATTTCTTTTACACAGAAGATGTTAATTTTAATGAAATCCAGCTTATCAATTTTTTTTTCCTTTTATGGGTCATACTTTTTGGTATTATATCTAAAAACTCATTATCAAACCCAAGGTCACCTAGATATTCTCCTATGATATCTTCTAGAAGTTGTATAGTTTTGAAGTTAACATTTAGGTCTGTAATCTCTTTTGCATTAATTTTTGTGAAAGATGTTAAAACTGTCTAGATTCATTTTTGGGGTTTGTTTGTTTGTTTGTTTTTGCATGTGGGTGTCCAGTTGCCCCAGCACTATTTGTTGAATTGCCTTTGCTTCTTTGTCAAAGTTCGGTTGACTTTATTGGTGTTATCTATTTTCCACCTGAATTTGGATAGAATCTCAAGAATAGATTTGTTGCACTGAACTCCAATGACCAAAGACCAGACAAGTTGTGGAATGACATCAAGGACATGATACATGAAGAAAGCAAAAGGTCATTAAAAAGACAGGAAAGAAAGAAAAGACTAAAATGGATGTCAGAAGAGACTCTGAAATTTGCTCTTGAATGCTAAGTAGCTAAAACAAAAGGAAGAAATGATGAAGTAAAAGAGCTGAAAAGAAGATTTCAAAGGGTGGCTCGAGAAGACAAAGTAAAGTATTATAATGACATGTGCAAAGACCTGGAGCTAGAAAACCAAAACGGAAGAGAACGTTTGGCATTTTCCAAGCTGAAAGAACTGAAACAAAAAAACCACGCCTCGAGTTGCAGTGTTGAAGGATTCTACAGGGGAAATATTAAACAATGCAGGAAGCATCAAAAGAAGATGGAAGGGATATACAGAGTCACCGTGCCAAAAAGAATTGGTCAACGTTCAGCCATTTCAGGAGGTAGCATATGATCAAGAGCCAGTGGTACTGAAGCAAGAAGTCCAAGCTGCACTGAAGGCATTGGTGAAAAACAGAGCTTCAGGAACTCACGGAATATCACTTGAGATGTTTCAACAAACAGTTGCAGTGCTGAAAGTGCTCACTTGTGTATGCCAGGAAATTTGGAAGACAGCTACCTGGTCAACCAGTTGGAAGAGATCCACATTTTCACCCATTCCCAAGAAAGGTGATTCAACAACATGTGGAAATTATCAAACAATATCATTAATATCATAAAAACAAAAAACATACACAAGTACAATTTTGCTGAAGATCATTCATTCAAAAGAGGTTGCAGCAATACATCTATCTACAAAGAACTGCCAGAAATTTAAGCCAGATTCAGAAGAGGATGTGGAACAAGGGATCTCATTGCTGATGTCAGGTAGATCACAGCTGAAAGCAGAAAATTCCAGAAAGATGTTTACCTGTGTTTTATTGACATGCAAAGGCATTCGACTGCGTGGATCATAACATTATGGGAAACATTGCAAAGAATGGGAATTCCAGAACACTTTTTTTTTTAACTGTGCTCATGAGGAACCTAAACTTAGTCCAAGAGATGGTCCTTCGAATAGAACAAGGGGATAGTGCATAGTTTAAAGTCAAGAAAAGTGTGTGTCAGGATTGTATCCTTTCACCATACTTATTCATTCTGTATGCTGAACAAATAATTCAAGAAACTGGACTATATGAAGAAGAATTTGACATCAGTGTTGGAGAAAGACTCATTAACAACCTGCGTTATGCAGATGATACAACCTTGCTTGCTGAAAGTGAAGAGGACTTGAAGCACTTACTGATGAAGGTCAAAGATTACAGCCTTCAGTGTGGATTGCACCTCAACATAAAGAAAATAAAAATCCTCACAACTGGACCAATAAGTGACATCATGATAAATGGAGAAGAAATTGAAGTTGCCAAACATTTCATTTTACTTGGATCCATAATCAGTGCCCGTGGAAGCAGCAGTCAGGAAATTGAATGATACTTTGCATTGGGCAAATCTGCAGCAAAAGATCTCTTTAAAGTGTTAAAAAACAAAGATGTCACTTTAACTACCAGTGAGCGCCTGACCTAAGCCATGGTGTTTTCAGTGATCTCATATGCATGTAAGAGCCAGACAATGAATAAAGAAGACTGAAGAAGAATTCATGCCTTTGAATGATGGTGTTGTTGAAGAATATTGAATATACCTGGACTGCCAGAAGAAGGAACAAATCTGTCTTGGAAGAAGTACAGCCAAAATGCTCCTTAGAAGCAAGGATGGTGAGAGTTATCAAGAGCGACCAGTTCCTGGAGGAGGACATCATGCTTAGTAGAGTGTCAGCAAAAAAGAGAAATACCCTTGATGAGATGGATTGACGCAGTGGCTATAACAATGGGCTCAAGCATAACAAGGACTCTGAGGATGATGCAGGACCAGGCAGTGTTTCATTCTGTTGTACATAGGGTCACTATGAGTTGGAAGTGACTCAATGGCACCTAACAATGGCTACAATTTTATTTGTGAGCTCTTTATGCTGCTCCATTTGTCTATTTGTCTTTTCTTTCACTGATACCACACTGTCTTCATCACTGTAGCCTTATGGTAAATTTTAAAGTTGGGTAATGTCAGTTCTCTGACTTTGTTCTCTTTCAGTATTGTGTTGGCTATTCTGGTGAAGGAATCATGAAAGGCACTGTTAAGAGCGTGAAAGACAAGTCACGGACTGGGAGAAAATATTTGTAAAATACATGTCTGATAAAGGGCTTGTATCCAAGATATATAAAGAACTCTTAAAACTTAACAATAAGAAAACAACCCAATTAAAAATGGGCAAAAGAAACCTCACCAAAGAAGATATATGGATGGTAAATAAGTATATGAAAAGATGCTCAACATCATAAGTCATTAAAAAAAAAAAACCAAACCTGTTGCCGTTAAGTCAATTCCAACTCATACCAACCCTATAGGACAGAGTAGAACTGCCCCATAGGGTTTCCAAGGAGCGACTGGTGGATTCGAACTGCTGACCTTTTGATTAGCAGCTGTAACTGTTAACCACCGTGCCACCAGGGCTCCAGTTATAGGTCATCAGTTAATTGCAAATTAAAACAACAATGAGATACAATTACACACCTATTAGAATGGCTATAATATGAAACACGGACAACATCAAATGCTAGTGAGGATATGGAGCAACAGGAACTCTGATTCATTGCTGGTGGGAATGAAAAATGGTATAGCCACTTTGGAAGACAGTCTGGCAGTTTCTTACAAAGCTAAACATGGTCGTACCATACAATCTAGCAATCATCCCCCTACGTATTTACCAAAATGAATTGAAAATTTGTGACCACACAAAAATCTGCACATGAGTGTTTATAGAAACTTGTCCAAAATTGGAAGCAACCAAGATGTCCATTCATACAATGGGTTATTACTGAACTATAGAAGTATACATAGAACTATAGAAAGAAATGAGTTATTAAGTTATAAAAAAGACATTGAAGAACCTTAAAAAAGAATTGCTAATGAAAGAAGCCAGTCTGAAAAAAACTACATATTGTATAAGCCTAACTATATGATATTCTGGAAAAGGCAAAGCTATAAAAAAAATAGAGATAGTAAAAAGATTAGTGGTTGTCAGAGGTTCAGGGGGAGTGTGGAGGGATGGCTAGGTGAAGCACAGGATATTTTAATAGGGCAGCTACTCTGCATGATGCTATAAGGATGCATACCAATGGTGGACAAATGACAAAATGCAAAACCCAGAGAACTATACAACACAAAGAGTGAACCCTAATGTAAATTACGGGCTTTAGTTATTAATAATATATCAATGTTGGTTCATCAATTATAATACATGTACTACATCATGTAAGATGTTAATAACAGGAAAAACTGTGGGTGGGGAGGAGAGAGGGCATATGGCAATGCTGTACTTTCTGTGCACTTTTCCTGTAGACATAAAACTGCTCTAAAACATAAAATTTATTTTTGAAAAATGAGTAGTTTACTTTGTGCAAATAAAAGTAAGTTAGAAAGTCCTAGTACTCAATTTTATGTATAAAAAAGACATGAATAAGTGAATAGAAGTATTTCTCCTTGACTTAGAAAATTCAACATCGTAAAGACAACAAGCTTTCCTAAATTAATCCATAAATCTGCAAATGAAACCAATTTCAATAGTAACACTGACAAATTTTTTCAAACCACTTTGCTACTAAAGTTTATGTAGAAAATAAACTTGTAAGCATTTCTGTTGAAAAATCAGAGTAGTGAGTGGGATTAGCCTCAACTGATATTAAAATATATTACAACATCTCAATAATTAAACCCTTTTGATTAACACTAGAATAGATAGGCTTAATGGAACAGAGTAGAAAACCCAAGAAGTAGACCAAAATATCTCCAGTAATTTAATTTATGTTAAAACAGTGGAGGAAATGATGGGTAACCTAGTAAATTGTGTTGGGACTATTAGTAGACATCTGTGTAGTCTTATCTCCTTTCAATGAAATCTATTCCATGTCAATTCAATATTTAAGCTTAAAGATGAAATTATAAAAATATTAGATAAAAGAATCAGAGGATGACATTTAAATAATCATGGAATGGGGGGAGTTTTCTAAGCATTACAAAAACTCAGAAACCATTAAAAGATTGATTTGACTACATAAGAATTATAACTTTCTTTTTTTATTATACGTAACAAGTCATGTATTCAACTGGGAAAAATAGTTACAATGCATAGGCTAGACAAAAGCCTAATCTCTTAATATATAAAGAGCTTTAAAAATTCAATAAGAAAAACAACCAACAGGAAATTAGCATATATATATACACACACACACATACATATACATAAACCCTAGTGGCGTAGTGATTAAGAACTACGGCTGCTAACCAAAAGGTCGGCAGTTCAAATCCATCCAGTGCTCTAGTCTGTCCTATAGGATCACTATGAGTCAGAATCAACTCAATGGCAATGGCTTTCGTTTTGTTTATATATATATATATATATATATATATATATATATATATATATATATATATATATATATCTTTTAAACCTTTAGAATATGCTCATTCTTACTGCCAAGAAAAGAAAATCAAATTGACCATGAGACATCACTTTTCATGTACTACAGTGACCAAAAAATGAACTATATCTTTTAAGGAGAGCAATGTGGGAATACGTATCAAAATTCAGATACACACACACTTTATTCAGCCCTCCTCTAGGAATGCGTTGCTATACATATACTACTCTACTGGTATAAGAGGAGAGAAGGATGTATCACCTCCGAAAATAAACATAATCTGAGCTTCTTACTGTATTCTATGCCTCAGTAAATGGCAGAATCACCCATTTTCAAACTAATCTATCACTAAGCACCACTAATTGTACACCTAAACATCACTCCAATCTTCCACATTTTATCTTCTCCCTCTGCTCTAATCTAGGCTCATAGCTTCCATTATAACCATTTTCTCTCCCTCTAGCAATCCATTTGCTATGCTGAAGCTGCGATATTTCTTCTTAAACTACAGATTTAATTACCTCACTCACCTATTTAAAACTCTTCAGTGGCTTTTTGTTGCCCTTAGGTTAACATCCCAACATTTAATCCATGGCTTTCAAAAACCTTCATCACTAGATTGTGTAATAGATTCACAAGATAGTGAATCAGGTGCGATGTGGCAAAGAGGAGTCAGGGAAGCCATGGAAGGTAACTAGGTTTATTATATTCACAATTCCCAGAGATAGGGAGGCACAGCTCACCATGATGCAGGGCCAAAAAAAGGGGGTTGCATCTCGGGACAAGGTGAGAACAAGCTAGAATTGTAAGAGAGGGGCTTAAGTACGGCAAGTAGAGTGGAGTGGGCTCAGTTTCTCGTATTTCCTTGGGATTGAGCACGTTTAGTAATCCTGCATGCTTAGGGGCGATCAGGCTGTCTGGGCTATCAGGATAGGTGCATAGGAGCCCAAACTTATGAGAACCTGATAAGGTGAGTAGCTGGAGAATGGGCTTAATCAGCAGCTCAAGGAGGGGAATGGATCCACCTCCAGTCAGCGTCTCAGCACTTTGTCAAGGTAGCATTTTAAGAAAATTATATCACACTGGGTCCTGTCACTTTCCCACCCTAAATGCAGCATTCTGCTGGGGAGCACGATTTCTAAATAACTGTGAAGAAGGTGGGAGCCTGAGGGAAACCCCAGATATATTGCACAAGGTGTTCAAGTCCTAAAAGAAGAAGCTACAGGTGTAAGTCAGTGTTCATAGAGCTGGAGAAGGGGTAGCGAAGGTTCTTGGAATGGAAAGCTGCTGCCTCTGCAGATGAGACTCGGTAAAAGTGCCTGGGGTGGGGGCAGCAGCTGGCGATGGAAGTGCGGCCCACTCCAGGCCACTTGTTGCCCACTGCTCTGGTAGAGGCTGGCTGCTGCCGTAGATGCTGGGAGGAAGCTACAAAGTTGGTCTGAGTAACCTCTCCCAGCTTATATCTGAGAACAGAGAGCCTTCTCCTCATATGGTCCAACAGATTGGTCAAGCAAGCTTGCCTGCTAGTTCACCATTGCCCAAGAGATCCCAGCTTGAGGCACTCAGGTGCTTCGGAAACTCAACTCAATAGACACAAAAAGGCAAAGAAAGATGTCAAGCCATTTAAGGAAATGTTGTAGTTTAATGAAAGAATTTGAAGGAAAGATAAAAGGATATATGTGTATATATATATATA
Source organism: Loxodonta africana (assembly GCF_030014295.1). Taxonomy (NCBI): domain Eukaryota; kingdom Metazoa; phylum Chordata; class Mammalia; order Proboscidea; family Elephantidae; genus Loxodonta; species Loxodonta africana. Next base: position 49,090,206 of record NC_087361.1, read on the forward strand.
TATATAAACCTGTTGCCATCAAGTTGATTCCGACTCATGGCGACACTACATGTTACGGGGTAGAACTGCCCCACAGGGTTTCCTAGGCTGTAATCTTTACAGGAGCAGACTGCCACATCTTTCTCCCTCAGAATGGCTGGGGGGGTTCGAACCGATGACTTTTCTTTTAGCAGCCAAGTGCTTAACCATTGTGCCACCAGGTCTCATTGACACAGCATTAGAGGGCATAAGGGAGGTTATGGAATTTAAAATAAAACAAAAATTTAAAAAATAGTCACAGATAAAAAATGACTTAGACTGTTGGAAGATTGAAGGGATAGCATATTTCATAACAGAGGGAAAAAATACAAAGATGTAGAGACAATGAATAAAAATGTAAAAAACACAGATACATGGAAAAGAACTCATATGGGGATAATTGGCAGAATAGAAGCAGTTTTAAAAGAAATGAAAAGTGTAGAAGCTAACATAAGAGTAATAATTAAAAAAGATTTTGAGCTAAAGTAAAATTTGAATTTTCAGATTTAAAATCATGAGCTCCAAGAAAAAATTTTGAAAAGAGCCATGAATATATACACATCTTAGATACCTATGTGAACAAGCATAAATTTAAAAATCATTTAAAATGTCAGATATAACAAAGAAATTTACTTAAAAAAAGGAAGAAAGAAAATCAGAGAGGCATCACACTTCTCATTTGCAATTCTGGAATTTAAAGGACAGTGAAAAAAATTTTACATCATTGAAAGATGAAGCCCACAGTCAAAGAATCCTATTTCCAAATCAGATCCCATTAATATTTGAGCCCTTGAAGATGTTTATAACAGTGTTAATTATAGTTTTAAAACATATTTGATTTAAATGTATTTTAAACACAAGATTGGAAACATGAAAAAGAGCCTCCATGTCCAATAGAGACAGACAGTTAAGTAGACTAGGATACATGCAAATTTGGGAGTAAAATCCAACGTTTTAAAATGATGTTTATCACACAGGGAAAACCCTTATGATAAAAAAATATATAATGGAAAATTTGGGGTACAAAGGGATCTCAACAATGGAAAAATGCTGATAACATTTACTTCTATTAAACTCTTTTCCCACAACTTTCCTCTTGGATAACTCTCTTTTAAAATTTCAAAATAATGCTTCAAAAAAATGCTTTTTTATATTCAATTTAAAATTTAAATTAATCACAGCTAAGACCTTTTTTTTTTTTTTTTTTTTTAAGACCTTATGTGATAATTACAATGATGTGATCTATGGATCTATAGATATAAGAGGCATTTTGGGAAGAAGCAAGGTCAGCAGAACAGCAGGCTTTGCTTAAATGTCGCCTACGAGATGAGGCCTACTCTGACCACACTTTTTAGGATTGCATCCGGTCCCTTCTCCCTCCATACATCTGATCCCCCACGTCATGCATGCTCCATTTTTCTCTTTTACGTAGTATATTTCATCTTCTCACCTACCGCATAATTTATTGATTGATTACGTTTACTGTCTGACTTGTCAGTGGGGGACTGAAAGCTCCATGAGGGCAGGAATCTTTGTCTTATTCACTGCTGTATCTCAAATGCCTAAAACAGCGCCTGGTACATAGCTGTTGTTGTTAACCGTCGTCCAGTTGACCCCTGGCTCATGGCAACCCCATTCACAACAGAACGAAATGCTTACCCCGTCCTACGTCAACCCCGTGATTGATTGAGGATCAGACTGCTGTGATTTATAGAGTTTTCACTGGCTGATTTTTGGAAGTAGATCAGCAGGTCTTTCTTCCTAGTCTTTCTTAGTCTGGAAGCTCTGCAACACACAAGCCTTCACTGACAGGTGAGATTTGGTTGTGCACAAGGTGTATTGGGCAGCAATCCAACCTGGATGAAAGGCAAGAATTCTACAACTGAACCACCACTGCCCCACTAGGGACTCGAAATATTTGTTGAATAAATAAATGAATGAAAGAAAATTTTCATTTAATACACAGAAAGACAAGTTATGCTTAGTAGGAATTAGGAAGAGAGTTCTAATTATGTGAGTTATAAGACTGAAATGTGTCCATTAAAGTTAATGTGGAATCTTTTTTTTTTTTTTTCAGTTATTGATATTGGTATAAAAGCATATAGATAGTTGATGTGTCTTTTCTTAGAGTCAAAAGAATGTTTTAGCTCCTTTACTACAATTTAAGAATGCACTTTGAAATGAGACAAATTATTAAAAGAACAGAGAGGAAAAATTTTATTTAGCATTAGCCAGACACTGTGGAACAGTCTCATACATTGTTTGTAGGTGTGTAAATTGGTACATTCTGTCCAGAGAAAGTTTTAAGATCTAAGATACTGAAAATATTTATACCTTCTGACCTAATAATCTTCTGTCTAGTTATGTATTTTAAGGAAGCTGATGATGACAAGATTGGAAAATAAACATTCAACAAAAGGGAATAGGTAACTGATTTTTGTCTGTTTATAATTAGAAAATTCAAAACTAAAAGGTAAGAGCTCTGATCTGATGCAAAATCAATAGCAAATAGTCAATCTGTTGGTATAGGGTTTACGTTCCATCATCATTCCTAAACCCTACATATGTTCATATAACATACTTCATATTAAAAAGCCATTCTGAAGAGAAAATATAATGAAAAAAATATTCATCATAAAAAAAAATACGTATGAAAAAATAAATTACCTAGGAATTAACTTCTTATAAATGTCTAGAGTCTATGTCAAGAAATGTATACAGTTTTGCCAAGGAAAATCAAAGAATAGTTAAACATATGAAGCAGCACACTATGTTCCCAGATGGAAAGAATTAAATGAAGTCAATTCCACCCAAATTAATAAACCAAAAAAACCCATACCCATTGCTATTATGTTGATTCCAACTCATAGCACATCTTTAGGACAGAGAACTTTCCCATAAGGTATCTAAGGTTATAATATTTATGGAAGCAGAATGCCACATCTTTTTCCCACGAAGCAGCTGGTGGGTTCAAACCACCTACCTTTTGGTTAACAGCTGAGTGCTTAACCACTGTGTCTCCAGAGCTCCTTACCCCAATTACTAGAGAATATAACTCACATTATTCTGATCATAATCCATTTAGTATTTTTTAAAAACTTGATAAGTAATTACAAATAAACCTGAAGTAATGGTGAAAATTGCCAAGTAGATTTGGGAAAAAAAAAAAAAAATGGAAAAAGTCTCACAGTAATATGTATTCAAAAAATCAAATAATGAAACAGTGTAGTTTAGCACAAGAATAGGCCAAAAATACTCCAAGAAACTGAACAAAACAGAAAGCCCACACCCTAGTAAATGCAGACCTATAAAAATTCAACACTTTGGGATTTTAACTTTCTTGAGAAACAAAAGATTATTTAACTAATGAGATTGCAATAAGTGATTATTTGTTCCCAAATAGACTAGGTCACTACCAAACATTGTACACCCAAATTGAATCTAGATGAAAGATGATATATAAAAAAGTAAGCTATACGCCTGATCTCTAAAATCTATATGATCCTGTCAAAACTCAACCACAAAAAGACAAACAACCCAATCAAGAAGTGGGCAAAGGATATGAACACACATTTCACTAAAGAAGATATTCAGGCAGCTAACAGATACATGAGAAAATGTTCTCGATCATTAGCCATTAGAGAAATGCAAATTAAAACTACGATGAGATTCCATCTCACTGCAACAAGGCTGGCATTAATCCAAAAAACACAAAATAATAAATGTTGGAGAGGCTGCGGAGAGATTGGAACTCTTATACACTGCTGGTGGGAATGTAAAATGGTACAACCACTTTGGAAATCTATCTGGCGTTATCTCAAACAGTTAGAAATAGAACTACCATACAACCCAGAAATCCCACTCCTCGGAATATACCCTAGAGATACAAGAGCCTTCACACAAACAGACATATGCACATCCATGTTTATGGCAGCTCTGTTTACAATAGCAAAAAGTTGGAAGCACCAAGGTGTCCGTCAACGGATGAACGGTTAAATAAATTGTGGTATATATTCACACAATGGAATACTACGCATCGATAAAGAACAGTGACAAATCTGTGAAACATTTCATAACGTGGAGGAACCTGGAAGGCATTATGCTGAGCGAAATCAGTCAGAGGCAAAAGGACAAATATTGTATAAGACCACTATGATAAGATCTTGAGAAATAGTATAAACTGAGAAGAACACATACTTTTGTGGTTACGAGGGGGGGAGGGAGGGAGGGTGGGAGAGGGTTTTTTACTGATTAATTAGTAGATAAGAACTGCTTTAGGTGAAGGGAAGAACAATCCTCAATACATGGAAGGTCAGCTCAACTGGACTGGACCAAAAGCAAAGAAGTTTCCGGGATAAACTGAACGCTTCAAAGGTCAGCGGAGCAAAGTCGGGGGTTTGGGGACCATGGTTTAAGGGTACTTCTAAGTCAATTGGCAAAATAATTCTATTATGAAAACATTCTGCATCCCACTGGGAAATGTGGCATCTGGGGTCTTAAATGCTAACAAGCGGCCATCTAAAATGCATCAATTGGTCTCAACCCACCTGGATCAAAGGAGAATGAAGAACACCAAGGTCACACAATAACTAAGAGCCCAAGAGACAGAAAGGGTCATATGAACCAGAGACCTACATCATCCTGAGACCAGAAGAACTAGTTGGTGCCCAGCCACAACTGATGACTGCCCTGACAGGGAGCACAACAGAGAACCCCTGAGGGAGCAGGAGATCAGTGGGATGCAGACCCCAAATTCTCACAAAAAGACCAGACTTAATGGTCTGACTGAGACTAGAGGAATCCCGGCGGTCATGGTCCCCAAACCTTCTGTTGGCCCAGGACAGGAACCATTCCCGAAGACAACTCATCAGACATGAAAGGGACTGGACAGTGGGTAGGAGAGAGATACTGATGAAGAGTGAGCTAATTATATCAGGTGGACACTTGAGACTGTGTTGGCATATCCTGTCTGGAGGGGGGATGGGAGGATAGAGAGAGTTGGAAGCTGGCAAAATTGTCACGAAAGGAGAGACTGGAAGGGCTGACTCATTAGGGGGAGAGCAAGTGGGAGTACGGAGTAAGGTGTATATAAACTTATATGTGACAGTCTGACTTGATTTGTAAACATTCACTTGAAGCTCAATAAAAGTTAATAAAAAAAAAAGTAAGCTATAAAGCAAATAAAGCATAGATGGATATTTGACCTTGGAGAGGGGAAATATTCTCTAAGAATCAAATTAAAGAAAGAAATAATAACAATAATAAAATAAATGTTAGAATGTCTAAGAACCTATATGTTAAAATATGAACTAAAAGGCAAATTATGAATATGTAAAAAATATGTGTTTAAGGGATGGTTCTATATGTATTTAAAAGTATAAACAACATGCAATCATCTGAGCATGTGATAAAATTTTACCAAACATTTCATCCAGCCTAAGTATATTTGAAATATATAAGGAAATGTTAAAAATCTGTCGGGGGGGGGGGGGGAGAACACACTAGCAGAAAAAATGTGCAAAAAGGCAATATAGTGAACAAAGTTTATTAGTGGTTTCCAGGGGCGGGAGGGAGTGGGAAAGAGGAGTTATTACTTCTGGAGCATTGAGTTTTTGGTTACAATAAGGCAAAATCACATTGATTAAGGGTAGAGTTGCACAATTAATGTAATTGCTATCAATAAATTGTATACTTGTAAAAAGTTGAAATGGTGAAAATTATGTGGTATATATATTTACAGAAACAAACAAAAGCAGCCACGGAGACTGCTTATGTACAATGAAACACCTCATGGGATTTGGTTTCTTGGTTTGGACATCCCAGTTAACTGGCCTAATATTGTGTTTAGGGCTTCTGGTCTACCTCCTAGTTTGCTGTGTAGTGCCTTGGGTCTTAAAAGTTTGCAAGTGGCCATCCAAGTTACCCTAATTGGTCTCTATTCACCTGGAGCAACAGAAGAAGAAGGAGAGTCAAGAACCGGAGGAAGGAATGGAATGTGTAACTAATTGCTTCCATAAACAACTGCCTCCTTTGCCATGAGACTAGAAAAACTGGATGGTGCCTGGCTAACATTACTGAACCTTTTGATAAAAGATTCTATAGAAGAATCCTGATCAAAAGGGATGAACTGAAGAACATAATTTTAAATTCTCATGGAAGTCAGATTTTCTGGAGCCATAGAGGCTGGATGAACCCCTGAAACTCTTGTCCTGATATAATCTTTAATACCTTAAACCTTAAAGCAGAAGTATACCTTGAAGTCTTGTTAAAATCAAACAATAATGTAGATCAAGTTCTTCTAAGCACTATCTATATAGATAATTTTTGGGTTTTTAAAAATAGATTATCTAGGTCAATCCCCGCATTTTATAATGAGAAAACTAAAGCCAGAGATTTTAAATTACCAAGTCAGTTAATGGTGGGGCAAGAACCCACACTGAGAATACTGTATCAAATTTTGCTACAATTGAGTGCGCCTGAATTTGATGATAATGACCTTGAGTTCTCCTTTCCCATGCCTTCTTACTTCAAATAACTTATTTCATCATATAGTCAGCCAGATCAGTATAACTTTTTGCAGTTCTTTATCCATTAATAAGTAAAAGCATTTTGTCTATATCTAAGTTTTCTAATTGTATCAGTTCCTCATGTTCCTTAGAAGATGCTGTGGATGCCAAGCGATAAAGATACTCATACAGACACAGGCAGGAAACACAGAAGACAACAAGGTGAAAGAAATGAAGAGCAGAGGGAGACATATTTCAGGATTTAAAATTATAAACAACATATGATTGTCTGAACATGTTGGGATAAAATTTTACTATATACTTCATCCATCCTAAGTATACCTGATCACCTTTAAAAAATATCTTTCTAAGAATTTTTCAGCATTAAAAGTTTTTTTTTTTTAAGTTTCAAGATAAATCAAAACTACCAACAACTTCAAAGGATTTTGCCATGATGTTTTAACCCTGGTAAATATTAGAGGTTCTTATAAAGTTGAGTGGGATGTAGTTTATGGTCATTGGTGATGAGTTCAATGTAAATCGTGTTTGTGTAGCAGGCTTCCCAAGGGATTGACAAATAATGTAACCTCTCTTTGTTCACTGGCTGAAAGATACTAAGTGCTCAGTTAATACTCACTGAATGAAGAGTGAGTGAATAAAAACCAAACTGATTAGGAAATAAGGAGAGTGTTCTTAAAAAACAATATTAAATTACCAATTTCTATTTAGGTATACTCTTCTTAAGAATTAAAATCTTCTGTCAGTTAACATCAGCCATACTGCCAGGAAATGACTGAGATAGGATGAAAAACTTATCTTGTGTGAAAAGGTCAACAAAATGTAGAATAAAATTGGGAAAATAGATTAAAAAAACCAGTGTATCTTCCAGTGGACTAAAAGCACAGGCAACTGTAATAGAGGAAACACATTTCCGAAGAGGACTGTCAGACTGGGAGATTCTCTGTTAAACCCAAACTCTTCAATGAGTCACAGAAAGAAAGAACACATGAGGTGATGATCTTTCTTTATAGGAAGATGTGGGAAAACTGTTGAAATAGGCTTGAGTCATATAAAAGCTAAATGATAGATCATTCTTGTTGCCAGCTGGTGTCGAGTTGGCCCCCAACTCATGGTGCTCCATGCACAGTACAATGAAATGTTACCCAGTTCCCCAGGTACATTGGCCCAAAATGGATCCTGGGAAGGAAAGAATTCCACTGCTGAATGATAGATAGATAGGTAAGTAGAAGATAGACAGACAGACATAGATACTACAGAGAGAGACATTGAATTACACGGAGACAAATGTAGGTAGATTGAACTATATATGACTCAAACCTAATGTTGAGTTAGGTTTGAGTAACAGATTAATAGGTAGATAGGATTAAAAATAGACTGAATTATCTTGAGAAAAATAAAAATTTATGTCCTTAACCAATTCTGAGGGGGTAATCACATCATGGAGCCCTGGTGACAGAGTGGTTAATTACTTAGCTGCTAACCAAAAAAGATTGGCAGTTCGAATCCACCAGCCACCCCTGGAAATCCTATGGGAGCAGCTCTACTGTGTTCTATAAGGTTGCTGTGAGTTGGAATTGACTCAAAAGCAACAGATTTGGTTTGGTCAGGTTTTGGAATAACCTCACGACTCAAATGCAACATTCAAGGTGTAGAAAGAATATTGACTCTTGTTATGTGCCAGCCTCATTTCTAAGTTCTTTAAAGGTACTAGTTAATGCTCTCAAAAACCCAATGAGGTGGATACTATTATTATCACCCTTGTTATATAGGTAAAGACATTTACCCAGAGTGGGTATGTTACTTTGTTCAAGATGGCACAGCTAGTAAGTGGTGCCTGGATAGCGTAACTCTGGAACCTTGACCCTTAACCTTTGAAGCTAAATTCTTTTAAAACTGGTAGCTTGTTTGGTTTTGGTAAAGTCTAAAATTCTCAGTTTGGCCATCTCTAAAACAGGGGAGAAAATGCCTGCCAATGACCTTCCTTGAAAGCAAGTGTTTCAGTTAGCATCAACAAAGCTTCATAGGGCATCTCCTCTGTTCAAGATTCAGTACCAAGTGTGGGAGGGCTTAAGAAAATGACCTCCCTTAAAGCTTCTCGGGAGATCAGTGTTATACAAGTAAAAAGTGCTATTCTTGTAGGATTTTTTTTTTCCCAGAAGTCTATGTCAGACAATAATAACTTACCATTAACAATGAATGTTTTTATTACAGTTTAGAAAATCATCTTCACATATGTGATATCTCATTTAGTCATCCTAATAACCCTAAGGAGCCCTGGTGGTGCAGTGGTTAAGAGGTTGGCTGCTAACCAAAAGGTCGGCAGTTCAAATCCGCCAGCCACTCCTTAGAAACCCTATGGGCTACTCTGTCCTACAGGGTCAGTATGAGTCGGAATGGACGCCATGGCAATGGGTTTACAATCTTAAAACATGTTATATGTCCATTATTATTATATCACTATTATTTTAGTGTAGAAGCATGGTTCTCAAAGTTTGCTATGCATCAACCTTACCTGGAGGGCATGTTAAAACACAGATCACCAGATTATACCTGCTGAGATCCCCATTCAGTTTCTGGTGGGGAGAAGTGGTGTTTGAAAATAGTTCTAAGGTGCCTTTCTCTTTTTTTTCAATTGTGATTTAGGTGAAATTTTACAGAGCAAATTAGTTTCTCATTGAACAGTTAATACACAAATTGTTTTTGCCATTGGTTGCCAGCCTCGCAATGTGTCAACACTCTCCCCTTCTCCACCCCAAGTTCCCCATTTCCATCCGCCCAGTTTTCCTGCCCCTTCCTGCCTTCTCATCTTTGCTTTTGGGCTGTTGTGCCCATTATCTTCATGTACACGATTGAACTATGAAGCACATACCTCACGTGTGTTACTGTTGACCCTAAAAAAACAAAAAAGCCTAACTCATTGCCATCCAGTGGATTCCGACTCTTTGCAACCCTATAGGACAGAGTAGAACCGCCCCATAGGGCTGGCCCTCTAGGCCTGTCTAATCTTTGGTTGAAGGGTGAACCTCAGGACTGACTTCATTACTGGGCTATAAGTGTGTCTGGGGGCCATGCTCTCAGGGTTTCTCCTGCCTCTGTCAGACCAACAAGTCTGGTCTTGTTTTGTGAGTTAGAATTTTGTTCCATGTTTTTCTCCCACTCTGTCCTGGACCCTCTGTTGTGATCTCTGTCGGAGCAGTCGGTGCATGTTCTCTTATTATGAGAGGAGGTGAAGGCCTTTTCATATGTTTAAAGCTATTAATATATTCTGTGAGTCATACATTTAAGTCTTTTGACCATTTTTTATAGGATTTTGATGTTGCTTTCTACAATTCAAATAGTTTTTTTTGTATATTAGAGATATTAGCTATTTTTCTGTAATATATGATGCAGCTATTTTCTCTCGGTTTAACCTTTGCCTTTTGAATTTATTTACAGAGTGTATGCTACGTTCATGCAATTGATTTAATTACGAGAGGTCAAATTGTTAATTTTCTTTTTTGGTATTTGAATTTTAAAGTCATGGCTACAAATGTATAGATATCTATAGATAGGTAGGTAGGTAGGTAGATAGACATCTTTTCCTACCGCCAGATTATAGAGGAGCTTACCCTCTATGATAGTATTTGTGTGGAGCCCTGGTGGTGCAGTGGTTAAGAGCTCGCCTGCTCATCTAAAAGTGGACAGTTTGAATTCACCAGCAGCTTCTTGGAAACCCTATGAGGTAGTTCCACTCTGTCCTGTAGGGTTGCTATAAGTCTGAATTGACTCAATGTCAAAGGGGTTTTTTTTGGCTTAATAATACTTGTATAGTTTCATTTTATTTATTTAGATCTCTGTGTTATTAGGGGCTTAATTCAGTAGGGTAGCAGGATATCAAATTAACATGCAACAACCAATAGCATTTAAGTACACAAAGAATAACCAGTTAGGCAAGATGATGTTTGTTTTGTTGGTGAGAGATTACGTGGGGAGATTTGAAATCAGATAGCCACCATTGTTCTCCAGTTAGAGGTCTGGATACATTTGTTTCTAACAGCGTCTTTAGCAGAATTAGGAACTCAAGTGGATGATATATACTTTGTGCTTGTAATGGACAGAACGATGTAGAAAACCAGTGGAATACCTCTTTGTATTAAAAAAAATGAAGTGAAATTCTCTCTGTAGTGATAAACGCAAGTATAAATGTGGCTTGCATTATGAACAATTTTATTTTCTGGGCTGATAAAAATACTTCACCCTGCTCAGAGGAATCTCCAGAGAAATCTTTCATTTTACTAAAGCAAGGCTCCCAATTCATGTTGTTCTAAAGAGATGTTACATGAATTTAAATTTTGAAATTGGGAAAGTTTTTTAAGTATCATCCAAACTCCCAACATTTTTTTCCTTCCTTGAGAGAGGAAAGATATATTCTCTTTTAGTATTTGTCTCAGCTTACGTAACGCCACATAGTTGAGCATAGTGTCTGGACAATTTTGTATTCTGCTTTTCCAGTTTACATTGTACCTTAAGCATTTTCTATGTTTATACAGCCTCCATAATCATTATTTTCAATAGCTGTTCAGTATTCCATCAGGTTGTTTTAGCATATTAATTTCCAGTTGCCATTGAGTAGATTCTAATTCATGACGACCCTCTGTGTGTCAGAGTACGACTGTGCTCAAAGAGTTTTCAATTTCAATGGCTGATTTTTCTGAAGTAGATTGCCAGGCCTTTCTTTTGAGGCACCTCTGTGTGGACCTTGAACCTCTAACTTTTGGTTAGCAGCCAAGGCTCTTAACTTTGTACCGCCTGGGACTCTGTATTTTGCTGAAAACAACAAAAAGCAAGTTCACTGCCGTCAAGTCAATTCCAACTCATAGCGAACACTTAGGACAGAGTAGAGATGCCCCATAGAGTTTCCAAGGCTGTAAATCTTTATGGAAGCAGGCTGCCACATCTTTCTCCCGCAGAATGGCTGGTGGTTTCAAGCTGCAGACCTTGTGGTTAACAGCCAAGGACTTTAACCATTGTGTCACCAGGGCCCCGGTGGTACAGTGGTTAAGCATTTGACTGCTAACCAAAAGATAGGTAATTGAAATCCACCAGCTGCTCCTTGGAAACCCTGTGGGGTAGTTGCACTCTGTCCTATAGGGTTGCTACGAGTCACAATCGACTTGATGGCAGCAAGTTTTTTTTTTTTTTTTTGGTTATTGTTGCGATTGTCTTTTTACCGATCTCATTTGTGCTCTGGCTTGTATACAATCAGTTTTCCAGACATTAGCCTAAATAATCTTTGAAAAATAATAGCAGATTCTAACACTCTACTGAATGAAACTCTTTCATGTATTCCATTTGCACTTTGAATAAAATTCAAACTTCTTACTAAGACCTAGTCAGCTGTGTACTCTTTGGTTCCCATCTGTCTTTCTGACTTCTTACCACATTTTCCTCCTTCCCCACTATGATCTGGCTACAGAAGCCTCCTTGGCGTTTCTCAGAAGTACTGATCTCAGAACCCAAGCACACGCTCTTCCATCTTTCTGCATCAGTTCTCTCCCCAAATCTCTACTTTCAGACCTCACTTAAAATGCTACCTTCTCAGAGATAGTTTCCTTGGCCATCCTCTCTTATTCTCAATCAAAATGCTGTTGGTTTAACATGCCTGCCAGGTAATTCTGATGCATATTAAAATCTGAGAATCACTGGTCTAGAAAATTGCTGTCCAAAAAAAAAGATGTGAGCCACATACGTAATTTCAAATGTTCCATAGTCACATTAAAAAAGTAAAATGAAAGAAGTGAAATTAATTCTTATGTCTTACTTATCTCTAGCTATCCAAAATGTTATTTCTACATATAATCAATATAAACAAATTAGGAAGATATTTTACATGTTTTTTTACACTGTCTTGAGGATCCTTTGTCTATTACACTTACAGTCCATCTCAATTTGGACACTAAATTTTCATCAGAAATACCTGATCTAGATTTAGATTGCATAAAATTTACAGCTTAAAAAGTAGACTCACATACTCAAGTTGTTCCAAATATACTAAAAAGTTTTTCTGATAACTGAATGAAGTGTCTGTTTATAAGTTTAAATGAATTAAAATAAAATGAAATGAAAAAAAAACAGTCCATCAGTTGCACTAACCACTTTTCAAGTGCCCTGTAGATGCATTTGTCTGGTAGGTATTGGGCAGAACGAATCTGGAAAATACCCAAATTATGTCTTGAGGCTGCTCCACTGAGGACCTTGGGCATCAAACACTACTGTAGGAATGACCACTATGGCTCCTTCTCTGGCCTGGATGGCTTTTTGCAACACCACCTAAAAGAAAAGAAAAAACTCTGCAGTGCCTCCATCTTCATGATACTTTCTTCTGTGTTTAATCTGTCACCAGTACATCTGATAGGAAGAGCCTAAGCCACGTGCCCGTGTTCTAATTGCAACAGACCCTGGAATGTTACATTTCTGACATCCTCCTTGGGGAAGCAGGCCTCCTTGGGCAGAAAATTTGCAAAACACAGGAGGGTCCTCAAAAGGTGTTGGGCAGTCAGAGAGGTATGGTAAATATCCACCAAGCTCAGCTGCTAACCAAGAGGTAGGCAGTTTGAATCCATCAGCCACTCCTTGGAAACCTTACAGGGCAGTTCTACTTTGTCCTATAGGGTCGCTGTGAATCAGAACTGTCTCAACAGCAATGAGTTTGGGTACCTTCCCTAAAAGGAGCTCTGGTGGTACAACTAGTTAAGAACTCAGCCACTAACTATAAAGGTTGCTGGTTCTAATCCACCCAGTCCCTCCAAAGGAGAAAGACCTGGTGATCTGCTTTTATAAATATTACATCCAAGAAAACCCAATGGAGCAGTTCTACTGTGTCATGTGGAGCTGTTATGAGTCAAAACCGAACGTTACATTCCCTGCAACGTAACTCCCAAAGGCAGGCACCATGCCTACTCTGTTCGTGGCTACTTCACCCAGAGCATTAAACATGATTGGTTTCACGTGGGTGTGCAATAATTTTTGGTTTAATAGATGAATTTATGATTCACACTAGAGAATTTGAATGAAGAAATATGAAACATATGTTAGTTTCCACGTCTGGGGAAGTCAATTTCTATCTAACTTACACTGTTGGAGGAAGACATATACTTATCTATTTGCTTTTAACCTCTGCTACTGCCAGGACTATTTATATATATATATATAATCTTCCACGGATTTCTCTGAAAGATAAATTAAAAATGGACCATGAGTGATAGCAGAGCTGAAGGATAGAATGACCTTGAGTACACAGCGAAGGGAGATGCAGCTGGTGATTTCACAAGCCATGTCAGTCAGGGAGCTTGCTCACCACATACTCTTTAAGGTGAAACTGACTTGACTGCAGCCCTGCTCAGGACAAACTGCAGGTAGGTACTTGGGCAGCAAATGACCTTTTTTCTCTGGTAGCCTTATTGATTAGATCAGGAAAGGGTATCTATCCAGGAGTAGTCAATACTTAGACTGGCAAGCAGTTTATGGCATTATTTGGAACAAAAAGATAAATTTTGCCCATCAGATTACACTTCTTGGGAATTCAAATTAGGAAACATAAAAATAATGAGGTAGGTAATAGTGGCAGCTGAAAATACAGGAGTATGATATCAAGAGGGATCAGATGTTACAATGCGCTGTTTGCTGGCCTAAATTAATGGGGGAGGAGTTGTTAGTTGCAGTAGAATCAATTCCTACTCAATGGCAAGCTTATATATAATAGAATGAAATGTTGCCCGGCCCTTTGCCATCTTTGGTAGGTTTGAGTCCATTTTTACAGCTGTTGTATCATTCCATCTCACTGACGGTTTCCCTTGTTTTTGCTGACCCTCTACCAAACAAGATGTCCTTTTCTTGTGATTACTCTTTTCCTGAAATGATGAGAGCAAAAAAAGCCAGCCGGAGTCTCAGCATCCTTGCCTTCTGATTGTATTTCTTCTAAGACTTATTGTTTCTTCTTTTGGCAGTCCACGGTGTGTTCAGTATTCTTTGCCAACTCTACAGCTGGAACACGGTGATAATGAGGGAGAAATAACTGTGACTAAACAGAAACAAGGAAGTAGAGAAAAAGTTAATTTAAACCTATGTGTATGTGTGTGTATGTATATATGCTTATGGTTTCCTTCTCTTGGAGTCCTCTCCTAAGGTCTTCATATGGCAAACTTGTAATTATTTTGGGGGTTTTGGCTCAGATGTCACCTCCTTAGTGGTGTTCCCTGGCTTCTTAGTCCAATCTTGCCTCCTTTCCTTCCTCCCCTTCTAGCATTCATTTTTAACAAATTACATTTTTTTGTTTTCTGTGTAGCACTTGGAAACCCTGGTGGCATAGTGGTTTAAGTGTTACGGCTGCTAACCAAGAGGTCAGCAGTTTGAATCCACCAGGCTCTCCTTGGAAGCTCTATAGGGCAGTTCTACTCTGTCCTATGGGGTCGCTATGAGTGGGAATCGGCTTGACGGCAGTGGGTTTGGTTTTGGTTTTTTGACATAGCACTTACAACTATCTAAGTTAGCTTATCTATTGATTGGTTTACTATCGATTCCCCCCACATCAATATAAACACCACAAGGTTGTTGTTGTTATTGTTGTTAGGTGCCATTGTGTTGGCTCCAACTCAGAGTGGCCCTAAAGGACATAGTAGAACTGCCCCACAGGGTTTCCAAGGAGCAGCTGATGGATTTGAACTGCCAACCTTTTTGTTAACAACCAAATGCTTTGCCACTATACCACCAGGGCTGCACCATAAGGTAAAATATAAAAAGTAGGGGCCCTAAATATCACATACGCGGCTGTATCTTCAGTGTCCTCTAAACCATTACCCCTTCCTTGTTCTTGGACACTTGATGTAGTGTTTACTTTGCCCCAAATCCAAGAATGAGACTCAGATCTAACCAGAGAACGGCATCTCCCCAAGCACACTGATTAGACTCGTAAATCGTGGCCA
Organism: Loxodonta africana; assembly: GCF_030014295.1. Lineage (NCBI taxonomy): Eukaryota > Metazoa > Chordata > Mammalia > Proboscidea > Elephantidae > Loxodonta > Loxodonta africana. Next base: position 49,105,711 of record NC_087361.1, read on the forward strand.
TGCATAATTCCAATGAGACTTTTTCTAAGACCTCTGGAAAAGACTCACTTTTCTTTCAAATACTCTTTGAAGGTCAAAGGATATAAAGTTCTGCCTTAAAAAAAAAGGAAATGAGAAAAAACAACTCTTTTGACACCAAAGGAGTAAGCCTATCTGAGAATGAAGCCGGCATGGAGTAGAGCAGTGCAAGGAGATGGAAAAAGAGAAACTTGACATTGGTGCTATTGCTTGAGTCCCTGACACGAGACTTGCCTCTAGACTTAGCAATTATGTAAGCAGAATTTTCCTTTATATTATACAAGCTTGGATAGGCTTTTCTTCCACTTTAGAAGACTTGAGATAGAGAAAATGAGCTAATGTTAGGAATATTTCCCATTAACAGGGAGGACTTACTATATGCATGTATCTATCTACCCCCAAGGAGCCCTGGTGGTGCAGTGATTAAGCGCTCAGCTGCTGATGTACTAACCACTCCAGGAGTTAAATTTGGAATTGCAATAAATCTAAAGTTTTATCCTATCTAGTCCCCGGATCTTTTTAGAGGTTCCAATTTTAGTTCAGAATTTTTTCCCAGACCTCTACCTCCAAGACTAGACCAGCTGTACGTCCTCTTCAAGGTGACTCCATTCACTTATGCTCTGATTTCCATCTTTTTTATCTCCTAATTATTGTCCTCCTAAAGAGAATTTGTTCTGCATGTAGCTCTTATTCTGCATTTTAGGATCTCTTTCTCTCCTTTCTGGCTCTTTTACTCAGTATACAAACATGACTGCAGATGTTGTAAACTGAGAAGCTCTGTTGTCTCTTTGGTAAGTTTAGCTTGCGCATAAGCTTTTGGCAAAGCTATGTCTCTACAGATTTTGTTGCTTCTTTGAGAGATGTGTTTCTGTTTTATGAATATATTTGTAATATAGTCTGCTTGTATACTGTAATTTATTCTTTCAGAGTGGATGCCTTTCTTGCTTGAGCAGCTGTTTTCTGGAACGAAGGGCTCAATGAAGAGGACATCAGGAAAGAGACATAGATACAATTTTAAACTTACACTAGGAAGAAGCCAGAAAAGGAGGGTAATTGCGTTTTGTGAGTGAACTGGATTCTTGATTTCCTAGCAATGGTTTGTCTAAGACTGAATGACCTATAAATGACCTCTGGCAGGGTTAGCATGTTCAGATATGACTATCCTGTTTGGAAGAGAGAAAAAAGCCAATCTTTGTAGGGAAGTCTCTAGGTAGTTCAAATAGTTAACACACTGGTGGTTAACTGTTGGAAGGCTGGCAGTTGGCATCCACTCAGAGGCACCTGGAAGAAAGGCCTGGCAGTCTATTTCCAAAAAATCAGCCATTGAAAACTCTGTGGTGCACAGTTCTACTCTAATGCACACAGGTTCACCATGAGTCAGAATCTACTTGATGACAACTGGTATTTCCTCTGTGGGGGTGGGTGTCTCTAAGGGAAAAGATATTCTCTCAACCAACTTAAAAAACAAAATAGAGATTTTGTGACAAGACGACAAAGATCATGGTAAGACAAAGGAGAGACTTTTCTCTCTGTTGAAGTCTTGAGACAGTGGTTACTATACTAGGAGGTGTGATTAAGTCAGAACACTCTGTAGAGGTATGAATTGGCACTGCCAAGTTGAGTATGGCCAGAGAGCATCTAGAAATCTTGCAAAAAAAACTCAAAAACCCACTATCGTTGAGTCGATTCCAGCTCATATCGGCCCTGTAGAACAGAGTAGAAATGCCCCATAGGGTGTCCAAGGCTGTAAATCTTTACAGGAACACACTGCACGTCTTTCTCCTGTGGAGTGGCAGGTGGGTTCAAATAGCCAATTTTTGGTTAGCAGCCGAGCACTTTAACCACTGCGCAACCCAACCCATTGCCGTCGAGTCGATAAAATCTTGCATATTGTTGTTGTTGTTAGGTGCCTTTGAGTCGGTTCCGACTCATAGCAATGCTACGTACCACAGAATGAAACACTGCCCGGTCCTGCACCAACCTCACAATCTTTGTTATACTTGAGCCCATTATTGCAGCCTCCGTGTCAATCCATCTTGATGAGGGTCTTCCTCGTTTTTGCTTCCTCTTCCTCTACTTTACCAAGCATGATGTCCTTCTCCAGGAACTAATCCCTCCTGATAACGTATCCAGATTATGTGAGATGGAGTCTCGCCATCCTTGCTTCTAAGGAGCGTTCTGGTTGTACTTCTTCTAGGACAGTTTTGTTCGTCCTTTTGGCAGTCCATGGTGTATTCAGTGTTCTTTGCCAACACCGTAATTAAAAGGCATCAATTCTTCTTTGGCCTTCCTTATCCATTGTCCAGACTTTGCATGCACATAAGGCGATTGAAAACACCGCTGACTGGGTCAGGCACACCTTAGTTTTCAAGGCGACATCCTTGCTTTTTAACGCTTTAAAGAGGTCTTTTGCAGCAAATTTGCCCAATGCAATGTGTCATTTAATTTCTTGACTGCTGCTTCCATGGGTGTGGATTGTGGATTCAAGTAAAAAGAAATCCTTAACAGCTTCAATCTTTTCTCCATTTATTAGTCCAGTCGTGAGGTTTTTTGTTTTCTTTATGTTGAGGTATAATCCATTCTGAAGGCTGTGGTCTTTGATCTTCATCAGTAAGTTCTTCAAGTCCTCTTCACTTTCAGCAAGGAAGGTTTGTGTCATCTGCATATCGTAGGTTATTAATGAATCTTCTTCCAATCCTGATGCCACATTCGTCTTCATACACTCTAGCTTCTTGGATTATTTGCTCAGCATATAGATTAAGTATGGTGAAAGGCTACAACCCTGACAAACCCCTTTCCTGACTTTAAACCATGCAGTATCACCTTGTCCTGTTCAAATGGCTGCCTCTTGGTCTATGTACAGGTTCCTCATGAGCACAATTACGTGTTCTGGAATTCTCATTCTTTGTAATGTTACCCATAATTTGTTATGATCCACACAGTCGAATGCCTTTGCACAGTCAATAAAACACAGGTAAACCATCTTTGTGGTATTCTCTGCTTTCAGCCAGGATCCATCTGACATCAGCAATGAGATCCCTGGTTCCACGTCCTTTTCTGAATTGGGCTTGAATTTCTAGCAGTTCTCTGTTGATGTGCTGCTGCAACCACTTTGGAATGATCTTCAGCAAAATTTGACTTGTGTGTGATATTAATGATATTGTTCAACGATTTTTCCATTTGGTGGGATCACCTTTCTTGGGAATAGGCATAAATATGGATCTCTTCCAGTCGGTTGGCCACATAGCTGTCTTCCAAATTTCTTGACATAGACAAGTGAGCACTTTCAGGCCTGCATCTTTTTGTTGAAAAATCATGTATAAATCTTGAGAAGGGGCCTGACCCTGGGGCTCTGGGACTATTTATGTACGATAGAGATTGATAGTTACTCTCTGTGTTGAAATCTCTCCCCATTATCACTGAATCTTCAGGAAGACATCAAGGGATCCAGTTTTGGCTCTGTGGCTCAGGACATATTGATATGCTTAGCATAGTGTCAGCCATGGTGGGCAACAGTCCAGGATGGCTGGGCCTGGCAGAGTGGGGATCTTATGATGAAGCAGCGGTGTCCAATTTCATGAGGAGTCCGTCATGTTTGAGAAAGGATCATGGGAAACTCATAGCCATAACTGGAAGATCATTACCTCTCTAAGAGGGCAGATGTGGCTCAGAGTCATGACACATTGGGGCAGTCAAGGACATGTGACCTTCAAGGCTAGTGAATACAGCACTACCTTTAATAAACTTCATTTTCCTTCCTGTCTCAGAAGAAGAAATTTCTCAAACCTGAGAGGAAACCCTGGTAGCATAGTGGTTAAGTGCTACTGCTGCTAACCAAAAGGTCTGCAGTTGGAATCCACCAGGTGCTCCTTGGAAACTCCATGGGGCACTTATACTATGTCCTATATGGTCTCTATGAGTAGGAATTGACTTGAGGGCACATAACAGCAGCAACTAAAAAATAAAGCCCGGGACTAAAAATGGTTAAGTTGGGTGTCTACATTTGAGCACATTTGAGGAAATAGTTTTGTGGTAAGTTTTTGATTAGAAATGAAGCAGAGTCATCTGTAAGGCAGGATGGTGTAATGGGGAAAGCAGTAGAGTTGATGCCCAAAGACCAGGATTCTGACCGAAGCCTACGTCAGCTTCACCACTCTGAGATCCCATCTTTTTGACAGCACGGTAGGCACCTAACATCTTCTCTGCTTGTGTATCGGTAAGAATAAAATGAAATACATGAGAAAGATGTAAAGTAGACATTTAAGGTGTTATTTCTACCATTGAATGGTCTCTTATATCCCTTTAAGTCATGACTCCCTGGCTCTGTGGCAGTTAGAAGCATACAGAAATATATTAAACTGTTAAATATAACCAGTCATCATTTTTCACATTAAATTGAGAGACTGGTATAAAAAATATTTTCGATTGTATATATGACTTTCTAAAACTCAAAGCTGAAACTTAGTATCAACAATATTATGGAACTTGGGAAGTACAGCAAAATAATGACAGGCATTGTCATCCATAAAGCAAGCGTTTTCAGTTTAGCAATTGTGGCAGTTCTGCCGTTCTCTATCTGATTCTCTTAGGCACATTATAATAAAGTGTACATGGACTCACGTATGTCCCCCAAAAGGTAAAACCTTCTAAGCAAAAATTATTGTTCAGAAAGTGGTTGCCGTTGGTACTTGCTGTTGAGTTGTCTCCAACTCATCGTGATCCCATGTACGACAGAATGAACTGTTGCCCAGTCTCGTGCCATCTTCGTGACTGTTGATATGCTTGAGTCCATTGTCATGGCCACTGTGTAGTTTTGAGTGCCTTCTGACCTGGTGGGCTCACCTTTCAGCACTATATCAGATAATACTCTGTTGTGATGTGTAAGGTTTTCATTGGCTAATTTCCAGAAGTAGGTCACCAGGCCTTTCTTCCTAGCCCATCTTAATCTGGAAGCTCTGTTGAAACCTGTCCACCAGTAAGCCACCACAGTACAACACACTGACAGACGGGTGGTGTGGAAAGTGGTTATAAAGACATAAAAGTAGACGTTATTATACATTTTCTAAAACTGAAGAAATTAGCAAATCTAAAGTATGTTAGCAATGCATAGCATAGTGACAAATCAAAACCCAGTGCTAGCTAATGGCAATAAAAAGAATAATTAGCCAATTTATTATGATTTCTTCAGAGCATGGTTTAATTAAAGAAAAATACTGATATATAAATAGTTATGCTTCAATTCAGGTATGGAAATGTTGACTGTAATTGATTCCCTAGTATGAAAACATAATTCATGATACTAAAATGTGGAATGTTTTCATGTGTTTCAATTATTATTATGAAAGTCCAGGGTTGTATCCAAACCCACATAAACAGAGGACAATTTAGGAATATTCTAATCATGATACAGAAGTGCAACAAAGATGACTACCTTAATAAAGAAAGGTTTTACTGATGTCAGAGTTCTTGGGTGGTGCAGACAGTTAACGTGTTCGGCTGTTGTAATAGACTCTGTGGCAGCGGTTTTTTTTTTGTTGGTGTTGTTGTTGTTTTGTTTTTTAGTACATAGGAGTCCTGGTGGTGCAGTGGTTAAGAGCTCGGCTGCTAACCACAAAAGGTTGACAGTTTGATTCTACCAGTTGCTCCTTGGAAACCCTATGGGGCAGTTCCACTCTGTCCTATAGGGTTACTATGAGTCCAAATCAACTCGATGGCAGTGGGTTTGAGTATATACATATATGCACACACACATATATGGAAACCCTGGTGGCACAGTGATTAAGAGCTATGGCTGCTAACCAAAAGGTCAGCAGCTCGAATCTACCAGGTGCTCCTTAGAAGCTCTCTGGAGTATATATACAGCACAGAGATTCAGCAGTCTCCCCAGGTAGTATGGCATTTTATGTCAGTTTATTTATAAACTGCAGACAACCTGGGGAGACTGCTTAATCTCTGTGAACCTCAATATCTTCAGTGGTAAAATGAAGGAGCTAAATTTGTGAAGGCCAAATTCCTTTCCATCTCAAAAAAAAAAGTATATGTATATGTATACGCAGAGAGAGAGAGAGAACTTTTCTTTGGACATAAACCAGTTTGGATTAAAAACATTTTGTGACATGACACAGTTTAGAAGCCTTCGTGAGAGCAGAGCTCACGGAAACCTGCAGACAGCCCACCACCAGGAGTGGTTCACAAGAGCCTGATGAACAGCCCCTGATTGTTCCCAATTCAGTGAATTTTCATGACTTTAGTAAGGAAAATTATCATCAAATCCATCAGGAAAGCAAAGGAAAAGGATAATAAGGTGAGGAGATGCGCGTCGTTAAACTGCCAAGTAACATGATGGGTTCAAACATGGTGCCCACATTGCTGATGCACGCATGACTTTTACCACATGAGGGACCAGGCTGGCCTAGATGATGTCATTCCTTACATTTATGATTATTTGTGAGTCTTTTGAGGTGGATTCAAGTTGCGTACCTTTTGTCCAGTAAATGCACTTAGTATAAATGTAGTCTGAATGATCATCTTGAGCCCTAGTGTCATTACATATTGTTATCGACTCTAAAGATGGCTGAAATTTGATTAGCTAGCTCCAGAAGTACAGTATAATTTCAACTTAGTTGGCATTTCAGGAAGGCATGTGTTGACCAGGTATCCACTTTTCTGGACCTGCATCCATTCCACATTCAGACTGCTTGTCCCCACGCTATGTCTACAAAAGAACAGGGAATGAAAACTAATTTTAATATTATGCCCAGCAAACATAATTAAGAAAGTATGTAAAAAAAATTAAAAAGCCGAAAACTTCATAATACAGTTCAAAGCTAAAAGGAAATGACTTTTTAATTATATGCTCATTTGAGCTATGTGCCACAACTTCCCAAGAGAGATACCTGTTTTGAATCCAAGTACTGACTTCAGTACTTCATTATTACACCAAGGGATGATGATATAAAAGGCAATGAAGTCACCCTCATGCCCTCTCACCCTCCTTCCTTCTTCTCTGAGGCTGGACATAGAGTATGGTAAACATATGACTCTCGTTATTCTCAACCCAACATTCTCTTCCTAAGGATGTGTTTGATATTGGGGCATTGAGTTGGGGAGGGAGCTAAGTATTGAACAGCTTCTTATATGGAATCTCAGTCATTCCTACTGTTTTAGTTTCATTTGACTACCACTTTTGCTTTCTCAGCCTTTTTGTTTTTCTCTGGGGATAGAAGATTTGCTTCGTGAACAAGTGTTTTGACGGCCTCCTCTTCACCTTGTTAGTGAGGGAGAGATTTCCATGCTAGGGTCATGGGGATGGCCAAAAACACAACACATGACACCAGACATATGAGGTTTGATAAACAACAGTTTATTAGTCTCAGATACAGCTTAGGGGAGGGGACACTGCACTGTCTGCAGGACCACACAGAGGTTGTACTCGGGAACAAAGTAAACAACCAGGGGCTATGGGAGGGTGCCCATTGGCTCCCAAAGAAGGATGTGGTTGGCTTGTTTGAATAATTCCATGGGTTGGCAGGGAACTGAAACCCACTATTCAAAGATCAGTAGGAACTCACCTGGTCCATTTGATAAGGATTTTTTTGTTTGTTTTGGCAAGGGAGCTTATTGGAGAGAGCAGAGGACGGAGGAGAACCTGCATTTAGGTCCTGGAGGTCCTCCTGGTTTCTTCTGGATATGAAGACAGCACATAATATTGGGTCTTAATTTTAAGCCTTACACCACAGCATGTGGCTAGATTTCTTTCAACTTTCTCTGCCCATTAAGTCCATTCTCACTCGTCTGTCAGTTTTCTAGCTCGTAAAATTTTGTTGACCCATCTGCTCTTGTGTCTCCTACTGCTCTCTTTACCCTTCTGGGATTATACCTTTTACCTTCTTTCAGAAGGCAAAAAATAAACATCTTTCCTGTTACTTTGGTTGGATTCTTGAAAGCAGCATGAGAAAATGCGTCTGCGCAATCTGCCATTCTTAAGGAGACGGCCCTGAGATAGTATTTTGAACAAGGAGGATCCTTTATTTCTGTTTCACTTATGCCTTGAAATGTACCTATCAGGTTATCAACCAGGGATCAGTTCATCTCCATCAAGGCATTAGTTGATGGCAGCTTAAAATATTAGCCTATATAGGAACATCGCATATATTTTTTTAAAGGTTTTTTTTTTAATTGTACCTTAGATGAAGGTTTACAGAACAAACTAGCTTCTCATTAAACTGTTAGTACATATATTGTTTTATGACATTGGTTACCAATCCTACGGTGTGTCAACACTCTCCCTTCTTGGCCTTGGGTTCCCTATTACCAGCTTTCCTGTCCCTTCCTGCCTTCTAGTCCTTGCCCTTGGGCTGGTGTGTCCTTTTAGTCTCGTTTTGTTTAATGGGCCTGTCTAGCCTTGGCTGAAGGGTGAACCTCAGGAGTGACTTCCTTACTGAGCTAAAAGGGTGTCCTGGGGCCATGCTCTTGGGGTTTATCCAGTCTCTGTCAGGCCAGTAAATCTGGTATTTTTTTGTGAGTTAGAATTCTCTTCTACATTCTTCTCCAGCTCTGCTCAAGGCTCTATTGTGATCCTTGTCAGAGCAGCTGCTGGCGGTAGCTGGGCACCATCTAGTTATGCTGGACTCAGTCTGGAAGAGGCCATGGTAGCTGTGGTCCATCAGTTCTCTGGACTAATCTTTCTCTTTTAAGTTGTCTTCATTCTTCCTTGCTCCCACAGGGGTGAGGCCAGTGGAATACCCTAGGTGGTTGCTCACAGGCATTTAAGACCCCAGATGCTACTCCCCAAAGTAGAATGTAGAACATCTTCTTTATAAACTATGTTATGCCAGTTGAGCTAGAAGTTCCCCAAGATCATGGTCCCCAGAAGCCCCAACCCAGTAATTCCTTCCCTCAGGAAGTTTGGATGTGTCTATGGAGTTTCCATGACCTTGCCTTGTACAAGTTGTGCTGGAGAAGCACATTCTTTCCCCCCGCATTTTAAAGTCAGTATTTTTACACTGGGGTCACTTTTTAATTGATTAGCCTAAGTGACATTTCTAAGTACTGTTTACCCACCAAAAGATTTGGAGAAAAACCTATTTTCCCTCAAAATTTCAAAGTATTAGTTCAAACTTAAAAATGTATTTTTAAGAGCACTTCAGTTGAGAACAAAAAGAGGGTAAGAACATAATCTGATAGTCAATTGTGTGAAGTCTCTGAGAAAAATTACTAAAGCAGCTCTCTTTTGAACATGGCTGAAAGCCTTGATAGCTAGAGAGATACTGGAACCAACACAAGAAGTAAGTTCTTTAATGTGTTCATAAATCTGTGAAGAAATAAAATTTTGTGTATGTTACTTCTTCATAAAGTATACAGAAAATAAAACAAAGCTTCCAAATCCCAAGGAAAAAATAAGCAGTAATTAAAAATCTATTATTCAACAGTGAGAACAGCAAAATTTATTTTTATGGGTCTGTGGAAATAGTGGAAGCATTTTTTAAAGCCACGCATGTAGCAATATTTACTATTAGCTTGGTGTACAGAATACTCTCAAAGAAAATTTTAGAAATTTTGTCTGATGTTAAATCTTTCACAAAGAAGTTGTCATAATGATATCCTTAAGACTTCTTTGGAAAATCTTTGTTCAGGCTTTTATCTTGTTTTACCTTAAAAATAAAACATCTTAGGTTACATCTTTCTAGGATCTAAGATTAAAAAGAAGTTTGCATATTTAATTGTTGTTGTAGCCACCATGGGGTCAGCCCCCAGTTCATGGTGGCCCCATGAACAATGGAAGGGAACACTGGTGGTCTTGTGATACCCCCATGATTGGTTTTGGATTGGACCATTGTGGTCCACAGAGTTTTCATTGGCTAATTTTTCCAAATTAAATAGCAAGGCCTTTCTTCCTAGTCTATTTTAGTCCACTCAAACTTGGTTGCATCATAGCAAACATGGAAGCATCACAGACACAAGAATGGAGGCTACACACAGGGTGGATTAACCAACAAACAAGGTACGAACGAGTTCACTTGTGCTTACTAATCCGTAGTGTACAATTTCACATGGGTTTCACCACATCACTGATGTGGTGAAAAGCAGAAATTGTTTTTCTAACTGGTTCATTCACCCCTGGCTGCATGTGAGGTCCATAGGCTGGGAATTGAGCCCTGGGGTCACTGAGAATTCTTCCGCTGAACCACCAATACGCCCCTGCATATTGACCACACTCACTTGATGACTGTTGGCTGGGTGCTGGGCTTAAAGTACTGAGACACAAAAACAAAAGTTCTGATTTAAGTGCAGAACTTGCCGTATTATCTGTGTGTCTTAATCTTATCAGAAATTACTTCTTTAACTGCCTTCAGGAGTGAACTGAAGGAGGAAGTGAACTGGTGAGGAAGGAGGGGCAGGAGGGTCTAAAACCTCTACAAGAAAGCAGAGGAAACTTCTCTCCCCTGGCTGCATTCTCTCGCCTCACGGATAGAATCACACACAGCTATGCATCTCCACTCTTTCCACGATGTTTCTGGTAACTGAGAGACTATATGTGTGGGTTATTGCCTCTTCATGTAAACAAGTCCATACAGGTCTGTATCTTTTGCTATCAGACAAATTTTAGCTCTTTTATCCATAGTTGTTGACTTCTTTCTATCAAGTGTATCACCATTTCATGATGTCAACAATGGACTCCCAGATTTGGAGTATTCAAAGTATCATAGAAGTTTATCAGAAATAATGCTGCTTTCCATAAGGGCAAAAGCTTAGCTTCTAAAATGCTGGAAAGGTTATAAACTTATACTTTCAAGCTGATATGGGAAGTACTGCTAAATTTTTCTATTAAGATCTTGCTCTTCTACCCTTTCTTCAAGATATTTCTTGGATCACTTTGCATTAATTTGATCACTGAGGAAATTCTGGTATAATCTTGGGCAGAGAGTGACTTCCACGGTGTTAGACCTCTGTAGTCTCCAGGGGAAGTCTTTGGTGACCTCTTTCTGCCACAGCAGGATCTGGAGCTGGCTCCTACACGGCTGGTTGAGTGCGTCTCTTCCCAATTTTGCATTCAGCAAAGGCAAGTTGGTAGTGTGAAATCAGCCATGGTGGGAGTGCTTGTTGTTAGGCACCACCAAGTTGGCTCTGACTCATGGTGACCTTATGCATAACTGAGAAAAACATTGCCTGGTCCTATACCGTCTTCGTGATTGTTGGTATGTTTGAGTCTGTTGTTTAGCTGTTGTATCAATCCATCTCATTGAAGGTTTCTCACATTTTCGCTAACCCTCTACTTTACTAAAGGGCATCATGATTGGTAAAGCAGAGTAGTGTTCACACCATTGGAATTGACGAATGCTACAAATTGGGGCTTGTATTGCCCTCCGCTCCCTAAGTAAGTTGTTAACCATTTATCAGCATACACAATTGTCCCTGAATTATCTATATATTCATACGCACTCCAATCAATTTAAATGTGTCATGATACAATGTAAGTAGTATAAAGGATCCATCTGAAAATGTCTGTTCAAAGCAATTTCTCCAGTCCTGAGAAAATACCAGGGACTTTTCAGTGGTTGCTCAGCCTCTCACTCCTCGTGTTTAGCTATTTACAATGCTGATTCACAGACTCGAAAACCTGGCAGTCTAGATGCTGCAGTATTTCTCAAATGTTTTAGCTTAAACTCTCTTTACTGTAGCATACTTTCTCAAGAACTCCCCCTGCCCAGGGATTTATTGAATCATATGTTCAATTCTGAGTGGCTTAGTACAACGAAAGAAAAAGTTTTACTATTGTAAAATATTTCAGACGTAATACAAGACCCAAGGTATATTACCATACCCTCCCGTGTATCCGCAGTACAGCTTAAGGAAAAAAAAAAAAAATGAAGCTTCCTACCTATTTCACATCTCCCTTTTAATTCTGTAGATGTGACAGTTACACTGCGTATCAGTTTATCGTTTCCATATACTTTTTAATATATTTTCTCTACAATATGTGTTCTCTATTCTTTCATTGCCTTAAATATTTAAATAAATGATACAGCACTCTTTTAAGTTTGTTTTTTTGTTATTGTTCAGTATTTTATTTGTGAGCATTATCTAAGTAGACACAAGTAGCCCATGTTCATTGTTTTTCATTGCTATATTAAGGCTATATCACAATTTATCCATTCTTCTGTTGCAAGGATATTCATGCTGTTTTGACTTTTTGGATTTTATGAAAAATGCTACTGTGAACATTTTTAAATTTGTTTTTAAATTTTGGTGGAAGTATACACCCAAAGATACACTTTAACAATTTCTACATATACAATTCAGTGACGTTGATTACAGTCTTTAAGACGTGCTACCATTCTTACTACCCTTTTCCAAGTTTTTCTACAATAAACTCACTGCCCCCTAAGCCTCCCATTCAATCGTTCAAGTTGTTGTTGTCAATTTGATCTTGCATAGATAATTCTTTAAAAGAGCACAATGCTCAAAACAGACACACTTTACTAGTAAAGATAAGTTTTTTTTTTTTTCTTGGTTCAAAGAAGACTTGAGGTGGGTAGTTTTGTTTTAAGGTTTAAAGCTTAAAGATTATTTCAGGGCAATAGTTTAGGGGATTCATCCAGCTTCAGTGGCTCCAGAAAGTCTGGATTCCACAGAGAATTTGAAATTCTGTTCTTCATTTTCTCCCTTTTGATCATGACTGTTTGATCAAAATGCCTGCTCCGAACATTTTTGTAGATATCTCCTTGTGCTCACATCTGAAAGTTTGTTTAGAATATGTAACTATGGATAGAACTACTAGTGAGTAGAAAGTGGACCTCTATCAGAACATAAGAGATCTAGTGACTTTACAATCTCCCCAAAATGTGCTACCCTTAGACTTAAATTTTGGCTAGTATGATATATGTGAAATTTACAAAGAAGTTTTAAGTAAAAACATATTAGATCAAAATATTATGAAAAACAAAATAGCAGGAGAGTCCAAAACTGGAAACAGCCCAAAAGTACCTCAACAATTGAATGGATAAACAGACAATGGTATATTCATCTAACAGAATACTAATCAGCAATAAAAAGGAACGAAGTGCTGATAGATGAGAAACAAATAAACCACAGAATAGTGATGGAAAAATCAGTGCAAATGTTGACTCAGTTAATTGTGGGGCTAACAGGAAAGTGTCAACGTTCTATGTAGTTTGAGTTGGGTGTTGGTTTTACAGGTATAAATATTTGTCAAAATTCATTAAAATACACATTTAACATCTGCATATTTTAGAGAGTATAAATTATACACAAAATCTTACAAAAGAATATGGGAAGAAAATAAAATTGCAAAGATCAAATAAAGAAAACCATGGACAGTGTGAATAGTCACAGCTTTTTCCCACTGCCACATTAAGAACGTCATGTGTTCTTTGAGCAGCTCCAAAGGCGTGCCCTTTTATTTTACTATTATTTTTTAAAATGTATGTTAATCAGGACAATGGAGGCAACGGCAAAGATTTAGGGAGAAAGAATTTTGAGGAGCTGGGAGTACAGAGAAGGAAGATTGGGAACAACCACCTTTCTTGTTGTGTAAGATGTTGAAAGAGAGATTTTAACACATTCTGCTTAGATTTTAAAATATAGTTCCTCTTTAATACTTTCCAAAAGTCGTGGTAAAAATTTAAATTGTCGTTGAATTTCTCTTGGATGTTGCAATGATGCTTCACCTAAATGTCTTCTCTTGAGTGAGATACACCAGGCAACAGTATTTTCTGAGACACAATGCTATTATATGTTGCATTTTAATACATTTTTATTGCTATTCTTGAGGCACGCGAGACAAATTTTAACCTCTTTTCAAATAATAAGTGACATCCAAGGGCCAATTCATTTTAAATTAATTATACACCTACTCCTTACTTATTGACTACCTCACTATCTGAAATTTCACATTTACAACAATAGTGAAAAACCTACTGTTCAACACTATTTTGCATATTAATTATGTATGTCTGGTAGTAAGGAATGCCAAGTTGCGAAGCGAGAGTAATACTAGCTGTGATGGTTAAGGTTACGTTTCAACTTGGCTGAACCATGATGCTCAGTAGTTTGGCAGGTATGTAATCATATAATCTGGCAGTTATGTAATGATGTAGTCATCCTTCATTTTGTGATCTGATGTGGTCATCCTCCATTTTCAGAAAGTACAAATTTTTGCATAATGCCTGGTCTTTGGAACCTAACGATGTGGATAAATAAGGACTGGGTGTACAAGAAAAGTGTGATTTAAAAATAAATAAATATAATAATTAAAAATGACTATTTTGGAAGCCAGATGTATATAGAATAATAAGTGATACGGTATTGGAAATATACAAAAGCAGCTTTCATCATCTGCTACTGGGGAATCTTACAATTTGTATTTTTAAAATAAATTTGTGTCTTGTTTGTAGATGAACAATTTTTTTTTTAAAGTTGCCTTTGAGTCAATTCTGACTGATGGTGACCCCATGTATTAGGGCAGAACGGTGCTTCCTAGGTTTTCTATGGTTGACTTAAAGTAATTAGATTGCCAGGCCTTTCCTCCACAGCACCTTTGGGTAGACTTGAACCTCCAACCTCCCAGTTAACAGCTGAGTGAGTTAACCATTTGTACTACCCAGGGACTCTAGAGGAAAAAAATAGGAGAGGCTATTATAAACTTATTTCGATCATGGTTTGCAAATACTATTTGTGGGTTTAGGCAATCATTATTTCCAAAAAGGCAAGCCAAATTAGAGGTAATCCACCCTGGTGTTTTGTCTTTTTAACATTGATTTTTTTGAACTGGAAGAATCATTTAAAAATTCCAGTTAAGAATTTTGATCAACTGAACCTGGTGAAAATTACCTTAAGGCAAACTTTCAGATTTTTATTCTTTGTATGCTCCTTATTATCTTCAGTTCAAAATCATTGTTCCTTATGCTTCCTGATTTTATTCAACAGCCTAATAGGGTATAAATTATACTGGATACAACAAAAAAAAGCAGTAAAAAATATGTATCAAAACTTCATACCCCTCAAAATTATCCTGGTGTCTACATTCAAGTTCCGTTGGGTAAATAAATATGCAAGCCATGCTCAGGGGCATAACAGGCCCATTCTCTTGCTCTCCACCAGCTCACACCATGTTCTATTGCAAAGAGAAAATATTTAAATTTTGTCTTATGTGCAGTATAGAAGTGGAAACGATTGTTACAAACTCTCTGGACTGCTTTGGCCCACTCCTGGTCATTCACAAAGCAAAGGTTGTAAAAAGCTGATTAGGTTCATACTCTCGATATTGAGCAAGATAATAATCAACTCTATAAATGACATCCTTTGCCATCCAATTGATTCTGACTCATAGTGACCCGTTAGGACAGAGTAGAACTGCCCCATAGAGTTTCCAAGGCTGTAAATTTTTATGGAAGCAGACTGCCTCATCTTTCTCCAGTGGAGCAGCTAGTGGGTTTGAACCACTGACCTTTTGGTTAGCAGTTGAGAGCTTAACCATTGCACCACCAGGGCTTCTTCATAGGTAATACACTCCATTGATTTCATGAGTTATGTAACTTCATTGTGCAAAGACCATGGCATCGTACACATAATCCAAACGAATGTATTTATGTATTATCCAATTGATCAATAAGGAGATGGCTTATGTGTCTTACATATCTTATATGAACCAGTGATCAGTGATAATAAAATGTTAAATATATATATATATAAATATATATGATAAATAGGACTTTATGTTCATTATTTATAGGTAGTTGTTCATGTAAGTTTTCAGTTTATGTGAAGGAGAAAAATAGCCACTTACTAAATGCAGGCTTCATGGAGAGTTTGGGATATAGGCAAGGAGGTGGTGTCACATGGGACAGGCTCCCCAGGGAGCAGGCTTGGAGACAGACCATGGCTTTCAGGAAGCTGACATGGGGAGTGCTTTTGGGATCAATTCTACTGAGAGAGTGAAACCAAAATAACCAGTTATCATCTAATCTTTCCTGATTCGTGGCAACCCCATGTATGCCAGAGTAGAACTGTGTTCCATAGGGTTTTCAATGGCTGATTTTTTTCAGAAGTGTATCACTAAACCCTGGTGGTGTAGTGGTTAAGTGCTACGGCTGCTAACCAAAAGGTTGGCAGTTTGAATCCGCCAGGCGCTCCTTGGAAACTCTATGGGGGCGGTTCTACTCTGTCCTATAGGGTCACTATGAGTCGGAATCGACTCGGCGCACTGGGTTTTTTGGGGTTTATCCCTAAGGGGCTTTCTTCTCAGGAGCCTCTCAGTGGACTTGAACTTCCAACCTTTTAGTTATCAGCTGAGTGAAATAACTGTTTATACTATCCAGGGACCCCTGAAGAGTGAAGGAATTGGGCAGAGGGGGAAGTCGGGCTCTGACAACCTGGCAGGTAACTGGAGCTGGATGGCCCTTCAGAGTTGTCCCAAATTGGGTCAAGGGGCCAGACTTCATACCTCATAGGCACCAGTCATCGGATTCCGTCTACCCTAAGAAGGGGCAGTGACTTTCACCAGGAGGCTTCCTTTTGAAGAAGGCAATCACATGGAAGTGGGCGAACCTAGTGGTGGGGGAACCAATACATCAGTCCTGCAGGGGGATCCATGTACTGCCCCAGAGTGCCAATAAAAGCAAGTTGAGAGAAGTAAAGATAGGCTGTTTAGTGGGTAAAGAGATGCAGAGAATGGGACAGGAAAGTGAGGAGTGAATGAGTGATAGGTAGGTAATGTTGCCCTGGGGGGCATTAATGGTTCAGTGGTAGAATTTTTGTCTTCCAGGCAGGAGACCCAGATTTGATTCCCAGCCAATGCACCTCGTGTAAACCCATCAGCCGACTGTCAGTGAGGCTTGCTTGTTGCTTTGATGCTGAGCAGGTTTCCGTGAAGCTTCCAGACTAAGGTGGACTGGGAAGAAAGACCCGGTGATCTGCTTTCAAAAATCAGCCAGTGAAAACCCTATGGATCACAATGGTCCAATTTAATCGTACATGGGATTTCTGACTCCATGGTACCCAAAAACAACAATGTTGCCTTTATGAAGAAGAAAATATGTGAGTTAGAATCTAGTATTATATTTCTCAGTCCAAAAGAATTGTGGCCAAATGAGATTTTATATACACACCCATATTCAACATTCTGGTGTTAGTCTGGAAATATGATAGTCTAGAAATTTTGGTTGACCTGAATATGGTTCAACATGTTACAAACACTTTTTTTCTAAACAAATGTCATTTTGTATAAAATCTATTGCTTTAGTATAACTTCTGGTCTTCGGACCTTTGACTAAATATCTGCTATTTTCATTATGGAACCTTGGTGGTGCAGTGGTTAAGCATTTAGCTGCTAACCAAAAGGTCAGCAGTTCAAACCCACCAGCTGCTCCTTGGAAACCCTATAGGGCAGTTCTACTCTGTTGTATAGGGTCACTATGAGTTGGAATCGACTCAACAGCAACGGGTTTGGTTTTGGGCTTATTGTCATTATGGAGTGCTGGTGGTGAAGTGGTTAAGTGTTTGGTTGCTAACTGAAAGGCTAACAGTTCAAATCCAGCAGCTGCTCCTTGGAAAACATATGGAGCAGTTCTGCTCTGTCCTTTAGGGTCACTATAAGTCCAAATTGACTTGATGTCAATGGGTTTTTGTTTTCTGGTTTCTTATTGTCAGTATTTTTTTTTTTTTATAGCTATCTATCCTCTGTGTGTGTGTGTGTATATATATATATTTTTTTTTACTTGTGTATCACAAGTTCTTAATGAAAATTTTTCTTTACCCTCTAACCTTGGAGGTCATAATGACAATTACATACCCTTCTTACTAGTGCATAATACATGAATACTGCATAATAGTTATTGAAGTCTTTCACTTACCTTCCACATCACTTTTTTTATCTGCTATGTAGAGGAGAAAGATTTAACACAGAGATGTATTCTTGCACAGTGATGACTTGATTGTAAACCTAGGTTGTATATGTATAAATGGGAGCTTAAAGGAGCCAGATTTTGGGATAAACAGTGCATTAGATCTGGATTCTACTCTTTGCTAGGCTTGGGTTCCAGTCCTTGCTCTGCAATTTATTTTATATGAGAAGTTGAAAAAAAAATCTCTTAGCCTTTTCATGACCAGTGGGATATACAGTTGCCTACCAAGATTTTCTTCTTCTCAGGTTCACTGGGAAACTGCATTCCCATTGACAACACATGCTGGCACAAGACAGGGGCCTTTTTGACTGTTAGAAACCCAAAAAAATGGGTATGTGTCACACATAACTGTTTCTACAGGGTGTTTTATGAGGTGTGTGCATTTTCGGTAGAAAATGGAGAAATTTTGAAAAAATTTCGGAGGGCCACAATTGTCCCAGTGGACTTGGAGGGTATAGAGGACTCTGGGGAGGTAGGACTAGTGGGGAAATGTATGTGCCTCTGGACCCGAAGGGTAGGCTTGTGGGAGGGGGCAAGAGAAAAACGTCCATACTACCTATCAAAAATTCAACAACACTCAACAATTCAGCATGTTTCCACTAATGAAAACATGTGGTATTTACAAAAAACTCAAAGCAGAAAATAATTGGGTTTTCAAAGGGTTCTCTCCTGTCCCCTCAGACCCTACCAGGAATCTAGAAGGGCTATCTCATTTCCCCTTTCGTCGGGCAGTGACTTCTCTATAAATTCTATTCTCCTCCTTCCCAAAGTAAGATTCATCTCCCACCTGACCTGGAGCCTGGTGGTCATGGGTGAAAAAGGATACTTTGAGTAGTATTTAACACAGATCATCCTCACAACCAAAGCATGCTGCTGAATCGCCTCAAACCTGAAGGGCAAGTTGCTGCATCTTCTACTAAGAAGGAGAAAAAAAGCTTGGTGGCAATGTATCACATTGGGGGTGCTGCTCTGACCCATGTACAGGGTGACACTGTGGGATGCTGGGCTTAAGTGTGGCACAGAGAAGCTTTCTCAGCAGGTTTTGCAAGGCAAGCAGCTCTGCCACTTGACCCTTTTGAACCAGGAGAATCAATTTTGCTTGAACTTTCTTTAGGGGACGCGATTGTTCTGTGGTTCCTCTAGAAAGCCCCAGGAGGAGAATCACTATGAGGCCTCTAGGGCAGTGTTTTTAAACTGTGTGTTGTGACCCCTTAGTGAGTTGTGAAATCTATTTAGCAGGTCTTCAGCAGCAATAAAATAGATATATATGTGAAAGAGACTAGAATAGAAGAGAAAATGCCAGAGTACAAAGCCTGTAGTAAAGGCAAAATTTATTGAAATATGTTTATGTTGTTCAAGTTCTTCTGAGTTTGTTGTATTAGATTAGAAATTAAATGCATTGCTTACAGTGTCTTGAGGCCAAAATATTTGAAAGCTACTTCCCTAGGATGTTTGAGTAAAGTCATGTCTGCTTGGTCAAATAACGTGTTTCCTTTTGAGAAGTAGCTCTTTGCTTGGCATTGTTGTTGCTGTTGTGTGCCATGGAATCGACTCCAACTCATAGCGACCCTATAGGACAGAGTAGAACCACCCCATAGGGTTTCCAAGGCTGTGATTGTTAAAGAAGCAGATTGCCACATCTTTCTCCCAGGGAGCAGCTGGTGGGTTTGAACAGGCAACCTTTTGGTTAGTAGCCAAGTGCTTTACCACTGCACTACCAGGGCTCTTTTCACTTGGTATTAAAACCAAACCAAACCAAATCCGTTGCCACCAAGTCAATTTTGACACATAGCAACCCTATAGGACAGAGTAGAACTGCCCTATAGCGTTGCCATGGAGCAGCTGATGAGTGAATTCAAACTGCTGGCCCTTTGGTTAGCGGCCGATCTTTTAACCTCTGTGGCACCAGGGCTCCTGGCTTGACATTAAAAAAAAAAAAAAAAAAAATTAGGCACTGGAAAATAAAGACCCGAGTCCCTGCTTGATGGTAACACTAGAGGACCATATTACCCTTCATGAAGTGGGTATTACCTGATCCAACAATTCATAAAGTAGGGCCTGGCCAGCCTCACTGTATCATCACCTGAAAGTGGCATATATGGGATGAGGCACTAACAGAACCAGAGAACACAAATAAGTAATGGGAATAGGTTGTTCTCATTCTCAGCATATGTTCTGCTGCTGAAATGCTACCTCTCCCATGACCCACAGCTAGTCACAGGGGACTTCCATTTGACCTGTTGATAGAAGAAAATGAAGTGAATAAATCCCGGTTTACAGATGGCTCCTAGTAAAGTTCGAAAATTGTCTGTAAATGGATGGCTGCAACATTATAACCGGTCAAGGGTGATTCTGAAGGTTAGAGGAGAATGGAATTCTCTTCAGTAAGCAAAGCTTCCCACTGGGTTGTCCATTTTTTCTGGGAGAAGAGATGGGCTGAAGTAAAAGTTACAATTATTTCTTTGGTTTGGCTGGTTGGTCTGGGATTTGAGAATTGGTGACAAAGAAGGTTGGGGAAGAGGTACGTGGATGAGCCTAGAATATAAGGGCATTTGTGTTCCATGTGAAGGCTCACACAAAGGTTCTTTCTGAAGAGATAGTTCTTAATAGCCAGATGGGCAAGATGACCTGCTCTTTGTGTATCAGCCTGTCTTGTTCTCTAATTGCCTCTACACTTGTTTAATGACGTTAAAAGTGGCCGAAGCAAGCAGGAATGTATGACTTCAATAATATGGACTTCCCCTCAGTAACGCTTATCTGACCATTGGAGGCCCAACCGGCTACCAGCGGAAACCAAACCGGAGCCCCTGTGGCAGATAATGTTTATCACCTATTCAAGAGTTAAATCCTGAAGGAATATATAAAGATCTGCCTTTTCTTCCTGCCCTCTTATGTGGTCATAGCATAGCATGAAACTTGGAACTGGGACAGCCATTTTGCCACCTAGAACGGAGAACGATGAGACTCACAGAAAAACTGACCCAGAGCTCTATCCTCTTTGAGCTGCTGAGTTAACCAATCCTGGATTGTTGTGTCATGAGAGGATAAACGCTTTTGTTTAAGTCACTTTTAATTGGTTTCATGTGGTGACTCTAATAAATTGCCACAAATTTGGTGATTTAAAATAACACACGTTTATTCTTTTACAGTTTTGGGAGTCAGAGTCCAGGGTCCGTTTCACTGGGCTAAAATTAAAGTTTCAGCAGGACCTTGGTCTCATCAGCTTCCTTGTCTTTTCCAGCTTCTAGAGATAGGTATCTAGAGATACGTTCCTTGTGTTTCTTGACTCACGGCCCCTTGTTCCATCTGCAAAGCCAAGAGAATAAAGTCTTGTATCATTGTCACCTTACCTCTGTCCATGTAGTGACATCTCCTTATAAAGACCCTTGATGATTATGTTTAGGACCTCCCCCTGGATAATGCAGAACAATCTCGTGTCTCCAGATCCTAAATTTAATCACATCTGCAAAATCTCTTTTTGTCCTATGAGGTAACATTCACCGGCTCCAGGATTTAGGCCCTGGATATCTTTGGGGGCAGATATTCAGCTATTACAGTGGGCATTCTGTTGCATGTAGCTGAATGCTTTCTAATGGATGTTGCTTTTGTGATTAGTTGCTGTTGAGTTGATTTCAACTCATAGTACCTACATGTGTGTCAGGGTAGAACTGTGTCTGTAGGGTTTTTAAGGCTGTGAACTTTCAGAAGCTGGTCATCAGGCCTGTCTTCTGAGGCACCTCTGGGTGGCTTCAAACTGCCAACTCTTCAGCTAGTAGTTGAGTGCTTAACTATTTGTGCCACCAAACCACCTTTCTAACTGATATTCCCTCCAAAATGCAACCATACATGCGGTGAGTGGGAGATTGATATCCACAGGCTCTCAGGCCCAAAGTTGATTATTTTAGATTCCTTCCATCATGGAAAGCACCCTGGTGGTGTAGAGGTTAAGTGCTACATCTGCTAACCAAAAGGTTGGCAGTTTGAATCCACCAGGCACTCTTTGGAAAGTCTATGGTGCAGTTCTACTCTGTACTACAGGGTCGCTGTAAGTTGGAATCGACTCCACAGCAATGGGTTTGGTTTTTGTTTTTTTCCATCATGGAAGGAAATAGTTTAACTTCTTTGATTTATGCTCTCGTTCTGGATATGAATTTTCTGTTCTTTTCCACCACGCAATAAATGCCTTCATCCTTGAACATATTGAATGACTAAAAGCTTCATCACAGCACGTATGCAACACAGCCAAATAACTCACTTTAAAGCTAAAAAAAAGGTGAGGTCTGAGGCTGACGTGATTCACTAGTCTTATCACAACCCCTGTAAGAAGCTGCTGGTCTTACAGAATAAAAAGCAGGACTATTGTGACCTAGTTATATACTGGAAGGCTATCTTTGTAGATTACAGTGTGAACCAGCAGTTAAGATATCCTGCCAGTTCTCCCATTGCCAGGATATATTGATCTTGAGAGCAGGGGGTCAAAGTGAAAGTAGCAATTCTATATTTATTATACTCAGGTAAAAAATGTTGCTTCTGTTCCCCAATTCTGAACTCTTTTGGTTTAGAGTTTTTTGTGATCAAGGAATAAAAGCTTTCATCATGAGACATAATAGTTTCTTTGAATTAGAACTCAAAACTAGCCATTTCAGACTCTTCAGTCACTGGATGAACATCCAAAAAGAAAAGAGAAAAAAATAACATAAAATAAATGATAGTATAACTTGGGTGATTTATTCTGACTATCAAAGGGAGACAGGATTGTAACTTTCATCTTTGTTTCTGACTGTGTATCTTAGTTATCTAGTGCTGCTATAACAGAAATATCACAAGTGGATGGCTTTAACAAGGAGAAACTTATTCTCTCACAGTTTAGGAGGCTAGAAGTCCAAATTCAGGGCACTAGTTCCAGGGGAAGCCTTTCTCTCTCTGTAGGCTCTGGGGGAGGGTCCCCTGATCTAGGAGCTTCTCAGCACAGCGACCCTGGGTCCAAATGATGCACCCCACCCCCAGTTCTTCTTTCTTGGCAGTATGAGGCCCCTCTCCTCTCTGCTCGATTATCTCTTTAATATCTCAAAAAAAAAAATTGAAGATACAACCTAATCCTGTAGATTGAATCCTGCCTCATTAACATAACTGCCTCTAATCCTGTCTCATTAATGTCATAAAACCTATTGCCATCAAGTTGATTCTGACTCATAGTGACCCTATAGGCCCCAGCAGAACTGTCCCGTAGGGTTTCCAAGGAGCGGCTGGTAGATTCAAACTGCCAACCTTTTGGTTAGCTGTGTAAACTCTTAACCACTGTGCCACTAAGGCTCCATTAAGATCATAGAGGTTAGGCTTTACAACCCATAGGATAATCACATGAGATCACAAAATGGTGGACAGCCACACAATACTGGAAATCATGGCCTAGCCCAGTTGATACATAACACTGTGTGATGTGTACATGTATACATTGTATGTACACTCCCTTCCTCACGTGCTGTGGTTAAATTTGCAAGTTAGGGCATACATTGAAGAACATTGTTGTAGAACTGTGTCAGATCTAGAAAAAGAATCGCAACAACCCAGAGATCCTGGAATCCTAGACTTAGTGATGGAAGCCCTAGTTGCCTCCTCGAGAAGGGCTGAGTGGTTTTTTCTTTTTTTTTCTTCACTATAAAAGAGATATTTGCATTATGTCAAGTGGGACCATTTGTTTTTGGAACTGCAACAGGACTGGAACACTATGGTTAGATGTTGGGTAGCCAAAGGGGTAGGCCATAGTTGACTTTCTTTGGGACTGTTTAACATTTAAACTTACTTACTATACAGGGTGAAGAAGGAGTTGGTGAAGATAGTGCCTTTCCCAACTCTTTGGCTCAGAACTCAGACATAAGCTGAGTTAGTTTCCTCTTTCTGGACTTTTAAATCCAGGGAGCAATCAAAGAACATGGGGCATAATTTAGAATCCATTCCAGCAATGCTTCTAGCTGCAGCATTTGGAGCACTCATTGGCCTGAGGCCATGGTACCAGTGTCAGCATTGTGTATCCAGCCCAGAAGTATTGGTGGGGACAGGGGTGATGGTAGAGGTGTCCAAATGCAACTTTCGCTGTGGTCTGACTTTGGCTTCAGCCTTGGCTACTTCCATGGTCTCCTCCGATGACGTTGTTTTTATTGCTGTTGCCGTCAAATTGATTCTGACTCATGGCGGCCCCATGTGTGCAGAGTAGAACTATTCCATAGGATTTTCATGGTTGTGCCCTTTCAGAAGCATATCGCCAGGCTTTTCTTTCGAGGTGTCCCTGGGTGCGTTCGAATCACCAACCTTTCAGCTAGTAGTTGACCACTTAAGCGTTTTCACCATCCAGGGATCCTTCCTTTGATGATACCTGGTGATTTTCCAAACATTAAAATATTGATCTTAGCTTAAATACAAGTTTCTGAATTCAGTGTTATTACCTGCAATTTACAAATGAAGAAACCAAGTAACAAAAGAGTGAAATATTTTGACCTTGAGATTAGACATCTGATAAGTGGTTGAGGCAGGAATAGAGCCCACATCTTATCTGACCACACCCTTAACCACATCAGATAGCCCCTTCCCATAAATGGCATAACAGGCTCTATTCTTTCAGAAGATGCTTAGATGTAAATTCACTACAAATTTTCTATTTCCCTCTGAAGTGATCCTGCAGACTACTAGATTTTTTGAAAACAATAATTCTGACACATATATTTTGTAAAAGTTATGGTTTTGGCTGGTAGGTTCAAAGGATGAATTTGTGGTGAAGCGTAAAGGGATATTAGGCGGGAGGATGTTCGGGGTCGTGGCCGCTTGAGTCTCCCAAGGGCTTCATGGGAAAAGATCTCTCCTTCTGGTCATAGTATTCTGTCTGACCAGGGTGAGATACTGCCAGGTTGCAAGTAGTCCTGAGTTGGGGCTTACCAAGCCACCCTTTCCCCTACCGAGTCACATTTAAATAATTACCTTAGATGGATGCAAACCTGCTTTTGGTAAGACTCATCGCATGGCTCTAGCATGCGGCTTCCAAGTACAGTTTCTATGAAAACTGAACAGGGTACAAAGAGAATATGGTGCAAACTGTTAAGGCATTAGGCTGCTAACTGAAGGGTTGAAAGTTCAAGTCCACCCAGGAGTGCCTTGGAAGAAAGGTCTGGCCATCTACTTCTGAAAAATTAGCCTTTGAAAACCCTATGGTGCACAGTTCTACTTTGACCCAGATAGGGTTGCCATAAGTCAGAGTGAACTTGACAGTGTTTCTTTTTTTTTTTTTTTTAATGTAGCAAATAGTGTTTGGAGGTCAGGCACAGACCCTTACAGACCTTGTTTCCCAAGAGACATAGATGGTTACATAGTTGCAAAGTCCAGGGGCATGATACCTGGTCATTATAATACACCTTGTGGAAGGCCAATGGAGCAGACGGCACTTGAGGCATAGTTAGAAACTGTGCTGTCAAGTCAATTCCAACTCAGAGACCCCAGAGGACAGAGTAGAACTACCCCACAGGGCTTCCAAGGAGTAGACAGAGGATTCAAACTGCTGACCTTTTGGTTCGCAGCTGAGCTCTTAACAACTACACCACCAGGGCTCCAACTAGCAACAGAGGTACAGGTATTGTTAATACTGCTATGGAACATTGCCTACATTCGTAATTGAAAGAAATGCTAATTCTTAGTTAGAGATTAATGGGAAAAAATGTATTTTTCAAATCAAGTCCACAGAACCCCTGAATTTTATTCACAAACCTTTTAGATAAGGGACCCAAATAGATTCTGAAGACAGTGTTTCATAAGAAGGCTACTGTTATAACAAATATTAAACTTTTTATATCTTACTATCACTTATTTGGAGCCCTGGTGGTGCAGTGGTTAAGAACTCAGCTGCTGACCAAAAGGTCCGCAGTTTGAATCTACCAGCTGCTCCTTGGAAACCCTGTGGGGCAGTTCTACTCTGTCCTATAGGGTTGCTATGAGTCTGAATCAACTCAACGACAATGGGTTTATCACTAATTTAAGAGAGAGACATTCTTTCTTTTTTAGGTATGGGTCTTACCCACTTATCTGTACTATTTTATCAATAATACTTACTCTTTTGGCCTCTCTTAAGATATTTCTGTCTCTAGTGACCATTTTTCAATTACATATATCATCAGTGGAGTTCTCTCACTCTTCTTTCCTGTTCCTTGCGTCGCCTCCAGTCTCTAACAAAGAAGTTTTCTTTCCCTCTTCCTCTCTTTTTTTTCAGTAAGGAAAAAATAGGTAAAACAGTCATCTACAGGTTGCACATTCTACTGAAGACTTTGGTCTACCACACAATCAAACATAAACAGGAACTTTGAACAAAGAGATATATGTATATATTGTATAATCACATTGCTTGTTGGATATTGGTACGGTGACTAAGAGCTCAGGCTGCTAACCAAAAGGTCAGGCATTCGAATCCACCAGCCATACTTGGAAACCCTGTGGGGCAGTTCTACTCTGTCCTACATGGTCACCGCTATGAGTTGGAACCAACTCAATGGCAACGGGTTATTGGCTATATCTTCAAAGTATAATACATATATACATATTTATATGATCTCAGTTTTCTATAATTTGGGGGAAATTTGAAATGTTTATAAATTTGTGGTTCAACAGTGATTCAAATACATTAAATTAGCTAGAAATTATATCCTACATGAGATAGATTGAACTTCCTTGCCCTCTAGAGTTAATAATCTGAAGGGAAAGATAAGGCCTTCCTGAAACCTAACAAAATATAGAAGTACAATAATAACAGAGGTTTGATATACAAACACTCTGCTGATAGGGTAAAGAAAGGCTGAGGTTGTTTGGCAAAGATTTTAGCTGTCATAAAGTTTGTACTGCTGCTTTGAGAAGAAGGCAGAATGGCAAGACAAGCAAACAAAGCTGTTTCACATGATACTGGTTTCAGAGGTAGCCTTAAATGGCAAATTTATGTATCAAAGTAAAAGAAAAATGATAACTATTAAGCTCACAGGCTATTCTGGAACTGTGTATTGGTAACCTTATAGAACAACGTTGCAAGAGATAGGTAGTCCAGGTGTATTCAATAGGTACATTAAAATAAACACTTTTATTGCTGTTGATCATTTAATATAACAGGAAGTGTTGCCATATATAAATTTTACATACTTAAATAAGGATAACACAAAAATTTGATGTTAATGTATTGCTTTAACATATTTGTATAATCTCTAAAAGCAGTTTGTGTTTGGGAACTCAGTTTACTCAATGGCTGTGTAACCCTTTAGAATTCTTAGCTATTTGTCTAGGTTGCTGTATTCTCATTCCAAACCCACTCACTGCTGCGAGTTCATTCCAACTCATAGCAACCCTATAGGACAGAATAGAACTGCTCCATAGGGTTTCCAAGGCTGTAAATCTTTATGGAAGCAGACTGCTACATTTCTCTCCCGGGGAGCGCCTGGTGGGTTCAGACCACTGACCTTTTGGTTAGCAGCTGAGTGCTAACCACGGTGCCACCAGGGCCACCTGTATTCTCATTTGAGTTGGCTATTTATTGACCCGAAAACTATTCTATGTACCAAAAGTTTTTTTGTGGACAAATAATTCAACTATCCCTAGAAAGTTGTAAACCTTAACCTGAAAACCTATATTTTATAACCAGAAACTGTATAATTCATATTATACATCTTAATAAAGTATATTTCAAGATTAGTTTATGCAGCTATTGCACAATTTCTTCCTAGTGCATTACTTCCATGTCTTAATCTCCTAAGGCTGTCCTAACAAAATACTACAACGCAGGCGATTTTAAAGAACACATACCTATGCCTTGACACATCTCTGTCCCTAAAGCTCCTTTTGAATGCAGGTGGACCTGTGTGAGGGCATAGAATAACTAGGTTATGGGAAAAGTGATAATATGATTCTCAGTTTTTCCATAAAAAAATAGCAAAATACAGCAGCTCTGTGACTTATGAAAATAATGTTGCTATGGAGACTGTCTTTATGAATATCAATGTAATTGATGTAGCGACATTCTTCTGATCTTGACTGCCCATGAGTTAAGACTACTTCTCGTCCTCCAGGCCTTTTTATTCGTTGTTGAATATGCATCTCTGGGGCAGCAGAGCAAAGTGTGTAAATCCGTATGACAGTCGTCTTTTTCCATAACAAAGCACGGAGGTAAGACTTTGGCGTTTCCAAGGAGAAAGATGCATTTACAGGTCGTAAGGGGAATAAAGAGCTTGGCGTGCTTGCTGTGCAATGAGGGAAAGGGGAAAAAGCATAAGAAGTCTGAAAATTATTTTCCCTGTTTTTCACAGCTTTTCATATGGAAATACTGCATAAGTAATATTTAAGCATATGAATTTGACCTCTGTTGACTTAAAAGAATTATAGCATACACTGAATTAAATTTCTCAATAACATTTTTTCTTTAATTTTACTTCAGTAACAGATGTCCTGTTATTTGCTTCCGTAAACAAATACCAACTTATCTTTCTAAATGTTATTGCAACCTAGGTTGTATCATTTAGAAAAAGGAGGGCAAAATTCAAAACCTAACCTAACCAAAAAAAACCAAACCTAACCAAGGCAAAAACCAGTTCCTTAAATGTGAAGATCTACTGACCAAGCCGAGAAAAAATAAATATCCTTCCCTGATGAGGAGTTTTTATAGAGTATCTTACTTTCATTTACACAGTTAATTTTTATAATATGATTCCTTTTGAAGCTGGTTGTTTGATTAATACAAAAATAGCACATTGAGCATTTTCTCCTCTCAACTGTCGTGTTGTTGTTAGATGCCACTGAGTTGGCCTCCAATGCATGGGGGACCCAATTCATGTCAATGTCACACACAACTGAACGAAACACTGCCCGGCCTTGCGTCATCCCCGTAACTGGTTGTGGAAGGGCCATTGTGATCCATAGGGTTGGCTGATGTTATGGATTGAATTGTGTCCCCCAAAATATGTGCTGGAATCCTAACCCCTATACTTGTGGATGTAATCCCATTTGGGAACAGAGTTTTCTTTGTTACGTTAATGATACCATATCAGTGTGGGGTGTATCTTAAACCCAACCATTTTTGAGATGTAAGAAGAGCAGATTAGGCACAGAGACGAACAAGCACAAGTGGGGGAAATACGATGCCACCTGGAGATTGCCAAGGAACACTGAGGCTAGAGAAGCTGAGATAAGGATTTTCTCCTAGAAAGGACAGAGGAAGAGACTTCCCCTAGTGCCACTGCCTTGAATTCAAACATCTAGCCTCCTAAACTGTGAGAAAATAAATTTCTGGTCACTAAAGTCACCCACTTGTGGGATTTTTGTTACAGCATGTCTAAGACACTGAGACAGCTGATTTTCAGAAATAGATTGCTAGGCCTTTCTCCTTAGCCCATCTTAGCCTGGAAGCTCTGCTGAAACCTGTTCAGCGTCATACCAGCAGGCAGACCTCCACTGAGAGACAGGTAGTGGCTGAGCATGAGGTGCACTGTCCAAGATTCAAACCCTGGTCTCCTACATGGGAGGCAAGAATTCTACCACTGACCTACCACAGCTGTTACAGATAGACAGAGTGAGAGAGAGAGAGATTGAGACCTTTTTTTTAAGGAATTGGCCATGTGATTGTAGAAGCTGGCAAGTCTGAAATCTGTAGGGAATTCTACCACTGAACCACCACAGCCCCCCTGAGCTCATAGTGCCTTGTACATATGTTTTTGTGTGCTGGCTATTTAGGGTAATAATTTGCTTCCCTGTCTGTCTTAGGCTGGGTTCTCTAGAGAAGCAAAACCAGTGAAGCATCATCTACCTATCTATCTATCTATCTGTCTGTCTGCCTGCCTGCCTGCCTGCCTGCCTGCCTGCCTGCCTGCCCCTGCCTGCCTGCCTATCTAATCTGTCTATCTGTCTGTCTATCTATCATTTATCTATCTATCTACCTATCTATCTATCTATCATCTATCTATCATCTATCTAATCTATCATCTATCAATCTGTCTGTCCATCTGTCCGTTCGTCCATCTGTCCATCCACCTATCATCCATCCATCCATCCATCCATCCATCCATCCATCCATCCATCCATCCATCCATCCATCATCTATCAATCTATCTATCTATCATCTATCTATCCATCTATCATCTATCTATCAAGGGAGATTTACAAAAACAAAATGGCTCATGTGGTTATAAAAAAAATGGAGGCTGAAAAATCCCAAGTCCGTGGGTCTTGCTGGAGGCTTCTGACTCACACAGCTGCAGGGCCTGATGAATCCAAGGCTGGAAGGTCAGCTGCTAGCTCAAGTACCAAGAACCAGAGGTCAGATGAACAGAAGCCATCTGCAGGATTTGGAGTGAGCAAAAGCCCGTGAGCATTGCTGAAAGTCCACCCATATGAGATGCAGGCCACACTCCCAAGGAAACTCCCTTTCAACTGATTGGCTACTAACAGCAGATCCTATCATGGAGGTGGTCACATTATATCAGATCTCATTATGGAAGTGATTATATCATTACATGACTGCCAAACTACATTATAACTACCAAACCACTGAAAATCATGGCCCAGCCAAGTTGATACACAACCTTAATGATCATACTGTCTACCTGCACTCTAGACGATAAGACATCTGGACACTGGATCTGTCTTCTCATCATTCTTCTGCTCCCAGCATGAAGCATACCAAAAACCAAACCCATTGCCATCGAGTCGATTTGGACTTACAGCAACCCCACAGGACAGAGTAGAACTGCCTCATAGGGTTTCCAAGGAGTGGCTGGTGGATTTGAACTGCCAACCTTTTGGTTAGTAGCCAAGCTCTTAACCACTGATAAATGGGATGTACTCAATCTTTTTTGAACAAACACAAATCAACTTCTGTTAAAGATTTGGTGAATTCTTCCTGTCCTTTTTCAAAAGATCTCTTTAAGACATTTGTTTTTGTTACTGAATTGAACATATACCTTAACCTCTCAGGTTTCTATTTCATAGAATAAGTGTTATTAATTCATAGGTATTAGGATCTCATTTAAATTATACTTTAGTAAGTTTTACAGTAGTTTAAAAAAAGAAAGAAAGAAAATATACAACAGATTAAAACATGTTGGGAATATAGAAAATTTCCTTATATGTGTAATATTGGAAACCCTGGTAGCGTAGTGGTTAAGTGCTATGGCTGCTAACCAAGAGGTTGGTAGTTCAAATCCTCCAGGCATTCCTTGGAAACTCTATGGGGCAGTTCTACTCTGTCCTATAGGGTCTCTAATAGTTGGAATCGACTTGATGGCACTGGTTTTTTTTTTGTTTTATGTGTAATATGGCACCATAAATGGTCTGGGTGACACACATTAAAGAATGTACAAAACACTGTTTATCTTCAGGTAAATTAAGATGACACTAGAAAGTTGTTAAGAAACAGTGGGGGAGACCATGGATTGGTTTGTAGGGGAGCTTCATCATGTATATGGCTGTTGATTCCTGAAAATTCCTCTCCCCAGGGTTTTTAAGAGGACCGAGTCCTGGTGGCAGTGGTCAAACTCTTGGCTGACAAAAGGAGACTCTGCTCAAAGGACAGGTGACCTTAACAATGTGGATGGAGTAAGGCTTTCGGGATCTCCATTTCCTGTTGCGGTATGAGTCAAATGAGAACAGGGGCAAACATCCATTAATAATCAGATTGTGAAATATAGAAGTATGGATGTAAAAAATTTAAGTTGTCAAAAATGAAACTAAATGCTTGAAGATCAGTATCCTAGGCATGAGTGAGCTGAAATGGACAGAAACTGGCCATTTGGAATTGGGAAATCATGTGGTCTACCATGTCGAGAATGACAAATTGAAGAGGAAGGGGGTTACATTTATTGTCAGAAAGAATATTTCAAGATCTATCCTGAACTACAACAGTGTCACTGAAAGGATAGTATCCATACGCCTATAAGGAAGACCAGTTAATAGGACTATTATTCAAATTTATGCACCAACCACTAATGCCAAAGTTAAAAAAAAAATCAAGGATTTTTACCAGCTTCTTCAGTCTGAAATTGATTGCAGTCAAGATGCATTGGTAATTATTGGTGAATGGAATGTGAAAGTTGGAAACAAAGAAAAAGTAGTTGGGAAATATGGCCTTGGTCATAGAAATGACACTGGAGATTGAATGACAGAATTGTTGATGACCAACAACTTATTCATTAGAAATAACTCTTTTCAACAACATAAATAGCAACTGTACCTGTGGACCTGCTGTTGTGTTGTTAGGTGCCTTCGAGTCTGTTCTGACTCATAGTGGCCCTATGTACAACAGAATGAAACACTGCCCTGTCCTGCACCATTCTCACAATCGTTTCTACATTTAAACCCATTGTTTCAGTTACTGTGTCAGTCCATCTCATTATGGGCCTTCCTCTTTTTCGCTGACCCTCTACTTTACCAAGCATGATGTCCTTCTCCAGGGACTGATCCTTCCTGATAACATGTCCAAAGTATGTGAAATGTAGTCTCGCCATCCTTGCTTCTAAGGAGTACTCTGGCTGTACGCCTTCCAAGACAGATTTGTTCATTCCTTTGGCAGGCCATGGTATATTCAGTATTCTTCTCCAACACCACAATTCAAAGGCATCAATTCTTCTTCAGTCTTCTTTATTCATTGTCCAGCTTTCACATGGACCTAGCCAGATGGAATACATAGTCATCAAACCATTGACATCTGTGGAAAGAGATGATGGAGAAGCTCCATATCATCAGTCAGATCAAGGCCAGGGGCCAACTGCAGAACAGACCATCAATGGCTCAGATGCGATTTCAAGTTGAAGCTGAAGAAAATTGAAACAAGTCCATAAAAGTCAAAGGACAACCTTGAGTATATCCCATCTGAATTTAGAGACCATCTTAAGAATAGACTTGAGTCACTGAACACTAATGACTGAAGATCAGACAAGTTGTGGAAGGACAGCACAGATGAAGAAAGCAAAAGGTCAAATTAAAAAGACAGGAAAGAAAAAATCAAAATGGATGAAACTTGCTCTCTAATGTAGAGTAGTTAAAGTGAATGAAAGAAATGATGAAGCAAGAGACCTGAAAAGAAGATTTCAATGGGTGGCTCAGGAAGACAAAGTAAAGTATTATAATGACATGTGGAAAGACCTGGAGTTAGAATACCAAAAGGGAAGAACATACTTGGCATTTCTCAAGCTGAAAGAACTAAAGAAAATATTCAAGCCTATAGTTGCAATTTTGAAGGATTCTATGGACAAAATATTGAATGATGCAAGAAGCATTAAAAGAAGGTGGAAGGAATATACACAGTCATGGTAGCAAAAAGCATTTTTTGATGCTCAGCCATGACAGGAGGTAGCATATGATTAAGAACCAATGGTATTGAAGGAAGAAGTCCAAGTTACATCGAAGGCATTGGCAAAAAACAAGGCTCCAGTAATTGACAGAATGCCAACTGAAGATGTTTCAACAAACAGATGCAATGCTGGAAGCACTCACTTGTATATGACAAGAAATTTGGAAGACAGCCACCTGGCCAAAGGGTTGGAAGAAAACCAATACTTTTGTCCCTTTCAAAGAACGGTGATCCAATGGAACCTGGAAATTATCTAACAATATCACAGGCAAGTAAAATTTTGCTTAAGATAATTAAAAAACAGTTGCAGCAATACTTCAACGGGAACTGCCAGAAATTCTAGTTGGATTCAGAAGAGGAATGAGAGATATCATTACTGATGTCGATATGTCTTGGCTAAAAGCAGAGAATATCAGAAAGATGTTTATTTATGTTTTATTGACTATTCAAAGGCATTTGGCTGTGTGGATCATAACAAATTATGGATGACATTTGAAAGAATGAAAATTCCATTGTGCACATGGAGAACCTGTACATAGGCCAAGAGGCAATCGTTCAAACAGAACAAGGGGATACTGCATGGTTTAAAATCAGGAAAGGTGTGTGTCAGGGTTGTGTCCTTTCACCATACTTATTCAATCTGTATGCTGAGCAAACAATCAAGAAGCTGTACTA
Source organism: Loxodonta africana (assembly GCF_030014295.1). NCBI lineage: Eukaryota > Metazoa > Chordata > Mammalia > Proboscidea > Elephantidae > Loxodonta > Loxodonta africana. The sequence continues at coordinate 49,139,683 of NC_087361.1, forward strand.
TGTGAAGAAGGATGTGGCATCCGTACTGGAGGAAGACCCGCAATATGCAGATGACACAAACTTGTTTGCTAAGAGTGAATAGTACTTGAAGCACTTATTGATGAAGACCAAAGTATAGATTACACCTTAACATAAAGGAAACAAAAATCCTCACAACTGGACAAATAAGCAACATCATGATAAACAGAGAAAATACTGACGTTGTCAAGGGTTACATTTTACTTGGATGCACTATCAACGCCCTTGGAAACTGCACTTAAGAAGTCACATGATGTATTGCATTGGGCAAATCTGCTGCAAAAGACCTCTTTAAAGTGTTAAAAAGCAAAGATGTCACTTGGAGGCCTAAGGTGCACCTGACCCAAGTCATGGTGTTTTCAGTCACCTTATATGCGTGTGAAGTTTGGACAATGAATAAGCAAGACTGAAGAAGAATTGATGCCTTTGAATTATGGTGTTGGAGAAGAATATTGAATATACCACGGACTGCCAAAAGAACAAACAAATCTGTTTTGGAAGAAGTACAGCCACAGTGCTCCTTAGAAGTAAGGGAGGTGAGACTTTGTCTCACATGATTTGAACATGTTATCAGGAGGGACCAGTCCCTGGAGAAGGACATCTAACTTGGCAAAGTAGAGTGTCAACCAAAAAGAGGAAGACCCTCAATGAGACAGAATGACACAGTGGCTGCAACAATGGGCTCGAGCATAATAACGATCGTGAGGATGGTGCAGGACTGGGCGGTGTCTCTTCTGTTGTACTTAGGGTTGCTATGAGTCAGAGCCAATTTGACGGCACCTAACAACAACAACGTGCTCTGGGAGGTACACAGCAAACAACATGTAAAAGAATCCTTATCTTCAGATAAATCAAGATGACTTTAGATAATTATTTATGAAAATGTGGGGAGAACATGGATTGTTTTATAGGGGAGCTTCATCATGCACTTGGCTGACAACTCCTTAAAATTCCTTTTCCGCAGGATTTTTAAGAGCAGTGAGCCAAGATGGCTCAATGGTTAAGTGCTGGGCTGCTAAGGTAGTGATTCAAATACACCCGGTGGCTCCATCAGAGAGAGATCTGATGATTTGCCCCATAAAGATTACAGCCTAGAAAATAGTATGAGGTATTTCTACTCTGTCACAAGGGTTGCTCTGAGTCAAAATTGACTCAAAGACACCTAATAACTACAACATTCTCTGCTTATCTGCTCTCAGTTTTTTTCTTCATCCATTTTCTTGTTCTGTTTCTCCTCTGTACAGAATCTCCCAGAATTTTGCTCAAATCTATTTCCATTTCCCTTCAAATTCTGAATTCTCTCTTTCAGTACTGCATCCATTTTTCTGATTTTTAACTGCACATAGGAGTACCTGGGTGGCGCAAATGGTTAACACACTCAACTGCTAACTGAAAGTTTACAGGTTTAGATGCACCCAGAGGTGCATCAGAAGAAAGGCCTGGTAATCTAGTTTAAAAAAACCCAGCCATTGGAAACCCAAAGCAGCTCGAGTCTACTCGGACACACATGGCATCACCACGAATTGGAGCTGACTTGAGGGCAACTGTTTTTTAACTACACATACGCTGATGACCTAAAAATCTGCCACCATGAGCTTTCCCGCAGCTCCTAAAACTGAACTCATCATCTTCTCTGTCCAAAACTTTGCCTCTTTCATTTCCATTCCAGACGGTACTTAGGAGATCTCCATCCACCCAGCCACCCAAGCACAAAACGAGAAAGTCATCTCAGCCTTAGCCTTGTTTCTTAACCTTGTCATCCAAGTTCTCCCAACTGATCCTTCCAAATATTTCTGGAATCTTGCCTTTGCTCACTGTCATTCCTCTTTGAGACTCTCATTGTCTCTCACCTGGACTTTTGTGGTAAATCCCTAACTGGTCTCTATTTTCAGGCTTGAATTTTTGAAATCCATCCACCATAAAGAGTGATCCAAAAATAACTCTGACCTTTAAAACATCTATCTAGGAATCCTCATTTCCTTCTCTTACTATATAAGGTTCCCCATGACCCGACCATTGTCCATCTCAAGAGCTTCCTTTCCTTATTCTGTGACCCCCATTTTACTTCTTGCACTTGCCATCCAAGTAAAGAATTCTCTCATCTATTCTCTCATCGATTCTCTCATCGATTCTCTCTTCCTGGAAGGACTTTCTTGTAAAACAAAAAAAAAACTAGCTTGTTCTTATTTGTTCTTCAATATTTAACCAAGATGTTGCCTTCTTTCTGAAACCTTCCATCTTTCTTGGATTAAGACATCTTGCTCTGTGATCTTAAATTGCCTTAGGAATTCCTGTATCTTATCATTTATTATATTAAATTAAAATTATATTAACTTGTATCTTCATACTAGACATTGAATTCCTAGAGGACCAAAAACAATATTTCTTATTCACTTATCGTAGTGTCTGATGCATTAAAAAAAAAAAAAAATGTTGCCATTGAGTTGAAATCAACTCATGGTGACCCCAGGTGTGTCAGAGCAGAGCTGTGCTCCGTGGGGTTCTCAATGGCTGATTTTTCAGAAGCAGAACACCAGGGCTTTGTTCTGAGGTACCTCTGAGTGGACTTGAACCGGTTAGCAGCCAAGCATGTTAACTGTTTGTGCCACCCAGGGACAGCTGATGCATGTTGTTGTTTTTGTTAGGTGCCATTGAGTTGGCTCTGACTCATAGCAATCCTATGCACAACAGAACAAAACATTGCCCAGCCCTGTGCCATCCTTACAATTGTTGCTATGTTTGAACCCATTGTTGCAGCCACTGTGTCACTCCATCTCCTCGACAATTTTTCTTTTTTTCACTGACCCTTTACCAAGCATGATGTCCTTCTCCAGGTACTGGTCCCTCCTGATAACCATGTCCAAAGTATGTGAGACGTAGTCTCGCTGTCCTTGCTTCTAAGGAGCATTCTGGCTGTACTTCTTCCAAGACAGATTTGTCCATTCCTTTGGCAGTTTATGATATTTTCAATATTCTTCTCCAACACCACAATTCAAAGGCATAAATTCTTCTTTGGTCTTCCTTATTCATCGTCCAGATTTCCCATGCACATGAGGAGATTGAAAACACCATGACTTGGGTCAGGCGTACCTTATTCTTCAAGGTGACATCTTTGCTTTTTAACACCTTAAAGAGATCTTTCACAGCAGATTTTCCCAATGCAATGCGTCTTTTGATTTCTTGACTGCTGCTTCTGTGGGTGTTCATTGTGGGTCCAATTAAAATAAAATCCTTGACAACATCAATCTTCTCTCCATTTTTCATGATGTTGCATATTGGTCCAGGGTGTGAGGATCTTTGTTTTGTTTATGTTGAGGTATAATCCATACTGAAGGCTATGGTATCTGATCTTCATCTGTAAGTGTTTCAAGTCCTCTTCACTTTCAGCAAGGAAAGTTGTGTCATCTGCATAACACAGGTTGTTAATGAGTCTTCCTTCAATGCTGATGCCCCATTCTTCATATAGGACAGCTTCTCTGATTATTTGCTCAGCATACAGATTGAATATAGGTGTGGTGAAATGATAAACAACCCTGATGTTCACCTTTCCTGACTTTAAACCATGCAGTATTCCCTTGTTCTGTTCAAACGACTGCCTCTTGATCTATGTACAGGTTCCTCGTGAGCACAATTAAGTGTTCTGGTATTCCTGTTCTTTGCAATGTTATCCATAATTTGGTATTATCCACACAGTTGAATGCCTTAGCACAGTCAATAAAACACAGGTAAACTTCTTTCTGGTATTCTTTGCTTTCAGTCAGGATCCCTCTGACATCAGCAATGATATCCCTTGTTTCACGTCCTCTTCTAAATGAAGTTTGAATATCTGGCAGTTCCCTGTCAATGCACTGCTACAGCCACTTTTGAATGATCTTCAGCAAAATTTAGCTTGCACATGGTATTAATGTTATTGTTCAATAATTTCCACATTCAGTTGGATCACCTTTCTTGGAAATACATGTAAACACGGATCTCTTCCAGTCAGTTGGCCAGATAGCTGTCTTCCAAATTTCTTGGCATAGAAGAGTGAGCACTTCCAGTGCTGCATCCCTTTGTTGAAACATCTCAGTTGGTCTTCAGTCAGTTCCCAGAGCCTTATTTTAGCCAAAGCCCTCAGTGCAGCTTGGACCTCTTCCTTCAGTACCATCAGCTCCTGATCATATGTTACCTCCTGAAATGGATGAAGATTGACCAATTCTTTTTCGTATAGTGGCTCTGTGTATCCCTTCCATCTTCTTTTGATGCTTCCTGAGTCGTTTAATATTTTCCCCACAGAACCCTTCAGTATTGAAACTCAAGGCTTGAATTTTTTCTTCAGTTCTTTCAGCTTAAAAAATGCAGAACGTGTTCTTCCCTTTTAATTTTTTATCTCCTGGTCTTTGCACATGTCATTATAATACTTTACTTTATCTACTTGAGCTGCCCTTTGAAATCTTCTGTTCAACCCTTTTACTTCATCTTTTTTTCCTGTTGCTTTATTTGGGTTAGCTACTCAACATTCAAGAGCAAGTTTCAGAGTCTCTTCTGACATCCATTTAGGTCTTTTTTTTCTCTTCTGTCTTTTAATGACCTCTTGCTTGCTTCACCTGATACATAAAAAAAACCATTGTCATCGAGTCGATTCCAACTCATGGCGACCCTATATGGCAGGGTAAAACTGTCCCATAGAGTCTCCAAGGAGTGCCTGGTGGATTTGAACTGCCTACTTTTTGGTTAGCAGCTGTAGTACTTAGCTACTATGCCTCCAGTCATTATGAGTTGGAATCAGCTCAATGCAAGGGTCACCTGATGCATAATAGGAGTTAAATAAATGTTTTTAATCTGAACTGGGTTTAAATGAAGGGGGAAAGTTTTGGTGTTAATATTTATCATTGTATATTAGTGTTTTGCGCAATCTCTAGCAAAAACAACTATGATTTTTTGAGCATGTTATATTGTTTGTGACTTTGCTAGGTGCCATACATATGATATAAAACTTCTATCCCCACCATAAACCTGGGAGAGGTAGGTATTTTTGTTACCATTTCAGAACTGAGCTAAGATACCTGTGTTAATATCACACACAGGTCTGGAATTTATATACAGACATAAATTCTGTTCAATATGGCCTCAAATGGGGTAATAGAACCTTATGTTCTAGCCTCAAACTAAGGTAGGCATCTTTGAGTTGTGTGTGTGTGTGTGTGTGTAAGTTATTGGGGTAATGGTGTCAGTGACATTTCTGTCTTTGTTTAGTTGAGTTTGAAAACTTAAACATACAGTTTCTCCTCCAAAGGTGAGCCTTCTGAAGTATTGTTATAATGTGTAGAAAAGGGGGGAGTAGAGATGGTGTGAAACACCAAACTAAACTTGTATGCGCTTCTGTGGTCATTTAAATAGTTTCTACACCTTTGGATATCCTCCCACGGAAGTTTGCTGTAAAGACCTTGGATTAATGACTCTTTATGGATGTTAAGGTACCCTGGTGACTCAGCAGTTAAGAGCTCAGCTACTAACCAAAAGGTCAGCAGCTCATCTCCACCAGCTACTCCTTGGAAACCCTCTGGGCCAGTTCTACTCTGTCCTATAGGGCCACTATGAGTCAGAATGGACTCGATGGCAGCGGGTTTTTTTGGTGTTATGGATTTTAAAGCCCAAGGCTAAAAATATCTCTGCCATTTTTGGAAACTGGAAGCCTTGAGAAAGAGGGAATCACTGTACCAATTATCCTACTCTTTCCTCCTTAAATAAATATTTAAATTAATGTTTTCATTGTCTATCTGTAGAATGATGTATAATAGGAAACAGTAAAAAAAAAAAAAAAATAGGAAACAGTAGCCATGACTTATATGCCACACTTTTAAAAAGCATAGTTTCATTTTGAAAAGTACTCATAGTCTTACTATTGAAAATAAACATTTTCTATAGAGTATTTTTGTCATTAATTTTGGATTTATATTTTATGCAACTGTGCACTGCATATAAAATAGTGCAGAAATTGTTACAGAGGCAAACAGAAAGCTAATGATGTGGAAGTAATTCAGATCATCTCCTGTTAAAATTCTAGCAGTTAGCATTCAACTGAATACTGAATATTTTCAATGCCCTGTATTTGAGGGCTTTGAACTACAAGATTTCAAAATAAAATTGAAACGTAGGATGCGTACCTGTGAGGATTTTCTCCCCGCCTCAGTCTTAAGGTAGGACACCAGTCCAATAAACTTGGTTAGTGACTGTACATTTGAACATGCTGTTTTGAAGTGATAAGATAAAATGCTTTATCTCACGAAATACTAACCTTCTAGTGATCATTATTTACCCATTGCCAAAGCTGTTGCTGTCGAGTCGATTCCAATTCATTGTGACCCTACAGGACAGAGTAGAACTCTTCCATAGGGTTTCCAAGGAGTGCCTGGTGGATTTGAACTGCAGACCTTTTGGTTAGCAGCTTGAGCTCATAACCACTGCACCACCAAGGCTCCTCCATTATCAACTTTAGGAGAGTATAAATATACTTTTGGTAATTATCTATAGTGATATATACATAGCTCTAATTTATGTATTTTTATTGTTTTTTTATTGTACTTTAGTTACATGTTTACAGAACAAACTAATTTCTCATTAAACAGTTAGTACACATATTGTTTTATGACATTGGTTAACAATCCCATGACATGTCAACACTTTCCCTTCTCAACCTTGGGTTCCCTATTACCAGCTTTTCTCCCCTCTCCTGCCTTCTAGTCCTTGCCCCTGGGTTGGTGTGCCCATTTAGTCTCATTTTGTTTTATAAGCCTGTCTAATCTTTGGCTGAAGTGTGAACTTGGGAATGACTTCATTATTGAGATAAAAGCTTGTCCGGGAACCATACTCTCGGGGTTTCTTCAGTCTCTGTCAGGCCAGAAAGACTGGTCTTTTTGTGTGTGTGTGTGAGTTAGAATTTTGTTCTACATTTTTGTCCAGCTCTGTCTGGGACTGTCTATTGTGATCCCTGTCAGAGCAGCCGGTGGTGGTAGTCGGGGACCATCTAGTTGTGCTGGACTCAGTCTGGTGGAGGCCATGGTAGTTGTGGTCCATTGGTCCTTTGGACAAATCTTTCCCTTGTATCTTCAGTTTTCTTCATTTTCCCTTGCTCTTGAAAGGGTGAGACCAATGGAGTATCCTAGAAGGCCACTCACAGGCTTTTAAGACCCTGGATGCTACTCAACAAAATAGAATGTAGAACATTTTCCTTGTAAATATGCGATGCCAACTGAGCTAAAAGTTCCCCAAAACCATGATCCCCACAACCCTCAGCCCAGCAATTTGGTCCTTTAAGGAGTGTGAAGGTGTCTATGGAGGTTCCATGACCTTGCCTTGTACACGTTGTTCTGGTTTCCCCAGTATTGTGTACTGTCTTACCCTTCACTAAAGTTACCACTTATCTATTGCCTATTTAGTGTTTTTCATTGTAACCATCAAAGATTGTTTCTTTTTATGTGTAAACCATTCCATGAGTTTTTACAGTAGTGATCTCATGCAGTACTTGCCCTTTTGTGACTGACCTACTTTACTCAGCATAATGCCCTCCAGATTCATCCATGTTATGAGATGCTTGGCAGAGTCATCATTGTTCTATGTCATTGCGTAATACTCCATTGTGACTAATTCATGTATTTTTAACTGCTGTTTTACATTACTTAATTATTGTGTGACTATACCAGAATTTATTTATTCATTCATCTGCTCGTGGTGAAACATTTAGTTATTGTTTGTTTGTTCTGCTAGAAACAGTGATGCAATGAACCGTCTCCTAATCTGGAATGCATTTCCTTACACAAAGTATCTCAGTTCCTATAGATAATATACCTTGATGTAAAATTGCTAACTCAGGGGAGGGTGTGTGCATCTTCAATATTATACGGCATTGCCAAATTGCTTTCCAAGTTGGCTGAGGCAGTTTACACACCCATTAACAGCATAGGAGAGATCCATTTGCTCTACAGTTTTGCCAACAACCATGAGAGTCAGATTTTTTCTTTTTAATTTTGCAAAAAGCTGACATACACACAGAGCAAACAAGACCAAGAGGTCTTTCTTGTCTTACTTAAACTACTCCAGAGCAGAGGGAAAGAAGGAAAGCTTCCTAATTCTCTCGTGTAATCAACATAACCTGAATTTCTTCTTTCCCTGGAATCTACATTTTTATAGCCTCCCCACCTTTTTCGTACGCACACTGCTTTGAGAACCATTTCTACAAAGTGTAGATTGATACATTTGGCAGCATAAAACTTTTAGTGGGGCAAAAAAAAAAAAAAAAAATTAACAGAGTGTAAACACAAGCAACAAAATGAATTTTCCATGAGAGAAAAATGGTGAAATTAATTCACAAGTAACTCATAGAAGTCAATATGAAAACAACCAACAATTCCGTAATTCCTGGCAAAGAGTATAAACAAGCAGTTCAAGAAAGAAACACATTAACAAAGTTATTTACACTCACTCATGATTTTTAAAGTGGAAATTGAAAAAAAGAACATAACATTGCTCACCTATTAGAGTGGCGAGATTAAAATCGTTTATTTTACCTAGTGTCGAGGAGGAGGGAGGGGAATAGCCATAAATTGATGCAGGTATCTTGAAGGGCAATTTAGCAATATTTTCCAACTAAGTATGATCATGTTATTTCATCCAATTGTTTCATTTCTAGAAAAGTATTCTACAGATATACTTGAAGAAGTACACTTATGACATAAATATGAGGATATTCAATGAAACATTGTATAAAAGTGTTAATAATGGAAATACCCTGGATGTCCATTAGTAAAGAACAAGTAAATAAATTATGGTATAGACGTTCAATAGAATAAAGGCAATTATTAAAAAAGAATGACTAGGAAAATATTCATAATACAGTGACATAGGAAAAGGAAAAGCCCCAAAATAGAAATCTACTTCATACCTCCATCTCTTTGTAATATGCAGGTATATTTTGTTTACAGAAGAAAGGATACACAGCAAGCTATTGACTGTGGTTACTACTTAGTAGTGTGGTGAAGGACATGGGAAAAGAGTCACTTTATCAGATATATATGTATATGTATATACATATATATATGTATATGTATATACATATAGATAGATATCTCTACCACTCCCCTGTCAGTTTGTCATACTGTGGGGGTGTGTGTTTCTGTGATGCTGGAAGCTATGCCACTGGTATTTAAAATATCAGCAGGGTCACCCATGGTGGACAGATTTCACTGGAGCTTCCAGACTCAAACAGACTAGGAAGAAGGAGTTGGTGACCTACTTCTAAAAAAATTAGCTCAGCATTACTCAAGCTGAAAGAACTGAAGAAAAAATTGAAGCCCCAAGTTGCAAAATTTGAAAGATTCTGCAGGAAAAAATTGAACGACATGGGAGGCATCAAAACAAGATGGAAGGAATACACAGAGTCACTGCACCAAAAACAATTGGTAGACATGCAGCCATTTTAGGAGGTAGCATTTGGTCAAGAACCCATGGTATTGACAGAAGAAGTCAAAACTGCACTAAAGGCACTGGCAAAAAACAAGGCTCCAGGAATTCACAGAATGCCAACTGAAGATGTTTCAGCAAATGGGCCCAGTGCTGGAAGTGCTCACTAGTTTATGCTAAGAAATTTGGAAGACAGCTACCTGACCAACTGACTGGAAGAAATCGGTATTGTGCCTATTCAAAAGAAAGGTGATCCAACAGGAAATTATTGAACAATGTCATTAATATCACATGCAAGTAAAATAATGCTGAAGATAACTCAAAAATGGTTGCAGCAGTACATCAACAGGAAACTGCCGGATTCAGAAGAGGACATAGAACGAGGGACATCGCTGATATCAGATGAATCTTGGCTGAAAGAAGAGAATACCAGAGAGATGTTTACCTGTGATTTACTGATCATGCAAAGGCATTCCACTGTGTAGATCATAATAAATTATGGAAAACATTGTGAAGAATGGGAATACCAGAACATTTAATTGTACTTGTGCAGAACCTGTACACAGACCAGGAGACAGTCGTTCAAACAGAACCAGAAGAAACTGTGTGGTTTAAAATCAGGAAAGTTGTGTGTTGGCGTTGTAGCCTTTTACCATACTTATTGAATCTGTATGCTGAGCAAAATCTGAGAATCTACTATATGGAAAAGACTGGGGCATCAGGATTGGAGGAAGACTCATTAACAATTAACAATCTGTGTTATGCAGATGACACAACCTTGCTTGCTGAAAGTGAAGAGGACTTGAAGCGCTTACTGATGAAGATCAAAGACTACAGCCTTCAGTATAGATTACACCTTAACATAAAACATAAAGAAAACAAAAATCCTAACAACTGAGCCAATAAGCAATATCATCCTAAACAAAGAAAATATTGAAGTTGTCAAAGGTTTCATTTTACTTAGACCCATAATCAACGCCCATGGGAGCAGCAGTCAAGAAGTCAAACAGTGCACCACATTGGGCGAATCTACTGCAAAAGACTTCTTTAAAGTGTTAAAAAGCAAAGATATCATGTTTGAGGACTAAGGTGTGCCTGACCCAAGCCATGGTATTTTCAATTGTCTCATATGCATTTGAAGGCTGGATAATGAATACGGAGACCAAAGAAGAACTGATGCCTTTGAATTATGGTGTTGGCAACAAATATTGAATATATCAAGGACTGCTAGAAGAACAAACACATCTCTCTTGGAAATACAACCAGAATGCTTTTTGGAAGCGAGGATGGCAAGACTTAGCGTCACATACTTTGAACATGTTATCAGGAAGGAACAGTCCCTGGAGAGGTGCATCATGCTTGGTAAAGGAGAGGATCGGTGAAAAAGAGGGAGACCCTTAATGAGATGGATTGACACAGTGGCTGCAACAATGGGCTCAGATATAGCAATGATTGTGAGGATGGCCCAGGACCGGGCAGTGTTTCATTCTGCTTTACAGTTTATTTATTTTTGTCTAACATAGATTACTTTTGTAATTATAAGTTTTAAAATTATGGATGTATCCTGAGGATTAAGGGGAAGCAAAAGCAGTTTGGGTGATCCTGAGCCACTTGGGCATCAGTTCTAAGAAGCTAGATGTAGAGTGTTGGGCAATGGGAGAACTCCTGAAGGGTTTTGAGCAGGGAGGCGGTGTGCTCAGTGTTGCGGCGTTAACATGTAGGAAGATTAATCCCACAGTACTGGGAGCTATAGAGCTTTGGAGAAGAGCTAGGAGGGTTTTAAGATAGTCCAGGTGAGATGAAATGCGTACCTGAACTTGGTGACAACTTTGAGAATGGAATGTGATGAGTGCTGGTATTGGTTGTAAGTATGACTACAGGACATAGCAACTGACTGAATGTTGGAGGTGACAGAGAGGAACAGGTCAATGATGACCATACCTTTCTCCAAATGGACTTAGCAAGATGGAAAGTGAGTCAAGACTTTTACAGAATTTATGGTCCTATCTTATGATGTTTGGCCTTTTATGCAGCTTTATCCACATAGTTTTTCTTTAAACATAAAAACTCAATAAGCATGGCTCATATTTTTTCTTTTTATCAATTTCTTTTCTTTTGTACCTTTCAGGAGATGCATATCTTGTAGGACTTAAACCGCCAAGAGTGACAGTAGGGTTGGTAGAACTTTCAGTATTGTAAAATGAGAATGAGGAATAAGAAACTTTATATTTTCATTTATCTAGAGGCAGTAGGGTTGAAATGATTCCTTTTTTTTTTTTTTTTTTTAACTTACCGTCACCATATAAATGTGTCTTTTAGAGTATCAGGAATATGATCATAACAGGATAAAAAAGAAGTTATTTTTTCTTCTAAATTTATTAAGCACTCCATTCATGGAAAATCACTGGAACAGTGAAATTAACAATTCTTATCTTGTGATCTCAGTCTAGCCCAGAGGAAGCAGCTTTATTTTGGATGCAGGCAGACAACGGAAAAGTTAGTTTTGTTCATATTTGGTAATTTCTCTGCAGTGTGTTTTAACCAAGACTAAAGGCTGATAGAGTTGTTGTGGAATAACGAAAGTGAAAAAAAGACTCTCATCACACAAGGAAAAAAAAAAAATTTTTTTTTTAAGGGACACTGAATAATCCCTTCAGTTCTACACACACATACACACACACACCAGAATAAAATATAGAAGAAACCCGTCCAATAAAAAATAAGGATATGGAAATAATTAAGCCAAATGTAAAATAAACACACGGGAAATTTCACATCATACATCATGTACAATACAATATTTGAGCCATGCCATGGATTTGTGCTACCACCTTCAGTATGGCTTGCACCTCAAACATTAAGAAAACAAAAACCCTCACAATTAGACTAATAAGCAACGTCATGATAAACAGAGAAAAGATTGAAGTTGTCAAGAATTTCATTTTACTTGGATCCACAATCAAAGCCCATGGGAGCCGGGGTCAGGAAATCAAACGACCTGTTGCATTGGGCAAATCTGCTGCACAAGACCTCTTTAAAGTATTAAAAAGCAAAGATGTCACTTTGAGGACTAGCGTGTCTGATGCAAGCCGTGGTATTTTCAATCACCTTACATGCATACGAAAGCTGGACAATAAGGAAGACCAAAGAAAAATTGATGCCTCTTAATTATGGTGTTGGTGAAGAATATTAAATATACCTTGGACTTTCAGAAGAAAGAACAAATCTGTCTTAGAAGAAATACAGCCAGAGTGCTCCTTAGATGCAAGAATGTCATGATTTCGTCTCATATAATTTGGACATGTTATCAGGAGGGGCCAATGCCTAGAGAAGGATGTCATGCTTGGTAAAATAGAGGGTCAGAGAAAAACAGGAAGACCTTCAGCGAGATGGACTGACACAGTGGCTGCAACAACGGGCTTAAGCATAACAACTGTTATGAAGATGGCTCAGGACCAGCAGAGTTTCATTCTGTTGTGCACAGGGTCGCTATGAGTCTGAACCGACTCAACCGTACCTAACAACAACAGCATGGATTTGTAAAGCAAAGAGGGGCACATAACTGAGTCACAGTATTGAAACTTCTTTTTAATTGATGTAAAATTTATATATTGTCAAATATACCGATATTGGAGGTAAAATTCAACGAGTTTTGACAGGTGAATACACCTATGTAAACAAAATGGCAGATAACTTTACCACTTCTCGAGAAATTCTCTTGTACTCTGCTTCAGGTAATCACCCATTGACAATCATGTTCTGATTTCTATCACCACAGGTTAGTTTTACCTGCTCTTGAACCTCATAAAAATGGATAATGTCATAAAAATGTATTATTTGGTGTGTTCCGATTTTCAACATATTTTTGACATTATGTTGTTGCATCGATCATTTTTGTATTGATAAGTATGATTTTATTGCATGAATATAACACCAGTTGTTTATCCATTCTCTTTTGATGGGCATTTTAGTTTAGTCCCTGTTTGGGATGGTCTTAATTATCTAGTACTGCTATAACAGAAATACCACAAATGGATGGCTTTAACAAACACATTTATTCTCTCCTAGTTTAATTTTTTTTTTTTTTAGTTTAGGAGGCTAGAAGTCTGAAATCAGACTTCTAGGGGAAGGGTTTCTCTCTCTGTTCACTGTGGGAGAAGGTCCTCATTAGTCTTCCTTTGAGTCTAGGGGGTTCTCAGTGCAGGGACACTGGGTCCAAAGGACATACTCCACTCTTAGCTCTTCTTCTTCGTGGTACTGAAGTCCCTCTTTCTCCATGCTCGCTTCTTTCTCCTTTTATCTTTTGTAAGATAAAAGGTGATGCAGGCCACACCCCAGGGAAAGTCCCCTTACATCGGGTCAGGGCTGTGACCCAAGTACAGGGGTTGCATCCTACCCTAAACCTCATTAACATGACCTAAGGAGGCCTGGTGATGCAGTGGTTTAGAGATAGTCTCCTAACCAAAACGTCGGCAGTTCGAATCCACCAACTTTCGTTGGAAACCCCATGGGACAGTTCTACTCTGTCTTATAGGGTCACAGAGTCTGAATCAACTCAAGGGCAATGGATTTTGCTTTTTGGTTTAATCCTGTCTCATTAACATAATGGACAGCTCCCTCCCAAATGGGACCATAACCATAGGCATAGAGGCTGGGATTTACAACACACCACAAAATGGAGGACAATCACGCAATAGTGGGAATTATGGCCTAGCAAAGTTGACACATATTTTGGGGGGGCGGGGACACAATTTAATCCATAACTGGGACTATTATGAATCACACTGCTATATTCTTGTGGGAGTATTTTTTTGGACATACATTAGTGTAAGTGCACATTAGCAGGTCTGTGAGTCTACAACCTCAAGGACGTAGAGAGGAAGCTGGAGTTGGGGCAGCTTGGACATCTGACACTACAGGGAACATTACTACTCCTGCTTGATGGAGCTTCCCATTCCAGCTACCTGAGAAGATCTGTTTCCACCATTCCTGGTGCAGGTGAAGGTGATGCTTGCTCTCCAGGTGAGATCCTGCTGTACCAGGAGCCAGCCCTACTCCCATTGACTCTGGTGGTCAGGGCACACTTGCCCTCCCTTGGCTCCAGTTCTGGTTGTTTTGATCCACCTTGTAAATAAGACTCAGGTGGCATTCTTTTCCTCTAAACTCTCGATTACCCTCACTCCAGCCCTTTTGCTTCAGTTCTGTCAGGATTTCCTATAGGCATTTTCTTACTTCCTGCATTGCTTTCTTGGGAAAGGACATTAAAAATTGACTCTTGGACTCCTGTTTTGTTGTATCCCTAATTAGATTATTTGTTAGAAATTTCATTAATTTTATAGCATAGAATACCCTTTTATTGGTATCAGAGGAAAGGAGTCAAATGCTAGTAATATAGTCATGGTTTCATCCGGATGCGCTTTTTATTCAGAGATTTCCCCTCTCCCCCTTTCGGAGGTTTGGAGCCCTGGTGGTGCAGTGGTTAAGAGTTCAGACTTCTCACCCAAAGGTCAGCAGTTCGAATCCACCAGCTGCTCCTTGGAAACCTTATGGGGCAGTTCCACTCTGTCTTGTAGGGTTGCTATGAATTGGAATCCACTCGATGGCAGTGAGTTTTTTGGTTTTGGGAAGTTTAGAATTTAAACATTAATATTTTCACATTAACAAAGAATAAAGGCAAAAGAGCCAAGATATTAATTGGATTTTGTGTGTTTTCAAATTCATAAAAGACTTTCTCCCTGTAGCCATGTTCCTGGTGCGGGCAGTGGTGGTTTAGCGGTGGAATTCTCACCTTCCCTCGCCTTCCATGCAGGAGAACCAGGCTCCATTTCAGCCCAATGTACCTCATGTGCAGCCACTACCAGTCTGTCACTGTAGGCTTGCATTTGGCTATGATGTCAAACAGTTTTCAGTGGACCTTCCAGACTAAGATGAAATAGGAGGAAAGACCTGGTGATTTATTTCTCAAAATTAGCCAATGAAACATCCATGGATTTGATCACAAGGATCTGATCTGTTTTGCTGAGTTGTACGTGGGGTCACCAGGAGTCGGAGGATGACCTGACGGCAGCTAACAATAGCCACAATGAGCCACACTCCAAAATGCCATTTTGTTACAGATTAGTGACTCTGGTTGAATCTGAGCAACAGGCTGGAAAAGGAATTTCACAGTCCCTTCCTTTGCTATGACATGCTTTGCATGAGGCATCTGATGCTATTTTATGGTGACAGGCTTTAAAAAGTTGCCAAGAATTTTGACAAGAGATCTAAAATATTTAAACTCCAGAATTCTACTTTATTAAGTGTCATCTTGAAGGGAATGAAGAGTCACAACTTTTATTCAGAAAATTGGAAAATAGGTAGAAGCTTAAATAATAGGAAAAAAATCTATAAAATCAAGATTCTCATTTTCATTAGTAATTTTACCTGTTTTCTAATATCAGTCTTAGGATACAATAAGGTAAAATTAATGTTAATAATCTTGCCCTCCTTTCTCCCCCACAATTAAGGAACCTCCAAAATCCTCTCTCCCTCCAGCCTCCCCTACCTGGTTCTGAGAGACTCTAGAATTACTTCATAAAAGACTTTCTGTCAGTCCTTTTTTCTTTTTTCAAATTGACCTGTGCAGACTTCATGACTCATTTGCTCAGGCTTTACAAATACTGTCTGTCTCCTAGTGTCTGCCAAAACGTGCAAGGGGTTTCATCCCCACCCAGGGTCCGTTACTGAGTCACTTCCGGTGGTTACTGATGCCTCCCCCCAGTGGTGGTGAAGCTGTGGACACCCCCCAACAGAGCTGACAAAATGCAGCGGCGTCTGGCATTGTCTGGTGCTGTCACTTTAGCTGGCAGTGCTAATTCCTGACCAGCAGTCATGCGGTGGTGGTACTGCTTTCCTCCTGTCCTTGTCCTACAAAGTTGCAATGTGCCAGTGCCTCATTGTTCTAAAGCAGGAAAAATCCCTTCCTACCAACATTACAGCACCCTGGTGGTGCAGTGGTTAAGCTTTTGGCTGCTAACCAATAAGTCGGCAGTTTGAATTCACCAGCTGCTCCTTAGAAACCTTATCAGGCAGCTCTACTGTATCTTATAGGGTCACTAAGAGTATGAATCGACTCAATGGCAATGGTTTTTTTTTTTTTTTTTTGGCACCAACATTATAAGAGATACAAATGGTTAAGTGTCCAGCTACTAACCAAAAGGTTGACGATTAGAACCCACCCAGTGGCTCTGAGGGCAAAAGACCTGGAGATCTGCTTCTGTAAATATTATAGCCAACAAAACCCTATGGCGCAGTTCTACTCTGTCACATGGCATCATCATGAGTCCAAATCAACTCGAAAGCACAGGACAACAACCAACATTGTAGAGCTCTGTTGCTCCAGAGGGTAACTCTGTGGGTTGTGGACTGAATTGTGTCCACCCCATACCTGTGGATGTAATCCCATTTGGGAATAGAGTCTTCTTTGTTATGTTAATGAGATCATATCAGTGCAGGCTATATGTTAAACCAATCACTTCTGAGATAGAAAAGAAACAGGTTAGGCACAGAAGCAAATAAGCAGGAACGGAGGAAAGATAGAAGCCACGTGGAGATCTCCAAGGAAGGCCTCAAAGAACTCTAGAGAAGCTGAGACAAAGATTTTTTTCCCCCGGGTGGACAGAGAGAGGCTTTCCCTACAGTGGGCACCCTGAATTCGGAAGGGGTGGGTATTGTGCCAGAAGAAAATCTGAATTAGAATCATTTCTCCAACAGCTTATTGTGAGATTTTTTTTTTTTTTTTTACTGCAATGTCACTGTATTCACAAGTTCTTAGTGAAAGAAGTCCATTTGGAGCAGAGCACAGGCCAGATCCTTCTAATGGCATGATCAACAGGCATTTGTTGCTCACAGAATGAACGGGACAGGGATGAGTAGAACAGCACAGCTCATCACCATCAGCTCAGGTTCCCCTGAAGTCAGCCTCCCGTCCACAGGGTTAGATCATATCCAAGCATGCCTCAGTTCACGGCTTGGGAGGAGAATGCCTAAATTCCTCTTTCCTGTGATTAACTACTAATCAGACTGCCATGTCTATGTGCCAAATAGTGAGTACACAGAGCAAATAGGGGGAGCAGTAATGAAAGGGGTGAATAAAAGGTAAAAGGGGGTAATAAAAGTGGGAGGCCCACTGTAGGCAAAAAAAAGGGCATCATATATTGCCTCTGTTCAGAGTGGCCTAGATTTACTGGCCCCAGAAAACAGCCCTGCCTACTTTACCCCACTAAAGCAGAGTTCTGGGTTTCTTCAGAGGGCAGTCAGCTCCCTCTATAGTACGTACTTTACTTTGTGTTCATTAGCAGCTCTTCTGTCCATTAGCAGCTAGGGAGAAGGTGAGAGAGGTATGGCATACCTGTGTACGCAGCATTTACTTAGACTGTTATTCCCATGAAGACTCTTCTGGCCCTCTGAGAGCCTCCCTCACCAGTATTCCAGGCAGGTCAGAAGATGTTTAAATTCCAATAGTAAACAAAATTTACTCTCAAGCTGTTCATTGTCCCTTCTTCCACTACATACACATTGTTTCTAAAATGAAGTTTCTATTCCTTCTCCCAGAGTTGCAGACTGCAAAGCTTATTTTTAAGCCCTTGAAATTTAAATAGCTCTGTTGTAACTTGGGCCCAAACTTCAGCTGTTATTCCAAATGCCAGGAATTGCTAGATCAGACCATGTCCACACTACCATTTTCATGTACCACTGCTGTTGAGTTGATTCCAGCTCCTAATGACCCAATAGGGTTTCCAAGGTTGTAAATCTCTATGAAAGTAGACTGCTACTTCTTTCTCCAGAGAAGCCACTGGTGGTTTTGTACCACCAATCTTTTGATTAGCAGTCAAGTGCTTTAACCACCTCACCACCAGGTCTCCTTGTCATTTTCATTAACCAAAACCTGTTGCCGTTGAGTCGATGCGAACTCATAGCAACCCAATAGAACAGAGTAGAGCTACCCCACAGGGTTTGTAAGGAGTGACTGGCAGATTCCAACTGCTGACCTTTTGGTTAACAGCTGAGCTCTTAACCACTGCACCACCAGGCTCCCATTTTCATATAGGCACACGTATTTTCTAATAGAGAACCTCACTCAATTGTTATACACATTTATATATTTTGATAATATAGCCGACATATTCCTGTTCATATTCCTGCAACAAATTGAACCAAGGTGGTACATTGTTTTTTTAACACTTTTAAAATGTGACCTGTAACACATGCAAAGAATAATGCAAAAAATCATATAAACCCTAATGGATTATTAATATTCTATTGAAATATAAATAGAAAAAAGTGCACAAGTCATAACGAATACACTAGTGTAAACATGATTCAGGTCCTGATGAAAACATTACCAGCATCTGAAATGTCCCCTTCAGACCTGCTTCCAGGCCCTGTCTGTACCAATCTCCAAGGGTAACTACGAATATGATTGTTAATATTACAAATTAATTTTGCATGTTAAAAATTACTTAAAATAAATTTTACTGACATAAAACATATGTCCAAACAATTGCACAAATCATAAAATTTCAGAAAGTGGCCAAACTTATGAAAAAAGCATCATAGAAACTCCTGCAGGCCCCTTTCCAGTAACTCTTCCCCCAACCAGAGGATGACTACTCTCCTTACTTCTAATACCATGGTTTAACGCCTGTTTTCAAATCCTATGTAAGTGAGTTATACTGTATGCTGTCTTTTGTGTTTAGCTTCTTTTCTTAACTTCATGTTTGTGAGATTCATCCCTTTTGGTAAAAGTCATAGTAATTCATTTGTTTTTCATTGGTGAATAGTTTCTGTGGCTACACATCCTAGCCAACACTTGGCTTGTTTTTGCTGGTCTTTTTAATTTTGGTGAAAATAGCATGTATTTAATATGTATTTCCTTGCTATTTATGAAGCCATGAACCTTTTAATAGGATTATTGGTCCTTTGTGAAGTCCCTGTTCAAGTCTTTGGCTCAATTTTTTTTTAGAAATGTATTCTAAATACAAGCTGTGTGTTATTTGCAGATGTTAGAATGTCTTTTTCCATTCGGTGACCTGTATTTTCACTCTACTAAGGATGTCTTTTGGTTAAAAGAAGTTTCTTCTTTTAGTATAGTCCATTTTATTAAACATTAATGGTTAATGCTATCTTGGGATAAATCTTTGCCTACCACGAAGTGAAGAAAATGCACCCTATGTTTTAATCAAAAACTTAATTTTTTTTTCTTTCCAGATAGTTATTCAATAGATACAACACAATTTATTGGAAAAACAGTATTTTCCCCTGTACTTCAGTATTGCTTTTATCACATTCTAAGTGCTCATATTTTTCTGAGTCAGTGTCTAAATCGTCTATATTATTTTCCTTTTTATTTGCACCACACTGTGCCAATATTGCATGTCTTAGCTGCAATGCCTCCAGATTTGTTCTTTTTTTCCTTAAAAGTTTTCTGGGCTATTTTAGTTGTTTTCAGTTCCATATGAATTTTTGGAACAGCTTGCTATTTTCCAAAACTTACCTGCTGGGATTTTGAATGGAATTGTATTGATTTATAAATTATTGGTAATAATCTAATTTTCTAATATTTAGTCTTTCACTCCATGAACATGGCACATCCTCCTGTTTGTTTAAACCAAAATAAACAAACAAACCAACCCATTGCAATCAAGTTGATTCCCCACAAGCCACTCCATAGGAGGGAGAAAGATGTGGTAGTCTGTTTCCATAAAGGTTACAGCTTTGGAAACCACAGTTCTACTCTGTGCTATAGGGTTGTTACGAGTATGAGATATGAATCTATTTGTTTTCATTTTTTTTAGATCACCTTTAATTTTGTTAATAATGTTTTTTCTACAGAATTCTTAAACACTTTTTATAATATTTTTTCCTGGCTGTTTGTGATTTTGATGTTATTATTAATAAATATTTAAGAGCTTCTTTTTCTATTTTTTTATTGCTGATATACAAAAATATCAATGATTTTTGTATATTGACCTTCTCAAGACTGATCTCAATAAATTTGCTTATTTTAATAGTTTATCTGTAAAGTATATTATAATTTCTACATATACAATATGTACTGGCTCAAGGCCAGCAGCAGTATATTTTGAAGAATATTTTTGTTGGCTATAGAATTTTGGTTTGAAACCATTTTTGTTCAATTAGAAGATGTCATTCATTTGTCTTCTTGGTTCCATTGTAGATTTTCAGAAGTCGTCTGTCAGTCTTGTGCTACTTTGATGGTTAGATGCTTTTCTTTTTCCTCTGACTGCTTTTAGTATTTTTATTTACTTTCATCTTCTGAAGTTTTACTATGAAATGCCTTTATATTTATTCTGTTTGGGGTTCACAGAATTTTTTTAAATCTGGGATTTGATGTATTTTGGAATATTCTTGTGTGTAGTGGAACAGGATATTTCTGTTCCACTTTCTTCCTCATCTTTTTCTGGGACTCTAACCTCCATTTATCACTGGCCTTTACTTTGTGTCTCATATATTTTTTATGCATTTTCTTTGGTGTAGTTTGCATTTTTTATCTTTTTGTGCTTTAGTATGATATTTATTTTTGCCAGTTTTCCAGCATACTTCATGCTTCAGCAATGTCTAATCTGCTGTTATATTCTTCCGTTAAATTATTAATATGTGTCACTATATTTTTTCATTTCCATGATTTCTTTCCTTTTCAATAGTTTACAGTTTTCTGTTATATTCTATTGGTATACACAGGGTTTTCATTGGCTGATTTTTGGAAGTAGATTGCCAGACCTTTTGTGCTAGGCAGTCTTAGTCTGGAAGCTCTGCTGTCCACCTTGGGACGCAGATAACATTGCAAAGAATGGGAATTCAAGAATACTTAATTGTTCTCATATGGAACCTGTACATGGATCAAGAAACAGTTAGTCAAATAGAACAAGGGGATAATGCATGGTTCAAAGTTGGAAAATGTGTATGGCAGGGTTTTAACCTTTCATCTCAGTTGTTCAATCTGTAGGCTGAATAAATAATCTCAGAAGCCAGACTATATAAAGAAGAACATGGCATTAGGATTAGAGGAAGGCTCATTAATAACTTGTGATATGCACATAACACAACCTTGTTTGCTGAAAATGAGGATAACTTGAAGTACTTACTGATAAAGGTCAAAGACAACAGCCTTAGTATGACTTGTTGCTGTTGTTGTTAGGTACCATGCACCTGAACGTAAAGAAAATGAAAATCCTCACAACTGGGCCAATAAACAATATCATGATAAATGTCAAAGACAATGAAGATGTCAAGGATTTTATTCTACTTGGGTCAAAAATCAACATCCATAGAAGCATCGGTTAAGAAATCAAATGACGTATTTGTGACGCTACTAGAAGGCCAAGGTGGGCAAACCCCACTTTTAACCATAACTGTGCAAAAGATCAGAATAAATCCAATCCCCACCTGTAAGTGGACCCAGGCTTCACCTTACCACATCTTCATTTCTCGTCACCAGCCACTTCTTCTGAGGCACTTTATTTCCCACCCTAACCACCCAGAGTTAGTTCAAAAGATTTTTTGGCCACCCTGGGCCAGACTGTTGGGTACCAGCCATAGGTTAGGAGTCTGCACAACTCCCTGCACTTCAAACCAGCTGCCACTTCCCCCCTCTTGCTTTCTCTCTCTGCTCTTCTAGGACTAGGTCACAAGCTAGAAGGACTCTATCCTTTTTCAACTGTCCATGTAGGCTTTTTCTGTCTGAGAACTGGGTCTTTACAAATTGACCACTTGCACAGTCCTCTTCTGTCCACCAGCCAACCAAAGCTCGCTCCTCTTGATTTAGGACTATCCGCATAGCCCTCCTCTGAATTTGCCATCCCAAGATCAGTCAGTCTCATTGCCCCTTGTGGATTTGTTTATTCTCTATAATGGCTCAAAAAATTCACAGAGACTATTATCTATACTTACAGTTACATATTTATTATAACCAGAATGGATACATGTGAAGAGAAGCATCAGGCTAGTTCAGGGAGAGCTTCCAGTAAGGGGCTTCTATTGTTCCCAGGGACATGCCACCTTTTCTTGTTCATGGATGTTCTCGCCAACCCAGAAATTCCCATAAAAGAGAGCTCCAAGACCCATTATCCCTCAGTCATTGGTACCTCAATGAATGTGCATGACTGAGGCTTTAATGCATAGTTATGATTGATCCAATCAATCAATATGCATGACTGTATCATGCCCCTATCCCTTCCTGAAGTTAGTTTGACTCTGTAGCCCTTACTTGCATGGCTATTTGGAAAACAAACAGCACCTTAATTGTTAGGGCTATTCCAAGGACTATTTTCAGAACCCAGAGACAGAGGCCAAACCAGGTTCTTTGTCCCACACAGTATTGCATTGGGCAAATCTGCTGCAAAGAACCTCTTTAAAGCGTTAAAAAGTGAAGATGTCACTTTGATGGCTAACGTGAGTCTGACCCAAACCATGGTATTTTTAATCACCTTACATGCATGCAAAAGTTGTTGTTGTTAGGTGCTGTCAAGTCGGTTCCAACTCATAGTGAAGAATTGATGCTTTGAAACTGTGGTATTGGTGAAGATTATTGAATACATTGGAGACATCCAGAAGAATGATCAAATCAGTCTTACAAGAAATACAACCAGAATATTCCTTAGAAGTGAGGATGACGAGACTTCTAATGGCTTACTTTGGGCACATCATTAGAAAAGATCAATTGCTAGAAAAGGACACCATGTTTGACAAAGTAGAGGCCCAACAAAAATGACAGAAACCTTCAATGAGATGGATTGGTACAATAGCTGCAACAATGGACTCAAACACATCAACAATCATGAAGGTGGCAAAGGACCAGGCAACTTTCATTCTGTTATATATAAGCTGTCCATGAGTCAGAGTCAACGTGATGGCAAGTAACAAGAACAGTTTTCTGAAATTCTGAATTATCTTTTTTTTTTAATTAACTCTTATTAAGCTTCAAGTGAACGTTTACAAATCCAATCAGTCTGTCACATATAAGTTTACATACATCTCACTCCCTACTCCCACTTGCTCTCCCCCTCTTGAGTCACCCCTTTCAGTCTCTCCTTTCGTGACAATTTTGCCGGCTTCCCTCTCTCTCTATCCTCTCATCCCCCCTCCAGACAAGAGTTGCCAACACAATCTCAAGTGTCCACCTGATATAATTAGCTCACTCTTCATCAGCGTCTCTCTCCCACCCACTGACCAGTCCCTTTCATGTCTGATGAGTTGTCTTCGGGGATGGTTCCTGTCCTGTGCCAACAGAAGGTCTGGGGACCATGGCCGCCGGGATTCCTCAAGTCTCAGTCAGACCATTAAGTTTGGTCTTTTTATGAGAATTTGGGGTCTGTATCCCATTGATCTCCTGCTCCCTCAGGGGTCCTCTGCTGTGCTCCCTGTCAGGGCAGTCATCGATTGTGGCCGGGCACCAACTAGTTCTTCTGGTCTCAGGATGATGTAGGTCTTTGGTTCATGTGGCCTTTTCTGTCTCTTGGGCTCTTAGTTGTCGTGTGGCCTTGGTGTTCTTCATTTTCCTTTGCTCCAGGTGGGTTGAGACCAATTGATGCATCTTAGACGGCCGCTTGTTAGCATTTAAGACCCCAGACGCCACATTTCAAAGTGGAATGCAGAATGATTTCATAATAGAATTATTTTGCCAATTGACTTAGAAGTCCCCACAAACCATGTTCCCCAGACCCCCGCCCTTGCTCCACTGACCTTTGAAGCATTCATTTTATCCTGGAAACTTCTTTGTTTTTGGTCCAGTCCAATTGAGCTGACCTTCCATGTATTGAGTGTTGTCTTTCCCTTCACCTAAAGCAGTTCTTATCTACTGATTAATCAATAAAAAACCCTCTCCCACCTTCCCTCCCTCCCCCCCTCGTAACCACACAAGTATGTGTCCTTCTCAGGTTTACTATTTCTCAAGATCTTATCATAGTGGTCTTATACAATATTTGTCCTTTTGCCTCTGACTGATTTCGCTCAGCATAATGCCTTCCAGGTTCCTCCATGTTATGAAATGTTTCACAGATTTATCACTGTTCTTTATCGATGCGTAGTATTCCATTGCGTGAATATACCACAATTTATTTACCCATTCATCCGTTGATGGACACCTCGGTTGCTTCCAACTTTTTGCTATTGTAAACAGAGCTGCAATAAACATGGGTGTGCATATATCTGTTTGTGCGAAGACTCTTGTATCTCTAGGGTATATTCCGAGGAGTGGGATTTCTGGGTTGTATGGTAGTTCTATTTCTAACTGTTTAAGATAACGCCAGATAGATTTCCAAAGTGGTTGTACCATTTTACATTCCCACCAGCAGTGTATGAGAGTTCCAATCTCTCTGCAGCCTCTCCAACATTTATTATTTTATGTTTTTTGGATTAATGCCAGCCTTGCTGGTGTGAGATGGAATCTCATCGTAGTTTTAATTTGCATTTCTCTAATGGCTAATGATCGAGAGCATTTTCTCATGTATCTGTTGGCTGCCTGAATATCTTCTTTAGTGAAATGTGTGTTCATACCCTTTGCCCACTTTTTGATTGGGTTGTTTGTCTTTTTGTGGTTGAGTTTTGACAGAATCATGTAGATTTTAGAGATCAGGCGCTGGTCAGAGATGTCATAGCTGAAAATTCTTTCCCAGTCTGTAGGTGGTCTTTTTACTCTTTTGGTGAAGTCTTTAGATGAGCATAGGTGTTTGATTTTTAGGAGCTCCCAGTTATTGGGTTTCTCTTCATCATTTTTGGTAATGTTTTGTATTCTGTTTATGCCTTGTATTAGGGCTCCTAGGGTTGTCCCAATTTTTTCTTCCATGATCTTTATCGTTTTAGTCTTTATGTTTAGGTCTTTGATCCACTTGGAGTTAGTTTTTGTGCATGGTGTAAGGTATGGGTCCTGTTTCATTTTTTTGCAAATGGATATCCAGTTATGCCAGCACCATTTGTTAAAAAGGCTATCTTTTCCCCAATTAATTGACACTGGTCCTTTGTCAAATATCAGCTGCTCATACGTGGATGGATCTATGTCTGGGTTCTCAATTCTGTTCCATTGGTCTATGTGCCTGTTGTTGTACCAGTACCAGGCTGTTTTGACTACTGTGGCTGTATAATAGGTTCTGAAATCAGGTAGAGTGAGGCCTCCCACTTTCTTCTTCTTTTTCAGTAGTGCTTTGCTTATCCGGGGCTTCTTTCCCTTCCATATGAAATTGGTGATTTGTTTCTCTATCCCCTTAAAATATGACATTGGAATTTGGATCGGAAGTGCGTTAAATGTATAGATGGCTTTTGGTAGAATAGACATTTTTACTATGTTAATTCTTCTTATCCATGAGCAAGGTATGTTTTTCCACTTAAGTATGTCCTTTTGAATTTCTTGTAGTAGAGCTTTGTAGTTTTCTTTGTATAGGTCTTTTACATCTTTGGTAAGATTTATTCCTAAGTATCTTATCTTCTTGGGGGCTACTGTGAATGGTATTGATTTGGTTATTTCCTCTTCGGTGTTCTTTTTGTTGATGTAGAGGAATCCAAGTGATTTTTGTATGTTTATTTTATAACCTGAGACTCTGCCAAATTCTTCTATTAGTTTCAGTAGTTTTCTGGAGGATTCCTTAGGGTTTTCTGTGTATATAATCATGTCATCTGCAAATAGTGATAACTTTACTTCCTCCTTGCCAATCCGGATACCTTTTATTTCTTTGTCTAGCCTAATTGCCCTGGCTAGGACTTCCAACACGATGTTGAATAAGAGCGGTGATAAAGGGCATCCTTGTCTGGTTCCCGTTCTCAAGGGAAATGCTTTCAGGTTCTCTCCATTTAGAGTGATATTGGCTGTTGGCTTTGCATAGATGCCCTTTATTATGTTGAGGAATTTTCCTTCAATTCCTATTTTGGTAAGAGTTTTTATCATAAATGGGTGTTGGACTTTGTCAAATGCCTTTTCTGCATCAATTGATAATGAATTATCTTTTAATTTATTAATCATTTTGGTTGGCTGTAGAATGTTTGATATAACAGCTGTTTTATGTAATATAATGAAGTAATAATAGTTATTTAAAAACTCATGCCTGATAATTGAAATATCTTGATATCTTATGGTTCTAGTTCTAATTTTTCTTAGTTTTCTGAATTTTTTTTTCTTTTTGTAAGCCTATTTATTTTTGTTTTTCAACAAATATTGTGCATGTAAATGTAAATATAATTTGAGTTTCTTGAATTATTGCTTTATTCCAGAGAGGGTTTAATTTTGCTACTGGTAGGTTGTTGATTGATTAATCGATCTAATTTGGGATTGAGCACATTAGATGTTGAACTTCAGCTCTCGGAATGTTTACACTTACTCCCTGGTTGTAGCCCTTTGGTCTTCAAACTGAAAGCCTTGGGTATTTAAAACAGTTCCTTTTCCTTGAAAAGTCCAGACTTCTAATTTTAGACCCCCAGTCCTGTGAGACTGCCAAAATCTTTGCTCAGCTTCTCACGCTCTTAAGTGCTATTTTCAAAGATAATGTTCAGGGGGTAAAGGAGCACTAAATGTCAGGCTTACTGTTCTGAAAATTCTTTCTCTTAACCCCACAAGTCCTTGCTGACTTGGTAGACCTCTAATGTTTTTAAACATATATCTTAATTTGTTTTTTATTCAGTTTGTTTAGTTGTTCTCAATGAAAGTGTTGGTCTAAAACAAGCTAGCTGTCTCTTGCTTGAAGAGAATGTGAAATTTCCATCTTGCTATTATATTCAAGATACTGTTTTGAAGCATACTAGCACGCAGAAGCCTGCTAAGTAAAAAATAAGATAAAAGACTGAGAAAATGTGTGGCAATATGCTGTATCATGATGAAAAAAAATGTAAGCCATCCAATAAACAGCATTCCACAAGTACTAAGATGCTAAGTTCCCCTGGTGGTGTAGTGGTTTAGAGCTACGGCTGCTAACCAAAAGGTCAGCAGTTTGAATCCACCAGGGGCTCCTTGGAAACTCTATGGGGGCAGTTCTACTCTGTCCTATAGGGCCACTATGAGTTGGAATTGGTTCAATGGCAACAGGTTTTGTTTTTTTTTAATACACTTTACCCACAAATTAGGTACAGTGAAAAATAAGGTTGAGTGTAAACTAATAAGAAAAAGCTTATGATGCATTGTAAGTAACATTAAACAAAAAACAAAAACAAAAAAAACATTGCTGTTGAATAGCTTTCAACTCACAGTGACCCTATAGGACAGAGTAGAACTGCCCCATAGGGTTTCCAAGGAGTGGCTGGTGGATTTGAACTGCCGGCCTTTTGGTTAGCAGCCAAGCTCTTAACAACTGCGCCACCAGAGCTCCATAAGTAACACTATAAAGACTAGAATGTGGGGAAGATTATTAATGGCAACAATCAAGGAGAAAATTTCCTAAAATTTTGTTTGTACGTGCAGGAAACTACCTGTGCAATGGAAATTATTCAGATGTAGTTCTGTACATTTAAAAGAAAGGTGCAAATAATAAAAAGGAACAATGGAACCCTAACTTTTTTTTTCCTAAGAAAACATGTATCTAGGGTCAATATTCTCGTCAATGACCTAAACTTCTCCATCTATAGAACTTTATAAAAATTGAGATTATATTTCAATAATATTTACATTATATTTCATTTGCTTAAGAAGTTGCAGAAATACTCAACCTTTTTAAAAAGCTATCAGTCTAACAAAAATTAACTACAATATGGTAATATTCCAATCCCAGATAATTAGCTTATCTGCATAATGCAGGTAAGAACTGGATATTTGGGGTTTTATTCATGCATTCAAAAAGCATTTAATTTTTTAATTTGGTGACAAGAATTTTTACATGGTTTTGAGGTATTACAGAGTATCTAGAAAGAAATTTTTATGTTAATCTATTTTATTGCAAACAATAATGTTTAACTTTCAGGAGATGCATTACCACCAATTCTCCCAAGTGTCTGTTAGTTTGTCGTACTGTGAGGGCTTGCACGTTGCTGAGATGCTGGAACCTATGCCACCAGTATTCAAATACCAGCAGGGTCACCTATGGCAGACAGGTTTTAGCTCAGCTTCCAGGCTAAGACAAACTAAGAATTCCAGAACACTTAATTGTGCTCATGAGAAGCCTGTACACAGATCAAGAAGCAGTGGTTCGAGCAGAACATGGGGATACTGTGTTGTTTGAAGTCAGGAAAGGTGTGCGTCGGGGTTGTATTCTTTCAGCATACCTATTCAATCTGTATGCCAAGCAAATAGCCTGAGAAGCTGGACTCTGTGAAGAAGAATGGGACATCAAGTTTGGAGGAAGGTGCATTAACAACCTGCATCATGCAAACGACTCAACCTTGCTTGCGGAAAGTGAAGAGGACTTGAAGCACTTACTGGTGAAGATCAAAGACCATAGCCTTTAGTATGGATTACACCTCAACATAAAGAGAACAAAAAATCCTTACAGCTGGACCAATGAGCAACATCATGATAAATGGAGAAGAGATTGAAGTTGTCAAGGATATCATTTTACTTGGATCTGCAATCAACACCCACGGAAGCAGCAGTCAAGAAATCAAACGATGAATTGCATGGAGCAAATTTGCTGCAAAAGGCCTCTTTAAAGTGCTGAAAAGCAAAGATGTCACCTTGAAGACTAGGGTGCGCCTGACCCAAGCCATGGTATTTTCAATTGCCTCATATGCATTCGAAAGCTGGGCAATGAATAAAGACCAAAGAAGAATTGATGCCTTTGAGTTGTGGTGCTGAAGGAGAATATTGAATATACCATGGACTACCAAAACAACACACAAATATGTCTTGGAAGAAGTAAAACCAGAACGCTCCTTAGAAGCAAGGAGGGCAAGACTACGTCTCACATATTTTGGACATGTTATCAGGATGAATCTGTCCCTGGAGAAGGACATCACGCTTGGTAAAATAGAGGGTCAATGAAAAAGAGGAAGACCCTTAATGAGATGAATTGACACAGTGGCTGCAACAATGGGTTCAAGCATAATAATGATTGTGAGGATGGTGCAGGACCTGGCAGTGTTTCACTCTGTTGTACATAGGGCCACTATGAGTCAGAACTGACTGGACTGCATCTAACAACAATGCCAACAATTACTACCAAATTTAATGTGTCATTTATGATAAAAAAAAATACAAATACAGACAATTAAGAACTGTTTTCCAACTTCCATAATGGTAAAAATATCCACCTTCTTTCTTGGTTGTCCATTATTTCTGAGACATTATATGCAGTGACGATAAGAACCAATAGGGCATACACTGGCCTTGGTACACTTCAGCAATCATTTTTTCCAATCATACCAACTGCCAATTGGGTCAGTGTCAACTCAGGTGGACCCCATGCATATCAGAGTAGAGCTGTGCTCCATAAAGTTTCAGTGACTTATTTTTCAAAAGTAGGTCACCAAGCCTTTCTTCCAAGCTACCTCTTTGTGGACTCAAACATCCAACCTTCTCATTAGAAGCTGAGGGCTTTAACCCAGGGCTCCTTTTCCAATCAGGACCTACCAAAATCTAGGAAGCTGCCAACACCCAGGACTAATGCCTGGCTTCTGCGGAAGCCGTGACTTGCAACCGTGTAGCTGGATACTGCATTTTGACATCACATTCTTCAAAGGTGTATTGGGAATCCGACTGACTCACTCAAGGGGTTCCCTCGTTGTTATTACTCTGTTTTCAGGGCTATTCCTGGCCACCACTAGGTGACATTTAGGTCCTCTGAGTTCTTTTGCCTGCCCTTTTTGAACGGGCAAATTTTAGTGCTTGATGGAGTTACAAAGTACAGCTGTGGAGAAAATGCAGTAACTGGCCAGTTGCTCCATAATTCCAGAACCTCCAGCAACTGCGAGGAGGAGAGGAAAAATTGCATTTGGTGGGTTGCTTGACAGCCAATTTGCACAAAGGGTGGCATGGGCTATGGTGAAATAACGTGGTGTACATGTGGCAGGCATGCTCAGAATAAAAACACACTACTATTGTATTCTCAGTAAGAGAGTGTAGGAAACCAGACAGAAGCTAAATGGAATACCTGTCTCGGCCTTTTAATATACATTCAGTAAAGCGGAGGAAAGAACTGCTTCACATGGACAAAGACTTCTATTTAAAAGGGTTTTAGAAACTTTTATAAAACAATATGGGAAGGTTGTATTTGTGCCTAACTACCAC
This sequence comes from Loxodonta africana, assembly GCF_030014295.1. Taxonomy (NCBI): domain Eukaryota; kingdom Metazoa; phylum Chordata; class Mammalia; order Proboscidea; family Elephantidae; genus Loxodonta; species Loxodonta africana. The sequence goes on from NC_087361.1 coordinate 49,170,335, forward strand.
AAAATACATTATTACAAGGTTCATTTTTTTATTATAAAAGCAAAACATATTGATGAAAGATATATACAAAATCACAAATAAGAAAATAAAAATTACCTGTCATTCCAGAAATGGCATAAGTTAATATAATCTTTACATGGTTTTTAATGTATATTGCCTGTATATACATTATTTTTAATGAGAACATACTGTTTTGAAATCTGCTTTTTTTGTTCTTCATTTAACCATGTATGGTGGATATTTTCTCAAGTTAATGAATACATTCTGTAATACTTACTTGAACACTTACAGAGAATTATTTAATTTTACTGATGGACAGTAACTGTGTAATCATTTTGTCATGGATTGAACCCCAAAATGTGTGTATCAATTTGGCTGGGCCATGATTCCTAAATGTGTGATTTTCCTATGTGTTGGAAATCCTACCTCTATGACATTAATGAAGGAGGATGGGCGGCAGTTGTGCTAGTGAGACAGGACTCAAACTACAAGACTGGATTGTGTCTTGAGGCAATCTCTTGAGATATAAAAGAGGGAAGTGAGCAGAGAGACAAGGGGACCTTATACCACCAAGAAAGCAGTGCCTGGAGCAGGATGCGTCCTTTGGTCCCAGAGTCCCTGGGTGGAGAAGCTCCTAGTCTGGGGGAAGATTGGTGAGAAGGCCAACAGAGAGAGAAAGACTTCCCCTGTTGTTGACACCCTGAATTTGGACTTTTAGTCTACTTTACTGTGAGGAAATAAATTTCTCTTTGTTAAAGCCATCCACCTGTGGTATTTCTGTTAGAACAGCACTAGATGACTAAGACACATTTCTTTGATATTAGACTTTGAAGTATTTTCTTCCTTCCTTCCTTCCTTCCTTCCTTCCTTCCTTCCTTCCTTCCTTCCTTCCTTCCTTCCTTCCTTCCTTCCTTCCTCCCTCCCTCCCTCCCTCCCTCCCTCCCTCCCTCCCTTCCTTCCTTCCTTCCTTCCTTCCTTTCTCTTTCCTTCCTTCCTCCCTTTCTTTCTCTTTGCTTGTTTACTTTCTGTACAAGCCGTGCTCTCTCCCTCTCTTGATTTCTTATTTTTTGTATTAGCCATGTTGAGATGAAAATCTCGTAGCCAAATATTTGATCCATACATGACTATCCCCTACATTAAATAACTGGAAACATAGGAGATGAGTACAAGGGTATGTGCCATGGTTTAGAGATCAGCTGTATTCAGTAAGGTCCCAGCAAAAACATTTCATTCTTTCTACTTCTATCCACTTTAACTTTCACTGTGAACTAGTTCTTTTTTTCAATAACCGGATGAAATTTGGGGCAGGTCTTAGGACTTTTCATGGCCAACACAGATAATAAAGTGTTCCTTTATTTGGCATTAAAAAGATTAATCCAAAATCTGGAAGGATTTTATGGTCTAATGTTATTAGATGTTCCTTCTGGAAGTACTCACCATTCCTTATAAAACTCTTGAGCAATTTTCTGGAAGACATTTATAAACTTAAAAGCTACTCTTAAAATCCTAACAGTGCTCAACATTAGGAAGAATTGAATGTCATTTAATCAATCTTGTAAAAAGTCTATAGTGTTTAACCAGCTCTTGCTTCACATTTTATCCAACCTAATGATTATTATGCAGACATTTTTCCCCTTAAAGTGCCCCCCTCCGGAGGAATTGTCCAAATTGGCATGTTCATAAGCCCCTTTGCTTGTGACAAATTTCAAGGGAAAAAAAAAAAACAAAAAAAAACTGACATGTTCATAATCAATTTATCCAAGAAGATGTTTCAATAGACATTAAAAAGTTCTGAGTAGGGTATATTTCAGGTAAGTAAGTATAGGTTAAAAAAAAAAGATTGCTGTCGAGTTGATTTCCACTCTTAGTGACCCTATAGGACAGAGTAGAACTGCCCCATAGGGTTTCCAAGGAGCACCTTGTGGATTCACACTGCCAACCTTTTGGTTAGCATCCATAGCTCTTAACCATTATGTCACCAGGGTTTCCAAATATAGGTTAGTATTCCAAAAAATGATCACATAAAAGAATAAAGGTCATATGATCATAATGATAGATACAGGAAAAAAAATTGGTTGAATTCAACACTTTATGATTTATGATTAAAACAAACAAAAAAACTATCCACAAATTATAAATAAAAGGTGTTTCCTTAGTCTGATAAAGAACACCGATGAACAACCTACCAGAAACATCATACATCATGGTGAAATATTGTAAAAATTCCCATAAGATTAAGAAGAAGGTGATGACTTCCATCTCTTTTATTCAATATTTAAGTCAGTCTTGAGCCAATAAGAAAAAAAAAAAGTATAAGGATAGTTCAGAAAGAAATAAAAATGCCATTATTAACAGGACAAAATAGAAATTACAAAATCTACCAGCTGCAAACTATTAAGTTAATAATAAATTGAGCAATAAGTCATTAGCTAAAAATCAATACACAAAAGACAACCGTATATTTATGTACCAGTAACAAATAAAAGGAAAAGTTTTTTCAATAAGCCAACACAATAATGCCAAAAACATCAAACAACTATGAATAAATCTAAATAATGATTTGCAAAATCTCTTTACTAAAACGTAAGAAACAAGTGAGAGAAATTAAATGAAGCCTATATAAAAGAAAAATATTTCATGAGGCCTTGGAAGCCTCATTATTGTAGAGACTTTAATTATTCTCACGGTAATCTTAGAGTCGATGAGATCCCAATAAAAATACCATGAGGTATTTATTTATTTATATTTCAAAAATCAAACACTGAATTTAAAATGCAGTAAGAAATGCAAAGAGCCAAGAATTTCCAAGACTATCTCAAAGAAAAACAAAGGTGAAACTCTTTACTACCAATCTAGATTATTATAGAACTTTAGTAATTAAAAAAGTGTGGTGTTGGAGCAAAATTTGACAAATAGATCAATGGAACAGAATAGAGAGTCCCAAAATGAACAAACATATGTACAGTCACTATGTTTTTTAAAAAGAAACAGAGTGTGTTAATGAAAGAAAGGTGTTTTTAATAAACAGTCCTGATCCATTTGAATATTCATAAGAGATGTATCTTAACCCCTAACTTACACCATATACAAAAGATATTTTCCAGATGAATTGAGGATCTAATTATTAAAAGTAAAACAGCAAAGATATTATAGAAACTTAAATGATTGTCATCATGATTTTGATGTAAATGACAAAAAGCAGTAACCATAAAAGAAAAAAACTATCAAATAAATTGTTCATTAAAATATATACCAACTTTTCCATTATGGTCATGGCAGAGCAACTGGATCAGGACTTTTCCTCCTGCCATAAACTATTAGAATACTGGACAAAAACTGTATGCAAGAAGCAATTGTTTTCAGATTTAGAAGACAGGCTGTACAGAACTATGATCCATGAGACAAAGGGAACAAAAAAGGTGAGTTTGAGGAACACCCTGGCTATCTGCATGGTAGCACTTTCAGGATCATGGTTCATTGAATGGAATCACAAGCTGAGTATGGTGGTCCTCCTTAGTTGAGGAGATCTAGTCCAGTTTTGGAAGAATGAAGCAGCTGTAATTTTCAGGAAAGAATACTGGGGAGGAGAGGATGGCATGGAGAAAGTGCTCCAGATATCTATGTAGGGGTCCTCATGATTCTGTTGCTAAATATTAGCCACATGTGTATAGGGTAAAACACCAAGAGATTAGGAAAAGAATAACCTGGAAGATGTGTAATCTGAACACTTCCTAGATCTCACAAAGGAGTGAAAATTATTCCATGTTCCAATCAGACAGAATGAGTACCCTCATTGAACACCTGGGACATTGATGAGAATGACAGAGAGGTCACACCTCAGTGTGGTGGCTAAACCAGGCCTAGAAGAGAGGTAACTTATCCTCACGAAGCTTGAAAACAAACAACGGAAAGGTCAAGCTGTCCTGTAATTCACTTAAATACTTGACAGAACAAAATTTAATGTTCTTGATAGGCAGACTACAAAATCCAGCATTCAGCAATATAAAATTCCCCATGTCCAACATTATTAGACATGCAAATACAAAAAAAGAAAAAAAAAAAAAAGATGTAACCCACTAACAAGAGAAAAATTAGGCAATAGAAAAAGATGCATAAATGGCCAAGATAGCTGAAAAATATATCTAAAAAATATATCTCAAAAGTATACCTAAACAACTCATTGTTGTTAGGTGTCATCGAGTTGCTTCTAACTTACAGTGACCCCATGTACAACAGAACAAAACACTGCCTGGTCCTGCACCATCCTCACAATCATTATACGTGAGCCCATTGTTGCAACCACTGTGTCAATCCATCTAGATGAGGGTCTTTCTTTCTTTCGCTGACCCTCTACTTTGCCAAGCATGATGTCCTTCTCCAGGGACTGATCCCACCTGATAACATGTCCAAAGCATGTGAGATGAAGTCTCACCATCCTTGCTTCTAAAGAGCATTCTGGCTGTACTTCTTCCAAGGCAGATTTGTTCATTCTTTTGACAGTCAATGGTATATTCAATATTCTCCACTGACACCATAATTTAAAGGTGGAAATTTTTTTTAGTCTTCCTTATTCATTGCCCACCTTTTGCAGGCATATGAGGCAATTGAAAATACCATGGCTTGGGTCAGGTGCACCTTAGTCTTTAAAGTGACATCTTTACTTTTTAACACTTAAAAGAGGTCTTTTGCAGCAGATTTGCCCATCATAGTGTGTCGTTGGTTTCTCACTGGATGGAGTTAAAAGTACAATAGACACTGCAGAAGAAGTTCATCAACAATCTTGAAAACATAATAATGTAAAGTTTAGAAACTGAGGAGGCCTGGTGGCATAGTGGTTAAGAGCTACAGCTGCTAACCAAAAGGCTGGCACTTCAAATCCACCAGCTGCTGCTTGGAAATCCTTTGGGACAGTTCTACCCTGTCCTATAGGGTCACTATGAGTCGGAACCCACTTGATGCACCTAACAACAATCACATAGAGAAAATGATGCACAAAAAGAAAAAAAAAAGATTGAAATTAATGACCAGAACCTCCGTGACTTGTAGAACAATATCACAAATAAAAAATTAATGATAATTTACTAATGAATAATTTTGTCTTGGTTTAATTTGCATTTGTTTGCTTACTCAGATTACCATTCACAACTTTTTGTTAGTATTTTTTCTTTTGTGAGTTTCCAGGTTGAAAATAGTTATTTCTACACCCACTCCTGTCCTCACTTATCAACATGAGTAGGTTCCAAAGACCAGGTCATTATGCAAAAGTTGGCATTATGCAAAAATGGAGGATGACTACATCATTGTATAACTGCCAAATTACCTCATTACTTAATTGCCAAATAATATCATTACATAACTGAACCACTAAGACTCATGGCCCAGCCAAGTTGACACAGAACCATAACCATCACAGCCAGCATTGCTCTCACCTCACACCTCAGCGTTCGTTACTGCCAGATGTATGTCATTACAGTCAGATAGAAGATATTTTACTATTGTTGGAAATGCAGAATGTCAGATAACAAGATAGTTGATATATGAGGATTGGGTGTATTATGTTAGGCAAGATGGGATCAAGTTGATTAAATCAAAATCCTTTATGATAGACAGCCATTTCAGCAACCAGAAGATAGGCCATTGGCTAGATGGAAGTACAAATGGACCTGTGGTTATTTTCTTACCTTTTGAAATGATTTCAATTATAACTTGAATCTAGGATTGCTGTTACAGGTTTTAAAAGACTATCTTGATCAAGGAGGTTACCAAGAAAGATAAAAAACAGCAGTAAGAAAGATGCTTTACACGCCTTTGTTTTGGGGAATTCACTTTACTGTGATTCAAATGTTTGCTAATGTAGGAGCACATATTTTTTTCACAAAACCCAATTAGTAACCAAAGCGGTATCTCCCTTGAATGTAATGGCAAGCAGAGCACCAAGAACGCTGGTTACAAGATCCCAAAACCTAACCGGTAAATGTATTTTGTTTCTCAAGATATAGGAAATCACTCAAACAAGGCATTAAGAGATTACACCTTCCTTGTCATGTATACTAAAAATAAACCCCACTATTATTTTAAAAAGTGGTCAGAAACAAATAGATTCATTAGAAGAATATGGTAGCATTACGTGTAGTATAGATGGAACAAGATGAAACAAATATGTGTGTTATGGGTGATATTTCTAAAAGGCTCTACAGTTAAGGCAAAGAAAAAAAAACTTATTAAAAAACAGGTGTTTTTATAGCTGCCTCATAAAATCAGTTTAAATTACCTTCGCTTTGTATGGTTCTTTAAACGAAGGGAGCTTTTAAAATATGATGTTGAGATACATAAATGACACTTGCTATGAGCAAAATGCAAAGTACAGAAATATTTTATCATTAATTGGGTTTTACTATTAGTTTCTTGCATTTTGTTGTCTCAAAAACAGCAAGATACCACATTTCAAAAGGTTTAAATTTAGGCCCAAATGTCTTTAAATTATAGCAAGAAAAAAAGCAGTGTAATTCAAATTTTTTCTCTTTGTGCTTCTCTAGTCTTTAAGACTAATGGAATCGGTTATCGCATTATTATTAAAACATCTTTCAAGTTTGAGCCATTTTCCAGCACGTTATTGAGGATGCATGTTGGTGTCCTTTTACCAGCTTCCATTTGTGCTTTATGGGTCAGTGACTAAAACGTAGAATGCTCTGGAAGTCAGAGTGACTTCAGAACGAAAGATGTTAAGGAAGGAAAATTGCATGCCAAGCAAATCTTTATCTTAATTAGCTGCTAGAACAGTTTGCTTCTGTGCCGAAAAGTAATACAGCTGCCTCCTTCTGTGTAGCCTTTTTGGCACTGTCCAATAGAGACCATTTTCCACAGGTCACCCTATGGAAATTTTAAAGAGAACGATAAACCCCTTTCTTAGAGGCAATATAGTCCACCGAAGAATAAAGCACATAAATTTCCATCAGAACAGGGCTTAACAGTTTTTAAAAACACCACATTGAAGCTTAAAATTTGAGACCACAGTTTTCAAATGGCAATCTTTGCAGCCGAATCATCTTTGTGGGCAGAAAGGGGTGTTCCTGCATTTATCTCCCTTGAAACTGGCTGACACTACTACCCTTTCAACTGAGCAGGCATTTTCATAGTGAAATTGTGAAAGGGAGAAGTTTCTGAATTTCTGCTGAATATTTCCACCCATTTCATCTTAACTTGGTGAGATAGTGTCATAGCAAAACCATACACTATACCATGAGGATTTTCTAAATGACTTCAGTTGACAGAGGTGAGTTGCTGCTGACTTCACTTCTCTGGGACCTGGCACCAATCCACACTGCCTCGATCGTAACTGTTAAGATGGCATTCTGTATTATTTGTCCAGATCTGGCATACCACTGCGTGTAGAGACAAAACTGTTCTTGGACCATTGAAATACTGCTGCTAGAAACTCACACAAGATAAAGGGTTAACAGCAGTGGTAGGGAACAGAAGAGTAAGGTATTCAGTGACTCTGTAAGAGTTTGTTGCTGTTGTTAGGTGCCATTGAGCCGATTTTGACTTACAGTGAACCCATATGATAAAGTGGAACTGTCCCATAGGGTTTTCTGAGCTGTAAACCCTATGGGACAGTTCTACTCTGTCCTACAGGGTTGCTACGACACACAATCAGCTTGACTCAAAGGCAATGGGCAATCTTAATGGGAGCAGATCACCAAGTCTTTCTCCTGTGGAGAGGCTTAAAGGTTCAAACTGCCAACGTTTCAGTTAACAGATGAGCACTTAACCAATGCACCACCAGGGTTCCTTCTATAAAAGTTTAACCCGAACCCACTGTCATCGAGTCAATTCCAACTCATAGAGACCCTGTAAGAGTATACTGAGGATTAATGACGTGCGTGACTCTACAAGACCATGTGAGCCATGCAAAGACAAATTACTTCAGAAACTGGCGCAAAGGTGTGATGATAAATAGTACTGTACAAGTTAAATCCTTAACTAGACTATTTGTGGCATCACAGCTCTAGAACGCCTTTCTGAAGTGCACATTTTCTTCTCTGAACTGAAAGATGTACCTTATTGTAGGCACCAGGTTGTCTCCCACAGTTATCATTTTCAAGGGTAGGGACTTTGCTGAATATTTTCCATCTGTTACCTTCAACTCCACTTCCCACCTGTTCAGTTGCCATCCCCAAGAGGCTGACTACAGCCTAGGTTCCTGTCCTCTGAATTATAGTTGGGTTTAGCCAGTGGGAGACAAAGACAGGAGACTGAAGTTAGAATGGGTATTCCTCAGCTGCCTTCCTGCACTCTGACTGCTTATCTTTACTGGATGCCGCAGCGTCTCTCAGAAAGCCCCCTCTGTACAGCTACCCTTTTTGAGGTCCAGGGACTGTTTCCTACTCTTGCCCTTCTGGGGTAGAAGTGACACCTCTCTGCACTTTCTAGCCCCTGGATACAGTGCTATCCCTATTAGTTTCCAAAACCCTGTCTACACCTTTGTAAAACCAAAACCAACCCCATTGCCATTGAGTTGATTCTGATTCATAGCAATTCTGTAGGACAGAGTAGAACAGCCCCATAGGATTTCCAAGCAGCGCCTGGTGGGTTCGAACTCTAAACTTTTGGTTAGCAGCCGAACACTTAACCACTGCACTACCAGGGCTACACTTTTGTAAACCACTCCTTTATTAAACTCTTCCCAAATTACTCACTCAGAGAGTGCCATCTTTTTCTGCCATGACCCTGGCTGATACAGTAACTAAACCTATAATGTGGACTGGTGTCTCTAAAGCCCACACTTTTGTGTTAATTGACTTGTACTGCATTGTATTGATATGAACAGTCTCCCTTGCGAGCCTGGGATTCTGGGAAGAGAAAATGCAGAAATATGACTGTATGATTTGAGGATACTTGAGTCTCAAATATTTGAATACTTGATTACAGAAAGGAGCCAGGATGATACTGCTCACATTTTTCCTAATTAGCGAGATTCATCTGAGAGAGATTGACATGACAGGCAGACTTCTTGGTTCCTTTTCTGGGAAAGCTTCCTGTTTACGTGCAACCAGAGTAGAATAGGTGTTAAAAACAGATGGCTTTCCATGTAAATTTGTAATGATTTTCCAGGGTTTGAAGATGGGAGATGAGGCGTGTGTGTGTGTGTGTGTGAGAGAGAGAGTACAGAGTAAAGAGGATTATAGTTTAGTTTCTTTCGTGTCACAGTTGGCATGAAAACGTGAAGAAACATTCTAGTAATGTGCAGATATGTACTGTGTTTGACATCTTGACCAAGCTTTTTTCCAATTCTGGTGTTATGAGAACAGACTAAACCATCTGTTTGAACACAAGGTGAAAGGTGTAAGATCACCTCTCTTCTTTCTAAGTCATTAGCAAAAATAATAGTTTCTTAGACATAAAGAAAAAAATAATCAAAAAATGGTGTCGACTAGAAAAAATTATTGAGAATGTACAACAAAATCAAGACCATCATCAAGAAGTCAGTAAGTGGAAAAATGTGATGTTTATTTAAGTGCTATACCATTTCCAGTAAGACAGGCAAAATTATCTTTTCAAGGAGTGTGATTCCAGGAGGTGCTTGATCAGTAGCATCTAAAGTAACATGGAACAAAAAGGGCACCTTGGTAGATAAAGTAGGATGATTCTGGTCTCTAAAGAAAGAGAGGAATATGGCTGTTGAAGACTTTCGGAGAGATGGTGGAGAAGTGACAAGGCGTAGGCATAACAAAGGGCCAGTATTCTTACTATGAGTATCTAAGACACAGCAGAGAAAGTTCCAGGTCCTAACTCATTGAAACTCCCCTGTCTGCTGATTTGCGGAAATGAGCTTTATTATCACAATGAACTTGAAATATTAAGGGATTGAAATATTGGGCAGACAACTAAAGACCTGGACCGCTAGGAGTCTTTTCCCTTTACCTCTCCTGGGAAATGAAAAATTTTCTATACGGTTAATATTAAAATTGGAATTTGATTTTCATGTCTTTGATTTGTGATTCCAACATGAGAGTCTTTTGAATGGGACAGTCCATCTTATGAGATCTAGTAAAAATAGGTTTGAAAGGAAATTTGTTTCCCTGATCAAAAGGACTTTTAAACATGAAAGAAAATAAACAACGTTCAAAAAACAAACAAAACCAAACCTAAACTGAACTAAACTTGAATCTGATTTCCATGAAAACAAACAGCTAACACATAAAACAGTAATAGTATGGCTGGTTTGAAGCAACCGCTTGGTAGAGCGGTAAAATTGACTTTCTGAGCGATCAAAGCTAAATTTTTTTTTGCTTTCATCAGCCAGTGATGCCTTCACAATAATAACTAGCAACATTTTCTCCATCTATGTAACGTTAGTGAACTTGACCTAGATATTGTAAGGACCTCATTGGAGCTATATAATTTCCATCTCCCTGAGTATATGTTTCTTAATCATTTTTGGAGGCAAAATAAACTATTTTCAAAGAATGATTAAAGAAATTAAGTAGAGTTTAAATGAATAGATTGGGCTTATTTCTAAAATTCTATAGTATCTTGTGCCCTGTAGGTACAGTGGTTAAGAACTACAGCAGCTAACCAAAGGGTCAACATTTTGGATCCACCAGTGGCTCCTTGGAACCTCTTTGGGGCAGTTCTGCTCTGTCCAATAGGCTCGGTATGAGTCGAAAGTGACTCTATGGCAGTGGTTTTTGTAGTCTCTAGACGATGATTAGCTGTGACCACAGGCTTAATCACTGATCTTTCACCGCGTCAGAGCATTCCCATGTACTTCAGGCTCCTCACTTTAAAATGACAGAATTTCAAGCTCCTGTGACAAGATGATATCGTGGGGTAGTGATTTTACTGCCTACTATGACTTCACATAAAACCGTCCATAATGTACTGGTGAAAATACAGTAAGGCCGGCTTTTAATTGTACTTGTATTTTAAATTATATTTACATAAAAGGTCTATTTATAATTTTGCAAATCTAAAATGAAAAGTGTTCTATTTAATTAGTTTCTTTTTCAGTTCCAATTGAACATATGGTCAGAAAAGAGCAATGGCACCAAGCTGATTTTATTTCCAATTTATTTCTTTGGAGAGATGCCATTTTCTTCAATAAAATAGTTTATATTTTTTTCTCACAAAGTATTGACTGCTGTCTTGAGCAATAGGTATTATTTTTCTCTCATTATTACTGTGGCCCATGTAATTGATGATCCAGTAACATGATCCATGTTGATGTGACCATCTGAATCAGCTTTTTGGAACAGAAATCTCAGATCCCAACTAATCTCTCAACTTTAGCCAGTGGAAAAGCCTCACAACATTCATTTACTCATTAATCTCAACCATGGCTTTAGCTTATTTTTTCCAAATTTATTTTTCTTCAATTTCATATATTAAATGCTTAAAATCTTATTGTGTTGTATCTGTTTTTATAAGCCAAATGAAATTCTTTCTGAAGCAAGCTGGAGTATGAATAAATCAGACAAATGATGACAGGTGAATAAATAGATAACAGGTAATTTAGAATCTAGTCTTAAAATGGGACTACTAGTAGTAATAGTATTGTCCCCAGAACCTCTCTAACTCTCTATCTCTGAGGAGGATAATGCAAATCATGGTCAGCCCAAAGTTGATTCCCAGGAGGTGGAGGTCAGACATACCTCCACTCTTCAAACATTGCACTAACTCTTACACCAGCCGTAACTCCCATGGCACTCTCTACTTCTTTTCTCAGTTTGATAATTCATTGCAGTGGCCACACAAAACTCACAAGCCATATTGACAATTAAATGGTTCATTAAGGAACTGGGTACAGCTAAGGGTAAGGGTCAACAGGCTACAACTCAGAATCAGGAAGCATGCAGGCTTCTGAGGGGACAAGATCCCCTCGGTTCCCCTCAGGACAAGCTTCTCTTGACCCTGCCATCCACTGTTGCTGGCTCTGCTGCTGGGCCCCTTCTGGGTCAGTCATCACCTTCAGTGTTACAGTCCATGACCCATGTTACAGCTCTTTTAGGAGGTTCCTTGCCTCCTCTCTCTCTGCTGCTTCTTTCTGCCTTCTTCTTCTTCCTGATGCTTCTCTTCTCGCGTCTTTCTGTTTCTGAAGCCTCTGTGGGGCTGGCTGCTTAAATATACAAACTTTTGTCAATGTAAAGGCATGGCACTCCCACGAGGGCCACAAACTGACCAATCCCCTCTTGGTAGGCCACAGACACTTCAATTGCATAGTAGGCTATAACTCCCCTCATTTGCATAGTCTATTGACCAATCCTTGCAAGGTGCACACCAATCACAGGGCAGGCTTCAGTCCAGGGCCAGATAAAAAGTGTCAAACCAAGTTGTTTACAGCTTATGCAGGAAATGTCAATCAACCTGGATAAAAGTAACGAACCCTCTGGGGTAGAAAACTAGGACAACTGTAACTTCTCAGGGCTTAGGGGAAAAATTTCTCAAGCTGTTTTTCCAAAGAACCAAGGCAAAATGCCCCATCAAGGAACTCATTTCACCACAAGTCTATATTAAATAGCAGAACTACAAAGAAGTGCCATACGATAGATAGGCTGCTAAATTTCTTCACAGGAAAACTGATGTCTGGTTTTTGTTCCACCCTTAACTGTACTGGAAATTTTTGACAAAAATCAGTATGTTTCTCTAAGCCTCAATGTTCTTATTTGTCAACAGAGAGAGTGATTGGGTGGCATTTAAAATCCATTCCAACTTTAATAGTATATGGGGATGAAAAATACCATGAGCAAATACTTGTAGAAAGTTCCCATGCAGAAGCATGCCATGGATGATCACTACCATGTAATAATTATTGCTACTTTCTTATTAAAAGTAAGCGGTTTTCCTAGGTACAGGATGAAGTTATTAGTTGCGCAAAAAGAGTGACTTGTTTCAGAGCTCAACAGTATCAGTCTGCATGATCTTGTTGAAATCATGGGACTAAAGGTAGGGTTGAGTTTTCAGCCTAATTTTAAGCCATCCAAGGTATGAGGAGGTCGGTGACAGTTATATAAGTGATGAAAACCAACAGAATGATAGAAAAACCCTTAGAAGTAGCTAATTATCTCCAAAGACTATTTTTTAGGAATATTTATAGTTTTGCTTGATTTTCTACAATATATCCAATCCATGTGTAACATGAAAATATTTATTTTCAATTTAATGTAAATTTTTGTGTTTAAAACTTTCTTGATATCTGATGTCCTTTTTCCCTTTTTATAGAATTTGAAACTTCAAGGCTAAGGAATTCATAGACACCAGCTGTTGTTGTTGTTAGTTGCTGTCAAGTTGATGCCTACTCATGGCAACTCATATGTGCAGAGTAGAAATGCTCCACAGGGTTTTTAGGGTTGTGTTCTCTCAGAAGTGGATCTTCAGGCTTCTATGGTATATCTGAGTGGGTTCCGACTGCCATCCTTTGAGCTGGTAGTTGACTGCTTAACTGTTCACACCACAGACACCATTATTTAATATATGCTCTTATCTTAATTACCTAGTGCTGCCAGAACAAAAAAATACCACAAGTGGGTGACTTTAAAGAACGGAAATTTATTTTCTCACAGTTCAGGGGGGTAGAAGTCCAAATCAGGGCATGCACTCTAGTCAGAGTCTTTCTTTGTCAATAGCCCCAGAAGTTCCTTAGTGTCTGTCCTCCCCTGCCTTTCCCCTTCCCCCACCCCCGTGTATGTCTCTGTGTCTATTCTCCTCCTTTCATAATTCAGAAGTGATTATGCTTGAGACACTTCATTTTTTTATTTAATTTTTTTTTTAACATGACAGAAAAACTTTATTTCCAAACAGTATCATACCCACAGGAAAAGGGGTCAAGACTTCAACACATATTTCTTTGGAGAAATAATTCAACCCATAATAGCTCCCATTTGTAAATTCTTAGCCCAAAGATTTCAAACCTGCTTCACAATAGGAGGGTAACGGACAGGTTTTGTTTAATAATCCAGTCAACTCATACCCCAGTTGTTGGGAGTGTTGGCTTCGAACAGCTCACAGCTATACCCTTCTTCTGAGAATTGCCCTAGCTTGATGCGAGCTCCCTCACTTGGAAATATCTGAGAGGTTAAGCCCTCCCCCAGGGGGAGGCAGTAATCAAAGAGGGACTGAAAATGGAGACAAAAATGGCTAACCTCCTTGCCTCAGGAAGGTATCATACCAAACAATAGTTTAGCTTAACTAGTAAAAAATGCCTGCCTTGAGAGTTACGCTCTTTTAAGAACTACTTATATGAAATCAAAATGACAACGGCAACTTGAAAGATTAGATAGGAACATTAGGGGGAAGTGAGTTCGTGTTCATGGGGAGGAAAATTCAGAAAAGGAGGTAAGAATGGCTGAACAACTTGAAGAATGTAATCAATGTCACTGAATTGTACGTGTAGAAAGGTTGAATTGATATATGTTTTGCTATGTATATTCTCAACAATGACAAGATAAAAATAGATGATAGATAGATAGATGGTAGATAGATGATAGATGATGATAGATAGATGATAGATGATAGACAGATGATAGATGATAGACAGATAATTGATAGATGATAGATGGTAGATAGATGATAGACAGATGATGGACAGACAGATGATAGATAGATAGACAGTCAGATGATAGATGATAGATAGATGATAGATAGATGATAGATAGATAGATAATAGATAGATAGATAGATAGATAGATAGATAGATAGATAGATAGATAGATAGATAGATAGATAGATAGATAGATAAACCAAAGCATCAGAACAACAAAAAAATTGTCAGGAGCTATCAGGTGTCAAAGTGGTCAACTAGGGCAAACAGTCAAACTGAAAGCAACAGTTAAGTTTTTGTTCATTCACTGAGATAGTGTAATTAAGATACCAAAAAGAGAAAAGTAGAGTTGGCTCCTCCAGTGTTTCATTTTTCCCTCAAAGAGTAGTACTGGGCAAGGGTTAGGTGGATAAGCATAGACTGGGGGACTGAATGGGGATGGTTTCTATTTTAAGGGAGCCCAGAACAAAATAATCCTGCCATTTTATAAACCTTGGGACTGAGCGGAAGGAGAGGGGAAAGAGCCAGGAGTGAACAAGTACTGCATCGCAGTGTCTTCCAGCCTCCCCCTCTCCTATAGTAAGGAAGTCTTAGCAGAGGTGCCTGAACAGTGTCTGACCCTCCTCCCTATAAGGAGGTTTCTGAATATAGTCAGTTTCCTAGGCTATAGGAATGTAGACATGAGTAAGAGCATGGCTGGGGTGGAGGGGGCAGGGGGATAGAGAAGAAGGGGACTAATTCCCTGACTACAAGTGTGCACCAAGTCCGGTTGGGTAGGGCAGCTTTCCCTATGAGGTCTGCTGGGTAAAGACTTTGTAAATGCCTGTGATCAGGCCTGAAGGATCACACATAGGATTTTGGCCTGGGATCAGACTTTTAAGAAGGAATAAGTCTATGATGCCATTCTGATCTCTTCGTAGGATCATACTGAGACTAGGCTTTTAATGAACCACCCCCTATGCTATTGGGGAAACACCAGTGTCATGGTGGTTAAGAGTTTGGCTACTAACCAAAAGGTCAGCAGTTCGAATCCACCAGGTGTTCCTTGGAAACCCTATGGGGCAGTTCTACTCTGCCCTGTAGGGTCGCTGTGAGTTGGAATCAACTCGATGGGAAAGGGCTTGGTTTGGGCTTTTATACTACTGGAGTTGGGTGCCTGCAACTACATTTCCCAGACTACCTTGCTAGCTGTATCCTGGTTAAGTTCAGCCAGTGGGAGGCGATGGTGAGAGGTTAGTAGAGAAAGGGAAAGAATGAGCGTTTAGATGTTGGCTCCAACAGCTGCTGCACTTGCCGGCATATGCTTTAGTGGCAGCAGGGCCAGAACACTGAAGACTCCAGCAGTCCGGAAGTAGAAGTAGAAGCTGGGTCTGTAGCCGCTCAGTAGCTGTATAGGTCAATGGACCTGAGCAATTTCCTGATTTCGGGGTAATTCTTTTTTTTTTCTTCTTTTTTGCTCTTCCAACAATCTGCATTCTTTTTACTCCTCCATCCTTTTCAAGGCCTTTGTAGACAAATTCTTATATTAAGTACCCACTATTTTAAAAATACCTAGAGTGGTTTTCTTTTGTTCAGACTGAACCTGACTAATGAAGTAGTTAATACTTACATAGTACTTAGTATAAACCAGAGACTTTATCAAAGTTAACATTTAATCCTCAAAACCAAACTATCAGGCAATGTTATTTATAGTTGAGAAAACTGAGGCACAAAGAAGTTAAAAATATGCCTAGGGTCACATGGCTCGTAAGTGACAGAGCTGGGCTTTGAACCTAGGCATCTAGGTACCAGAATTCATACTCTATGCTATAGATTAGCACCCAGCACTTTCTTCTTGAGTGTTAGGTTTCTGGTACCCACCAAACATTGCTTTAACATTTATAAGTATGTGCAAATCATTTAATATGTAGGCCTTTTGCACAGGTTTACCTACGTGCTTTCATGCAGTTGGTTTTACTTGAAATCCCAAAGAGCAAGCTGCCGGTGCCAGTTAAGGAGCTCTTCATTCTCAGGATTTTGTTGCCTGGTATAAGTTTACTTCTTTCATGTTGATGCAATCAAGTGAAATAATAATTAAATAATAAAAAACATATTAAGGGATAGTTGGAAAATTATTTTTCTTGCTGACAAATTTTTTCAGACCGTTGTTCTTACACGTGAAGGAATAAAAATCCATCTACCATAACGTTGCTGTTTTTCATAGTCAATTTGTTTGCCAATCTCATCAGTCAATTTTTTAATCCATTTCTTCTCAGTCACATTTTTCTTTCTGAAATGTAATAAACTTTTAGGTCACCAAAGACTTACACTCTTCTAAACAACAATGAGGAAGGTGGAAGAGTTTATGTTTATCAGCTTTCCTGTATTCCATTTAGTAAATATGAAACCATACTTACCTATGTCTGTGTGATGGACCCAAGAATAGCCTTACACATTCTTTAACTCAGTAAAATGCCTGTAGTCTTCTTTTCTGGATAAAACTTTGATTACCTAATCCAGAACATCTCTATCTTTATGGTGCATATTTTATCAATCTCTTTTTCAGTTTATTTTGAACAAAAACATATAACTTCCTAAGATATTTTTGGTGTACTTTAGAACTAGATTTTTTGGATTAAATCACAAGCCCTCTACTTCTAGCTGGAAAAGTTATTTGAACTAATGATTGTTCTTCAATTTTCTCATTTGAGAAGGTAATAGGACTATCTTATAGGGTTACGGTGATAATTTCTTAAGATGAATATATAAAGAAGAAGAGTATAAAACTGTTACCAGGTTACCAATAAAAATCCAGCAAAATGTGTTAGGGTGTTTACTTCATTGACAGAGAAAACAGCATTTAAAAATCCCTCTACTTATCAAGATTTTACTTCTTTATGTTTAACCCCATCACATTCTCTGCCATGCAATGCTCTGCTCTTTTTGCTACTTTTTTAAATACATGACTATTTAGACATTTTTTTTAAGGATGAGTCAGAATCGACTCAATGGCAATGGGTACGATGAATACGGAGCCCTAGTGGTGCAGTGGTTAAGTGCTAACCAAAAGGTTGATGGTTTGAAAGATGTGGTCACCTGCTTCTGTAAAGATTACAGCCTTGGAAACCCTATGTGGCAGTTTGACTCTTTCCTACTGGGTTGCTAGGAGTCGAAATTGACTAGATGAAAATGGGTTGTTTTTTTTAGGGATGAATAATATTTACTCTATCACCAGTAATAAACCAAGATTTAAAAAAAAATTATAAAATCAGTGTCAAGACTGTTTATCTTCCACTCCACTTTTCTTTTGATGTAAAATTACCAATTACGTAACAGTTACAGCAATTGTTGTGTTTGTGGGGTTTAAATAGATATCTCACATCAGCTATAAGCAATCTCATGACTTTTGGACCATGAGCTCATTCCCAACCTGACACACCAAGAAAAGACTCTTAGCTCCTCAACGATTGTGTGAGAAACCACTCTAAGAAGCCAGGTAAGTCGGAGCCTCATCTATGTGGTTACAACTTCAGACTTTCATGAGGTTTTCAACTAAGTGGGTACACACAACCAAAAAACTCAAGTGTACGGTTAGTAGAAACATCACCAACTTTTGAAGTAAGGGTTGCTGGCTCAGCCCTGGTTGTGAAAGTGGAAAGATGCTTGTTTTTTTTGTGAAATTACTGTATAAGGTTTTCTCTTAGAAATTAATAGAGATATACTCAGGTTTGACATGCATGAACTCATTTAGTTTACCACAAGGTAGTCATGGCAAGACATGCAAGCAATACCTCACAACATTTTTTTAGACCTGGAGAATCAGAATTAACAGTTAAAATTACAATGTTAGCTCAATAATTAGAGTCCAAATCCTTAGACTTCAGGCTTTTACTTTTTATGAGTGGTCTTGGGAGGAATGCCTGACCATGGCTTGAACTCAGTGGTAGTCTCTTGTAGCTAGGCTGTGAGGTCAACAGTTAGAGAATTTCAGCCCAGAGTCTGTCTTCATAGAGAGTCAGACTCTAGAGGGAAGTTTCATCTCTGCCTTCTCTCAGTGAGTCGAAATTCAGGGTTTTTATGTGAATTTCTCACTTTGGCCTCACACGATAAAGGCCAGTGTGACATCAAAGACTAGTATATTACATCTTTTCCTTACGGTTAGAAATTAGCCAAATGGCGCACCTTTTCTTCAAGGCTAGAGATTAGGAAGGTTGTTTAGACTTACGTCTCAAGGCTAGTTAATAAAGATGAACGATGTTATATTCCTTTTTATCATATAATGCCCGGTCAAAGTCAGCTCCATGTTTTTTGCATTCTTCACATATTCCATGTGCTTCTATGCCTAAGTTTAGAAATTTTCTAAATAATTTTCTAATGACTTACAGGTTTCTAATAACTTCTGCTTAATGTCAGAGAGCCTCACAAAGGTATATGCATTTCTAAGTTCATATTATGAGTGCTTATATACATGCATTTTGAAAGCATAATAGTGTCTCATACCTTATGTGATTTGAGAGCATCAAAGAAACATGCGTTCAGGAACTGGAGTCCCTAGGTGGTGCAAAAGTTTAATTCGCTCAGCTGCTAAACAAAAGTTTGGAGCTTTGAGTCCACCCAGAGGCACCTCAGAAGAAAGGTCTAACGCTCTAATCAGCCACTGAAAAGCCTAGGAAGCATGGTTCTACTCTGACACACGTGGGGTCTCTATGAGTCAGAATCTACTCCATAACAACCGGTTTGATTTTATTCAGGAATTAGGCCAGTGAAGACCTGTAATAGCTGTTAGGGTTGCTAGTCCTCTTCACTAACTCCCACAAACCTCCATTTTAAGCCTTTATTATATTATAGTTCTTCAACCTAACGTTCTCATGGTAGCAGTGTTTAAGCCTGTTTAAGCCGCCAGCAGCATACACTGTCTGTAATTACTGATCTCATGAACTCTACATCTCTCCTGTTCTTGACTTCAATCTGTAAGACCTAAATGCCCAGGAAGGATCACCAGTGGCATGGTGGTTAAAGTGATTAACTGATAGCTGAAAGGTCGGTGGTTCGAAACCACCAGCAGCTCCATGGGAGAAAGACGTGGCAGTCTGCTTCCATAGAGATTTACAGCCTTGGAAATGCCATGGGGTTGCTATGTGTTGGAATCAACTTGCCAGCAGTGGGTTTGATTTGGTTTGGAGAAATGCCCAGGAATCTTGGCTATCTTACACTAAAAAAAAAAAAATAATAACTAGCATTGATTTAATTGGTTCGCTGTCTTAGCACTCCTGTTTGCCAACATATGTTACAGAATATTCACAATGTCACAGCTGGGCAATCACAGGATAACAGAATGTCACTATCCTGTCACAAGATGGCTAAGGTAAGAACTTCTCTAAGCAAACAAGCATTGAACAGCACTTTGTTAGAAGATTACTCGGGTGCTTGTACAGCTATCAAGATACTCAAACCAATTTTTGCCTAAATCTCTGAAAAATATAGTTTTCTCCTTCAGCTGCCAAAAAGGCACTGACAATTCTATCATTTCAACATATTAAAAATGGTTTAAATGAAAGTAAGTAAGTTCAAGCAGCTTAAAACCCACCAGAGTGAGAGTAGAAAAGTGTAGGGGACTCAGTCAACCTGAAATCACAAGGTCTTCATATTTTAAGACACTGATGACATAGCTGAGTATATCTTCCCT
This sequence comes from Loxodonta africana, assembly GCF_030014295.1. NCBI lineage: Eukaryota > Metazoa > Chordata > Mammalia > Proboscidea > Elephantidae > Loxodonta > Loxodonta africana. Next base: position 49,190,539 of record NC_087361.1, read on the forward strand.
CAGGGAAGAAAAGCTCAGTGAAGCTCATGGCAGGATGGAAATTATATTTCTTTACTTAGTTCTGAAAAGCATATTTGACTGATAATTTAACTTAATGAGGCAGTGGGCAAACATGACTTTGCACTGCAGATGGAGCAGAGAAACACATGATTCAGTAAATAGATTTAATGGCTGTGACCATAAACCGTGTCGCTATAAAGGTCAGGATAGTTTTTTCTTCTTCTCCCTGTGGCAAATAGAGTGGAAATATCAGGACAGGCATCCTTTTGATGTACCTAAATTATGCCATAAATGAGAAGAAACTTAGAAAGTAAATAAAAATATTTTTAAAGTCATTCTCATTCTTGGCCCTAAAAACACATTACTACTTATACAGGTGATTAATTTACATAAAAGAGGACTTAGGCCTGTGACAATCTTTCTTTGAAACTGTCAATATGTATTATATTAAAATAATATGAAGCTTAAAAAGGAAACAACACACAAAATTTGTTTTGGTTCATCGGTATTAACCACTTTGTTAAATGTTTCCAAACTTTCTCTGTTAAATATTTGTTTTGGTTCATCGGTATTAACCACTTTGTTAAATGTTTCCAAACTTTCTCTGTTAAATATGCTAAACAGGAATATTTAGAACCCATAAGGTTGACTTGATACAAAATAAAATGACAATATATGTAGCTTCGGTAATTAGCGTATAGTGTAGAGTGAAAACTCGCTTCAGTATTCCTTACTGAAGAAGAATCTGAAATAATTAGAAACAGAGCTCAAAGATTGTTTTACTGACCTGAAAGGTGAAACACAAAGATTTTCCCAAATTAAGTCAAAAATAAAGCTGCTGTAAAACTTTCCCTTGCGTAGTATAAAATTACACATCCAATTAAGTTAAATAAAAAGAAATAACGATGAGCCATAGCTCTGCTTCGCTAATCTTAAAAGCCAGCCACTTGAGCGTATCCAGGTTTAGAAGTTCAGTCAGCATGTGTACTTGACTGGGTTCACCTGTCCTGAGGGCCAGCATAATTAAGAAAGTATGAAACTCATTTCAATATTTTCTCCTCTACACTGTAAGGCCAAACAAAAGAGGAAAACCCAAAGAAAGGTAAAACAAATAGCCTGTCTGGTTTTGAAAAGTGAGCTACTATTTCCATCAGAAGTTAGACACTGGGTCTGTCATAAGGGCCTGAAGATGCTTTTATAAATTACTTCCCAAACGTCAGATACAAGAATGCAATAACACCAGGTAGATTATAATGAACCAGCCGACAGTGACTAGCAATAACAGGCAGAAATTCATTAACCTATGCAGCTTGAACATATTATCCTTGACTATGAGTCAATTTAAACTCCCGATGGTACAGTGGTTAAGCATTCAGCTGCTAACCAAAGAGTCAGCAGTTTGAATCCATCAGCCGCTCCATGGAAACCCTATAGGAAAATTCTCCTCTGCCCTGTAGGGTCATTATGAGTCAAAATCAACTCAGCAGCAACGGGTTTGGGTTTGGGGTATGACTCAATCTAAGGGGCCTTGTGGGTGCAGTGGTTAAAGGGCTTGGCTGCTAACCAAAAGGTTGGTAGTTCAAACCCACCATGTGGCAATCTGCTTCCATAAAGATTTACAGCCTTGGAACCCTATGAGGCAATTCTACTCTGTCCTATACGGTCGCTATGAGTCAGAATCAATAGGATTGCAGTGGGTGGTATGGTGGCAGATGACTTAATTAGTGTGAACTAATTGCTTTCTACATGCCTTGATTGTCACTGATGGTTCAACTCTTTTCTTCCGAAGTATAGAACTTCACCGAACACCATTTCTTGCCTTATTTCCACAATGTTCCCAATTCTTAGGCTGAATCATACGCTTTATCCCAGCACTCTTAGTTTAAAAGGCAAAGGCTTTGTTTATTGAGTCACTTCATCCCTAGCTTGCCTCTCCATTCTCACGCCTTAGTTCTAGAATTCACCATTCTTTCTTCTTAATAGCTAAGTTGTATTTCTCAGTTCCTACCTGAAGTCACTTTGACTTTAGTTCAGGTATGAATAGGGTTTGGTGAGTATTTTCTTTTAGAGACTTTTTTTCTTTTTTCTTTAACCTCTCAGCCACACCTCCAAGGGGCCCTCCCTTGCTTATAATTTAGAAATGGCAAACTTCATCTTCTATAAACTAGTCTAGGTGACTTTATTTTGTGCTGAATGACCTCCAGATTTTTATTTTCTCCAAAGTCTTTCACCTTCCATCAAGCCAGTCTAGTCTTTGCTTTGTTCTCTCTTTCCCATCCCCCCCTTTATTTCTGCTTTCCTTGAGGTCGTGTTCAAAATAGATTTTTTTTTTCTGTCCCTTCCCCCATGTAAGGCTCAGCTCAAACCCTGTCACTGTCAAAAAATATACAATTAGTATAAGAAAAGCTGTTATTGTTGCCCTCCTAAGGGTAGTAATCCAACATTTCCACCTATGGGATAATATATAAGCAACTATCAAAGAGTCACGTTAACTTGGTATATGGAAAGGACAACGATGTAGGAGTCAGCAAGATGGACATGGCCCTGGGAGTTATTCCCAGACCCTGTGACCTTGAGTAACTTAAAAACTTGCACATATTTCAGCTGTTGTTGTGAGATGCTGTCAAGTCGTCTCCAACTCATAGCAAACTTATGGATACATAACAGAATGAAATATTGCCCAGTCCTGTGCCACATTTATGATCATTGATGCATTTGAGACCATTGCTTTGGCTATCCTGTCAATTCATGTCATTGAAGATTTCCTTTGTTTTCACTGACCCTCTACTTTACCAACCATGATGTCCTTTTCTAGCGATTGGTCTTTTCTGATGATGTGCCCAGAGTAAGTAAGCCAAAGTCTTGGCACCTCACTTTTAAAGAGCATTCTAGTTGTACTTCTTCTAAGACCAGCTTGTTTTCTTCTAGCAGTCCATGGTATATTCAATATTCTTTGCCAATACCACAGTTCAAACGCATCAATTCTTCTTCTGTCTCTCAGTTACTCCGGACATAATATTGAGATAATGTCATGTTGCTCATCTTCTAAGATAATTTTAAGGACTGACTGAAACAAAGATATGCAAACAACTTGTAAATCACAAAAATGATGCAAATACAAGTTACTACACTTACTTTATCATTTGTTTTGTTTCTTTAAATTGTAAGCACATACGCAGCAGGGATCTCCTTCTGTTAGATTTTTAATAGCCCCTAGAAAACTCATACGCAGAATTTGATAAATTCTCAGTCATGGAAGTTAGCAGATGTTTAAGGAAAACCTTTTAAATTGTTCCTCTCATTACGAAAATACACATTCCAGTATGTTTAGCTTTCTGTAAAATTACAGTAACAACAGATATAAAATAACAAAGGATAACTTTATACGTCTATGTTTAGAGACTGAGGCTCAGAAAGCGTATCTGGGCATACCGTGGTGGTATTGAATGTAAGTGCTAAGCTGGAGGGAGAACAATGATGTTGTCATACTCTTCTGGCCTCATTACTCTGGAAGAATTTTCTTTTCCTTAATGCATGCACACAACTCTCTGAATGTTAATGAAAGTGCATATGCCCAATGAGGGGAGAAGAGAGCCAAGATTAAAAACCAATGCCAACTATGCCCGTTTAATGAACTGGTCTTACAGTTTCATGTGCTGCTTCTTTAAAATTTTGATTTTTAAAAAAGGTGAACTAGCAGTGTCTCCAAATAAAAAAAAAAAAAATTTTTTTTTTTTTTCTTTGGAGCCCAAGGGGAAACTCAAATGGAAGAAAACACTTGTTTGGAAAATTAAAGGGTGAGTATTTCCCACTGCAAACATAGCTTCTGGTCCTGGAGCTATATTTCAAAATTCATGATTGTGAGAGCCCTTAGAGGAAAGTGGGAGTGTGACCAGCGATGGTTGGCCAGAGGCATTATTATGCGCACCAAGCATTTTGCTCCTCCATGTCTAATTTATGTTTGTGTGGTTTTTGTTGCATTCTTGTGTTTGGAGAGTGGGTCAAGGATCATATCTGGCTGAGGTTTTAGTCAATTGTAAGATCATTTGTTTCCCCCTCCACTGTCATTTTGAATCTTTTCGGAAAATTCCCCTCAATATGGCACAATCCAGCATTGGCATAAAGAGGTCAAGGGCTCTATTCCCCTGTTTTACGATATTACAGGAATCTACTGGATTTCAAAAGCTTCTAATCGAGAACCAGGAGACCCTGGATGATGTAACGTGCTTGGCTGCTAACCAAAGGGCTGGCGGTTTGCGCCCACCCAAAGAAGCCTCAGAAGAATCACCTGGAGATATACTTCAAAAAAAAAAAAAAATCTACCATGGAAAATCTCCTCTAGCACCCTTCTACTCTGACATACACGAGGTCGCCATAAGTCAGAGTCAACTTCATGGCAGTTGGTAATAGAGAACCATCATTTGATTGCTTCTTAATGATTCTGCCTATCATTGGGCCATCTTTTCTTACAACATACCCAGAATGTGACTAGAAATATCACTTCACTTTAAAATTATCATAAAGTAAGCAAAATTACCCACTGCCCACTAATTGGAAAGGTAAATATATATCCAAGAGCTAATTATAAATTCTTACGGTGTCTACTCTTTTAGATAAAAGTCACTGCCCCTTCAATTATCATGGATACTTGAGAGAGAGAGATGAATGTTACCATACTTACACACACAAAAAAAAAAAAAGAATTTAAAGAAAAGATTAATATAAGGTTCCATGAGATGATGATATGTGATATTGGATCACAGACATCAGAATTATCTAGGTGCTTTTAAGAAGATGCTGCTTCTCTGTCACCAATACAAATTCTAATTAAGTAGACATGTTGTTCTTTTAGCTGCCATCAGGTTGGACGTTGGCTCATGGTGGCTCCATGCACAGGTCCTATGCCATCCCCATGATCAATTGCAGATTGGACTATTGTGATTTTGAGATGTAGATCTCTAGGCCTTCCTTCCTAGTCTGTCTTAGTCTGGAAGCTCTGTTGAAATCTGTTCAACAACACAGCAGCACACGACAAGTGGTAGGTGTGCATGAGTTGCCTTTTCCAGGAATCAAACCTGGGTCTCCTGTAGGGATGGTGAGAATTCTACCACTGAACAATCAATTCCCCCAAGTAGTTATGAAAGGAATTTAAATATTTTAAATTACTTTTGGTTAATCACCAACTGGCAAGTAGCTATATAAAGAAATAAATATTTATGAAATACATGAACCTCTCTGGGCACCAAATCCTGTTAATTTGTGTTTTATGTGTATATTAGAGAGACTTTTTTTTTTGGTCTTAAGGGTTGCAACCTATATGGTATATATTAAATTTTTAGTAGTTCCCATTGACATGTTGCCGACAAAAGAATGGTCTAGTATCAAATTCAAAAGGATTATTTCTCCATGTGGAGTAAGTTCCAGAAATACAGCTTACTCTAGCTCCTGAGTACAGTTTTATACATTAATTTTGCTAAAATCATACAATTTTTTTTCTAGCATGACATATTCTTCCTAGCCCATGTTGTTTTTTCATCTAGATGCTTACCGTTGCAATGGGTAGCCTTTTTATTTTTCTTCTTCGTGTTAAACTGGTCTGATGTTTTCATCATCTGTGTCAGCTTTTAGGAATTTCTTTTAGCAGCTACAATTTTATTTTCAGAAGCTTACTCCAGAATATTGATCTTTTAATTTAGTAAGAAGTATTACAGCGCTATTGGTATGGATTTCTGTAATTTCAAAGTAAATAATAATTTTAAAAAGGATATAATTTTACTTCAAATTGTATTTATTTTATTTTATTTTTCCTTAATTTACTTTCAGTCCTCACATTAAGGACAAGGAGAGGGAGGAAGAGCACTTAGGAAGAAAACAAGATTTTGTGTTGTTTTTAAATTCATTTAGAAAACAGTATGTGTTGTTTTACCTGTAAGCATTTGTGACTTCGCCTTTCTGGTGTTTAGTCAACTAGATTAGCCAACTAAGGACAGATGGAAAAAAAGTTCTTCTTTACTCTAATGCAGTCATTAGGTGATTATCTAGTCCATCCATTCCCAAGTGCAAGTTCACCTTCAGTTTATTTTGAATCATCCACCTGTAACTGATAAGGCAAGCACGTTGACTTCACCTAGCCTTAGTATTGTGCTTCTACTGGAAAGTAACAGGATGTTGTTGTTGTTAGGTGCCGTCCTGTTGGTTCCGGCTCATAGCGGCCCTATGCACAACAGAGCGAAACATTGCCTGGTCCTGTGCCATCCTTACAATCATTGTTATGCTTGAGCTCATTGTTGCAGACACTGTGTCAATCCACCTCGTTGAGGGTCTTCCTCTTTTCCGCTGACCCTGTACCCTGCCAAGCATGATGTCCTTCTCCAGGGACTGATCCCTCCTGACAACATGTCCAAAGTATGTAAGACGCAGTCTAGCCATCCTTGTTTCTAAGGAGCATTCTGGTTGCACTTCTTCTAAGACAGATTTGTTCATTCTTTTGGCAGTCCGTGGTATATTCAATATTCTTCGCCAACATCACAATTCAAAGGCATTAACTCTTCTTTGGTCTTCCTTATTCATTGTCCAGCTTGCACATGCATATGATAAGATTGAAAATACCGTGGCTTGGGTCAGGTGCACCTTAGTCTACAGGGTGACATCTTTGCTCTTCAACACTTTGAAGAGGTCCTTTGCAGCAGATTTGCCCAATGCATCGTGTCTTTTGATTTCTTGACTGCTGCTTCCATGGCTGTTGATTGTGGATCCAAGCAAAATGAAATCCTTGACAACTTCAATCTCTTCTCCGTTTATCATGTTGCTGCTCATTGGTCCAGTTGTGAGGATTTTTGTTTTCTTTATGCTGAGGCGTAATCCATACTGAAGGCTATGGTCTTTGATCTTCATTAGTAAGTGCTTCAGGTCCTCTTCACTTTCAGCAAGCAAGGTTGTATCATCTGTAGCGCAGGTTGTTAATGAGTCTTCCTCCAGTCCTGATGCCCAGGTCTTCTTCGTATAGCCCTGCTTCTCATATTATTTGTTCAGTATACAGATTAAATACATATGGTGAAAGAATACAACCCTGATGCACACCTTTCCTGACTTTAAATCAATCAGTATCCCCTTGTTCTGTCCGAGCACCTGCCTCTTGATCTATGTAAAGGTTCCTCATGAGCACAATTAAGTGTTCTGGAATTCCCATTCTTTGCAGTGTTATCCATAGTTTGTTATGATCCACACAGTCGAATGCCTTTGCATAATCAATAAAACACAGGTAAACATCCTTCTGGTATTCTCTGCTTTCAGCCAGGATCCATCTGACATCAGCAATGATATCCCTGGTTCCACGTCCTCTTCTGAAACCAGCCTGAATTTCTGGCAGTTCCCTGTTGATATACTGCTGCAGCAGTTTTTGAATGACCTTCAGAAGAATTTTGCTTGTGTGTGATATTAATGACATTGTTCTATAATTTCCACATTTGGTTGGATCACCTTTCTTGGGAATAGGCATAAATATGGATCTCTTCCAATCAGTTGGCCTGAAAGCTGTCTTCCATATTTCTTGGCATAGACAAGTGAGCACCTCCAGCACTGCATCTTTGTTGAAACATCTCAATTGATATTCCATCAATTCCTGAAGCCTTCTTTTTTGCTAATGCCTTCAGAGCAGCTTGGACTTCTTCGTTCGGTACCATCGGTTCCTGATCATATGCCACCTCTTGAAATGGTTGAATATTGACTAATTCTTTTTGGTGTAATGACTCTTTGTATTCCTTCCATCTCCTTTGGATGCTTCCTGCATCATTTAAAAATTTCTCCATGGAATCCTTCACTATTGCAACTCGAGGCTTGAATTTTTTCTTCAGTTCTTTCAGCTTGAGAAATACCGAGTGTGTTTTTCCCTTTTGGTTTTCCATCTCCAGCTCTTTGCACATGTCATTATAATACTTTATTTTGTCTTCTCTAGAGGCCCTTTGAAATCTCTTGCTCAGTCCTTTTACTTCATGAATTCTTCCTTTTGCTTTAGCTGCTCGACGCTCAAGAACAAGTTTCAGAGTCTCCTCTGACATCCACCTTGATCTTTTCTTTCTTTCCTATCTTTTCAGTGACCTCTTACTTTCTTCATGGATGATGTCCTTGATGTCATTCCACAACTTGTCTGGTCTTCGGTCACTTGAGTTCAATGCATCAAATCTGTTCTTGAGATGGTCTCTAAATTCAGGTGGGATATATTCAAGGTCATATTTTGGCTGTTGTGAACTTGCTCTGATTTTCTTCAGTTTCAGCTTGAACTTGCATCTGGGCAATTGATGGTCTGTTCCACAGTCGGCCCCTGGCCTTGTTCTGACTGATGGTATTGAGCTTTTCCATCGTCTCTTTCCACAGATGTGGTCAATTTGATTTCTGTGTGTTCCATCTGGTGAAGTCCATGTGTATAGTCACCGTTTACGCTGGTGAAAGAAGGTATTTGCAATGAAGATGTCGTTGGTCTTGCAAAATTCTATCGTTTGATTTCTGGCATTGTTTCTATCACCAAGGCCATATTTTCCAACTAATGATCCTTCTTCTTTGTTTCCAACTTTTGCATTCCAATTGCCAGTAATTATCAATGCATCTTGATTGCATGTTTGATCAATTTCAGACAGCAGCAGCTGATAAAAATCTTCTATTTCTTTATCTTTGGCCCTAGTGGTTGGTGCGTAAATTTGAACAGTAGTCGTATTAACTGGTCTTCCTTGTAGGTGTATGGATATTATCCTATCACTGACAGCATTGTACTTCAGGATAGATCTTAAAACGTTCTTTTTGACGATGAATGCAACACCATTCCTCTTCCATTTGTCATTCCCAGCATAGTAGACTATATGATTGTCCAATTCAAAATAGCCAATACCAGTCCATTTCAGCTCACTAATGCCTAGGATATTGATGTTTATGCATTCCATTTCATTTTTGACGACTTCCAATTTTCCTAGATTCATACTTCATACATTCCAGGCTCTGATTATTAATGGATGTTTGCAGGTGTTTCTTCTCATTTTGAGTCATGCCACATCAGCAAATGAAGGTCCTGAAAGCTTTACTCCATCCACGTCATTAAGGTGGACTCTACTTTGAGGAGGCGGCTCTTCCTCAGTCATCTTTTGAGTGCCTTCCAACCTGAGGGGCTCATCTTCCAGCACTGTATCAGACAATGTTCCACTGCTATTCATAAGGTTTTGACTGGCTAATGCTTTTCAGAAGTAGACTTCTGGGTCCTTCTTCCTAGTCTGTCTTAGTATGGAAGCTCAGCTGAAACCTGTCCTCCATGGGTGACCCTGCTGGTATCTGAATACCGGTGGCATAGCTTCCAGCATCACAGCAACACACAAGCCCCCACAGTACGACAAACTGACAGACACATGAGGGAAAGTAACAGGATAGACCTGCCTAATTTTGAAACTTTTACAAAAAAGGAGGCTTTAAATTAAAAAATAACTTCCTTACCAGAGGCTGCACAATGCTCATTTTCTAGAGTTATTAACAAGACGGCAAAATGATCAACCTAACATTGCTGTGGTATGTGGTCATTTGATTTTGCATTCAGATCATTTTGTCTATTTCTATTTGAAGGTATTTGAACCATTTAGGATCTAGTTTAAGAGGCACTTTTTGTGACTGTTACAAGTAGAAGCCCATAATAATGTAACCAAGGACTCGAAATTGCTTTATGCTAATATTTTAACCTTGCTGAAACAGTACTTTTTCTTACTCTCTTTTTAAAATGTACTGCCTCATAGAGATCCTTAACTTTTACAGACTCATTTTTAGCAGAAGAAAGTGAGACTGCTGCTATTGTCGTCGTTAGGTGCCGTCCAGTAGGTTCTGACTCATAGCGACCCTATGTACAACAGAAAAAAACACTGCCTGGTCCTGAGCCATTCTCATGATCGTTGCTATGCTTGAGCCCATTGTTGCAGCCACTGTATCAGTCCACCTCTTTGAGGGTCTTCCTCTTTTTCGCTGAACCTCTACATTACCAAGAATGATGTTCTTCTCCAGGGACTAGTCCCTTCTGATAACATGTCCAAAGTATATAAGATGAAGTCTTGCCATCCTTGCTTCCAAAGAGCACTCTGGCTATATTTCTTCCAAGACAGACTTGTTCATTCTTCTAGCAGTTCATGGCATGTTCAATATTCCATGCTTACAGCATAATTCAAAGGCATCAGTTCTTCACTGGTTTTTCTTATTCATTGTCCAGCTTTTGCATGAATATGAGGTAATTGAAAATATTGCAGCTTGGGTCAGGTGCTCCTGACCCGAAGTGGCTACTATAGTGGGAAGCATTTAATAATTAAGGAAATGTAGGAGAATGCTGATGGCTACAGGCCTCCAAAGTGTGGCGAATTCATTATGGGCATTAAAATGGAAAGGATAAGACCCTTCCAGGTTACTATTTGCAAAAACATTTCTTGTTATTATTATTGTTGTTAGCTGCGATGGAATTGGCCCTCCCAGTTCATGGTCACTTCATGCACAACAGAATCAAGCTGCTGTAATCCATTGAGTTTTCACTGGCCGATTTTATGGAAGGAGATAGCCAAGCTTTCCTTCCTAGTCTGTCTTAGTCTGAAAGATTCATGAAAGTGGTTCAGCAACTTGAGGCACATTAGCCGAGAATTGAGCCCGGGTCTCTGGCATGGAAGATGCGAATCCTACCACTGAACCACTGTTTCCTTCAAAAACTTTAGTGCTTGAAAATTACCTGTGATTTAATTTTTTGTTGTTGTTGTTGTTAACAATTCCAGCCCAAGCCACTTCTGGTGGTTTGTGAATGGCAGAGAACAAATTAGCAGACTGAGGACTATATTTTGGGTGTAATAGGGAGCAGGTTAACTCCCTGTTGATGTAGTAAGACAATGAAGACAAATAAAGTCCATTTCTTTGATTTATGTTGAGTCTTTTTAGGGTTATAGAAGAAAATGTATTGAGGGTCAGCTAGAGAGAAAGTCTCTCCTGTCACTCCTGTTCGCTAGCGCTTCTGGCTGTTCCCTTTACACTGCATCTTAGGGGCTCAAGAAATGGTGCAGACCTTAATCAGTCCTGATAGTTTCTCTTTAAACTTATATATGAACTCGGGACTCATAGCCTTTGTAACTATTTATGTTGAAACAACAATAAAGTTAAAGAAAAGTGGAGTACAATTCAAAGTTTTTTCCAAACTATGGAAGGGTAAGTTACTGATCTGATGCCCTATCTGTGAATACTAACAGTTATTTCCTACATGCAAGCACATTCTCTTACACAACCACAATAAATCAAGAAAATCAGGAAACTAACACTGATACATAACTACCGCCTACTACTCAGAGCCTGTTTATGTTTTTCCAATTATCCTGATAGTGTGTTTTGTACCAAAAGCGTCCAGTTCAGAGTTTCGTGTTGCGTGTAGTCATCACACCCATTTAGTTTCCTTCAGTCTGGATCAGGTCCTCAGTCTTTCCCTGGATTTCATCACTCTGACCCTTTTGATAACTACAGGTCGGTTATTTTTTGAATGCTCATCAATTTGAATTTGTCTGATCTTTTCCCGTGATTAGATTCAGGTTTTGCATTTTGAGGAGGAGTATTTCAGAGTGATGCTATGCTTTTCTTAGTGTCTTTTGTCAGGTGGTGCACAACTATAATTTGTTCCATTACTGATGATTACTTGATTAAGGTGATGTCTACCAGACTTCTCAACTCTGTAGTGATACTTTTCACCTTAATGAAATGTTCCCCGTGGAGACTCTTTAAAACTATGTATGTAAGCACCTTTTTGTTCATTAAGTTATCTATCTATCTACCTATCTATCTATCTGTCTGTCTTTCTGTGTATGTAACAACCTATGTATCTATCTACCTATCTATTTACCCACAGTCTCATGGTTTCCTATTTAACTCAGTAAGTTACAATCATTACAGTTATCACTTACTTTAATGCTCATATTGTCCCTGAGAGTTTCATTCCAGTAGACTTTTTTCGTTGTTGTTGTTGCTGCTGTTTTTTTTTTTTTTTTATATGTCTTTATTATTCTTTAGCCATTTCCTTTGTTGTTGTTAGGTGCTCTCTGCCTGTTCCAACTCATAGTGACCCTATGTACAACAGAACGAAACACTGCCCAGTCCTGCACCATCCTCACAATCATTGTTATGCTTGAGCCCATTGTCGTAGCCACTGTGTCTGTCATCTCGTTGAGGGTCATCCTCTTTTTTGTTGACCCTCCACTTCACCAAGCATGATGTTCTTCTCCAGGGACTGGTCCCTCTGGATAATATGTCCAAAATATGTGAGACGAAGTTCCTTACTGTTTAAAAAAGAAGATGATCCCAGTTCATCTTGTACTTTCTCTGCCCGTCCCTGGAATTAACTATTACTCCAAGAAGCATTTGCCCTTTCTATTCAAAAAGTAGTATTTCACAGCTAGAAACTGGGCATTACATGAGCTCATTGCTATTGGGGTGTTATTAGGGAACACATGCATGTATATGCGCAGATACTTATATATTTGTACATAATAGAAACCTGCACATATCCATTTTTATATACACACATTTACACTAACATTTGTTTGCTTATTTATATATGTTGAAAACTATGAGTGCATACCAATACAACTAGTTTCTCTCAAATACGACAGGGTTTTTTCTCATTTTCTCCCTGTCTGTATTTGTAACTTCATTCTCTGACCATGAAAAGAAATCTCTTGTATATCTCCAATTTCTCATTCCATTTGCCACCCCTCCTTCCTGGCCTCTGCCCTCTCCTCCTGGGCCCTGACTTCCCAGGCCAAGCTGCCCCACCGTGAAGATGCTCTCCTTATGCCATTGGTCTCTGGCATCTTGCTCTGGGCCGTGTTTTGCTCCTTTCCACCATAGAAGATTACCTGGTTTGCCTCACTCAATTTTCTAGGACTGAAATGGACAGAATGAGAAAGACAAGGAAAAGAAAACGGCTATAACTAAATTTTGATTTGAGCAGGTATAGCAAAACAAACTCTTCTGGGTTGCTATCTTTTAAAAATCAACTTTGTTTAAGATGGACACTATTCTATTTTCATATGTTCTGATAAACCACGATGTATCCTGCCTCTATTTTCCTGGACTTAAAAATGTCCTGTGAACTGGACAATGGGTTGGAGAGGGATGCTGGTGAGGCATAAGCTACTTGGATCAGGTGGACACTTGGGACTCTGTTGGCATCTTCTGCCTGGAGGGGAGATGGGAGGGTAGAGGGACTTAGAAGTTGGCAAAACAGACAAGAAAAGAGAGAGTGGAGGGAGGGAGCAGGCTGTCTCATGGTGGGGGGGGGAGTAATTGGGAGTATGTAGCAAGGTATATATAAGTTTTTGTGTGAGAGACTGATTTGATTTGTAAACTTTCACTTAAAGCACAATAAAAATTATTTTTAAAAAATGTCCTGTGGTAATTTGAAGAGTATCAGTGCATGTTAATAAGTTGGGGTCTACCTAAAATTGTATGGGATAATTTCTCCTGGGATATCAATAGATGAGCTATTGAATGCTGACCAAATAAAATGTTCTCTAAGCTCTATCTCTTCTTTTGACCTCATATGTAGGGAAAGTTCTCCTAAAGTTTGCCTCAAAGTCTATTCTCATCTAATTCTTTCAAGATAAACTACCATTTCTTATGAAAACCAGATACTGAATCACCCATAACATTTCTTTAGGGCAAAGATGACTTAATCTTCAAGCCTTTCCAGGAGATGAGAACAAATATTTTAATTCCATCCTTTTCATGAACAAAGTGGGAGAAGAGAGGCAGAAGTTATGTTTCAATATTAAAACGTTGTGAACATTCATATTTGGCACATTGATTTGATGAAGATACACTTAACAGGGGGAATTTGAAGAGGAAGATTTGAACTACGAAAGGCATTTCACAATTCTCACCTTTCAACACCAATCTGCATGGAAATTTCCACTCAGGTTTATAACATTAAAAAAAAAATCATTTCTCATTGGAAGAATTCATTGGCTATAGAAAATTTCTTAAACTTATTTGTTCTTGAGGTGTGTAAGCAATTAATTGAATGCACTTCCATTATGAGTCAGCTAAAATAAATAGTGAAGTCAGACTTTGTCTCTGAAGTCAGATTCCCCAGAAGTAGACTGAGTTGAAGCTGTGTGTCCAAATGATTACTTAGGGAACTGCTAATGAGAGAAAACTGCATGGGAGTGGGGGAAGCCAGAGAAGAAAGGAAAGAAGTTAAGGAAGGATGAGATTTCAGGCAAAGATCTTCAGAGTGTAGTTGAAACCTGATTCTACGGGACTCTGGAGTGTAAGCTACACCTCAACATGTTGCCCACTGACAAAAGAAAGGTAGGCTTTCCTCCTCTTATTCTAGATAGTCATTGGCTAAGAGACATCTGGGAAATACATTTCCAGGTGCTTCTCACACTGTACACCTGTAGGCAAAGCAGCTCCAGTAGCCTGAGGGAAATCTTAAGGAGGAAGTCACTGCCTCGGCAATTAGGAGCAAAAGTACACCAAATCCAGAAGAAGGGGTTACAGAAATGGTAAAAGAGATCCAAGGGAGTCAGGATGGAGTACTGTACCATTGCTAATGGTAACATTTAGTTATTACTGTAATTCTAATTGATAACATTTATTGAGGACATACTGTCGGTCATAAGGTTCCTGGGTGGTGTAAGCTTTGAGATTGGCTGATAACCTAAAGGTTAGCAGAGTGAACCCACCCAGTGGCTCTGCAGAAGAAAGGCTTGGCAAACTGCTTCTGTAAAGATAACAGCCAAGAAAACCATATGGAGCAGTTCTACTCTGTAACACTTGAGGTCTCCATGAGTCGAAATCGACTCAATGGCAATGGGTTTACTATAGGTCGTGCAAATGTTTTTAATATTTTTTTCATTTCACAACAACCAATGAAATGCTATTACTACTTGCCATGAATTGAATTGTGTCCCCCAAATATGTGTCAACTTGGCTAGGCCATGATTCCTAGTATAGTGTGACTGTCCAGCATTTTGTCATCTGATATGATTTTCTTATGTGTTTAAAGCCTACCTCTGTGAAGTTAATGAGGTGGGATTGGAGGCAGTTACATTAATAAGGCAGGACTCAATCTATAAGATTAGGTCGTATTTTAAATCAATCTCTTTTGAGATATAAAACAGAAGAGCAAGCAGAAAGACCTGGGGAGCTCATACCACCAAGAAAGTAATGTCAAGATCAGAGGACATCCTTTGGGCCCTGGGTCTCTGTGCAGAAAATCTACTAGACCAAGGGAAGATGAATGACAAGGACCTTCCCTCAGAGTTGATGGTGAAAGAAAGCCTCACCTAGAGATGGCACCCTGAATTCAGACTTCTAGCCTACTAGGCTGTGAGAGAATAAATTTCTTTTTGTTAAAGTCACCCACTTATGGTATTTCTGTTATAGTAGCACAAGATGACCAAGACACTACCCTACTGTGGGATGATGTTCAGAATGGCTAAACACTACCTTTTATCAAATCTAAGAAGCCATTGATTTTAGAGGCACCATTTTTTAAGGTACCACTAAGAAAAAGTGATGCCAATTAAGTTATAACAATGCTTTCTTATCACTTAGAATTTTTGTCTTAAATTTATTGAAAAAGAGCTCTTTTAAACTTATATAGACATGATTTTACCATATATTTTGGAGCTCTGGTGGTGCAGTGGTTAAGAGCTATGGCTGCTAACCAAAAGGTCAGTAGTTTGAATCCCCTAGCTGCTCCTTGGAATCCCTAGGAGGCAGTTCTACTCTATGAGTTGGGATAGACTCTGAGAGCAACGGGTTTGGTTTTTTGTTTTTTTCCATATATTAGTCTTCACATACATAAAAAGGAAAACACAGGCAAAATAATTTGGTTAAGATGTTCCTAAAATGACTATCATTTTTTGTCTCTGGGTTCTTTGACATTTGAAATTTTCTACACAATATCTTGCTCTGGGTTATCAAGAGCATTGGTGATGCAACATTTCCTAAGAGTGCTTCCCACTGTCTCTGGAATTTTCTTCCAAGCACTGACACCCATTTTTCAAGATTTGATACTTGGTCTTTCTTGATCTGACAAAAAATTAACGGAAGGTTTTAAACAACGATCACGGCCCATGTTCCTCTTTTAAATGCCTATTCCTTGGCTTTCCTCAAGGGGTTGCTGAGGCTTAGACCTGCCACCAGGAATTATAACTTTATTCATGTACATGCCAGAAGTGACAATCCTCCACAAATGCTACCTGGCTGCTGAAGGTCACAAGCATTTTATATGTAAGGTATATCCTGATTACAGAGCTATTAAAACATGAAAAAAACAAAACAAAACAAAAAACCTGTGTTTTAGAATCATTGATATAGTAACTTGCCGAAGTTTACTTAGCTGGAACTGAAGCCCAATTTGTTTTGTTCCAGAATCCTTACATATATAATTAGAAAAGCACTGTATACAAAAAAAAAAAAAAGTACATCAGAAGATATTGGTATTATTGAATCCAAAGACAGAAAGAAGCAGGCAGATAATGCTTGTTCATTTGTTCAGTAAGAGTGAGATACAAAATATTCTCGTAAGACAAATATTTTCATCCTTAGAAAGAAATTATTCTTGATAGAGAAAAGCAAATCTGTGCTATATAGGTTTTAAGATGACTCTGATTTTTTTTTTTTTAATAATTCTAGGCTTATGAAAGAATTTTATGCAATCTGAAACAAGACAAAATTTAAAAGAAATGGAGCCTACTTGCATAGTCTTATTTGCTTTGGGCCCAAATGCCCTTGAGAAAATTTTTAAAAGACAATTTTTATGTTTCCAAGCTTATAGATCCATTCGTCTTCTGGACATTTTATCCGAACAGGTTACCGGTTTATTGCTTCATATACAAGTTTCCTCAGGCTAATGTGAGCCCACGTCCTGCCCCATTCAGTAGGTACAACTTCTAATCAGGGATTCAACAGTCAACGTCAGTAAGGAGTGGAGTCTGAGGAGTAGATGGGCTTTGGGGATCTACCATTAAAGACTCCTCTGCAAATTCAGTCATTTTCATGAGAAAAATATTATAAAACTGTAAGGTTGAATGTTGCGTTTCTTGACCCATCCAGAGCTTTTGACTAAGTGGAAAGAAATTGATTTCGGACTAAGCAGTAAAGATCTTCTGGCTAGATACAGCCTCACAGAGCCTGAGCCCTAATACTGCAATTATCAGTGTTGATTCATAATGATCCAAAATTATCATACTTATTGGCTGACTTATTGTCTGACCCCCCCATTAAATTGTACTCCCCATAAGTACAGGGACCTTGCCTGTAACATCCACTGCCAGGCTCTTCGTGCTTTAAAGGGTGCCTGGCATGTACTTGCACTTGGTAAATGTTTTTTGAATGAAGAAATGGACCAGAGGATACATTTGGCACCTTGAGCATCTTGTGGGCAATTCTTTGAAATGTATCAGCCTCGGGAGAAAACTTAGTTACTCTTGACTTAAAGTTTTTTCCAGCTCAAATTATTGTAGTCATGCCAAATGCAATATAAATTTAAAATTGGGATGGTTTGTCTCCTTGGTAGTGTGGATTCAAACTAGTTTTTAAAGACAGTGTTTCTGCCCATGCGTGTTGTCTTACTTTATCTCTTAGTACAGAGAGTGTGGCCGGCTTTTAGTTAGGTACTGATTCTGTGTAAACAACTCCATCTTAGCACGTTATCCTCCCATCAGGTGGTTACAAAAGCATGAGACTCTGCATACAATTAGGACCATGGGATACATGCTGGCCAGGAGCTTACTACTAACCTCCCGGTCAGGTGTTACCTATCAAAATCTGAGTGGGGAGATGTTTATGGCCTGAACGCCTGCATACATAGCCCATACATTTCTAACACAGTGATCTACCCTTGGGTTAAACCGGACTGGCAGACCTCATGTTTCCTGGACCACACATTGTTGACCTCTTGTACGTCTACCTGTCCTGAGTTGCACCTGACAGTGGTATCACTGTGATCTTAGGTAGAAAGTTTCTGTAAGAAACAGTTTTATGTGATCCATTGCTGTCTGAGTTACCTAGTGCTACCATAACCCAAAATACCACAAATGGGGGGCTTTAAAGAACAAAAACCGTATTTTCTCACAGTTCAGAAGGTTATAAGTCCAAATTCAGGACGTGGCCCTGGGGAGAGGTCCTTCTTTGTCTATTTCAACTTCCGGTACCTGGCAGTCCTTGGAGTTCCTGGGCTTATAGACTCATCTGCCACATGTGCCTGTCATCGTACAGCATCTTCTCCTTGTGCGTGCCTCTGAGTCTATTCTACTCCCTTTATAACTCAGAAGGGATTAGGTTTAGGGCCCACGCTACTCTAGTATGAACTCATCAACATTAAAAAAAAAAAAAAAAAAAGACTATTTCCAAACAGGATCACAACCGTAAGTACCAGAGACAAGACTTCAATACATGTTTTTGGGAACACAATCAATCTACAACAACCGTTATTCCAATACGGTTAAAATACTCACTTAATTCATGTGATTAATTTAAATTATAAAATAACTGTAACTGTGGTGGAATATTGGATGAATGAATGAACGTTCTTCCAATTAGAATGCTGCTGAAAAAGTTATTCTTACGTGACATGGTGTCCTTTTTAGGATCATCTCAGAAGAAATGTTGTTCTGGTCTTAGAATCTGCAGTACCTTTGCTTCTCATGAGCAATGGCATAGTTTTACTGTGTGAACCATGATTTTGTGTGGCTATTCAGATGTCCCTCTTTGTCTTGGTCATTGAAAGTCTATTGTGACCCATGCCTTGGTATGTGTATATGGATTCATTTTTATATTAGCTGTATTTCTGATTTTGTTTCACATTTTAACTTGTGTTCTTTTGTTTCATTTTTCCTGTGTATTTCACTTTTGATAAAAGCAGTATTGTATGTGTTTTTGGAAGGTGGCTTCAGTCCTTTTGGGAGCAAGTCAGAGGATACATAGATGACAGATGGACAGATATATAGAAGATGGATTAATAAGTACCTAGAGAAAGGAGATGCTATTATTTTGGTATCTGGAAAAAAAAAATCTTCCATTGCAAATAAATAAATGGATTTTCTGTAGTCATCTTGGAATTTGTCTAGATTAATTACTAATTACTAACAGTTTTGACCCACTTATGCAGACCTGGGCAATATATGTCCATAAGACCCACGTCACTTATTTAATTAAAACTAATGCCTCAGTTCTAAAGAATAAAGAGTCAGAATTTACCCTTCGTCCTTATTTCCATGCAAAACCAACAGAGATTCGAAATGTTCATACGGCCTCTCCACAATCCCTGAAATAGGGCCTTCCTCAGGGATAGAGACTCTGCTGTTTACCAAGACATGAAGATCCTGGATGGTAACCTCTCCTACCTCTTAATCCAGAAGTTTTCTACATCAAGGTTTAGAAGTGGTTTGCTTCACAGTACAGATGTTTTTTATAGACCAGCACCTGCATATTTATGCTTGTTCTAATCTATATTTACTTGACAGCTATCACTCTGAAATCAAAGCTCTTAGAATCATAAATTGGGATAAACTCAATTAGCTACATCGAGAAAGTTTGATAGCAAAATTCTCCAAAAACTCTTAGAGAGAAATTGGAGAAGTTATTGAATATGTACACACAATCCATGCATCTTAAGTAACAGTTATCAATACTAAAGCAAAAAAAAAAATAGAATGTTGCAGAACTTATCCACAATAAGGGGCTAAATAAAACGGAGTTCCTGTTTTAAACTCTTTTGTAAACAAATTAGGTATTCAAAATTCATATGAAGCATTCAATACGTGACAGAGTTATCTAGGAGGGTAAAAGGAGTTAAAAGCAAGGGGTTAGTGTTGGCTGGTATGGCTGGAGAAGTTTTCATGCAAGGAGTAGAGAGAATCCTATGAGTACTGAAGGATAAAGAGAAGTTAAATTCATGGAGAAAAAAAAGAGAAAGGTTCAGTTTTAGACTTTAAACTTCATGAAGGTAGAAAATATATCCATTCACTATTATGTGCCAGGCACTTGTCACACTTGTTATTGGTAGTTGCTCTTGGGTTGGTTCCAACTCATGGCAACCTTATTTATGAAGGAACAAAATGGTACCCATTCCTGTGCCATCTTCATGATCATTGACATGTTTGAGTCCATTGTTGCAACTGTCGTGTTGTGTCTTCCATCCTAGGGAGCTCATCTTCCAGCACCATGCTGGATAATATTCTGTTGTGATCCATAGGATTTTCACTGACCAGTTTTCAGAAGTAGATCTCCAGGCCTTTCTTCTTAGTCAGCCTTAGTCTGGAAGCTCTGCTAAAACTTGTCCATCCTGGGTGACCCTGTTGGTATTTAACATACCAGCAGCATAACTTCCAGCATCATAGCAACATGCAAGCCACCACAGTACAACAAACCGACAGATGTGTTGGTGACTTATCTTAAAAAAAGTTTGGGATAGTGCAGGGAAGAAAACCTACGGACTAGGCAGTGGATGGCAAAAATTGACCTGTATTGAGTGGAGGGTGTTTTCTGAAATGATTCATTTTGATGCAGAGGAAGAGTCATGGCATAAACTGTGTTACAACTAGGGACTTGATGCAGAAGAGATTACAGGGTGTCTCCTCAGTGAAGTGCTGGGTTTATTTAGCTGTATAGGGATGCGCATCTTTGATTAAGCACTGTATTATTTAACTAAGCTATTTTGCAGCTTAGTAAAAGTTAAGTGGCAGAAAACTGATGGTGATTCAAATAAATTCTGTTTGAGATAAAATTGATTTCTGCCCTGTAGAAAAGATAAGCCCAAACATTACATTTTATTGTCTTATAGACTATCAATGAGTTTGGCATCTATTAGCAACTTCAGTTCAGCATTCCTGATTCATTTGAGTTCTCCCTTGAACTGTTTATAACATCCTCCTGGTTTGCTCACTATCAATGAATTAAATAAAATTTTGATGCTTGTTTGTTTTATATTTGAATGAGAGTCATGGTTTTTACCTTTTGGAAAATTTAACAGCAGGATGAATCATTTGGGGGAGAAGTTTGACATCTAGAGACTGGCCGAGATTCCAAACCAAAATCCATTGCCGTCAAGTTGATTCCGACTCACAGTGACCCTCTAAGACTGCCCCCCAAGGCTGCCCCAAGGCTGCAAATCTTTATGGAAGCAGATTGTCACATCTTTCTCCCAAGGAGTGGCTGGTGGGTTTGAACTATCAACCTTTCAGTTAGCAGCTGAGTGTTTAACCACTGTGCCACCAGGGCTCCTTACCTAAAACTATTAAAGGGAATTATTGCCCTCGGTACTGAAGATAGATATGAAGTATTGAGGTTCTAGATTTGAGTGATGGCAGTGTTTTGGAAAGGAGTAGAATAACCTAAGACATTTTGAAAACAAAACCAGAACGAGATTTGTTGGTATATTTAATAAAGGAGATAAAAGAAACGAAGGAAGAATAAAAAATAAAGCCAAAGTTTCTAAAATTAGCCACGAAAAAGCAGACATATGGTCTCACACCTGTCCTCACATCTGCTCTTCTTTGTGAGGAATGGTCTGCATTGACCTGGCGAGATGGACTCCTAGGAAGTTTCAGTAGCTTGCTTCCCTGGGGTCTCTCCTCTGGGATCTCGCTTTCTGTCCCATTGCACTCGGGAGAGATCTGGCCGAGATCTTGATAGCTGCTTGGATAGTTCAAAATGGGAAAATATTAGATATTGATAAACAAACCTGGAAAAACCCTCAATAACAAAATGTATTTTTAAATATTTTTACTTAGCCCTTACCAACAAATAAACCCTTAATTACACAGATTAACTTGTAAATACATTATTGTGACAAAAAGAATACAAGCAGCTGTGAAAGAAAAGGAAAAATTGCACCAGACAAGGGACAATGCTAGAACTGGCAAGGATGACTGTAATCAAAAAGGATTATTGCAAGTTGCAGGGGGAAAGGACCACGGGGGCAGGATCACTGTAATAAGGATAGGGGGACTATTACAATGGAGAGAAATATCAGAACTAAGTCTGCACTCCACCCAGGAAAAGGTTGAGGACTAAATGGAGGTAAGTTTTCAAGGACTAAATGGAGTTAAGGGCCCTGGTGGTGCAGTGGTTAAAAGCTTGGTTGCTAAGCAAAAGGTCAGCAGTTCAAATGGACCAGCTGCTTGGAAAACCTATGGGGCCAGTTCTACTCTGTCTTATAGGGTCACTACGATACTGACTATAAGTTGGAATCAACTCTACAGCAGTGGGTCTTTCTTAAAGGGAATAAGTTAATGGAAAAATACTAAAGGACTGAAGGACATTAGGTGGGTTTAGATATGGCCTGTTGTGGATCACATAGAATTATCTCCTGTATTTACCTTACTGCTAAGATCAAGTCAAACGTGTGTGGAGAGCAGCCTTGCTGAAAGCAAATGTAGAGGTAAACAACATATGGAAAAAGAAGATGACGCAACCTAGAGGACATGAAGAAGTACACGACATATGAAAAAGGGAGATACAGATGATACACCTTGAAGGACAAAAATAACTTTATCAACAGAAGACGTAGGGACTAAGTCATAAACAAGAACTTATCAACACTAACCAAATGGGCTCAAAGACCTCCCACGTGTATGAAAAAAGGGACATTGAAGTTCAACTTTGCTCTGAGTCATAACCAGAGCCAAACTGGTCACATGTTGTGCACTAGGGAGCAGCGGTCTGCAACAGCTCGCCCTGGCTTACTCCCAAATCCTAGAGACGCTGCCCATCTCGGTCATACGTTGAGGATTGGGAACTAGTGAGCTAGGAAGCAGTGGGCTGCGGCAGCTAGCCCAGGCTTACTGTTCTTAGTTCACTCTCGACCCAGTACATGTTGCCTTTGCCATCTCGGTCACACATTGAGAGCTAAGGGATAATAAGCCCTTATCCTCAAGAGACTTGATAGAGATCCATGAGAGATTCTCGAGGATCGAGACTGTTCTGATATCCGAGACTTCAACAATGGTGTGATCAAGAGCTTTGCCTAGACCAGAAAATAACAACGCTCAACACCATCCTCATTTGCCCTAAGCTTGTTTGCTTTTCCTCCCCTTCCCCCTGGTGAATTGAGATCTCTGGCATTAGGGGTAGCCAAGAACCTGTGTGCCTATAATATGAATAATTAATAAAGACATTGTGGAAAGACACAAATCGTTTGGAATAGTCTCTGTGACTCCCCCTCCTCACGACAATGTGCCATCTGGATTCTGTAAGGATCCTGGAGAGGGAGGTCAGGGGCCTTGAATCAGACTGTTTTCCAGAACAGAAAAGGCTGGGGGATTTCTTTAAATCATTGCTGCTTTCCAGGATCACACGGCTCTGGTAAAATTCAACATTGTCGTGATCTAAATATTTAATTGAAATAAAAAGTGATGTGAATTATGGCATATTTACTCAACAGAGTATTCTTCAAGCATGAAAAAAATATGCTTCCGAAATTGATATTTTAACACTTGCTTAATTCATACCACAGACTATTAAATTGCAGATCAAGCTTGAATTCAGCCCAGTGAAACAAAAGCAAACAAAAATACACATCCACTGTTGAGGTTCTCCTTGTTTGTTGATGAACTGTGATCACTTTCGAGACAGAGTAGATGCTTGCTCAGTAATATTTACTGAATACATGTCGAAGAAAACAAATTCTTCCAGAAACCTATATTGATAAATTTCTTAACAGGTGATTCTGTTCAGCAACCAGGATCTGAAGCCATTAGTCAAATTCAACAAATTCTGCTTCACAACCATTTATTTAACAAAGTGTTGTCTTCCTGCCTACTGGTATGTTAATACATTGTTGGGGGAAAACAATTAAAAACAAAATCTAATCCCAACCCAGAAAACCTCTCCACAAAAATATAAGAGAAGGAAAAGCTTTATTATTGAAGAAGCATGAAAACAGAATAGAATGCCTCACAGGCAGTCTGGTAAAGAGATTGCAAAAACAGAAAGAAATCTTACCCTTTCTATAGCTGCATGTATACGACACATTACATTCACGTGTTGAAGAGGAGAATTAATAACAAGACATCTTACTTTGATTTTAAGGTTTTTCTTACCCACATAAGGAGCCCTGGTTAAAAAAAAAAAAGGAGCCCTGGTGGCACAGTGATTAAGTGCTTGGCTGCTAACCAAAAGGTCGGTGATTTGAACCCAACTGCCGATCCACAGAATAAAGCTGTGGCAGTCTGCTTCCTTAAAGAATTATAGCCTTGGAAACACTATGGGGCAGTTCTACTCCATCCTAAAGGGTTGCTATGAGTCAGAATTGCCTCAATGGCAATGGTGTTTTTTTTTTTTCCTTATCCACGAAACCAAAAATTAACCACATGAAGCCTGCCAGAAACTGCTATAAAGAAAAACCAAGTCAAAACCATTGTCACTGAGTTGATTCTGACTCACAGCGACCTTACAGGACAGAGTAGAACTGCCTCACAGGGCTTCCAAGCAGTGCCTGGTGAATTCGAACTGATAATCTTTTGGTTAGCAGTCAAGTTCTTAACCACTAGATCACCAGGGCTCCGGAAACTGCTTTACAGCAATGTAAGTTTGTCTTATCCTGCTAGATGAGGGCAGTCAACAAACCATCGCCTCCTAATTTAAATCTCAAAAAGCCTCATGACTGCCAGTAGGTAAAAGGGCCAAATTTTTAGCTGCCAGGCCAGAAGTAAACTAGTATCACTTGATCTCAGTAAAGGGGGAAAGGCAGAGTTCAATCAATCATGTTAAGATTAAGCATTCTTCTATATCTCTCTCCTGGGAACTGACTCCATGGCAATGGGTTTGGTTTGGTTCTTCCCTTTATAAACCCCATGGTACATAGCTTCTTGGAGCCTTTTGTTTTTTCTGGAATCAAAATGGACTCCTTATATCCATATGTTACCAGAGAATGGCCTCAGTTCTTGTCTTCGGTGTAGGAAAGAATTCAAACACTGAGACAAATAGTGCCAAGCCAGCAGAGGTTTATTAGCAAGCAGAGGGTTAGTAGTAAAAGTACACTTGACTAGGAAGCTTCAAGCAGGCTACTCAGGTGGAGAAAGAATCTGAGCGTCCTGAGAGTCGTTTTCTTAGGGTTTTATAACCTTTTTGTCTCTTTATCTGACTCTGTTAACATTTAAAAGCCAGGACAAAACCACCCTATGAAGACTATTTCCTTGGCTTAAGGTTTAATTACCAAATTAGGGATCTTATCAAGTTAGGGACTTTATCAATTAAGGACTTTATCAAATCAAAGGCCCCTGTAAAGATCATTTCCTTGGCTTAAAGTTTAACTATGTAGGGGACATTTTACTGAGGAATGTCACCACCCCGTATCTCTTCCTTTGTATAAAAAAAAAAAAAGTTTTTTGTGTGTGTATGTAGGGATTGTTTTATTGAGGAATGTCACCACTCCCACCTCTTCCTCTTCTCTAGTGCAAGCTTTCCCTCTCCCCCTTACACATACAGAATAAACCATATGTTCAAATTTCACTTAGTTTTGATTATTTTTAACACACATTTTCTAGATAAAATTGCTAACTTTCTGGAATCTTTATGGCCAGAGGTAGATTTGTAATTTGGGGCCAAGAGACCTGAGATTATGCTAATCTGCTTCTAGGAAACTGGAAGGGAAGGGAGGATTACCTCAAATTACATTTCCAAGAGGTAGCTGCCAGGTCCTTGAGTTAACACTTTAGGCTCACATACTTCTCAAGGAGACAGAGAAATACTTTACAACTTATGTACAGGGAGTGCTCTAAGAAAAAGGGAAGGAAGGATGGGCTCTTTCCCTTTTTGCACCAGAAAAAACTATATATATATATATATATATACACACATATATATACAAATATATATATTTGTTTTTCAATTTGTTTTTACCTTCACAGATCCAGAGCCAGAGAGTGATCTTGGATGTTTTGATAGGAAAACTTCTTGGAAATTTTGTTTTCTTCGACTTGTACTCAATAGATATTAATGAGCAACCCTGGTGGTGTCGTGGTTAAGAACTAGGCCTGCTAACCAAAAAGGTCAGCAGTTCCAATCGAGCAGGCAGTCCTTGGAAACCCTACGGGACAGTTCTACTCTGTCATTTGGGTCACTAAGAGTTGGAATTGACTCAACAGCAATGGGTTTGGTTTTTTTTTTGGTTTTTACTATGTCTCAGATGTGGTCATGGCATTGGGAATACATCAACAACTAGATAAACATAAGCAACACTCACCCCTTTATTTAACCCTTTCATGGGCCAGGGAACACATATGTCCCTGTTACATTTTCCACCCCTGGAGGTTTACTGGCAGGCATTTGAGCCACTTTAGTACATTCTGGTGTCATGATGGATACCTTTGCAACTGTAGAAAAAACAAGGAAGTTGGCCTGTGCCCCATTTGAGTGTTGAGAGCCACTGGTATGAGGGGATGCTTCCCAGAGAAGTGATTGCGAGAAACTTATGTGTCTTTCGGCTTCTGTACAGCAAGGTAAGGCTTGCAAGTATGTTTACTATTTCTTTTGTGTTATTGGGAAGGTATAGTTACTGGCATTTGGAATCACTCAAGTAAATGAGTTGTTTTTGGGGTGAAAACAGTTTGTGATGCACTTCCTGGGCCATGGGACCAGTATGTCCCAGGAGTATGATGCACTTCATGGAACATGGTACTGATATGGCCCACTCTAAATCAAACTGATAACAATTACGTGGAGCAAATGCAATGTTTATTTAGTATTTCGTGTGTATTTTTGGAAAGTTGAGTAAGATATTTTATGGCTCAAGTGTAACCAGGAATTGCGGTGGGCCCTGGTACCCGTATGTCCCATGTGTGTGATGTGCTTCATGGAATATGGGACTGATATGTCCCACTTGCAAGTAACACCTCATATTTTCACATAATCAGAAACTACTGACAATGATTCAACATCTATTCCATTAGGGAAAAAACATGACATCACTAAGAAATTCCAAAAAAAAATTCAGTAATGATAACTAACCCATGAAAGGATTAAAATGAGTTACTAGAATGTCAGTTGCTATAACGTAAGTACATTCTAATGGTTCACTGTAGACAAATGAAGGGCTAACTTTACATTTTAATGACCCTTAACTGGAGAAATAATTTCTCTGTTTGACCAAGTAGGTTCTCTACACCCCTGCCAAGTATATAATTTCTCTGTTTGACCAAGTAGGTTCTCTACACCCCTGCCAAGTATAGTAAGTAGCTTTGGCAAACACCTAATGCTGACTATGTGCCAGGCATATTCTATGCATTCTATACACATCAAGGTATTTAATTACATCATGTTTTACCAGATTAAAAGATTACAGAACAGTATAATCTTTCTTCACCAGTCCTCTCAACCACAACTCAGCAGCCTACTTACAGACAAAAATTTTGGCCAAGCCCTGATTATTGGACCCAGCCTCCCTTCTTCTTAGCCTGGACCGCAAACACTTGACCTCTGTTCCATTCTACATATTTCTCCCTTGTTTCTTCACTGACCTATGTCAGGCCCAAGATGGAGCCACTTATGCTAAGTTGCAGGTCAGCAAACCAAAACCTAAGTCTATTTCCTGTAAATCCCTGACTTTCCCAGAAGCGGAAACGTAAGCTAACCAATTAGCACTTGCCTGCTCAGTTTAACCTAGTTCAAAATTTCCCCTTAATCTAAAATAAGGAAAGAAAATGCCCACCAGCCTATCCAAAACTGCCCAGTCTGGCTTCCTTGTTCCTGTGTGTCTGTGCCTATAAAACCCTCCAGCTTTGGACCAATCTTGGAAACACTTGTCTGACTTCCAGATCAGATACCTCCCAATTCATTAATTGCAAATAAAGCTTCTGCTTTGTACACAAATTTAGTCTTCTAGAAAATTGATTTTTAACACTTCTCAGGTCTCTTCTTTTTCCAATCAATAGCCACATATCCACTATATGTGAGCAGTGGGCTTTTAGCTTCATTATCTTATATAAACTTTACAGCAGATCTGGGAGGGAGGGATTTTACAAAGAGGACAACAATGCTCAGAATGATTAAGGTTCAGAATGAATGCCAAAATATGTGCCATGATTATCATCTGTGTGTGATTCATAAGTGACACTAGCACGTTCTTTACCCCTTTTCTTAAAATGTAGGATCCTGCATATCTTTGGACTGGTGGTACAGGGACTGGATGATCAGGAAAATTCAAGTAGATGCAAATTATTGGGAAGGTTCTAGTTATTAAAAAAAAAAAAAAAGGATTAAATGCTCATGAGTGTTCATTATTGTGCTATCCTTTATAATGAACATATATATTACTCATACGAGTATTTGTATATATCTTACATACACAATTAAATTAAAATAAATAAAGGAAAACAACGACAACAATGACAAAAAAAATGGATTTAAAAATCTGGGCAGAATAAACAATAAAATTCGATAATAACTGTTATAGATTGAATTGTGTCCCACAAAAATCTATGTCAACTTGACTAGGCCATGATTCTCAGTATTATGTGATTGTCCACCATTTTGTCATCCAATGTGATTTTCCAATGCATTGAAAATCCAACTTCTATGATGTTAACGAGGCAGAATTAGAGGCAGTTTTTTTCTATGTTAATGAGGCAAGACAATCTATAAGAATAGGTTGTATTTTAAGTCAATCTCTTTTGAGATATAAAAGAGAAGTGAACAGAGGGATGGGGGAACCTCAGACTACCACGAAAGCAGCATCAGGAGGAGCAAAGCGAGTCCTTTGGATGCAGGATTCCTATGCAGAGAAGCTCCTAGTCCAGGGGAAGATTGATGACATGGACCTTCCTCCAGGGCTGACAGAGAGAGAAAGCCTTCCCCTGGAGCTGGCACTCTGAATTTGGACTTGTAGCCTACTAGAGATGTAAGAGAATAAACTGTGTGTTAAAGCCGTCCACCTGTGGTATTTGTGTAACCACAACACTAGATAACTAAGACAATAACCTTAGCATATATTTGAAAGTATACAAATTGCAAGTCCTGTTTAGGTATTCTTTCCTAATTCCTTAAATCACTGTGGTTAGAATACGAGTTTGTCACTAGAACTTATGGTTCTATCATCATAAATTTTGGTTACATCAAGTTACAAATAAACAGATTTCTTTTACTGTTTGATATATAAGGTGCAGGCTAAGCTGCAAAAATACAGTGGCTTAAACAAGATATAAGTTGTATCTAGACCACAGTTGGACTTCAGCTCTCGGGCAGGGAGGAGGCTCTGAACTCCATTTCTGGCTCCACTAATTGGCACCTCTTTCTAGACTTCAGAAGAGGGAAAAATGAAATCACAGAAAGCCGCTTCCTTTCTAGAGGAATTATCTAGAAGGTACACACATCACTTTCATTCTCATCCCAGCAGTCACACCACCACAATCAAAGAAGCTGAGAAACGTTGTTGCTGGCCAGAGAAAGGGAAAATGGATATTGGGAGACAATTAGTAACCTTTGCCCAATGTCCAAACCACTTTAATACACTAATGTATATGGCGAATGTCCCTGGCATGAGGCGAGGGGTAGGATTGAAGTAGAGGTGGAGTGGGATTTGACAGGCTTCATTTTTCAAACTGATTGAACTTGTTTCTTTGTAGTAGTTAGGTTGTGGTGTGGCAACGACACTGTACATTGACTTCACCTGAAAAGTGAATTCTGTATGACTGGGGTGTTGCACCTTCCACCTGCAAGTGCCTACACTTCCCTTTTGGAAGCATCCTGTAAGTTCCTGTAATCAGAAGTAGAATCTGCTTTTCACTAGTCCTGGTAGAGCAGGGGTTTGTTTCTCACGTATTTTTATTCACAATAGATACTCATTGTATATAGGTGTGTGTATAGGTTTGTGTGTGTGTGTGTGTGTGTGTGTGTTCAATGGCTTTATCTTGTTTGAAGAAAAAATTAAAAGAACACTAAGAATTGAAATGCTTTTGAGACCAGCTATGGCCTGTATGAGGTTGTCACTTTGGCTATCTTACCAAATTTGTAGAACATACAATCTATGTAGTGCTCATTTCCCTTCTTCATTAATCAAGGTGAGACAATTACAAACATAGCTTAGGTAAATTTCTTATACTAATCTCCAGGAATATCAGGGAGTTGGACTGTGAGCAACACTAAAACCATTGCTACATAGCACAAGGTACATTGTCCCACGCCAGATTCTCCCGAAGGATGCTTTTGGAAATAGATTGTTGTAACAAATGAATGAAGTCCCTACAAATGAATGAAGTCCCTAGGTGGTGCAAATGATTGATGCACTCAGCTGCTAACCAAAAGGTTGGTGGTTTGAGCCCACCCAGGGGTGCCTCAGAAGGAAGGCGTGGTGATCTACTTTTGAAAAAATCAGCCATTGAAAACCACAATGGAGCACAGTTCTACTCGGACACACATAAGGTCGCCCGGAGTCCGAGTCAACTCTACTGCAAATGGTAACTAATGAATAGGTAGCTGAAGAGCATTGATAAAGAAAAACATTTAATTAGGAGTAATTAGTAGAAGAGTTTTAAGCACTGGAGGAAAAATATTAACATCATGGATAAAAAAAAAAGATCAATTCCAACTCATAGCAACCCTATAGGTCAGAGTAGAACTGCCCCATGGGGTTTCCAAGGAGCACCTGACGGATTCGAACCGCCGACATTTTGGTTAGCAGCAGAACTCTTAACCACTACACCACCAGGTTTTCCATATCATGGACAGAGGACAGAGGATTGAATTACATTGATGATCCAGAAAAATTTGAAGCTACTATCCTGTTTCCTTCTCTATGCATGATCGAAGCAGGAATCTACTTAAAATTACTTCATGCTTCATGATACCAAAAAAAAAAAAAAAAAGCCTGTTGCCATCTCATTCCAACTCATAATGACCCTACAGGACAGAGGAGAACTGCCCCATAGGGTTTCCAAGGAGCAGCTGGTGGATTCAAACTGCCGGCCTTTTAGTCAGCCAATGAACTCTTAACCACTGCACATAGATTTTGTTTATCCCTTTATTCTCTGTGAATTGTTTTAGATTAATTCTACCATGCCTTCAATTTTCTTATTTACATTGTTTCATTGTCCTATGGTAGACTTTTCCTAGCTCATGAACAAAATTTAACTATCACAAAATCTTTGAAGCATAATGTGATTTTAACATTAGAGTGGGAAATACACCAAAAATTAATTAGTTAACAGTATTCTACAGCCTGGAGGATCAGAAAGGATATATGTTTCTCTTATTTATGATAGTATACTGAGTT
Organism: Loxodonta africana; assembly: GCF_030014295.1. Taxonomy (NCBI): domain Eukaryota; kingdom Metazoa; phylum Chordata; class Mammalia; order Proboscidea; family Elephantidae; genus Loxodonta; species Loxodonta africana. The sequence continues at coordinate 49,221,803 of NC_087361.1, forward strand.
CTGTGATGGATGAGGGGTACAGGGAGAGATTTGAGAAGAGAATGAAGAAGATTCTGTATTTTGGGCAGGAACTCATGTGCAAAGTGGTTGCAAATTTCTGTTTGTTTAAAGTCAGGCTTGAGCAGAGTAAATGATGCTGCTGTTTGGTCCCCCCGACATAATTCAAGAATATGAAGATCCTTCGTCTTCTTTATATTAGCCCTGGTTATCCAAGGGTGTAGAATTACCGCAAAATGTAAGGAGGTAAGGAGGGTGGTTTAGAAGCATTGAGAACTTCTCAAAAATTCTGGATGGGGATACTGCAGCTCTGGTTTAGCTTTTGTCCGCAGTTGAAAAAAATTACAAAGATTTCGGTACCCTGAGGAAGTGGGTGGATTTTATTCTAAAAGGGGAAAAAATGATTATAACGTTTTAGGACATTTTCATTCCAGTGTAATTCTCTCTTTGTAAAATATTCTCCCCAACCTTAAAACAGTTCTCTCAACCATATTGTATTTATTAGTTTTTTTTTTCCTTTGAGAAAGAATCAATTCTCTGCCTATCTATTCTCGAATCAATATCGTATTAAACAAAAACCTACTGTCTTACTATTTTCTAATCATGAACCACTCTCGTAAACTGCAGTTGATTTAAATATCCTTATGAAACAGTGGCATATTTTACCAATTAAAATGGCCTTTTGAATATTAAAAAAAACTTATATGGCTTTTAGGGAGATTTAGGTAGTGGTATAACTTGATATTACATGTCTTTTCAATAGCGTAATCCTATCTTTGAAAGCATTAAAAATCTGTTTCCCAGTAGTGACACCACCAGAGTAGAATAATTTTGGAATAAAGCATCATGGGATATTTTCAGACTCAGAGTCATTTGCTACATTGTGGGGATTAAAAACCTCATTTATTTAAGAACACCATGACTTGTTCCATTATACAGTTAGGCCACTTTGTAAATGAAGCTATAAAAGACCCAAAAGACTATTACTTGAGAGAGTGTTACACTCTTCAGTATGCTCTGCTATAGTGGTTTTGCTAATAAGTTAATTTTTTTAACATTGCATGAAGTTGTAGATATAAAATGCAAATGCTTACAGAAGACACTCTGCATTTGTGGCCTACTTAATATTATAAAATTGTTTCTTTAGAAAGATAAGCTACCATAGCATATAAATTAATATGTTTGGATGAAAACCAACTTACAAACTTAGTAATATTTCTAGGCAAACTAACATTGCTTCCCTCAAAGCTAATTAGCAATTTAAAAAGTGCTCTCAAACACCATCTTATCTAGTATAAGATATCCAAATTTAGAGGACAAGATCAAAATCAATTTGGGTTAATCCAAATCATATTTTAGAAACTGGAGAGCTAAAATACTTTTTTTTTTTAAAGGAACTCTATATAGCCTTGACATTCTGTGATTAAAATCCCTTTATGTTTTTTTCCCTTTTATTTATGATCCTTGGGAGACCCTGGAGTCCTTGCCAAAAGCTGTCATTTTTATTTCTGCAGCTTAATCAGTATAATTTCATGATTCCCAATATTCACTTAAGTCATTTGCCGTAGTTTGGTATGTATTTCTACTATAATCATTCTTATAAAATTAAGGACAAATTGAAAACCTCGTAGAATCTGATATAGGCAAGTTCTTTTTTTCTTACGCAATGATTGCCCATGACATTTTACAGTAATATTATATGAGCTCTAAATTTTTGTTTTAACCAGTAATGGCATATGTTTTTTTCTATCATTTCATTCTCCTAGACTCTGAAATAGGGACGTATACATTGTTCTTTCTAAGGCAAACATATTAATTTAGACTGTCTTTCTTTGATGAGCAGAGTCCTGGTGGTGCAGAGGTTAAAAGCTCAGCTGCTAACCAATAGGTCAGCAGTTTGAATCCACCATCTGCTCCTTGAAAACCCTTTGGGGCACTTCTACTCCGTCCCATGGGGTCACTATGAGTTGGAATCTACTTGATGGCAATGGGTTTGGTTTGGTTTTGGGTTCTTTGATGAGCAAATCAGGTTCCCTCGTTCCTCCTTTTTGTATTGTTTGGACAAGCCAGGCATGGCAGCAGTCGATGGCTTCTCGGTGTGGATCCCTGCCTTTTACAATACGCTCACAAAATACACTTAAAGGAGGGGTATCAAAGCCTTCGCAAATGTTTTGCTGAGCCAGGAAAGTAATTGAATTATAGATTCAAAGAACTAATGTGCTTCACTTGGCAAAAGACTTTATCGTTCATGGATTTACCAATCAATCTCACCTTCCTCCAACGGGGCATTTCACTCAGAAAGCCGTGGCAAAGCATTCGTTTGTTGCTATGAACAGGTTACTTTAAAATGAGCTCCTGAAAATGAAATTTTCTTTCTCATATACACAGACAAAGTGAATTCCAATTTATTTGCTCAGTAGAGAAAAGATATGTTTTCTTTTTGTCATTTATTTTACTTGTTTTTTCAGAACTGAGGCTGGGAGAATGAAAGCAACAGAAATGGGGAAAAAATAAAAATAGAAATCAATAAAAAGAATTGATGTGGAAATAACTAAGCTAGATTGGACGGACTACGAGATATAAACTTGTCAGTGAGATTTGAGTCATGGAAAGCCATATTGTATAGGTTGACATGTGTGACCAGAGATGACAGTGATTTATAGAGGGAAACCCTGCAACTAGGAAAAGGAACTGAAATGCTTAGAGTCCTTGTACGGCCCCACCAAAGAACGAGGTAGAACAATGGTTGGAAATTGGGCCTTTAGCATGATGTTGCCCGTCTTTAATTTATGGGTCTGCCACTTGCTACCTGACCCAGAACAAGTGACCTTACTTCTCTGTGATTTGATTTTTTTTTTTAATGGATAATTGGTGTGTTCATCACATGCCATACTTAGCATAAAATGCTGTTGTGAACTTTAACTGAGATAAAAAAGCAGTTGCTGTAAAGCTAAGTCCAATGCTTGGCGACCCCACGTGTGTTAGAGTAGAATTGCACTCCATGGAATAATCAATGACTGATTTTTCAGAAGTGAATTGCCAGCTCTTTTCTTCCAAGGTACCTCTGGGTGGACTCGAACCTCCAACCTTTCAATTAGCAGACAAATACCTTAACCATTTGCACCCCCCCCAAAAAAAAAAACTGTTGCTGTTGAGTCGATTGCAACTCAAGAACTGTTAATTGAGATAACCCATATAAAATGCATAATGCTTTGGCAGACACATGATAAATTCTTTATAAAGGTTAACTGTTATTGTCCCCATAAGCACTTCACCTTCAACTCTGGATTTCTGAATTACAAAAGGGGAAGGTATGCATTCATTATTTATTCAATAAACATCTAAACTTCAAAAAATAGACCGTGAAAGATGGGAATCAAACATAAAACACAAGTGATGCCATTCTTTCTAACGTTTATGTGCTCTATAGCACTAAGCAGAGAAACACACTCAACTTTTTAAGTCAGCTGACTGTTTTATAAGGATAAGTCTTTTTTCACAAGGGAGTCTGGAGGAATACAAATTCATCAGCCCCATTCATTCATTCATCCATTCATCCACCTAACAGTCCATTATTTCATACCTACCATATCTCAGACAGATGGTAAGTACTCAGGGCACAAAGATTAAATCAGGCATGACCTCTGTCTTCAAGAAATTGAAGAGCTAATGTGTGAAAAGATACAGGAAGAGAAATTACAAATAACTGACATAACATGCACTGCATTGGAGGCATGACTGCGATGTTGGATTTTAATTCATGAGTTGGATTGGGAAGATAAGCATGAAAGGGCATCGCTATAGCAGGAACACATGACCCAAGGGAAGAAGGTGTGCAAAGAGATGCTAAGCTTGGAAATGAAGCAAAGCTTATCACAACTCCTGGCAGAGGATAAAGCGAGAAAGTAAAGCTGTGGCCATATCGCTTCGATGTCAAGTGAAGACATTTCAATTTCCAGAAACTGGTAGTAACCAGTGAGGGATTTTAAACATGGTGGTGACTTTGTAGCAGTGAGAATAAACTAGATAATTTGGGGGAAACTGATGATGAAGAGACCAAGCATAAGGTGATTGCAGTGCTCAGGGTAAGGGAGACCAGTACCGGTTGCCACTGAGTGGATTCCGACTCAAGATGACTCCATGCATGTCAGAGTAGAACCGTGCTCCAAAGGGTTTTCGATGACTGTTTTTTTGAAAGTAGATCATCAAATCTTTCTCCCAAGGTGTCTCTGGTGGATTAAAACTTCCAAACTTTCAATTAGCAGTCTAGCGTGTTAACTATTTGCATCAAGATATGTGGATAAGAGATTTGTGGGCCAGAAATGCTGGAGTGGGAAAGATTACTAAAAAAAAAAAAAAAATATATGAAAGTGGGAGTGTCTCACGGGCTGGAGGAGGAAGATGGAGGTAGAGTTGTGAGTCACCCAGGAGGAAGTTAAGAAGGAGCTGAAGAAGCCCTTCAGGAGAAGATATATCCACTACTGCTACGAGTCTTTAGCTGCCACCACTGAATGAATTTGTTGTCCCGGGGAAGTGTATCCTCTATTGAGCTGTAGGTCTGCACTTGGAGGCATGCAACCCTGAAAGAACTGACTAGTTTAGTAAAAGAAGTCTACGCAGAAGCTAGAAAGAAGGGCACACACCTTCATTTTGCAATTGTTCTTACAGATCTTAGAAGACCTGGCTATTGAGTAAGGGAGATTGGCAGTACCACATCAGACAGAAAGGAGACTGATGGTCCCATGATCCTGCAGTCACAGAAGTTCCAAATAGGAGCTTAGTTCCAAATTGGATACCAGCTCCTTGTGGGTGCATGAAACCGTATTAAATCTCATTTATTGTTTCTTGAATGTACTTTCCAGTCAGTTACGTAAAATAAACTTACCCTTTTCCTCCCCTGATTATGGCTAGTAAGCCTTTAAACTCTAAATAAATTGAAATGCATCTATTTATGTTACATTTGCTGTGCTGTGGTATGACTATTAACAGAAAGCCCATATTGTTTCAAGCTGTTCTGTAAAATATGAAGAACAGTGCTCTTAGCATTCTGTGTAAAACTTCATTGTTAAATATATGTGGGCAATCAAAAAAAGTGTATGAAAGGGAGTCAGTAGTAGAATCTTTAAGAGCAAAGAACCACACACATTTCATTGGAAGAAGTAGTATCTAGTGATTTAGCAATTACTATATTCTAAAACTGAGGTTTTTATACCCTGATATAAAGCCTTAAATGTGACAACTTGATATGGGTATTTAAAATTAGGCTTATATATAAACTAGCCTGTAATTTAATGACTTTATTTTAGAAACAAAGGTGACTTTTTCCTTTTAGTTTGGTTTTCCTGAACCTATATGTGAAATACGCGCTGATGTAAAATATATAGTTTTTCTCTTTATGCTCTGCTTTGCTGGAATGTATCTAAGATAGAAAACCAGGTGACCATATTTCAGTGTGTCTTCCCTACATTTTTATAGAAAATTACCCATGATCTATTTGGCTTATATGATCTTTACTCAAAAAGATATATGTGGATAATGCCCTATAGCTCCTATTTAATGCATTTATGAAAAAGCTTCGCATAGTGGAAAGCTTTTCATTAAGGGCAGTTGCCTGGAAACACTTACGGTCTCTGAGGAGAAGCTTTGAACATGAATAGGTATTTTGTGAAATGATGCATTGTTAGACAACAGAAAATCACAGCTCAGCACAGTGAAAATTCTATCATCTAGTTGTCAGAGGCGTGCACCGGCTCTGCCCTATACAGGCTTTCAGAAGTTGGGGACATTATTCCATCTTTCTAAGCATGCCTTTCCTCATCCGTAAAATGGAGATGCCATTGCTATCTCATTAAACTGTGAAAGAAAAGCACAGAGTAGAGAAACAAATTGCAATGACATTCCTCCTGCTTCACGCCCTCCTCTATGCAAGTAACATATCACATAGCAAGGTAACTCTTGGTAAGACGTTTCCTTAATAGGACACCCTTTCCAGTTATTTCAAGACTAGAATAAAGTCTTGGCAATGTCCGACTTTCATTTGAATTGGCTGTTTAAATCAGTTATACTCTTCATATACCATAGAGACTAGTTGACAAAAGAACCTAAAATAATAATCCAGAGCTTTTCACATGGTTTACCCATCAGGTATTGGGATTCACCTGGGCATGGTTGATTACTTATGTGAGAGCAGAACATGTTTTGAGAAACAGTCTGAAGAGATGGGCCAGTGCAAGCTTTCCTAGGTTCAGGTGCTCTGAGCGAGCAGTTGTCAGTCTGGCAGGTGGGCAAACATGGGACACATAGCCTTCAGGCATCTCTAGCCACAGTCCAGTTGGGAGTAGGCACAATGAAGTTGTAACAGGTGTCTGAAGAGGGAACTAAGGCTCAGGGCATAATTCTAGGGGAATAATTGAAACTCAATGCCAAAATAAGGGAATTGTGACTCCTTAAAATAAGTCAGACCTTTACTTGAATTTGATTTAGAAACAGCAGGTGGTACGGCTGAGCTTACAAATAGGAATATTTCCAGACTAAAGTTTGGGAGTTATGGTAGGCAAGGAGAGAAGATACTCATCCTCTATTGAGCCTGAAATGAGAGCAACTTGATTGGTTTTCTGGTCTAATTAAATGAAGAGATAGGGATGGGTGGATGGGCGGATGGGTGGATGGGCAGAATCATAAACAACAGCACTGGGATGCCTGCTGTGTAAATCTGGGTCTTCCAAGAAGCAGATGCCAAGATTAGATTAAGGACGCAAGAAATTTATTAGGAGAAATGCCTGTGGTAGGGAATGGAGAGGGAGCCAGGACAGATTGGGAGAGTCATCAGATCATGACGTAAGTCTGATTCACAGTGTAGCAGAGAGGGAAGGGAGGAAGAGAAGTTGGGTGGAAGCATCTTAAATTGCAATGCAGTTCCACAGATCCTTGAGCCAAAGTCGCAGATCAGAGGAGTCTCCAGTCTCCCAGGAATGGCCCTGCCTTGGTATCCCTGTTATGCTCAGTCATTGGCTGGGAGCAGTTGAGGGGAAGCGTGGCCTCCGCTCAAACGTGGGAATGGATTTCAGAGCGCAGCAGCTGGGGCTTTTAGTCAATTAGACTCCCTACAGTCAAAAATCTGAGAGGCTCAGTCTCAGGGCAGCCACATAGGCAGTGCAAGCACATTGTCGAAAAAAAGTTCTGTGTGGACTACAAAACCCAGCTTACAGAAATGTTATGAGGATCGATTCCTGTGGATAGAGGGCAGCACCAGGCTATAAAGCCTACACTAGGGATGGATCACTGCATAAAAACACTAGGTCCATGAAGAAGAGTCAGTCAAAGGTGGATTCTGGGAGTTGTGGTTGGGTTGTTCATCAGGGTACAAACTTAAGATTTCCCGGTGGAGAAAAGGCCTGCAATGAAGTAGGCAGTTTTATGAAGACATGACATGTTCATCATTCAGGACTAAAAAAAGAAAAAAAAAATTGATATAATATTTAATAGAGAAAGCACAGAGCCCAAATGAACGTGCTCTTTTAGTTTTTACAATGAGTATTTCTGAGATATCAACATGCTGAGTCCTTAGGCTTTGATGTGTTTCCTGCTCTGATTGATGCCTATTCTGATGGATATGTTGGTCTGAAGTTGGTCTTCCAGTCACTGTTCTTTAACAGAAGTCTAATGGGTCAGAATAAGCAAAAAAAAAAAAAAAAAAAAATTCCTGAAGACAATGTGGGGTAGTGCATAGACTCAGTCGATGAGCTGGAAAATCCCCCGAAGGCTCGGGAACATAGGGCACTGGGTTTGGTTTTTGGGTTGGTGATGCCACTCTGCTGCTCTGCTGAGCAACCACTGCAGCCTCCAGGGGGCACTAGATGGTACTGTTAATACCGCAGGCAACTGTGTACCAGGAAGTGACCTTGACTATTCTTACAATCACTACTACGACCATCACTGCCCTATTTTTGTGTTACTAGTTCTGATTGGCAAAGCCTAACCCATATGTGACTACCAGCAAAGGAGGCTGGGAAAGTATTTAACATTTTCGGCACCGCTAGGGTAAAGAAAGAGCCCTGGTGGTGCAGTGGTTAAGAGCTCGGCTACTTACCAAAAGGTTGGCAGTTTGAATCCACCAGCTGCTCCTTGGAAACCCTCTGGGACAGTTCTGCTCTGCTCTACAGGGTTGCTATGAGTCGATCGACTTGACGACAAAGGGTTTGGTGTCTTTTTTGTTTGTTTGTTTTAGGGTGAAGAAAGTTTTTGTGTCCTATTAAGACTCAAACACTGAAGAATTCTTCAAATAAAGAAAGGTGTTCAGTTGCTGGGTAGTCAAAAATTGAGTAAAAACATCCACTAGACCTGGGTGTCATCTCTATCCTGGTCATCACTGCATCCTCATTGCCTAGAAGTATGGTCTCCATAAGTATTTATGGAATGAATTAATATCCCCAGAGAATCTTAAATCACAATTTGAAGAACGGAATGTTTTGCACCAACTCAGGTGCTCTATTCTCCTGTAATATGTAATTTCTGAATAGAAATTAAAACTGGCAATTTCATAGGAACATCATTAACCAAAGCCATTACTGAGACAGAATCCTTCTTCTGATTTCTTGCTCCGAAAACACATACGGATCTTTCACATGTCTTTGTTGCTAGCTGCGGTGGACCTTGTCCTAAAATTCTTTGCTGAGCTAATTTAAGGCTCTAGTTTACCCGTCTTTGTCCAGTGAGGCCCAGTGCCTGGTTGGCACCCTGCCCTTATCTTTATGCTTCACTAGACTGTAGTCTTTTTGAGGTCAGGAATCTGCCTGGTTTGCTGCTGCGTACAGCACCCAGCAAAATTCCTGGTACATACGATGCATTCAGTGCACGTTTGTTGAAAAAAAAAAAAAGTATGAAATCATTGTCTATAAGCACTACCATATTTATAACGAAGAAATTACGAAATACATATTTATTACAGCCGTTTGTATGGTATAGAGCAGATCTAATTTTCCACTCCGTGGTTTGATTTCTGAAAATTTATTTATTCAATCCCCCTTTGGAGTGAGATTCACATACACATCTATTATATGAATATATTCATTCCATCTTACTCAGCCATAGAATGACAAAAACATATTACGGTTGTCAAACATTTTTAAGCAACTGTTCTTCACATTGTTCATTTTATAAGCAATGCTAGAACTCTGCATTTAAATAGGAAAACTGAGTGAATTCTAAAATCAGAACTTACCATATTTTGGACCATTATAATTAGCTCATAAAAAGAATCTTAAGGACATATCTATATGCCTGTGAGCTCCACAGGTCTCCAAATCAAGGATGTCAGGAGTTTAGTGATGGACAATACAAACTTGGCTTTGATTCATTAGGATGATTTAGGGGGAATGGATCCAAGTCTCTCAGTGGTGCAAATGCTTAACGTTCTCCACTGATGACTGAAAGGTTGGCAATTTCAGTCCACCCAGAAGTGTCTTGAAAGAAAGGCTTGATGATCTACTTCTGAATTATCAGCCATTGAAAGCCCTGCGGGGCACAGTTTTACGCTGACATACATGGCACCACCATGAGTAAGAGTTGACAACATAGCACCTAGTATAGGGGGAGTGGGTAGAAAAGATGGAGCAAGAGCGATCTAAATTAACCACGTCTTAAACACTTTTCTTCTGACACAGTCATTGCCCCAGTCAGTGACACTGTGACTTACTACTTTCTCACTTTTTAGCCTGAGGCACTAAGCTCTCCCATTATAGCAACAGCAGTAGGACTAATTTTGAAGCGTCTGAAGTCTGTTGATGAGGTGCATTCACTCCACCCTCAGCCTTCGCCATTGTCTGATTGTCTTCTGTATCCTTCTCTTAAAAACACACATCCATAGCCTCTGCAGAAATCACTCATTGGCGTTCCTCAATATTTGGCATCCCTGAATGTAGCGCTCATGCTGAATCCTTCTTGTTGCCCTCTGGAGGCCCTATTCTATAGGAAGTGACTCAGCCAACTGTCAAATTATAAAGGAAATAATGAAACAGTAGCTGAAGAATCAATGCATGATTAAGACTTAATGTGTCATCGCTCCCTGAAGTGTTTGCATTTTCTCCTGAGAATAATTATTTGGAAAGAAAATAATAATAATAACAATAATTAATGATAGTGTTTAAGGTCTAATGTACAGAAATTGCCTCATATGCATGTGAAAGCTGGACAATGAATAAGGAAGCCCAAAGAAGAATTGGCGCCTTTGAATTATGGTGTTGGAGAAGAATATTGAATATACCATGGACTGCCAGAAGAATGAACAAATCTGTCTAGGAAGAAGTACAGCCAGAGTGCTCCTTGGAAGTGAGGATGGTGTGACTTTGTCTCATTTTCTTTGGACATGTTATCAGGAGGAACCTGGAAAAGTACATCACGCTTGGTAGAGGGTCAGCAAAAATGGGGAAGACCCTCGACAAGGTGGTTTGACACAGTGGTTGCAACAACGGGCTCAGGCATAGCAATGATTGTGAAGATGGCACAGGACAGGGCAGTGTTTCGTTCTGTTGTTCAGAGGGTCCCTGTGAGTCAGAACTGACTGATGGCACCTAACAACAGCAGCAAGGTACAAATTGGGACAAATAGAGCTCTTTGATACCAAAAAGCCCACCATCTAAGGTGCTTTATAGTTTAGAACCATCACCAAATTCTTAGGATGATCAAGTCAGAAAGGAAAAATAAGATAAAAACGAGTGAATATTTTTTAAAAGATCTTTTGACTAATTTTTTTGAGCGATTAGACTCCCAAAATCGCATTAGTTGTGCACATAGATGCAGCTTTAGTTGTTTCTTGTGAATTTTGAATTTAATTAAACATGGATTCAAACAAGCCAGAAGGTTTTTATTTTCTAAAAGCCTTCCCCCACTTCCATCATCATAATAATATGAAACCATATTAGCTAGAAATAGCCTTCTAGAAAAAAAATGACTAAAAACTTATAATTAAAATATATATGTCCAATTTTCCAAATTCTAAATTACTATTAATGTACTTTCTCTTCTTTCCTCCTTCATTCCCTGCTGCAAGGAGTTACTTAAAACTAAACACAAAATATCTACACCCACAGCTCATGTAACCCGCCTATAAATGGAGAATAGATGTCAATTTTCGACTTAGAGATTCACCAAGTAAATGGTAAACTTTTAACGATTTCAGCACTAGGAAGGAAATGTCTTTACCACCATAAAAATGATGTCGTTAGAAAAACAATCTATTTTACATCTCTATATTAGTAACATTCTTGGCAATCGTGTTATACTTTTCATAGACCTAAGAAAGTGGTTACCTTACGCTTATTATTAGATTCAAGCAATTTTTTTTTTTTCTTTTTAAGCAGGATATGGTTTAGGGTATAATGTGCATCCAGAATGAAGCCTGGAAAAGGAAATCACTCATTAAAAGTGTCACTTGTTACTGCAGCAATAATCAATAGAGCATTAAACATCACATTTGATTGCAATGAATGGAGGATAAACATGAAGTCCACTGCTCACTCTTGTAAATGGTATGGCTTGTAAATGTCAGTGAGGACTTATTTAACACTAAAAGGCTATATGAGTTTGCAAAGGGAGTTTTAAAATGCTTCTAAGACAGCTGAAGGTTACAAGAGGAAAGGCCAGCTATAGATAGCACGCACACACAGAGGTAATGTAAAATAGGCATGGATAAAAAAGAATCGAACCCACTTCTAATTGGAGTGTTCCTTATATTTGGTATTCTGGAAAGAGCATGTATTAAAGCCTGCGAGTTTGGCATGATGAATATTTTATTGCATACCTTGTTTTATATTCACAGAAAGCAGACTTTCTTTTCTCAGACAGAAGGGGTATATATGTATGTGTAGCGAGCAAAGAGCAACCTTACAGTTAAATGCAGTTAAGAATACATCAACCAGATGAATTGCAATCTCTTCCTGGGAAATTGTCTTTTAAAGTTTATAATCTGCAACATTTAGCTGCGTCAAGTTTTCATCTTTCCACTCAACCAAGTTAAATTTGGCTTGGTCGTTCTGCATCTTATTCTCCAAAACTGAAAATTGACAGGGAAGATACTTGAAAATTTCTCAAGCTCCATATTTTTCTAGTTGCAGAGTTTTATGTGGGACGTTCTGACATGGGAGGAGAATCAACCTTTTGTGGTAACAGGAGCCCCCATGGCTTAACTCAATGAGGAAATAGACAGGCGTGGGCTCCAAAAAAAAAAAAAAAAAAAGTATCTGAGAGGTGTCCTGGCCAATTTTCAAAGCGAAATTCCTACCGAGAGACTAGTTTCAGCTTTTCTCCATAGACTGGCTTCAATTTGAAAACACTAGAGAAACTCCATGAAAAATACAGGAATTGTGTTCTGGGTATGCTGTAGCAGTTAAAAATGCAATATTAATGTTTTTACAGTAAGTGCTGAATTCAGCATCCCTCAAAAGAAAAAATAAAATAATGCCTGGGATAGACATTTGTATTTCAAACAAATAAAGGATGAATTCATCATAGATCCAGTCCTTTTTGGAGAGCAAAAGAAGAGGAAGAAGAAATGAATAGGCCTGATGTCAGCTCAGCCCCTGAGAAGTAGGACACTCGATAAACTCACAGGTATATCACAAAATCGACAGTTCATCTTCCATATGAATGGATTCAATAATTTAGCATTTCTTTTTGGTTGACTGCAGAAAACTGTCACTTCCAACACAAAGACAATCTGCAAAAAAAGCACAGTTGCCATCTGTTTTGGATAATTTTGAAAACAAGGTAGGATTTCCAAGTTTGTTGGTTTGATTCCATAGATGAAAATGATGACAATGGGATAAAACCAAAAAAAAAAAAAAAAGAAAACCCGTTGCCATTGAGTCAATTCTGACTCACAGCAACCCTATAGAACAGAGTAGAACTGCCCCACAGGGTTTCAAAGGAGTGGCTGGGGGATTTGAACTGCTGACATTTTGGTTAGCAGGTGAACACTTAACCACTGTGCCACCAGGGCTCCTGATAATGGAATAGAGAGTTAATTTTTAGCACAATATGTAGAATTAAGCAATGTCAAAACCAAAAAAAAAAAAAAAACTCCAGTGCCATCAAGTCAATTCCAACTCATAGCGACCCTATAGGACAGAGTAGAACTGCGTGATAGAGTCTCCAAGGAGCACCTGGCAGATTTGAACTGCCAACTCTTTGGTTAGCAGCCATAGCACTTAACCACTACACCACCAGGGTTTCCAAGCCATGTCAATTTAACAAAATATATAAAGCAAGCCCAAGGTAGAGTGGGAAAAATATTAGATGATAATAATAATGAAAACTTCTGTGGAATAGACACGGCATGAAGGGCTTTATACATGTTATATTAGTTTCCCATTACTGCTGTAAAAAGGATACCACAAACTTGGTGGCTTAAAATAACACAAATTTATATTCTTATGGTTCTGGAGATCAAAACTCCAAAATGGCTCAGGAGAGCTGCTTTCCTTCTAGGGTGCTGGGGAGAATACGTTCTTTATGTTTTCTAGCTTCTAAAGGCTGGTCACATTTCTAGCTTTGCAGCCCCTCCTCATAGCACTCCCATCTCTGCTTCCATTTTTGTATTTCCTACTCTGACCCTGACCCTCCTGCCTCCCTCTCATAAGGATCCGTATTTACATTGGGTCTTTGATTACACTAGGCCCATTAGGATAATCCAGGGTAATCACCCCATCTCAAGATCCTCAGTTTAATCACATCTGCAGGGTCTTTTTTTGCCATATTCACAGGTTCTGGATATTGGGACATAGACATCTTTGGGGGGCCATTATTGTGCCTACCACAGGTATATATCAGAGAGATGTTGTATCATTTCTGGCCTTTCTGTATATCCACTGGTTGACCTTTAGCATTGATTTTTTTAAAACTGTTTTCAGTACTCGGGGAGGGCGTCTGGGCACGCCAACTAAATTACAGGTAGTTTCTCGACTTATAAAAGGGTTCTGTTCCAATGGCTCTGTCATAAGTCAGTTCTGACTTAAGTAGAACACCTCTTTTTTTGTAGTTTTATTTTTATTGCCTTTTTATCACTATCTTTATAAATTTGATCTTTATTTGTCTTTAGAGGTTGGAAACAATGTATATAAACTTACAGATACATGCACCAACACACTATGTAATATGTATTACTAATGATAATATGTACAAAAAAAAAAAGACAGTCATAAGTGTGGTTCGGGGACTGCTGTATGGAACATGCAAGCAATAGGAATAATACCGTTTTTTACTGAGAGCTTCAAACTCCATGTTCACAAGCTTTTCTTGAATAAGAGATAGCAAAATTGATTGCAATATGAAAGGATTTGATTTTAAGTTCCATTTCTACTCAATTCCAACATGCTTGTTTCCTGCCAAGGTGCAAATGAGTTGTGAAATGGCAGGATTATAGGTAAGCAAAGTTCCTGAGAGGAGCAAAGGAAGTTGGAGAACTGATTCACAGGTGCGATAATCAAAACTACGAATACTTGGGGAGGATGTACTCCTACTTAGCAAAGAAGAGGATTGTAATTACTGAATTGTCTCTGAGGAGATAGTCATACAGTGGTGTTACAAAGGGATCATGACAAGATGGCGTCTTCCACCATGTTGATGACCAGTTTACACAGGCGGGGACTGTGCACTAACCCTGAGAGAAACATTAACTTCCTCTTTCAAAGAAAAACAAAAACAGCTAATAACTTAGGTTTTGGGGGGGGGGGCAAGGAGTATTTCATTTTCTGTTATTCTTTATACACTGCCATTTCATGATAATAAAATTCTAAGTGGGAAGTAGTTAAGAGCTCAGCTGCTAACCAAAAGGTCAGCAGTTTCAATCTACCAACGGCTTCTTGGAAAACCTGTGAGGCAGTTACTCTGTCCTATAGGGTTGCTATGAGTCAGAATTGATTCCAGGGCACACAACAAGAACAAATATCCCTACCTTCAGGGTGGCTAAATCAACATGTTTATAACAGGGTTTCAAACTGGTTCGTTCGAATTGCCACCCCAGATATACTGAATCAGAATCTACATTTTTAACAAGATCCCCAGGTGATTCTTATGTATAATAAATTTTGAGACCTACTTCTGTACTAGTGGTTCTCAGAATTCGTCCCTAGCCAGCAGCATTATCATCTCCTGGGAACTTATGAGAAATACAAATTCTCAGCAGAGGTTTGAATCAGAAAGAACCAGTTCTAATGAAGCCCTGCATTATAGTAGCATTTACCCACTTAAGGCTGATTTTCTGAAAGAAGTCAGTATGTATACTTGTACTCCCTGAATTTTATGCTCTAGTAAAATCATTTTAAATAGATATAGTTTTAGTGTATAAAAATAACTCTCCTGTTTCTATATTGTATTAAAACAACTACTATTCAATCTTACATTTCCAACCTGAGTCACAACGATATCTTTATATGGTTAAGTAATTATCACTGTAACCTTAGTTAGGTTCATTAGCTTACTTTCTCTCTTATTAAGGTGCCCTGGTGGCACAGTGATTAAAACATTGGCCTGCTAACGAAAAGGTTATTGGTTCAAACTCACCAGCCACAGCACGGGAGAAAGATGTGGCAGTCTGCTCTTGTAAAGATTCACAGACTGTAAAAGCCTATGGGGCAGTTCTACTCTGTCATATAGGGTTGCTGTGAGTTGGAATTGACTCGACAGCAGTAGATTTGGCTTTGGGTTTCTCTCTCATTAAAGACTCATCTTATGAGAGGTTCCACATGTGTCCTATCTCCTCTTACATCCTCAAGGACTTCACCCTTGGATTTTCTTGTCTCCACCAGGCATCTTTAAATTCTCCCTCTCTGAAGGATAATTTCATCAGCAGAGAAAAACCCTGTAGTATCATCAATATGTAAAAAACAAACAAAAAACTCAGCTAAAAACCAAACAAATCTTCCCTTGACGCCTGTCTCTATTTTGTTTTGTCTCATTCAGTCTTTCTTTGCTGCTGTTACAATATACTTCAAGCAAAGAGAAAAATAGAGAACAATGTAATCAGTACTAATGTACTTCCCACACAATATTGTCAACTTGTAACATTTTAAAAAATTTACCTCATCATTTTTTACATCATTTTTAAATAATTTGAGAGATTTTTTTACCAGTTGCCATCAAGTCGGCTCTGACTCATGGTGACTCTGTGTGTGTCAGAGTAGAACTACGCTCCACAGGATTTTCAATGGTTGATTTTTTGGAAGTAGGTGTCCAGGCCTTTCTTCTGAGGTGCCTCTGGGGGGACTTGTATCTCCAGCCTTTGGGTTAGCAGCCAAGAGCATTAACCATTTGGACGACCCAGGGGCTCAAGAGAGAGAAACTCATTTTATACCATCCAAATCTTATTCTACTTCTCCGCCACAAAGATAGCCATGCTATTCTGAATTTGTGCCTATCATTCATTATTAAGTATTAAGAAGTAATATATAAGGATATTCCACACGTTTTAAAATCTCACACAAATGATGTCTTTCTGCAACTTGCTTTTTGCACTTAACAATGTGTTTTAAAATTTTTTCCTGTGATAAACACAGATCTAGTTTGCTCATTTTCTACTGCTATATAGTTTTCCATTATTTGAGTTTACCATAATGTATTTATTATTTCTCATCTTGATATATAGTCATGTTGTTCTTTTTTTTTGTTACAAAGCAAACCATACTGTAAAAATTATTCTTGGAAATGTTCCTTAGAAACTGCTCTTAAAAAAATAAATAAATAGATAATCCAAACCTATTGCTGTTGAGTTGATTCTAACTCACAGCAAGCCTATAGGACTGGGAACTGCCCCACAGTGTTTCCAAGGAGCAGCTGGTGGGTTCAAACTGCCGACCTTTTGGTTAACCACTGAATTCTTAACCATTGTGTCACCAGGGCTCCAGGAACTACTCTAATGAACAGAATTCCCAGGTTATAGGGTATGTGTGTATCACCTGTCTAATCAACTGTACTAACCCACTGTACTAGTCACTGTGAAATAATTTTTCAAAGTGGCTGTACCAGTTGATTTATACTGTCTCCAGCAGAGCGTGAGAAACCTCATTGTTACATGACCTTGCCAATCAAGTTGCTTCATCAATCATTTAAAATATTTTACAATCTATGGATGTGAAATGTTATTTAATTAAGGCTTAGTTTTTTTTTTTTTTTTCTTGATTTCTGCTAAAGTTTAGTATATGGTTTTTAGCCATAGTTTCCTTTTCTGGAAACTGCCTGTTCATAGCTTTGTCCAGTTTCTAATATTGTTGTTCTCATTTTTACTGATGTCTAGGCATTCTTTATGTACTTTTGTTACTAACTTTCTTGTCAGTTATGTGCATTACAAATATCTTCTTCAATTTTGCTACTTGTATTTTCACTCTCTTTATGGTATGATTTGATGAATAGAAAATTTTAATATTTACTTATCAATCTACTCCTTTAGGTTTGATTTTTTTTTTTTTTTTTTGGTCTCATTTGAGACGCTCTTACCAATCCCAAACCATGAAAATAGTTTCCTTTATCCTTCATCTAAAAGGTTCAAAGATTTGCTTTTTCTCACTTGGATCTGGGTCTTTAATTTTCCCATAGTTTATTTTTGTGTACCCAATGAGATATAAATCTGTTTTTTCCACATGTATAATGATTTATTTAATATCTCTTTCCCACTGAATTATATTGCCATCTCTGTCCTATAACAAATTCCCATACATGTGTGGGCCATTTTCAGGGTTCTCTGTTCTCTTTCAGGTATCTGCAGAAAATCTCTGTACCAAACCATACTGTTTTAGTTACTATAACTTTATCATGTCTTGATTTGTCATGGTGCATGTCCTTCTACCTGTTTTTTCTTCAAAATAGTCTTGACTGTTCTTGATTCTTTGATCATCTATATGAATTTGAAAAGCAGCTTGGTAAATTCTGTTTAAAAAATTAAAAATTATCAACACCCAACAACAACCAAAAATCTGTTGTGACTTTGACAGAAATTTTTGACTGAGCAACTTGAGGGAGAATTATGATATTGACTTTTTCAACACGTGGTCACTGAGTATTTTTCCGTTTATTTAGGAACGCTTTTATATTTTAAAAAGAGTTTTTAAAATAATTTTCTTCATAACATAAAGCCTTTATTCAAACTTCTGTTCAATTTAAACTAGCTAACATCTATCTTTATATCTACTGTACTGGTATCTTTAAAAAAATTGTTTCTTAACTATTTGTTGATGATATAGAAAGTGATTAATTTTTATATAACCAAAAAATCAAACCTGTTGCCATGAAGTCGATTGCAGCTCACAACAATCCCATGTGGTAGAGTAGACCTGTTCCATAGGGTTTTCTTGGCTGTGATCTTCATGGAAGCAAATTGCCAGATCGTTCTTCTATAGCACCATTGAGTGGTTTCAAACCACCAACTGTAGGTTAGTAGTCAAGCACAAACCATTTGCACCACCCAGGGACCTTTTTTTTTTTTCTTTATTGTACCTTAAGATGAAAGTTTGCAGAACAAACTAGCTTCTCCTTAAACAGTACACATATTGTTTTATGACATTGGTTAACAACCCCACGACATGTCGACACTCTCCCTTCTCAACCTTGGGTTCCATATTACCAGCTTTCCTGTCCCCTCCTGCCTTCTAGTCCTTGCCCCTGGGCTGGTGTGCCCCTTTAGTCTTCTTTTGTTTTATGGGTCTGTCTAATCTTTGGATGAAGGGTGGACCTCAGGAGTGACTTCATTACTGAGCTAAAATGGTGTCTGGGGCCCATACTCTCAGGGTTTCTCCAGTCTCTGTCAGGCAAATAAGTCTGGTCTTTTTTTGTGAGTTACGATTTTGTTCTACATTCTTCTCCAGCTTTGTCCAGGACCCTCTGTTGTGATCCCTCTCAGAACAGTCAGTGAAGGTAGCCCGGTACCATCTAGTTGTGCTGGATTCAGTCTGGTGGAGGCTGTGGTAGTGTGACCCATTAGTCCTTTGGTCTCATCTTTCCTTTGCATCTTTAGTTTTCATTCTCCCTTTCTCCCAAAGGGGTGAGAATAGTGGAGCATTTTAGATGGCCGCGCACAGGCTTTTAAGACCCCAAATGCAATACACCAAAGTAGAATGTAGAACATTTTCTTCATAAGCTATGTTATGCCAATTGAGCTAGAGGTTCTCCAAGACCGTGAAGGACCTAATTTTTATTGCCATTGAGTCACTTCTGACTCATAGCAATTGTATATATTCAACAACTTTAAAGAACTCTCTTAAAGAATCTATGAACTTGTAGATTCTTTTGTATATCCTATGTTAAAAAATCATCTTTATGAATTTTTGCTTCTTCATTTCCTAACTATATATTTTTTCCAAACTGTATATTTTTAATGTATTTGTCTTACTGAAAGGTTATGAACCCCAGTAATATGTTGAATAGATACAGTAACAGAATTTGTTACAGAGCAGCTGTCTGAGCATTTGTCTGAGGAGGGCTCTGCTTCGTGATAACCATACAGAAGTTCATCTGGTATAGAATTCTAGGGCGCCAGTATTTTTTCTCTCAGTATGTTGTAGATATTATTCCATTGTCTTTTGCCTTCCCTTATTGCTGTTGAGAAGTCTCCTATTAATCTAATTGTGTTTAATCTGTAGGTCTCATCTCAGTGGTTGCTTTCATAATTCCCTTGCCTTTGAGTCAGAGGAGTATATCTAAGTGTCAATATCTTTATTTATATCTTTTATCATTTCTGGACAACTCTTTGCCATTATTTCACCCAGTGTTCTCTTTTCACCTTTTTCTCTATTTTCTCCATGGGGAAGTCCAATTGAACATGTGATGTTTTTGTTGTTTTTAGGTGCCATCAAGTTGGCGCCAGCTCAGCAACCCTGTGCATAACAGAAGGAAACACTGCCCGGTCCTGTGCCACCCTCCCAATTGTTGCTGTGTTTGAGCCCATTGTTGCAGCCATTGTGTCAATCCATCTCATTGAGTGTCTTCCTCTTTTCACTGACCCTCTGCCTTACCAAGCATGATGTCCTTCAGGGACTGGTCCCTCCTGATAACATGTCCAAGTACATGAAACAAAGTTTTGCCATCCTCGCTTTCAAGGAGCACTGTGGCTGTATTTCTTCCAAGACAGACTTGTTCATCCTTCTGGCAGTCCACGGTATATTTAATATTCTTTGCCAACACCATATTTCAAAGGCATCTAATTCTAGACTCCATGTCTCTTAGGCTCTATTTTTCCGTCTTTTTATGGTTTTATATATCTGTATGAAAGCTACAGCAAGCTACGGCTGCTAATCAATAGGTCGGCAGTTCAAATCCACCAGCTGCTCCTTGGAAACTCTATGGGGTAGTTTTACTCTGTCCTATAGGGTCGCTATGAGTCAGAATCAACTCTATGTTGATGGGTTTTTTTTTGTTTGTTTGTTTTTGGATATGCTTCTGTATTAGTTACCTACTGTTGTGCAAAAACAAAAACAAAAGCCTAAAAGCCACTGGCTTAAAATAACCAGCATTTATTATTGCTCATGAGCCTGCTGGGCAGTCTTTCTAGACTTGACTGGGCCCACATATGTATCTATGGTTAGGTGATTGCTAAGTAGGCAGCCTGCTTGCCTCTTTTTTCGAGGAGCTGACTGTGGGCTGGTCTAAGATGGCCTTGGCTAGGACTATCTGGCTTTCCTCTGGAAGGTGTCTTATCATCCAGCAGACTAGATCAGAACTCATCACCTGCTCTTGTTCTAAACGCAAGAAACCTTTGAGTCTAAGTCTCAAAAGTGTCACATTACTTCCTCTCCATTCTATTTACTGACACACCTCATGAGATCCGCCCAAGTGCAAGGGGTAGAGAAAAGCTTCAAAGTAGTAAAAAATCACAGCCAATTTTTGCAATTAATCGATGGAATGTGGTTAAGATACTGGAGTAACTAACTGCCTTTCTCACTATTCGGTCATCTGCTTTCTGCTGACTTGATATCAATATCAGTATCCAGGATGAATATGGAAGCCATGTTTTGAATGTTGTGGAGCCAAAAAGTGGTAGGAGCCCGGTTCCCTGAGACATCACTCGTCGAGCAATCCACTGATTGGGAACACATGTTTCTGTTTCATAAATTTTTGTGAGTGGGAATGAACTTCTACTATGTTTGAGTCATTATGCATCTGAGGATTTGTTTGCCTCAGCAGTTAATATTACCTTAGTGAATTTATCCTATCCATTAGGATTTTAAAATTTCAATCACAACATTTTTTTATTTCTAGAAATTATGTTTGAATCTTTTTAAAAATCTCTTTTTTATGGCTTTGTAATTTTCTCATAAGGAGCCCTGGTGGCACAGTGGTTAAGCACTCGACTGCTAACCAAAAGGTCAGTGGTCCGAACCCACCAGCTGCTCTGTGGGAGAAAGACGTACCATAAAGATTACCCATTGCTGTGGAGTGGATCTAACTTACAGCAACCCGTAGGACTCACAGCAACACTACAGGATAGAGTACAGCTGCCCCATAGGGTTTCCATGGCTGTAAATCTTTATGGAAGCAGACTGCCATGTCTTTCCTCCAGTGAGCAGCTGGGGGGTCTGAGCATCAACCTTTCAATTGGCAGTGAGTGCTTAACCACTGTGCTACCAGGGTTCCTACCTGTAAAGATTAAAGCCTTGGAAACCCTATGGGGCAGTTCTACTCTGCCCTATAGGTTTTCTATGAGTAGGAATCGACTCGGCAACAGGTTTGGTTTTGGTTTTAATTTTCTCTCTCTTTTTTTAATTTCTTTATTTTACAATCTATAATTAATTTTTTTTAATTTAAATGATAATTCTATTATCTCTTTAGTTTGAGAATGAGTGAGTCAAAACTGAGTTTGTTGTCTTTGCTGAGTCTGTGGAGTCCTGTGGTGGCTTATTTTCTCTGGTATTTTTAATTTTGGCATGAGAACTCATCTTGATCCTGACTTCATCAGTGAGGGCCATCTGTTTTTAGAGTGGAGAGTGTGTGTTGGGGTACCCCAGGGTATTATCATCCAGAAACACTTTTTATGTTAATTCCTCAACCTGTAAACTTCCTATAAATTCACACCTCTAACCCCGCAATATGTGGTTATGAAGTCTCAGGTGAGATTTTTTTTCCCAGGTTCCAGGTAGAGATTTCTTGGTGTTAGACACTTTTCCCCCCAATCCATCTGTTCCCTGAGGGGAAACCCTTTGAGGATCATTACTGTATGTGTGTATGTATGGGAGGCTTCACTTCCAACTCACTTTGTCCTGTCTATGGCCCCCTGTCTCGTTGCTGGGTGATTATGCAAACATAGCCCTTTTGTTACTGAGACCAGCAAGCTCACTGCCAGGGCGGCTATAATTTCACCTCAGACATAGTCTTCTGATTTTCAGTTTTCCTTTTTATTGGCCCCTGGGGGTTTCTCTTGCTTTCACGGGAATTAGCCTGGCATTTAAGTAACATCTGTAATATTTTCTCTAGCAATCTGCATAGTTTACGGCTCAAGGTTGACTCACCCATTGTAGGCAGGTACATACAATCATAATATATGACAACTCTCTAATTCTCTCTAGCTAGTCTTCTCTTTTACTAGTCTTCTCTTTTTAGTTCTACCTGACTTCTCCATTTAGATGTCAAGTTTAACATACCCAAACTCTTACCTCAGCCCTTAAAACATGCTTCTCTTTGTCACTTCTAAGTCGATGTTATCACAATCTACCTACTTGTTCAAGCCAGAAACATGACTCTCTTTCTTGACTCTACATTTAAGCTAATTTCTGTACTTAATCTGTTGCCAGTTGTACTGGATTCTGTCTCCAAAGCATACATACATGCCTGGCTTGTTTGCCCTTCCATTGCTCTGCTCTCCTTTGAAGGGAACTTATCTTTGGTGCATTGTCCAGCCTCCAATGTAGGCTGACTTCTAGCTGGGCTTTGCTAATGGGAGTCTCTGTTGAGTGATTGATAGTGGAGAAAGGTAGAAGCCTCTTCCCTTGGGCAGAACCCCTGCAGGGGCTTCATCTTCCTTGCTTCAGCTACTCTGGACTGGCCCACTTTGGTTCCTACTTCCACCAGGTAACGCAGACCCTGGGCTCTGCTAATACTACCTCCTCCCTCTGACCCTCCAGCCTCAGGGCAGTAATGATTTCTTGATGTTGGTAATCCATGCAGCATCTCACCACCAACTCATGTTTAGCTTCTCATCAGTTCCATTATACGGTGAATCAATTCCCTCTATTAAATTCCTTCATTTTAAGATAGAGTGGACTCTGCTTTTTATGTTGGAGCCTGACTTTTATTTCTTCCCTGTATTACTCCATGGAGCCTTCCAACTTGTATCCCTGCTTTCCTTGTTCACTCCCCAATCCGTTCTTCTTTCTGTAAATTAGATCATGCCCCTATCCTGTGTAAAATCCTTCTTCGGCTTTTCACGGCACTTAGAATGAAACATGAACTGCTTACAAGAACTGTAGGTCCCAGGGTTCAACCTTCCAGTCTCAGCCTGTGCCACACTCTCCACTAATATCTCATAGCCCTGTTGGTTGTTTTTCTCCTGCTGGCGATGTTAAGTCCTTTTCTACACTAGAAACTTAGTGCCTGTTGTTCCCTCTGCTGTTTTTTCTCTCCCTGTGTCCTGGCTGAGGGTACTCCATCCTTCAGGCCTCAGATTAAGACACTTCCTCACAGGCCTTTTCTGACCACTCAAAACAAAGTGCATCCTTTTGTTACTTTTATAGCACCTGTATTTTTTTTTCTTCTTCCTTGGATATTATCACTGTTTGGAATTATTTAGTCACTTATGAGTTCATTGTTTCATTCTTTCTCTGCCTCCAGGTTTGAAGCTCCAAGAATCATGATGGATCCATCCACTACCATTTCCTCAGTGTCCAAAATAGTATCTGGCACAGAAAAGATGTTTAATAAATATCTGAGAATACACAATAAATGCACAAAGAGGGTGATTCTTAAAATTTATTATTCAACTAAATCAGTAAATAGTTTGGATTTGAAATTGAACAAGCCCAAGAATAGTTCATAAGGTTGCTCATATTGGTTGGCGTTTTTCTCGCAGACCTGAGGCAGGCTGTGATTTGGCTTCAAGTTGCCCAAGATGTGTGCTTTGCTTTGCTTTCGACTTGGTGCTATTCATGAACTGTTGCATTTGATATTTTTCGGAAAACAAAACAAAGCATTCTTTTTGAATGTGAGAGGATTTTCTAGGTTGGGGGAAAAAAAGGAAGTGGGGGGGGTGTGCTTTTTCAATAAATCTCCAGGAAAGCTTATTTTCCTTACTTATTGCCATTGTCATGGTTCTTCTTCTCAGCAGTCTCTCCTAAAAATAGTTGCCGGCTGGGAGCGAGCACTGCAGACGAGAGACCACTGAAGCAGAGTAAAGAGAAAAGAGCTGGGGGTGGGGTGGGGGGCGCTTGCAGGTCTGGCTCCTGCTAAGAAACCTTCAGTAGAACTGGTCATTAAGTGGAAGGAGCTGTGAGTCAGTCAAGAACTCCCATTTAAAAATCGGACTCACAAAACGATACCTTTAGGATTCACATATCTTTTCATTTCTTGCAAATCTCCTTCCTTGAGCAAAAAAAAAAAAAAAAAAAAAGAGGGCCAAATATACCATGATCTATAATTATCTACCTTTCTTTCTGTTTGAACAATGCCTTGTTGCCTAGGAACGGGGGTGATAGCTACGCCATAAATACACATTCCAATCATCTATTTTTTGCTGGATCAATTTTTTTTTCCTCCACACTGCTTCTATTGTTATGAAGGTTCATTAAAATACATGCCCTATTCTGAATTTGTTTGATATATGTACAAACTGTGTCTGCCCAATTAAGTATGAATAAAATATTCTGATTTCCATTTGCCTTCCAATTTATTATCTGACATAAGCTGGCTTCTGTGGAAAGCAACTATTTATGTAGCAAGGAATAGTACACAGTTAAAAGGTGATTTATCTGGCATTCTATCAACTGGAAATCTTCTAAGTGATCATTTCTCCCACACACGGTGCAATGAAAACTAATGTTTGTAATGATGATATTGAAAAAAAATAATGACTTGGAGTCATCACAAAAGCATGATTAGCTAATTCGTCTAGTCCCATAATTTCACACAGCATGGAACTGAGCGTCTGAGAGATTCTCTGTCCCACAGCCCATGGTTAGTGACAGCCTTGGGACTGGAGTTTAAGCCTTCTGATATCCGTTCCAGTATGCTTGTCATCTCATCCCTTGCCTAAAATGACCTACCAACCTCTCAATAACAGTCACACATTATCTCTGTGGTGTTTGAATGTGGTGTGGGGTTGAATTTTGTACTACCAAGAGGTATGTTGAAGTCCTAACCCCTGGTGCCTGTGAACATGAGTTTGGAAATAGGGCCTTTGCAGATATAATTAGGTAAGATAGGTCACACTGGAGTAGGGTGGGCCCTAATCCAATATGACTGGTGTCCATTTAAGAAAAGAAGAAGAGAATCAGAGGCACACAGGCATGACAACCATGTGAAGATGAAGGCACAGACTGGAGTTACGTTGCCACAAGAAATGCCTGGGACTACCAGAAGGTGGAAGGGACAAGAAGGATCTTTCCCTATGAGTTTCAGAGAGAGCACGGCCCTGCCAATTTGGACTTTCAGACTTCAGAACTGTGAAAGAATGAAATTTTGTAGCTTTAAGCCACCCACAAAGTGGAACTTTGTTATAGCAGCTGTAGGAAGCTAATACAGGCTGTCAAGCGTTTTAATATTCAGGTCTTTGATTTTGATGCTTAGTCCCTGTGACAGCTCATTTAATAAACTCTGACAACAAAACCTCTTCAACCTTCTGTACAATCAGAATCAATTATAGTAAATACTATTTTTCTTTTCTTAAAAAGTTTATTAGGTAACATTTGACCACAAAAATAAACATATGGAACCGTATGTAAGTCAGGTAAGGTAATAATAACATAAACACTCATGCAGTCACTATACAACATAAGAACTAGCACATAACCCATTTTGTTGAAGCTATCTTTATGTTCTGCCTACTTTTATAGCGTTAAGCTTTTTGGTCATTCAAAAGTTCCTGATTTTATAGGGTACATAGCAACTTAAACCAAAAAAAAAACTCAAAACTCTTTGCCTTCAAGGTGACTTTGACTCAGAGCGACCCTACAGAACAAAGTAGAACTGCCCCATAGGGTTTCCAGGGAGTGGTTGATGGATTTGAACTACCGACCTTTTGGTTAGCAGCAGAACTCTTAACCACTGCACCACCAGGGCTCCACATAGCAACTTAGCCAAGTGCAATTATATGAGCAAACAAACAAAATCTTCCATTATATTATATTCATGTATTCATTCATTCAACCTTTAATGAACACTGCCTCTATACCAAATGCTGCACCAAGATATAAGGAGTAATATTATACCACATTAAATAATACAATTTTATTCATTATAAAATAGATTCCATATATATAGAAATATATTAAGTCAATTTCTAAATTCTTCTCTCCCCCAAATATTTTAACTGTTATCAAAGTCTCTGATGTTCAACAGGATATTATTCATTTATTTGACATTTAAATAGTAAAAATGTCCATTAAGTTCGGAACACTTTACTTGCTAGGCACTCTATGACTATCATCTCTTTTGATCCTTAGGACAGCCTTATGGGGTAGTGTATCCTTTGGGGCATGCTAATTGCAGTAACAAGGACCCCAAAACCTCAGTGTTGCAGGGACCTGGGCTTCTTCAAGTTAGTATCCCTGCTTTGAGCTTCTACTTCATCACAGGATCATTTGCAGCAGCTGGCCAAGCCTGAAGAAAACACGTGTGATATTTTAGGAGTCAGGGTTGGGAACGGCAGACATCTTTTTCTGTTCATGCGTCATTGACCTGAGCTGGCAACACAGTATCCACCTGATGCAAGGAGAGCTGGGAAATATGGCTACCTGTGTGACCAAACGGAAAACTCATAACCGCATTTAGGCATTATCTCAGAACAAGGACAAATTGGATGCAGTCACACACACATGCACACACAAACACACACACACAGAGTTGTTGTTTGCTGCCCCAGACTCATGGCGACACCGTGCACAACAGAACAAAATACTGCCAGGTCCTATAGCATCCCCATAACTGGTTGCAATTCAGACTCTTATGATCCATAGAGTTTTCATTGGCTGATTTTGGGAAGTACAATGCCAGGTGTTTCGTCCTAGTCAGTCTCAGCCTGGGAGCTCCACTAAAACCTGTTCAGCATCATAGTCACATGTGAGCCTCAACCGACAGACAGGTGGTATGGCCGTGCGTGAAGTGCATTGGCCAAGAATTGAATCCGGGTCTCCTACACGGAAGGCAAAAATTCTACCACTGAACTACCACAGCATTTACATCTATCTGTGTAGAGGGAGGAAACCTGGTGGCATAGTGGTTAAGTGCTAGAGCTGCTAACCAAGAGGTCAGCAGTTCGAATCCACCAGGTGCTCCTTGGAAACTCTATGGGGCAGTTCTACTCCATCCTGTAGGGTTGCTATGAGTCAGAATTGACTCGACTGCACTGGGTTTGGTTTTTTTTTAAATGTAGAGGGAAACCCTGGTGGCTTAGTGGTTAAATGCTACAGCTGCTAACCAAAGGGTCAGCAGTTCGAATCTGCCAGGCACTCCTTGGAAACTCTATGGGACAGTTCTACTCTGTCCTATAGGGTTGCTATGAGTCAGAATCGACTCTACGGCACTGGGTTTTTGGTATCTATGTAGAGAGAGAGAGAGAAAGACAGAGAGAGATTTCTTTTTAAGGAATTGGCTCATGTGACTGTAGCAACTGGCAAGTCTAAAATCTGTAGGGCGGGCTGGAGACTAATGTAAGATTTCTATTCTATGTTTTAGTCCTATGGCAGAATTCCTTCTTCCCAGAGAAAGCTCAGCTTTTGCTCTTAAGACTGTCAACTGATTGGATGAGGTCCATCCACATTATGGAGAGAGTAATCTCCTTTACTCAAAGCCAACTGACTGTCATGTTAATCACAGCTACAAAATGCCTTCACAGCAACATCTAGGCTAGTGTTTCACCAAACAACTCGGCACTATAGCCTAGCCAAGCTGACCCACAAAATTAGCCACCATAGATGCCATTATTTATGGCTCCCAGTTTACAGCTGAGAAAGGTAAGAATTTCAAAGGCAAAATCACTTGCTTATGGTAGGTGAATTGTTGAGCTGGGATTCTAACTCAGGGACCAAGCCCTTACTACACAATACTGCCTTCCTAGCTATGCTTTCAACAGTCAGTGCTAATTACATCAGTGGATGATGCTTTTGTAACACCATCCAGCTCGTAAGAGAAACAAGGATGGGTTTCTTTTAAAAATTGAAGGATCGCTTGAGCATTTTTCTAAAAATAAAGCAGCATACCTACCTCTTGCATTTTTTACTTTCTGAGCCATTGACTTCCCAGTAAATGACTTCAACTGTTCATAAATCAGATGGAAACTAATTATTTGTTTTAACTACATCAGTTATAATTAATTATTAGGCAATTTGAGCTTTTCTGACTTTGTTTTGTGGAATCTAAAGTCAGTGTTAAATATAACCTTCCTTAGTGATGACTCATTTAAAAGAAATCAGGGCTGTCTCTGTGGATAATTGTGCCATCTACACGAGGTGCTTCCAGCTCTGAATTAATTAATTTAGTGCTTTTTTCATCAACCCCATTGATGTTTGGCAGCAACTTAGGACTAACTAAAATGGTAGATCAAAAATATATTTATTCATTTGAATGATAGCGCCACTCATTTAATTTCTATTTTGGTGCCCACCTTGAGTTTGGAGCTGAATATATTTTAAAAAATAACTGCATCTACAAATGTTGTATGGAAACACGCTTCTTCCCCCAGGAATCCTATTAACTCCTTAATATTCCCCAGAGTGGTGTTAAATAAAAAACCAACCCAGACCTTGGGAGAAAACAGCTTTACTCGGAAAGAAAACTGGGGAAGAGAAGGGACTTTGGCAGCAGTGGGAGGGGCTACTATCACAGGGAGAACCCTCTTGTACAGAAGGCCAAACACAGCTAGGAAAAACAAAACATAATAGGTGTGGGGACGTGGATGAGCCTGTGACATAAATGGGTGGCAAATCCAAACGTTTTACAGGGGAGGCTGCCTCTTCTCTGGGAGGGGCCCTTAAAGAGGAGAGGCTTGGTGGCTCAGGCCAAGGTTATGCAAAGTTCAGGGACTCAGGGAAGGAGGGAAACTTAAAGTTTGCTTAACAAGCTCTTTGTTTCTGATTGATCAGTGGGTCAAGCAATTCCGTTAGTCATTTAGGAAGCCAGGAATGGGGATTTGGAGAAGCTGTGCCTGGCCGTGTCATAGGTAGACAAGGACCATTCCTGAGTCTTATCTAAGTCATATGGGAAGAGTGGTAGTTTGCAGTCAGCCATTTTTCCCAACACCAAGAGCAGGGGAATCTCTCTGACCATCGCTGTTTTCCAATATCTCAGGGTTCAGGTAAAATTCAATATTAACAGTAATCTGAAGCTGAAGTCGAATATTAAGGTGGGATTCAAGTGAGCACCATGTGTAGCAAAGGTATCACTTTGATAAGCCCAAATTCATAACGTGACTTTTGGAATAATGGCCTGGCCGCATTCCTCGCTGATATTTGATTTGCAGACCTGCTCTGATGCTATTTGTTTGAAGGAAAGTATGATGAAGAGCAGTTTTGTTCCCAAGTAGATATAGAGTCTTTGAAAAACTGCTAAGTGCTTCATAGGCTTCTTCGTTGTCAAGCGCAGGGCAACCGTAATGACCTGTGTGTCTCAGAGAACTCCAGAGAGAGAGAGAGAGAAAAAAAAAAAATCAGTTAACTGGAGTGAAAATACTTTGAAAGTTCAAAATGATATAAATGTGACAAAGCACTGTCAACGAAATCATCTGATTTTGCATCTGATCCCTCTGGACCAAAATGCCAGGATGCTGTGAGTCAGACTTGGAAAAGGGAAAAACCTTCTTGCTTACTTGCTTCTGGCTTTTCTCAGGGTTCAGAGAAGAACCTCTCCAACAGAGCCAGTGACACAAGGTGGGGGAGATGAGAGAGATGGGAAGCCCTGGTGCAAGACAACCATATATGGCCTGCATCAGAGCCAGTACCATTAGGAAACTGCAATAACAGTTACTGTCACCAGGTGGCGCCATGGCAGAGCCTGCAGAAGCCCTGGTCTCCCTTCGAGGAGCAGCACACGTGCTTGATTGAGCAGAGTTGAAAGAGCTCGGTTTCATCTGTTTGCAACTATCATTGTCGGGAGCCTGCGCTTTGCTCATCGAGAAGACGTGATGCCCATTTGTGGCCTGAGACAGTGTTCATCCCTGTCTAAATTATTCATAATAATTCCTAAATAATTCCTAGACAATCATAATTTAACAGAAGCAGAAGGTGGAATTTTTTTTTTTTTTTTTTTAGAAGGTGGAGGCAAAGACACCTGGATTGTATATTGATGCAGTAGAAAAGTAAGCTCCAAACTCCCGAGCTTGCCATCACTTCATGATGCTCCCCGCTCCCAGCTAAGACGGTGACGTTAGTCCCCCTGCCCCATCCCCACACGCATGCATCCAACTGCATCTTGTCCCAAACTCCCTTTATGGTTCATGTTCACTTGTGAGGCTGCTCTTGATATACCATTAAGTTAGATTTCACCAGGAGGCGCCCCGTGTGATTCGCTCCATCTCGCAAATGGCAGCTTCTGCCACTCCCATCCTGTGTTGAAATGGATGTAGGGGTTGGCAAGACCTTTCTTATAGTTTAGAGCCAGCCGGCTTTCTCCAAACCTAATGCTAGGTTTCATGGAAGAAGCCAACACCTCTTAAACGGATCTTTCCCATAGTGGCAAGAGAATAAATGGGCTAATACCTCTGCTTTAATCACCCAAACCATCGCTGTCAAGCCCATGCCGACTCATAGCAAGGACAGAGTAAAATTGGCCATAAGATTGCCAAGGAGAGCTGGTGGATTCGAACTGCCGGCCTTTTGGTTAGCAGATGTAGCTCTTAATCACAGCGCCACCAGGGTTCCAGGCAAGATATATTATAATTTCTATGACAGCAACTTCAAATCAGGTGAAATTAATTCTCTTTAATGACCTTTGGTTTGGAAGGGGTTTTCCACCTTTCTATTCCATATACTACCTTGCCTTTAAAAGGCAGGAGGAGCCCTGGTGGCACAGTGGTTTGGCGCTCAACTGCTAACCAAATGCTGTTGGAACCCACCAGCCGCTCGGTGACAGAATGATGTGGCAGTCTGGTTCCTTAAAGATCACAGCCTTGGAAACCCTATGGGGCAGTTCTGCTCTGTCCTATAGGGTCGCTTGGAGTTGGAATGGACTCAACGGCAATGGGTTTTGGTTTGGCTAAAAGGCCACCTTCAAACAATTAGAATTAATAAAAATCAGTTTAGATTAATATAACTGGGAAAACTTACGTCTAAGGAGACTCATGAACTAGGTTTCTTATGAGTCAGGTAAATCAGAAAATCCAGGTTTGTTATTTTATTTACAACTACTGAATTTTACAAATCTATGTATTTCAAAATGTAGGCTTACATAAATCTGTCACTCTGTACATTAAGTAGTCTAGGATTACTTACAGTTTGGTCATTAAGATCTTTTTTTAATCGCAACTCATGTTTTAGGATATTATACTCCAGTAGTTTTTTTAGAGCTTACTGGATTTTATTTAAAATTAAGATTTTTAGGACGTGATATTCTTTTTTTATTTCAGTTTTAGCCTCCTTCCCCAAACAGTAAAAATGCCTGCATAAAAATAAAATATTGCTAACAGATTTTAACAGATTTACTGATAGCTGATACTGGGTTAAATGTGCCACCTCGTGGCTACATAAGGAAGTTCACCTTTTAACTCGTAATCAAATGATCTTAATATAAAAGGTTTTTTTCCGTTTCTTTTTGTCCATCCATTTTAGAAAAAACTGCTGCTGGTGGTGAAATTATCCATAGTGTATGTATAGATCCACACAGACACCACAATACAGTGGTTCAGAAGCCGTATTTTAGGATATGCGAGAGACTCCGCAAATCCCACTGGGTGCACAAAATGAATTCCAGCTTAGTAGCCTGGAGGCTTTACCGCTTGTTCGTAATCCTTTCCTAAGTCATTCCGGATCAATAAATTAACACTATACAAATAGTATTAGTGCATAGAGTCCAGAAATAAAGTGGAGAGATGTGTGTGTATGTGTATTCTTTTTAATTGTTCAGGTTTAAGTGCATAGGTGGGGTGGATAGATGGGGCATTACCATTCCAGAGATAAAATTAACTTAGAAAAGAATGGTCCAAGGCCTCTACTACCAGATGGCCCCTGCCCTGCTTTTCTTGAAGAATGCAGGAAAGAAGGTGGATCCCATAGTACTCGTTGTTATTGTGATTGTTGTAGTTGTTAGCTGCCAAGGAGTTGACTCCAGGCAACCCATGCACCAGAGAAGCAAACACTGCCTCCTTCTAAGCCTTTTCCTGAAGCTCCACCCAAACCTGTTCAGCCTCATCGCAAATACACAAGCCTCCACCACACAAAGTGCGTTGGCCTGGATTGAACTTGGGTCTTCACTGAACCACGAGTGCCTCCATCAATACCTCATAAAAGCTTATTAGCACTTGTTACAGGGGTTGAACAATTTCCAGCATTATCAGCGTCCTCCAGAACCTGGAGCCATGTCAGCCTACCAAAGTTCTTTCAGCAGGATCTTCCCTAAGGACTTTTTCCTCTTCCTTCCTTTCCTGCGGAAGGGTCATCCTCCATGATGCCTCATCCAACTTCCATGAGCTTCTTTCTCTTTTTGTCACAAGAATTCCAGAAGCATTTTCTTTGGGAGGGGGACATATTTAATTTTAGCTAGTTTTTATAGTCCTCAAAGTGATCTCTGTTCCCTATCTTTATGGTATCAAAGTGACAACAGCAACTAGAAAGTTTAAACAGGAACCTTAGGGGGCAGTGAGTTTATGCTAATAGGGGAGGAACAACTCAGAAAAGGAGGGTGAGAATGGTTGGACAACTGGAAGTCTATAATCAGTGTCACCGAATTACATGTGTAGAAGCAGCTGAATCAGTGCATGTTCTGCTGTGTATACTATCAACAAAAACAAAATAAAACTAAAAAAAAAAAATTGCTGCTCCCTTTACCTTCAATAAAATAGCTTCTGACAACAAAATGCATCAGCCTAAGTTCCCTTCTTTTAAGAAGGCAGTTGTTGCGGTTCGTTAATGTTTGTGTATCCCGTTTTATTTCCTTTAAAATGTAAGACCCAGGAGAAAGACACCAGCCTCTTAGCTGCCTCCCTTTTTCCCCTCTTTTTCCTTGCAAGTAGGGCTGAGGACTGCTGACGCCTGGGTTCGGATGTTCACCCTGTACCAGCAAAGATGTTCCTACAACCCAGCTTATGAGCTTCACCAGACGGAGATAAATAGGTTAGCAGTTTGAATCCACCAGCCACTGCTTGGAAACGCCATGGGGCAGTTCTCCTAGGTCCTATAGGGTCCCTCTGAGTTGGAATCGACTCATCAGCAGTGGGTTTGAGTTTTTTTGGTGCCTATGAATGTGATCCTGTTTGGAAATAGGGTTTTTCTTTTGTTATGTTAATGAGATAATAACTGAGTAGGGTGTGTCTCAAACCTAATGCCTTCTGAGTGGTGTGTTGTAAAAAGGAAAAACAGATAGGGAGACACACCACACACACACACACACACACACACACACACACACACACACACAGGAAGAGACCATGTGAGATATCATCTACAAGCTAAGGAGTATTGAGGAACGCCAGGAGCTGCCGACAAGGAAGCCACTGTCCTGATTTGGACTTCTAGCCTCCAAAGCTGTGAGACACTAAATTAGTCTTCTTTAAAGCCACCCACTGTGTATTCTTTGTCGCAGCAGCACTAGGAAACTGACATTCACTTACCCTGGAATATTTAAAACTTGGCTTGTAATGTAATGTCATGTATATAGAACACCATGTGGAGAAAATTTTGAGAGAGCTCCCTGGCTGGGAGGCTGCAAATGAATTGTGATGATGATAAAACGCAGCATTTCTGGAGCCTTTTTTTTTTTTTTCCCATATGCCCAGTGATAGGTTAAGAGATTTACCTGCACAAACTCTTTTAATAATCACAGCAAACCTATAGAATGGGACTACTACTGCCCCTACTTAACAAGTAAGAAAACGGAGGCACAGGGTCTTTGAAAACTTGCCCAGTGTGGTAGGGCTGGAAAGCAGCAGAGTCAGAATTTGAAGCCAGCCTTTGCATCCTCTGCCCATGCTCTTGACCTCAACACTGTCCTGTCTCTTGTGGTAACAGCATTTTATGGACAGATTTGTGTCCCTCCAATATATGTGTTGGAATTCTAACGCCTGTATTTGTGCGTGTAATCCCATTTGGGAATGGGATTTTCTTTTTTAGGTTAATGAGACTGTATATGTGTAGGGTGTCTTAAACCTACTCTTCTTTAAGATTTAAAAAGAGCAGATTGGCCCAGAGAACAAGCTAGCACAACAAATGGGGGAAAGATAGATGCCAAGTGGACATCTCCAAGGATGCGAGAAGTACTCTGAAGAAGCTGAGACAAGGATTTTCCCCAGAGTGGACACAGAAAGCCTTTACCTAGAGCCAATGCCCTAAATTCAGACTTCTAGCCAGAATGCTCCTTAGAAGCAAGGATGGAGAGACTTCATCTCACATACTTTAGACATGTTATCAGGAGGGACCCTTGCCTGGAGAAGGAAATCATGCCTGGTAAAATAGAGGGTCAGTGAAAAAGAGGAAGACCCTTGATGAGATGGATTGACACAGTGGCTGCAACAATGGGCTCAAACATAACAACAATTGTAAGGATGGTGCAGAACCAAGCAGTGTTTCGTTCCGTTGTGCATAGTGTCGCTGTGAGTTGGAACCGACTCGACAGTATCTAATAAGTACAACAACAGCCTCTTAAACTGTGAGAAAATAAATCTCTGTTAAAGCCACCTACTTGTATTTGTGTTACATTAGCACTGAGAAACTAAGACAGAGCAAAAACAAACACCACTCCAAACTACTGTTAAATCAACAAACGTTTGTGAATGCTGACTAAGTGTCTGGCCCTCTGATGACCACTGAGGATACAGAGATGGACAACACTCTGATGAGTCTTTTCCAACCTCGTAACACAGCTGTGAGAAACCTCCGGCATACAGCTTTTGTCCACCGAGCACTCTCAACAAATGGCGTCTAGACACCACATACCATCAAGCCACAGCCGTGCCAGCAATGAGGTCACATAACTCAGCTAGCCACAGTGCGGGGGCCGTGTTGGCTCTACCTCAGGTCTGCTAATTGGGACAGGTGCAGGGTGTGATGACAGCAGGCCACCCACGCAGCTTTGGCACGGAGGGCACAGGCACGAAGAGCAGGAGGAAGAAAGAAGATGAAGCCTGAATTGCAGCATGGGCAAGGAGGGCTGGCAAACACACGCATACGGACAACAGACCGTCCTGGGATGTACCCCAAAGAAAAAGCAGTTCATTTCTAGAATCAGAAGCCCCTAATCTCTAAAACAAACAGTAGAGCCTTGGGAAGTGAGCAGCTCTGGAAATATAGACTTGTATGCAGCCACAAACCTGCCAAGCAAAAAGATCCTCGTCTTTTCTCTCTTTCTCTGTCTCACACACGCACACACCAATACACACTCCCAGTACTCATGCTAGAAGTCGTGGTTCTGTCTAAGGAGTAAAGGAAGATGCTATTTGGAGAAGACTTTTGAGAATCGCATTTGAAATTGATAGAGAAGAATTAGAGGTAAAAATATAGATAAGGATATCATCTCCATTGCCATTTGAGAGACTGTCAGGAGAGATCCAGGACATGTTAAAGGGTAAGTGCTAGCCAAAAGGTTGGAGGCTTGAGTTAACCCAGAGGTGCTTTGGAAGAAAGACCAGGTGATCTGCTCCTGAAGAATCAGTGCAGCTCTACCCTGACACGCAAGGGGTCGTCCATGAGTCAGAACTGACTCGATGGCAGCTGGTACTGGTACTGGTACTTAGCATATTTGAGCTGTTCACCAAGAGAGGAAGCAAGCATGGAAATAAACTTGGCCTTCCTAGATTCTGGAGTTACAGGTTTTGTCAGCATCATTCATCCAACACGAATTAAACACTGGCAGGAATGGTCTAGGAGGGCACTAAGAGGAATGAGATGAAGCCTCTTGATTTCTGGAAATTTACAGCATATTGGAAAGGGCAAATTATTGAGAAGTTGGCGTATGTTCAAAGTTTTAGTAGAAAGATGTCCGTCTTTAAGTGAGCCATCCCATTGCTATTGAGAAGACTCGAACTCACGGCAACCCCATGGGTTACAGTGTAGAGCTGCTCCACAGGGTTTTCATGGCCGTAATCTTTTATGGAAGAAGATCTCCAGGCCTTTCTTCCACAGTGCTGCTGGATGTGTTCGCACCACCAACTTTTAGGTTAGCGGTTCAGTGCAAACCGTTTGCGCCACCAAGAGACCTTTATATGGACTAATGGGTGCCAATTTGCTTTGAAATTTATAGCAATTGAAATCGAACTGAAATCTCAAAATTGCATGTAGCCTGCTTTCGTGGTCTGATCTGTTATGGCGTTATGAGTGGGACTTTTAAAAAATAATAAACAGAGAAACACAACTCTTAATGAGATGCTAAATATGAAATCACTGTAAGACTTACATTACACAACTTTTTTCTTTTTTTTAATGGGAGAAGTCAACAAGAATCACTTAATTTACGTATTTGCAATTAAACCAGGAGTTGAACCTCAGGTACCTGTTAACAATTTCTCTCACTTCCAAAGTTACTGGTGATCAGAGATACTTAGAACATCTTAATAAGTCACCTCTGTTTGTTTTTCTACGGCCTGTATTTTGCAATCTATTTGTTGTTGCAAAACGCCTGACAACAACACTGCCTCATTTGGGTATTGCAAGAATACAATTAAGACAATATTCATGAAGTCTGCTGAGACCCCTAGTGTAAGCATGTTGGATAAATATTTCGTTGTAACTAGAAGAAATTAAACAGCCTACTCAAACTCCACAATATTTACTTCGAATTGCAAAAGCTTTAAAGTTATTTGGTTTCTATTATAATTTTATTACTTAGATTCAACACACAAAAGACAGAGGCAAATTAAAGAAAAACATTTTGTTGATATTCATTTCCATATATTAATCTGAATAATTGCAATAATGGCTTCTCCAAAGACATCCAGGTTCTAACTCCAGGAACCAGGCACTGTTGCTTTCTATGGCAAAAAGGATTTAGCAGACGTGATTAAAGTAAGAATGCTCCTTAGAAGCACGGGTGGCGAGACTATGTCTCACATACTTTGGACATGTTGTCAGGAGGGATCAGTTCCTGGAGAAGGACATCATGCTTGGTAAAGTAGAGGGTCAGTGAAAAAGAGGAAGGCCCTCAATGAGATGGATTGACACAGTGACTGCAACAATGGACTCAAACATAGTAATGATTGTGATGATCGTGCAGGACTGGGCAGTGTTTCGTTCTGTTGTACATGGCGTTGTTATGAGTTGGAAGCGACTCAACGGCACCTAACAACAACTGAGTTATCCAGGTGGGAACAATGTAATTGCAAGGGTCTCTCTTTTTTTTTTCTCATTATAAGAGGGAGGAAGGAGGGTCAGAAGCAGTAGTGGTGGATGTGACAACTGAACAATGGCTGAAGTACTTACCAGGAAAGAGACACAGGAAGGAATGGAGGCAGCCACTAGAAACTGGTAAAGCGAGGAAATGGATTCTACCCTCAGAGCCTCCAGAAGGAACCAGCCCTGTGGACACCTTGACGTTAGGCCAGTGAGACTGATTTTGGATCTCCAGAAATGGAAGATAATAAATTAACTACGTTTGTGTTAATGTGTTACCCAGCAATAGGAAACTAATGCAGTGTGTGTGTGTGTGTGTGTGTGTGTGTGTACTCAGATACCCAGTGACGTCTCAGATGTAAGAATATGTGTCTAGTGATCTCTCACTTTGATGGAATTCAAAGTAAAGGTTTTAAAATATTTCCTGTTTTTAAGACACTTTTACATAGTGCCATGGGGTTTCGATTTATAACAAAAAGCAAATAAACCAACAAAAACAAGGGTCAGCTCACTTCCTCACGGTCATTTTTATTTGTGGAAACTTCCATCATTAATATTCTTTACAGACTGCCTGGAAATGCCCTTCCCTGGATTAAGAGAGGCTTACTTATTCTGGGGTAACGTATTAATGTAATATGTTATACCAGTTTGTCAGTTTGTACTGGGGTGGCTTGCATGTTACACTGGTATTTCAAATACTAGCAGTGTCAACGGTGGTGAACAGGTTTTAGAGAAGCTTCCAGACTAAGATAGACTAGGAGGAAAGGCCTGGAAATCTAGTCCCAAAAATTAGCCAATGGAAACACTGTAGGTCACAACAGACTATTGTCTGTATAGTGTTAGAATCATAAACATGGTGCAGAACCAGGAAAAGTTTTGTTCTGTGGTGCATGGGGTCACCATGAGTCAGAGCCTATTTGACGGCAACCAACAACAACAGCAACAACACTGACGTGAACCCAGAACCCAGATATAGGCAGTTACTCAACCCGCACTATGAAGAAGGCTGCTAATATTTAACATAAAATGCCTTTCTCCCTTGGTTCCCTTCACCGGTGCATTGAGCAAGGACAGGCAGTTCTCAAGGCAAATTGCAAGTTGAGAAAGTTTGTCTTCAGGGCCCTCCCAAGCATTTTTCCTCTGTACTCCTTCAGAGAACAAGGCCAGAGTATGCCTGGATTTTAAATTCAACTCCTATTGAAATGGATATGGTGTTAAATTTACTTTTTGAGAGAAACTAATCCACAATAATAGGGGGAAAGATTAAAATATGGCTCGCATTTTTATGTCTTTATTTGTGTGGTAATTTTTTAGGCTATGATTAGCGATTGTAGATGAAAACTGGAGGGCTTCAAGTGACTATGCTGTGCTAAGACTGGTCCTGGCAACTTAGGATAGTGAAGCCCTGGTGGGACAGTGGTTAAGAGCTCTACTGCTAACAAAAAGGTCAGCAGTTCAAAACCACCAACCGCTCCTTGGAAACCCTATGAGGCAGTTCTGCTCTGTCTATAGGAGTTGGAATTGACTCAACAGCAATGGGTTTTTTTTTTTTTTTTTTTTTTGTTTTGGTTGGGTTTTAGAAGCCCTGGTGGTACAGTGGTTAAGTACCGGGCTGCTAACAGAAGATTAGCAGTTCAAACCCACCAGCTGTTCCATGAGAGAAAGATGTGGCAGTCTGCTTCCATAAAGCTTACAGCCTTAAAACACTATAGGGCAGTCCTATTCTGTCCTATAGGGTCTCTAGGAGTTAGAATTAACTCAGTGGCAATGGGCTTGTGTTTTGGTGGCTGGTTTTGCTCAGAAGAGGTAAAAAATTCCTAAGACTAACGACAGTCTTCTACTAGCACTGCACATACGTGGACCAGCGATAGCTGATGTTAAATATTCAAAAATTCTTAAAACCTGTTGTTCAACCTTTGGTAACTTGGAATCAGCCATAGTGAGAGTACTTACACCAAGGGAATGGGCAAGTGCTACAAATTCTCTCCTAACCCACTGAACCCAGATAGCTAATTTACCTGCTCTTTACTGCTTTTTTTTTTACTGCTTACCTCCCTTCCTTTCTTAAAAAATAATCCTTCTGTTCTCCCTGAGCCCTGAGACTTTTCTTTCGGGGACCTTAGGTCCATCTTCATTGTGGTTTCTTCTCTGATTACTGCTGTGCCCTCTGGTGGGGGTCAATTCATCTAACAGAGTGAACACGATACTTTTAGGAGCCCTCAAAAAGTATTTTAATTTCTTTTTAAAAAGAAGAAAAAAGGAATAGAGTAATAATGTTGTGTTGTTAGTTTCCAGCTCATTGTAACCACATGTATAACAGAATGAAACGTTGCCCAGTCCTGCACCACCTTCATGATCGTTGGTATGTTTTTGAGTCCCTTGTTGTGGCCATGGTTTCAATCCATCTCACTGAGGGTTTCCCACATTTTTGTTGGTCCTCTGTTTACCAAACATGACGCTCTTTTCTATCTATTGTTCTTTCCTGGCGAAGTGTCCAAAGTAAGCTAGTCAAAATCTCAACACCCTTGCTTCTAAGGAACATTCTGGTTGTATAAGAATAATGAATCCAGCCTGGATTATATTAGCTTACATACCAATGTAGTTATAAATATGATTTTTAATATTCTTTTTAATGATGGAAGGGGCTTACGAAGTTAAAAGTGCCTAGGGTCCACAGAAGTTAAAATATGGCTCCACTTCTCGTCAGGAGCTGTCTCCAGAAGCAGCATCATGGCCACGCTGCCCTCCACCCTCAGGCCATCTTCATCATCATGGCTCAGAGACATTGTGGAAGAAACCTTGCTTTTCCAGCTACCCACCATGGAATAACATGTATTGGCATAACCCCTTTTACATTCTTTTGAGATGGGCTGTACATCACCCCTAGTAGAAGCTTGAGATAACCTCATGCTCCTATGTGTGTCTCTCTGAGTATGTCTGCTTTGGAATAATATGGTCTCAACATTTTGGACTTCACTGTGAATCTTTCAGTAAGATGGGAAAACCAGTATGTGGATTCCAGTGAAGAGAACAGCTGCTGCCTTTCTCACGTACGTCATATTCACGCTTTGTTTTCCGCTGTGCTTACACTCATTAAAACCAACAGTAAGAATTTCAATGGAATCTGCTTCCTCTGATATTTTCTAGTTTAGTCTGGACAGATGAACATTTTTTAGTGGTGTGAACTAGAGCTGGTAACTCCACAGTGAGCTTTCAGAGATGATGCTGGGGTGCTCTTACTCGATATTATCTAGATAATAGGCCTATTGAGGTGCTGGAAACAACCCCCAAATTTATTCTGGTCAAAAAATGTTAATGTCTCTTCAAATCCCTTCCTCCTCCTTCTCCCCCATCCCTTTAATCCATTCAAGGATGACCTTTCAGATTTTAATGTGCATAAGAATCACCAGGGAAGTTTATTAAAATTGCAAATATCTAGGCTCCACTTCTAAGGGTTCTAACTCAGTAAGGTCAGAATCGAGCCTTGGGATATGCAGTTTTACCGGTTCTACACAGCACTGAAGTTGACCCAGAAAAGCTGTATTTAATTCATATTGGCTTATACCAACATGGAAAGTTATTTTCTAGACTGTTGTTGTTAGGTGCCGTCAAGTCCGTTCCAACTCCTAACGGCCTTACCTACAGCAAAAGGAAACACTGCCCAGTTCTTCACCATCCTCACAATTGTTGCTATGTTTGAACCTACTGTTGCAGCCGCTGTGTCAACCCATCTCATTGAGGGTCTTCTTCTTTGTTGACCCTCTACTTTGCCAAGCATGATGTCCTTCTCCAGGACCTGCTCCCTCCTGATAACATGTTCAAAGTATATGACCCCTCTGTTCTTCTGCTTCTATTGTCTCTTCTGCTGTGTGTGTGCACGCTTTCCTTACACTCCAGGGCACGCTACTGCTGCCTCCACTTGAGCTGCCTTGGAGGCCATTGTACTTCTCACATCCCTTCCATTGAAGGACTTTTGCACTTGCTTTTCTCTGGCCGGGCTGTACTTCTCTCCCCTCATTGCCTGGTGACCCTCAGTTCCTGCTTCAGATTCCAACCCAGGCATCACTTTCCTGACTTTGCTCACTGTGATGGCTAATTTTATGTCTCAACTTGGCTAGGCCATGGTCCATAGTTTGACTAAACACTAACTAGTCTGGCTGCTGTAATGGAGTAATTATAAGTAATTAAATCAGTTGGCCTTGGGTAGAGCTGATTATCTTCTGTAATGTAATCTAATGTAACGTGCTATAATTACCTTACGTGTTATGAATTACAATCCTCTTCTACAATTCAATGTAATGTAATCAGTTCAGTAGTTGAGGTCATACCAGAGTCAGATGGATCCTAAATGTAAACACTTCTGAGTTATATAAAGACCAGAATAGACACAGAAACACACACACCAAGAGGAAGGCAGATGTTACCTGACAGTTGAGGCATACATGTCATTGTAGCTTTCAATATATATATATATATATATATATATATATATATATATATATATATATTTGCTAAAGTTATTTTACAAGTAGAATTTTTTATATACCCCTTGAGATTTTCTTCAACTATGACATAAAAAAAAAAGATTTTGGATCCATGTTAAGATCAGGGTCTTTCTTTTTTTTTTTCTGGGATGTTATATGTGAATTGAATTATGAAAAACTAGGATTTTTACCTTTGACTCTGCTGGTAATTTTGACTCAAATGCCATCGCCAAATGCCATTAGAAGGTGTTCCCTTTTGGCAGGTTATTCTCCTGAGAAGTTGATTAAGAGTTTTATAAACGAAGAATCCTGCGAAAATACAAATAAAAATCTGCTCATAGTCCTATAGTGTACCACTTCCTGTGCTTAACATGAGCGTTAACAGAATATACGGGGAATACAAGGAACTTCTGCTAATCTGGGCATAAAAAAGCCA
The DNA here is from genome assembly GCF_030014295.1 of Loxodonta africana. NCBI lineage: Eukaryota > Metazoa > Chordata > Mammalia > Proboscidea > Elephantidae > Loxodonta > Loxodonta africana. The sequence continues at coordinate 49,264,369 of NC_087361.1, forward strand.
TTTTACTGGAAAAAGACCCAAAGTTTAATTTACTACTGTCATACATGGTTTATTTAAAAATTTGTGGTAATGAATGTACTTACAGACCTTTGCTTTTTAACATCTGAAAAAGTTTTTTGCAGATTTTCAATGTAAAGGATCCCTGGCGGTGCAGTGGTTAAAAGCTTGGCTGCTAACCAAAATTTTGGTAGTTCAAATCCACCAGCCGCTCCTTGGAAACTCTATGGGGCAGTTCTACTCTGTCCTAGAGGGTCTCTGTGAGTCGGAATCTACTTGATGGCAGTGGTTTTTGTTTGTTCATTTGTTTGTTTTTTTAAGAATGGTCTTAACTGAAGAAAAAAAAAAAACAGTTGTAATTGTCTTGGTGACCCCATGTGTGTCAGAATAAAACTGTGCTCCATAGGGCTTTCGACTGCTGTAATCTTTTAGAAGTAGGCTGCCAGACCTTTCTTCCAAGACATCTTTCAGTGGTTTCAAGCCTCCAGCTTGTCAGTTAGTAGCCAAGCACTTAACCATTTGCACTACCTAGGGGCTCCTCTTAACTGACCCAGCTGCCCTGATATATCAGTTCTCTTGCCAGGCGCCTTCTTAAATACTTCTCTTTTCTCTTCTCCTCTGGCTATATGTCTCTGCTTGTCATTGCTTGATTTTGACCCTGATTTTATTTCTGCCTAAAGCCGGTCAGGAGCCCTAGTGGCGCAGCATTTTAGCACTCAGCTGCTATCCTGAAGGTCGGTGGTTTGAACCCACTGGCTGCTTGAGGGAGAAAGGTGTGGCAGTCTGCTTCCATAAAGATTTACAGCCTGGGAAACCCAAGGGGCAGTTCTACTCTGTCTGATGGGGTCACTATTAGTTTGACGGCACACAACAATAAGAATCTCAGTCTAATTAGATTTTCACCACCGCCCCTTAAAAAACTTACTTTTTAAGACATTTTAAGTATTGGCGCTATGGTAGAAAATACTGAGAAAATCAAATGCCAAAAGGTGTCTTTAGCTGTTCATGTGTTTGCAAATTTTGTAAAATTCCACAGCCAAGGGCAAGGGTGTGCCTTAATCTCTTCTCTTTAATTTTACATTTTAAGTCTCAATTGCTTGACACCAGTTTTAGGTGAATTGAGTGTTTGCTTCTCTTAAAATAGACATGAGGAAAAGTATTTTCCTGTACCCTGTCTTGTTTTCATTATAATTAAACAGAAGTGACATGAAAAAACATTGATTTTACTGTTTTTTTGTTCTCAAAATATTAATTAAAATTGCTTTTGAAAATGTGTCTTGGAAAGACATTTCTATGCATGTTTAATTGTACCCATTATTTAAGTAGTCATGGATGGTGGTGGTTCAGTGGTAGAATTCTTGCCCTCCATGCAGGAGACAAGGGTTCGATTCCCAGCCAATGCAATAGCACAGGCGGCACCTATCTGTCAGTGGTATCTTGTGTGTTGCTATGATGCTGAACGGGGTTCAGCAGAGCTTCCAGACTAAGGCAGATGAGGAAGAAAGCCCTGGCAATCTACTTCCAAAAACCAGCCAGTGAAAACTCTATGGATCACAAAGTTCTGATTCGAAATTGATCTCTAGGACTGGGCAGCATTTCATTTCATTGTGCATGGGGTTGCCATGAATTGGGACTGAGTAGACAGCAGCTAATGACATTTAAGTCATTATATTTGACTCTGTAAGACAGAGCCCCCATGTGTCTGTCAGTTTGTCGTACTGGGGGGGCTTGTCTGTTGCTGTGAAGCTGGAAGCTATGCCACCGGTATTCAGACACTAGCAGGGTCACCCATGGAGGACAGGTTTCAGCTGAGGTTCCAGACTAAGACAGACTAGGAAGAAGGACCCAGCAGTCTATTTCTGAAAAGCATTAGCCAGTGAAAACCTTATGAATAGCAGCGGAACATTGTCTGATATAGTGCTGGAAGATGAGCCCCCCAGGTTGGAAGGCACTCAAGAGACGACTGGGGAAGAGCCACCTCCATGGATACCAGGGATCAGGAGTTTAGCATATCTTTTTGGAGGACAGAATTCAATTCATAACACTATAAGATTAAAAACAGCTAGGTTTACATGCCTTTTAATATATTTTGTAAACTCAATTTCTGATTAAAAAAATCTTAGCTTCATGCAAAAAAAAAAGAGAGAGAATTGGGTTAAAATTCATTTGTAAATATAGACAATTCTCTTTTTTTAACCACTTCACAATTCATTAAAGTTGGCCTAATAAAGACATATTTTTACAACTTGTCATCTTTATCCGCCCATTTGACTTTTTCCCTCTGATGTCCAAAATGTTGAAGAAAGATTATATGAATAATCGGTCAGTAGCCTCTTTCTAGAATTCAAGGTGTTTCAATGTAAGTGTTTCCCATATTGACATTTTCATTAGGATTGAGATTTATCAAGCAAAAGAACTGAGATTATCTAGAAAACCTCAGGCTAATGTAAGCAAGACCCAAGCCCTGTGCTCTCCTCTTCATCTCTCTGCTTGACATCTCTATTTTTTTTTTTTTAATCCCTGAACGCCTATTCTCTGCAATAAATTCTGCACTCACAAGACAGTCTAGCCCTTCTCAACAAAGGAGCTAGCTGCCAGTTTTTAAGTAGCAAGCCAGACATCAAAGAGTTTATTTTCAGAGTCAATTGACCAAGCCCTACTATGTATGACAATAAGATGTTGTTAGATGCCTACATACAATAGAACAAAACACTTCCTGATCCTGTGCCATCCTCACAATCATTGTTATGTCCGAGCCCATTTGTGGCAGCCACTCTGTCAGTCCATCTCATTGACTGTCTTCCTATTTTTCACTGACCCTCTACTTTACCAAGCATGATGTCCTTCTCCAAGGACTTATCCATCCTGATAATATATCCAAATATGTAAGATGAAGTCTCGCCATCCTCACATCTAAGGAACATTCTGGCTATACTTCTTTCAAGATAGACTTGTTCATTCTTCTGGCAGTATATTCAATGTTCTTCACCAACACCACAACTCAAAGATGTCAATTCTCCCTCGGTCTTCCTTATTCATTACCTAGCTTTTGCATGTGTATCAGGTGATCAAAAACACCATGGCTTGGGTCAGGTGCACCTTTTTCCTTAAAGTGACATCTTTGCTTTCTAACACTTCAAAGAGGTCTTCTGCAACAGATTTGCCCAATGCAATATGTCATTTGATTTCTTGACTGCTGCTTCCATGGACATTGATTGTGAATCCAAGTAAAATGAAATCCTTGACAACTTCAATCTTTTCTCCATTTATCATGGTGTTGCTTATTGGTCCATTTGTAAGGGCTTTTGTTTTCTTGATGTTGAGGTGTAATCCATACTGAAGGATGTAGTCTTTGATCTTCATCAGTAAGACAGTAAGATAGGCTTAAGAAAAAAATTTCCATATAATTGTCACAGATCTTGATGCTAAGTGTTTGGATTTCTTACAAACTGTAGTAAGTAGGGCTTGAGGTCATTTTTAATTTTATTTCAACAAATTAATGTGCCATTCCTGGCTTCTAATTATTGTATGGAAAATTTAGATACATGGCACTAAACTTTGAGCCACATCTGGTCTTAATTCTTTAAATTTTTTTTTTTTTTGGTGGCAACTAGGGTGCATTTCAATAATATTGCAAGTAGATAAAAAGAGCAATTGGACTGAAATAAGGGGCAGGAGCATGGCTCACCTTGCCCCTGAGCTTATTACCAGTGAATAAGCCTGAGCAGTTTGGAAAGATGCTTGCTTTCCTTTCTGAGAGAATAATAAAGCACCCTGGGAAAAAATTTATCTTCTTCTGCTAAAAAGTCAATTTCAGGAGTTGGGGAAATTTTTAAGGAGGAAAGGGACAACCTCCTAGACACTTCTGCTCAGAAATTGGAAACTACAATGAAAAGATATTAAGCAACAGAGTGAAAATAATGAGAATGCTGACGCATTGTGACAAGAGTAACCAATGTCACGGAATGATTTGTATTAAAGTTGTTAAATAGGAACCTAATTTGCTGTGAAAACTTTTACCTAAAGCACAATAAAATATTTTTTTTAAAAGAAAAGAAGTTAAGCAATTAGGCAATGCGTACCAAGAATTTTTATACTATTTATATGTTGTAACAGAATAATTATACATCTAGGAGTATATATATATACAAAATACATATTATATATATATATATAATATATATATTATATACAGAAGACACCATTGTAAGAGCCTTAATAGTTGACAAAAATTAGGCACAGCTTCCGTGTCCAATCATAAAGAATAGGTACATACATCACCCTGGGGAACTCACTTAACTACTTTTCTATGTGTTGTTGTTGCTGGCTGCCGTTGAGTCAGCAGCAAACCATGTGAAGCCAAGTATAACAAAACAGAAAGCTGCCTGGTCTTGCATTAGCTTCATGATTGTTGGTATGTTTGAGTCCATTCTTGTGGCTACAGTGGCAATCCATCTCAGTGAAGGTTTCCCTCACCTTTGCTGATTCTCCACTTTGCAAAACATGATGTCCTTCTCCAACAATCGATCCCTCCTGATAATGCTTCCAAAGTAAGTGAGAGTTGAAATCTTGGAAAATATTTTGTGTCCATGGGGTTTTTTATGTAAGATTACCTAATTTCCTGGATTCATGTTATTCTCTTTCCTGGCTTTACTCTTTTGTTTTGCTGGATCATATCCTTCAGTAGCTTCTTGATAAAGGGCACAGAGAAAGGGTACAAATAAAGGGACTTAAAATATTTTGTGTCTGGAAATGACTTTAGTCTACAATTTGCTTAATTCAATTGGATGTAGAATTTTAGTTTCAAAGAAATTTTCATTGAGAGTTTTGCAGTTATCATCCAATTAACTTGCAGCTTTCAATGCTGATGTTCAGAAGTCCTAGGTCATTACGGGTGTTTCATCCTTTGTATATGACCTTTTTTTCCAGTGTTCTGAAACCACAAAATAATATAACTTGGTGAGCTTATTCTTTCATTTATGGTGCTTGACTTTTTGATAGACCCTTAAATCTGGAGTACCATGTCTTTCAGTTCTGAAGAGTCTTCTTGTATTGTTTTCTTGTCTCTTTTCCCCTCTCTTCCCCTCTCTTGAATTCTATGAGCTGGGCATTTTACCATATTTTACGTGAATAATGGGCAGGTTCTACATTTGCTTGCCAACCTTGCTGTCCACCCTAAAGTGTCCCATATTTGTAAGGGCGCTATGCTAATTTTTTTTCTTTTAGAGTACACGTTATTTCTGTAAAAATACAGTACTTCCTGAATTGATCATTTAATTTTCTTACCATTTCTTTACAAACTTCCATATCTTTTATTTATGTTTTATCTTAGAGTAAATTTCCTCAATATTATAATTTAATTATTGAAGTTTTTATTCATGCCATAATATTTTTCAAATTTCCAGGACCCCGTCTTTCTTTAAATATTGTTTTTTTAAAAAAAAATTCCACATATTCTAGATTATTATACTTCCATGCTCTCTATCTCTAAACCTCTCTTCCATATTTTAACCTATCTTTTAGAGTTGCACTCTGTGTAAATTTCTTAGCAAATATGGGAGAGTAAAAAGGAACAAATATTTGTCATTGTTGATATTGTCTATTGTATATTTGGTAACTGTTTATTCATTTATGCTCCCTTCTTTATGATCCTCTTCTTTCACCTTTCTTTTAATTTATTTTCTTGTTCTTTTTTTTTTTAGCATTTAAGAGAGATGCTTAGTTCATTAAATTTCAGCCATTCAGTTATGAGATATGCTCCTGATGAATGCAATAAAGAAAGCTCGACTTGACTTCAGTTACATATGATTACTTTAATAGATACAGAGGAAATGTTTGATAAAATCCAACATCAATTACTAGTTTAAAAATAAGACAAAACAAAATCAGAAATAAAGACAACATCCTCAACCTGGAAGACCTATCTGCTCTGTATCACTTGGCAAGCATTGTACTTAATGGTGATATGTTGGAAGCATTCCTCTGATATTAGCAACAAAACCAGAGTGGCCAGTACCACTACTTCTAGTCAACACTGCATTACATGACCCAGTGCAACAAAATTCCAAATAATTACCAGTTACAATAGGATAAAATATAAAATTATTCATACTTTATTTATTGGACCTAAATAAACTCCAAAGGAATAAAATATTTACTGTTTTTTAACCATAAAAATCTGAAAAATTACAGAATCATTTTTCTATAATGTTAGCATGAAGAAGACATTTTAAACTAAGTCTTAAAAACCAGGAGCAACAAATGAAATCATAAACTCAACTGTACCTTCTGCAAGGCAAAAAAAAAAAAAAAAAAACAAAGTTAATTACTGGGAAAAACAGTCACAAGTCATGTCACAAAGAACTAATTGATGTTACATATAATGCTCTTCTAGAAATCAAGAAGCAAAAGATCAATAACCCAATAGAAAATTATACCCACTCCTTACTTATCAACATAGTTAGGTTCCAAGGACCAGGTCATTATGTGAAAATTGGCATTATGAGCCAGTTGGGTTTGGTGCTGGTGTCCCCACGGTGGCTCACTGCCCATGCCTTCTCAGGATGCATGTGGGACAGTGGGCCCTTTCCCCTACCATGCCTTTCCCAAAGCCGTGGAGTGGAGGTTGGAATGGTGGTGGTGGTGATGGTCATGGGCTGCCCATCACCTCTGAAACATCTGGGACCACTCCACTCACCTGGCCATGCTCCAGGCCTCTGCGTGTACCCCCCTGCCTTGCCTCTCCACCTTCCTGTTCCACTGCCCTGGAGATGGACTCCAGTGGCCGGCAGTTCCTGGGCCTGTGGGCAGGTGAGGCCTGGCCTAGCTTGGCCCGGCCACCCCCACCTCCTACAGGCCACCTGCCCACCCCCATCTGCAGTGAGCTGCCTGGCTCCTCCACCTGATCTGGGTAGCCGCCAGCGGCCTCGCTCCCTCTACAGACCTTGTCCTCCTCCTTACCCTGGACTCCTTCATGCACAAATTTGTCAGATAGTCGATTTTTTACTATGGTCCTAAATGCGAGATGCCACATAAGGAGATAGTCATGAGAAGAAGATGTATACGAGTAAACATCACATTGGAAAAAATATAATATTCCCTTAAACATGAAGAAGATTTTCCATCTCACTCATGATAAGAGAATTGCGGGGAAAATACACACTGAGATATAATTTCTTCCTGTTAGGATAACAAAAATCCAAAATTTGGACAACATACTGTGATGTGGAACTGTAGGGGAAATAGGCATTTTTCATTCATTTCAGGTAAGTGCGAAACATGATACAGTGTTTATGGAATTCTGAAGGCAGTTCCCTTTGACCCAGGCATACTGCCTTTGGGAATCTATCCCATGGGTATACTTATACTCTCCAAATGATGTCACCGCTTTGTTTGTCATGCAAAACCTTGGACATGTGCACCAATCATGGAATTATTATTATTAAATACTATCCACCCTGCTTCCTGATAACCATATATACAGAACGTATTGCTAAGTGAATAAACCAAGATGTAGAACAGTGTATACGACATGTTGCTGTTTGTTCAAAAAAAAGTAAAAATATATATGTCATGTTTCTTTGCACTTGCATAAAGAAACATTGAAAGAATGCACAAGAAAATAACAAAAGTAGTTACCTTTAGAAGGTGGGAAGAGGGAAGAGCAGAAGTGGACAGGGTGGGTGAGAGATATACAGTTGTATCCCTTTTTTTTTTTATCATTTTGATTTTTATACCACATGAATATGTACCCTAGTAATTCGTTAAATAACATTAACTATAAGTAAAAGAAACATTGCCAGTAAAATTCTAACAAAAATGTGAAGAATTATGGAGAAAGTTTTTTTAAAAATTCAAAGAAACAAAGGAGAGATATACTGTGCTTGTGAACTGGAAAATTCAGTATCATAACAAAGTCAGTTCTCCTAAAAATGATTCATTGAGTCAATTCGCTTCCGATGAAAACCCCAACAAGTCTTTTTTTTTTTTTTTTAATTGGAACTTGTCTAGCTGATTACAAAATTAATATGTGAGGGCTAAGATTTTTGAATAGCCAAGATATTCTTGAAGAATAACAAGTTGGAGAGTCATGTTTTGCCACATATCTAGGCTTATTTTAAAACTATGCTATAGTCATAGTGGATTTATAGGCATATAGACCAATAGAACTAATAATGAACCCAGAAGTGCACCCAACACAGATAGATACTTGATATTTGACTCTGGTGGTGTGGTAGGGAATGTTGGGGTCCACAAGTACCCATGTGGTTGCCTACATTTTCTGCACACTTTCACTTAGGGTAGATAAACGTGACTATATCTGACTGAAGGACCACAAATGGAAGTGATATTTGTCACTTGCAGGTCAAGACAATTAAAAGCTATTGGGATGGAAAAATAAAGGACGGCGCAAGTGGTTAATGTACACAGTTACTAACCAAAAGTTTGGAGGTTCAAGCCCAACCGGCGGCGCCTCAGAAAAAAGGCCTAGAGATCTACTTTTGAAAAATCAGTCATTGAAAACTCTATGCACCACAGTTCTACTCTGACACACATGGGGTTGCCATGAGTCAGGATTGACTTGTCAGCAACTGGTTTTTGGTTTTTCGTAGTCTATGGTAATATTCAGTTCCTCAGCCTGGGGAGAAAGGATAAAGGTGTTGTATTATTGTTTTCCTTTGAAATGTACATACACTTTTATATATCTCTTTTAGGCCATTTTTTTTTTTTTGCAATTTTTAATGAATTATACAAATTAGAATAGGTGAGGGATGGTTTCCCAAAAGTATTCTAAGTAAGCAAAAAATCCTTTATCTACCTACTTGCATAGCATAATTTGAAGTTCTATTACTTGGTACATGAAATATTTTTATTGCAATGTTTTCATTATGAATTTAATTTTTTTGGCAATATGAAATGACTTACTTTATTCCATTGAATAATTTTTAACTTAAAACATATTTTGTCTGATATTGTTATTTTCACCTCCGCTTTCCTTTGTTAGTTTTCCTGAGAGATTTTTGTGTTTTATTTCTAAAATATGTGTTTAAGTTTAATGAATACTACTTTATTGGATAAAAAAAATGCTCTTAAATTTTACTCCTTTTAGTGGGCAATATAATCCATAACCCAGATTTATTACCAAAACTGTTTTTGGATAAATTTCACTTATGCCATTTTGTTTTATACTCCTGGGCTTTTATGTTTGTATTTTACCTTCCCCCCACCTCCGCCAATTTTGCTTTTGCTTTGCAAACTTCCATTTCCTGTTGTTTCCTTAGCCATCTAGAAGGTAGTCGTGAGTTGGATTCTATCAGTTGTTCATTACAGCTTTTCAAACCTGATGTGTGTAAAGACAAATACGGAAATGGCTGCTTCTATACAGGCTAAGACTTAGGCAAGGATTAAAATCCCATCGCCACTGAGTCGATTCCAACTCATGGCAACCCTTTAGGACGGAGTAGAACCGCACCATAGAGTTTCCAAAGAGTGCCTGGTAAATTTGAACTGCCAAACTTCTGTTTAGCAGACAAGTTCTTAGCCACTGCATCCCCAGGGCTCCGTGGAAAGATGAGGACTCAGCAAAGAGGTAAATGGCTTGGTGAGCAAACATAATCCTTGTGGGTCTCCTCAGCAGACTGCACCTCTCAGGATCTGGACAACTAAGGTGAGCTTTAAACACGTGTGTGCACACACACACACACACCCCTCTACAGACAAACAAAAACAAAGAACAGTTGCCATAGAGTTAATTCTGACTCAGGGCCCCGTGTGTATCAGACCGGAACTGTGCTCCACAGGGTCTTCAGTGGCTGTTGCTCAGGAAGAGGATCGTCACCACTTTCTTCTGAGGGGGCTCTGGGTAGATTGGAATCTGCAGCCTTTTAATTAGCAGCCAAGTGCATTTACCTTTAGCACCACAACTGTGAATTCCTTCCAAGTGCAGTTGCCGGTTGCTTCATTTATTCCACAGGCACAGCTGCAGCATCAATATGATTGTAGGTGAGAAAGTCTGTACAAGGTTTTTGGATATTATTGCTCAGAAAAATATTTCATGCTTTAAAGTTGCAAGCTACATCATTCAATGTGTTAAAGTGCTCAGGAAATATATTAGCTTTATATCATGAATCCAGGCCCAGGTAGGCAGAGGTGCATTTGCTCACCCAAATTCTTGGTTTGTTTTCAGGACCAAGGAGGAATCTGTGGAGGGGCTGGCCTTGGATTCACGTGGCTGTCCAAAGGCTTGAGTCGCAGACTGTGTGGTCTTGAGTGGATTTGGGATTGACTAATGCACATGAGGAAGAAACGTCACTTAAAAGATAGGTTTCTTGGACCAGGACAATTTCTTATAAACTGGCAGTAGCATCAGACAGGAGTCCCTGGGTGGTGCAGATGATTAATTTGCTCAGCTCTAACTGAAAGCTTGGAGGTTCAAGTTCACCCAGAGGTGCCCCAGAGCAAAGGTCTGGAAATCTACTCCTGAAAAATCCACCACTGAAAGCCCCAGGAGTACACTTCTGCTCTGGCAAACATGAGTCAGAATCCACTTGACCGTAACGGGGGAGAGAGAGAAAGAATGTCAGAGGTGAGGCCCAGTAGTAAAAAACTGCTCAAGGGAAAGTGTGGAACTGGAGATACAGGTGGCCACTGTCGCAAATATCTAATCTTTGTCAAAAGGGAGCAATGGCTCAGATGAGACTCTGAGAGAGGAGCAGCTTTCATTCCCAGATACGGTAAATGTACACACAGTTATACAATAATGGTAAATGTTCCATGGATTAACCTCAAGCTGGTTGTACTTTTTTTCCTCTTGGATGTAAGTGCTTAGGGTCTGGATTCTTGACCACAGACATTGACCAACTGGCATCCTATTGAAGCTGGAGCCAATATCGTTTTCTCCTTTCTTCTGACATTTTGTGTGTCTGCTACGATTTTTTGGCAACACTAAATACTGGATCCTGGGAGGATAATTTTGCATAGGGCAATGACTGAGGAGCTACCGATGGCTTGTTTTCTAAACATTGTCTGTGTGGGCTTACAGCAGAGATAATCTTGTGTCTATGAGATCTTTAAACCCTTTATAAAAAAGGCTTATGAGTTATTTGGAATTAATTAATCCAAGCTCTGAGATTCTGAAAAAAAGTGCACTTGTTCCCTTGGGAGAGAGAAACCAGACATCTGAAGATACTTCACCACCGGTACTAAGGATGGTTATTGGCTGGCTGGGACTACTGATCTTGGAGGGCTTGACTAGCCAATACTAGACTTATAGCTACTGAAGTGGCAGACTTCTAATGTTTATGAGGTTCCACTCTGGCTCTGTTTGTCTTTCCAAAGAACCAAGGTGTTTGCTACTTTTGCTCACCAGGTGCTATTGGTCCACCTTCTTTAACAGAGTGAACCAGCCTATTCCTGTGGTATTCTGGGACAATCGAGATCTTTGGGAAGTACATAGTAACAGAGACATGAGATAATCCTTACCAAGATGGGAAAGATGCATTCTTGTCACTGATAGATGAGAAGTTGCTTTCTGATGACCTTTACTGATACAGACACAATAACTGCATAGCAAGAATGGGTAGCTGTGTTGATTGTTACAGTAACAGGACAAAATTTGGAATCCAGTGACGGTTGAAGTCACCATCTGGTTACATTTAAGGTAAACCCACTTTCATTCTTCAAGTCCTATCTGCCAACTTTATACATCAATCAGGCAAGTTAAATGAGGATGTTACAAGAACCATTACAGCTTCATCTTTTAAGGCTTTGATAAATGTAGTATCACTTTTGGCTTGTTCACATGTAGGGAAGAGCAGAATTCTGTAAGCCATTTCTACCATATTAGTTCTTGCTCCACGTTTCAAGGATCCAGTCAAGTTCAGGGATTTTATTTTCAATTATACATTCAGGAAATGGATTCTACATCCTGTGAGACGTAGAACCAACTAGACTTACAGTACAGTGGCTTTCGGCCAGAATGCCTATAAACTCCAAATCTAATTAGTGGACCATGGTGGCATCTGGGTCTATTGAGATTGGTGTTAGCTTAGAGCCAGTGCCTAGCAATCAACACAAAACACAGGCACTTTCCTTTACCCACTGTATGTTCACCCTAATACATAGCTGTACGTCTTTTTATGTAAGACCAGGAAGGAGAGAAAAAGTACATACTTATGGTGGTGTCACCTCAAGGTTATCCAGATTCCTATTTATTCAAGGATCTCTAGGTTTGTTACATGGTATAAGTCTGGAAATTGAGTAAGGGGCTGAGCCTGTCAATAATTATAGGTCTAATCAGATCTCAGTTCATCTGATCCAGAGGTTTTACGTTTTCAGTTACTTACAAAAAGTTGCTCCTTAGAATATTTCCCATCTAATTCAATTTTAAGGACCCATCTTACTGGTCCTTGATCTTGAAGGAAAAAAATGTGAGTTGTTAGAATAAGTGAGGAGGTCCCCCAGGATTGGAGTGCTCATACATAGCCTATTTTTGAAAAATGCATCCTTTTATTGTGGTAAGTGTATATATAATAAAACATTTGCCATTTTAGCGTGTTTACATTTATAACCCAGTGACCTTAATCACATTCATCATGTCATGTAACTATCGGCCTTATTTATTTCCACATTTTCTCATCACCCTTAACAGAAGCTTGGTCCCCCCTAAGAAAGATCCCCTCTTTCTCCTCAGGCTCCCACCCCTGGTACCAAAAAACCAAACCAGACCCGTTGCCATAGAGTAGATTCCAACTCATAACAACCCTATAGAACAGAGTGGAACTGCCACATAGGGTTTCCAAGAAAAGGCTGGTGGAGCTAAGCTCTTAACCACTGTGCCACCAGGGTTCCAACCCCTGGTAACTACCAATAAACTTTGGTCTATTTACATTTACCTATTCTAGATACACAAATGTGTCAGCATGGTTAAAGGAACAGAATGGGGAAGGTCAACCTACTATTCCCTAAATTTTGGCAAAATTGAAATAAAGGCAGACTCTCAGACAAGTTCTATTTCAAAAGGAACAGACTCAACCCATGGGTTGAATGCATAAACAAGACCCCACATGTGACTCATCTAAGATCATGAAAGCTGACAAATTAATGTGTAGACATTTGCCCAGAGCTTTAGAGTCACAGCAACTGAAGAAGATCCAAATCTCTTATCAGAGGGGTAATCCGGTGTTACCAGTTGGTAGGGTTGGCATACAATGCAATGACATAAGACCTCAAAAATACCTCAGGGAACTCTGTTGAGCCATAACTGTTAGAAGAGCATTTCCCAAGGGTGGGTGGTAGACTTCTCTGCATAATAGTGTCACAAGTTTCTACAGCACCACTCTGTGTAACCCCACCCTTTTGACACAGAGAAATACTGTAAGTACTTGCCTGGGGTTGACTTTCAGAATTAATTTATATTCTTTGGGCAGAGGATGAAATAAAAGTCAAATGTTTATTCACAGAGTCATAGGCTTCCAAAGAATGGATAAACAGGGCTGATCTTGTTCAGCTCTCTGATTGCAGGCACAAGGGTGTGAAAGCATTTCCCAATTGGGTGGTTGAATTCTGTACCTCTGTACATAATTTCCTTATCTTTGTAATCTAGAAAAGTAGGAAAATACATGATTAATCATTGATGCATGGATTTTTATTAAATTTACCCTGGGAACTATAGCATTGTGATTATGTTTTAGGACCAGTGAAGTGGACAAAAGAAATGTAGCAACTATACTAGTAGTTATGATAAACTGTTGGTCATGTGAGATAAATAGATAACATACGATTTTGATAAACAAAATATTAAGACAATTTTTAGGATGTAGATGAGAGATTGCATAAAGACAATTTGTTTTTAATAAATTATCTTATGTTACTTTTTTTATCTGTGTAAAAATTTATGGCAAGTTTAGTAACTCAAAACAACATGCATGCATTATCTCATAGTTTCTCCAGGTCAGAAGCCTGGACATGCTTTAGCTGGGTTCTTTGCAAGGCTGCAATCGAGGTGGTCAGGCTGGGTTCTCATCTGGAGGCTTGATTGGGGAAGTATTTACTTTCAAGCTTGCTCATGTTGTTGGTAGAATTCATTTCTCTACAGCTGTAGGACTTATGGAAGCTCATTTCTTTAAAGCCATCAAAGGATAAAGAGACTCTAGAGTCAGCCTGTTGGCAGGATTTAAAAAAACAAATGAAAACCCAAACCCATTGTCGTTGATTCTGACTCATAGTGACCCTATAGGACAGGGTAGAACTGCCCAGTAGGATTTCTGAGGAGCAGCTGGTATATTAAACTACCAACCTATTGGTTAGCAGCCAAATGCTTAACAACTGTGCCACAATCAAGGTGTTGGCCAGGCTGGGTTCTTATCTGGAGGCTTGACTGGGGAAGGAGTCACTTCCAAGCTCACTCAGGTTGTTGGTAAAATTCATTTCCTTTCAGATGTAGGACTTATGGAAGCTTGTTTCTTTAAAGCCATCAAAGGATAAAGAGACGCTAGAGTCAGTCTATTGGCAAGATGGAGTCTATATAATGCAATGTAATCAAGGGAGTCTCATTATCTTTACCATATTCTGTTGATTAGAAACTAACCACACTCAAAGGGAGGGAATTATATAAGGGCATGAGCACCAAGAGGCAGGATCATGGAATCATGTTAATGTCTGTCTGCTGCATCCTCTAAGCCCCTGAGTGAAGAATAGTGTGACATAACTCAAAGACCCTGAACATTGGACACAGCCATGAATTTAAATTCTGGGCCCTAAGCTTAACATCAATATGGTCATGGATATTTCCATTATGGCAAAGGGACTTAGAAAAAATGGGAGCTAAATTTGCAGATGCAATGGAATGATCTGGTGATTATCCAAGGAAGTGCAGGAATTTACAGATGAAGAAAAAAGTCAACATAGAGAGGGAATTGAGTAAAACATCCTCCCTAGATAAGACAAAGAGGGAGCCATCCTTTGTACTGAAAAGTTAAGTGCCATTAGCACCTTCAGCCCTCAGAATACAGAGACACTAAGAGCCTAAAGGAGTTGGAGTTTCAGGAAAAACAGGAGGGTGAATCCTGCCAGGTCTTCCCCAGTCTTTAAGGATCATGAAAATTGGTTCCCCAGCCTAGGGAGTGAAGGAATCTATCCCAATCAGTGTGGCTACAGAGCATACTCAGGCTGTGGTGTGAATTTGCCTAACTCAGGGCACCTCAGCTGAGGCGTAGGGGTCAAGATAGCAGGAACAGAAGGTGTTGACACTGATTGTAAGAAGCCTCAAACATGACAGCACTGAGAGTGGTGGCCAAACTTCTGTCATGGAGGAAGCAGAGGGAGGCTCTGGCCATTCACCCAACATATGTTGAAATATCCGGAGCCCTGGCGTCACAGTGACTAAGAGCTATGGCTGCTAATTAAAAGGTCAGCTGTTCAATTCCACCAGTTGCTCCTTGGAAACCCTATGGGGCTGTTCTACTCTGACCTATAGGGTCACTATGAATCGAAATGGACTTGATGCCAATGAGTTTTGCTGGGTTTGGTTGAATTATCCGGTGTCCTGTACCATACTTCTCCCAGCTGATAAAAAACATGAAAGCTTACGTTATAGGATTGTTATGTGTTTACAATAAGATACAGTGTAAAAGTGTCTGGCATATATTAGGTACTCAGTAGATTTTTTTTTTTTTCATTCAGTAGATACCATTGTCATTTCTAATTAGTAAAAGGATTATCCCGTTATAGAGTAAATTGTTTCCCTCAAAAATACGTGTTGAAATCCTAACTCAGGTGCCAGTAAATGTGATGCTGTTTGGAAATAATTGTTTTCTTTTGTTACATTAATGAGATCATACCAGAGAAATGTGGGTCCTAAACCTAATCACTTCTGAGTTATATGAAGAGCAGATTAGACCCAGAGACATGCACAGGAGGAAGATAGATGCCAAGGAATGCAAAAGAATGCCAAGGAACTCCCAGGAACTCCTGGGCTACCAGCAAAGAAGGACCTCCCCTAGAACCATGCTCTCAATTCAGACTTCTAACCTCCTAAACTGTGAAAAAATAAATTTCTGTACTTTAATGCATTATGGCAGCACTAGGTAGCTAAGATACATCCAGACTGGATACTCGAGACCCCTAAAATATTGCTGAAGTTGAGAGTATTGAACTGGCTAAAATGTTGTCACTTAAAGTAGGCAAATTTAGGCAAATTCAAGCAGCCAAAGCAATTTGCACAGTTTTTTCACTCTAGTCTCAGTTCTTCTGCTCCTTCATGATTGGCATGTGGCTGGAGGCTGATTGACAGAGAAGACAAAACATATGTAAACAAAGGTGTCTTTTTTATCTCACTCCTATTGGAGTGAATAGGGGAAAGAAGGTGCTTAAGGCTGGTGGGCTAGCTCATTAGAATCCAAACCAGGGTAGAATCTTGAAGATGGCAGAGGACGGAGCAACATTGCATTCTGTTGTATGTAATGTCATCATGAGTTGGAGCCGACATTATAGTAACTGACAATAACCTGGGAGGCCAAACAGAATTGTCATGGACATTGATCTAGAGCTACCAAAAGCAAGTATAATTTGAGGACTGAATAAAATCTTATTAGAAGGGGTAAGGCAGAATAGTATTGAAAGGCTCTTAACAAGTATGTAGTATAGGTTGTAACCGTGGACTGGAAGAGGAGCCTGGAGCTTAACAGACCTTAATCCAGTGGAGAAACAGTAAAGGCATCAAGGCAGGGCCAGCTTTATCATGTGCAAGCTGCATAGTTTCTCAGGGTCCCACACAAAAAAGAGCCCTGCCCTTGGCTTAATGCTCTGCTGTCGATGTCTTGAAATTTTCGTTTTGTACTGGGCCCCACAAATTTTGTAGCTGGATCTACATCCAGGATCCAGGTCTTTGGCAAAGGTAAGGGATCAGAAAGAGGGTCTGCTAGCAGATTGGCCTTGAGACAGCTAGAGTAAAGGACAAGGCCATGTGGGACACTGGTAATAGGCAAATGGGCCAATTAAAATCAGTGACCTGCTATTAAGAGTGAGTATCCAAAAAGGACTCCAGGCTCCAGAATTTACCAATTGGAAAGTTTTCAGAGTCAAAGAAACAATACCCATACTTGTTCTTAAATCACTGCTACTAGTATTAAGAGAAGCCCTAGTGGCGTAGCAGTTAAGAGCTACAGCTGTTAACCGAAAGGTCAGCAGTTCAAATCCACCAGGGGCTCCTTGGAAACCATATCGGACAGTTTTACTCTCCTATAGGGTCGCTAAAAAGTTTTTTCTCTGATCTCCCAGAATTCATTTATGACTCTGTTTGCCCCTTCATTAGACTGCCAGGCTGATTAAATTAAGGGGAAGAGTTGTGAACATCCTAAAGGCGCACACACACACACACACACGCACACACACACACACCACCCTATTAATGCCCAAGAAACAGAATTCTGTTACTTTCAGTGTGGTACAGAAAACGGAGGCTTATTGCTATGCAACAGATCACTCCGTGTGCAGGTTTGTGTGATGCTTTGTGTAACCAGAATTTGCTGTCCAGGTATATTTTTAGACATAGTTTCCACAGGCTTTAGCATCCTCCGTAAGCGACACAGTGAAAAACACTATTCAGGCAACAAGAATAAAAACTAATGAAATAAACAGGCTTAAGCACTTAATCATTTACTAAGCAGTGGATTTCAAATGGCAATTCACAATTATATACAATTTATTTTGAAAAGTGGTAAATAATGCTAACATTAGTATTCCAACAAGAGTTCTTTTCTGAAGCGCTCTCTCTCTCCCTCTCTCTCTCCCACACATCCCACTCTCATAGTCTCGCATCCATACGTTTATAGTTCAGCCCTGTCCTCCATCATGTTGTCTTTTCACTTCCTGACTAGTAACAGGAAAATGATAGGAACAAGTGGCCCTTCAGCAAGAGTCCATAAAGACCAGTTTACATGTTCCATTTGGGGCTGGAAGTAGCTTGAGCCTTGCAAGCTGCACTATTAGTAACAAATCCCCTAGTGGACGCTGTCTCAGGTCACTGAGGACCCCAGGTGGCTTGGCTGGAATGCAGTCTGTCACCACGCACACATTTAACCTCCACAGATCCCACCAGGTAAGGTGACCTGAATTACCTTCGGGCACAGAGTGGATTATCTATGCGCTCATGTTTTCATGCCTTGATAAATACACACTTAATGAGACTTGTTACCTTATCTAATTATTTTTAAAAATCAACAACAAGAAAAATGTTTTACCTAGGACACTAACAGATAAGAGACAAAGGGTTTGATTCAGACTAGATGAAATAAATAAAAGCCTAACGCAACCACCAACATAAAACAAAAGCAACATGCCCCAACCAGATCCACAATGAAACACACAAGGATTGTTTCTGACAGAAAGATAAAGAAGTAGGGTGCTAAATGCCCCTGAGAATGTGGAGATGCTCTCCACGGTCGCCCACCCTTTGGGGAACCAGCTCTCTGTACCTGGCCAAGAGCTTGGGAGCCACGCTCACCGCTCAGGTGTTTCTGACTCATTGCAGGCATCACACAGCCTACAGAGGCATATCTGGGTGAGATAAAATTTCTCATTCATTTCTTGCCCTAAGGAGTCTATTGAGAATGTTTGTTTTGTACCAAGGGAAAGCTGTGCTCAGTCACCTCAACCAAATAACATGAATTAAAAAAAAAAAAACATTGTCATAGAGTCCATTCTGATCCTGTAGGACAGAGTGGAGCTGCCCCGTAGGGTTTCCAAGGCCGTACATCTTTACAGAAGCAGGCCGCCACGTCTCTCTCCCATGGAGTGGCTGGAGGGTTCCAAGCGTAGATTTTTGAATTAGCAGCAAGTGCTTTAACCATTGCACCACCAGCACTCCTTTCATCATGCTTAGGGATGTAAAATTAGGAAAATCTAACAAAAAAGAATGAAATGTACTAAACTATGAAAATACTCTGAATTTTCAAGCTTAAAAGGTGAACCAATCAAGAGCTTTCAAATGTCTCTGTCTTTTACCCACAACTTTCCCATTTTTGCCCAGCTATTTATTGCTCAAATGCCAAATTCGCAGAATCTCGTGCTTGGACAAAGGCAGTGACAGTCCACATGGCCTCTCTGAGTCTGGTTTCTCCTCTCTCTCATTGGTTCTTTTAACTCTGTCAGATTAATCTCTTTACATATAAATTTCCTAATATTGGGAGACATTGACACACAGAGGTTTTCCATCTTCTCTCAAGGTGGAGTTTATCATCCAAAGCAACTTCTGCTTAATTCCCATTTGACTATTCCTTTCATCTCACTTCTCTTCCCAGTAAATATAATCTGGGTACTACTGCCACAAGGGTAGCTTCGAATGGTGTTGTTAGTAGTTGGTGATAAATTGCCCCCTGAATCATGGCCACCCCATGCACAATGGAAGGAAAAGCTGCCTGGTCCTGTGCCATCACCTTGATTGGTTCCAGTTGGGAAAATTGCGATAGCTAGGGTTTTTACTGGCTGATCTTAAGAAGTAGATCACCGGCCTTCCTTCTCTTATTTACCTGTAAAATCAGGATAATGAGCACGGGGTTGTTGTGAATATTAAATATCGGTATGCATTTGATAAGTAAAGGAATTTTTAAACTACTTGACACACAACAGTGTTCAATCAATGTTAAATGTTCATATAATTTCTCGTTGTATTCATTTGCAATTCCTCTCATCCTCAAAGTCTCCATAATCTGGTTGCATCTACATATTCGTTTCTAGTTGCGAAATAAAATGCTGAAATAACACTAACAAAAGGAAAGCTGGTTGTTGCTCTGTTATGATCAGAAAAAATAGATTTTAATATACAGGTAAATATGTCAGAGATAATAATAATAAAAGGCAATATTAGCCATGAGGTGTAATAATTTCAAAACTATTACACAACCAATAATATAGCTTCCACATAGGTAAAGAAAATATTGATAGCACTACAAGAAAAATTTGACAAACCCACTCTTGCTATAAAATTTTTTTTTATCCCCAACAATGGGACAACAAACGTTTTTGTTTTTAAAAGCACATTTACAAAAAGGGATCTCAACCAGAACACAAAAAATTTTCAACATACTTCAAAAAACTGGTTTTTTACCCGCTCCACATTGTCTAATATAAAGCAGGTAAGTTAGATACTGATAACAAAAGATTAACAATCAAACTGTATGGTTAAATGTTGAAAAATCAATTCTTTTTTGTCAAGGAAGAAATTATAAGATACATTAGAAAATACATAAGACTTAATAAAAAATAACTATGTATATATTAAGTAGCAAAACTGGTGCAATATGGAGCCCAGGAATCGACTCCACAGCAATGGTTGTGTGTGTGTGTGTGTGTGTGTGTTGCACAATACAGCTAAAGCTGTTCTTACAGGGACATGCATAAACTTAAATGCTTGCAAAAAATAAATGAACTAAGGTCCAATGAAAAAGTTAGCCAGAACTTCTCAACAGGTGTGTGACCGGCCTTTGGGAAAGAACAATCCTTTGTTGAGGAGGACTTGCCCACGCATTGCATGATAAATACCAACCTGGTCCTCACACCCTAAATGTCAACAACATTCTAGAGTCACTGTGAAAACAGAAAATGCCCCCACACATTACTAAATTTCTCTATGTAGGCGGGACCACCCCCAGGGGAGAACCATTGAGTTAAACAAAAAATAAGAGAATAAACTCGAAGAGAGTAGAAGGATGAGATAAAAGCAAAACTAAGAACAAGATAAAAGGAAAAATTAATGCACAAATATAATAAAATATGAGGAGCCCTCACGGCACAGTTGTTAAAGTGCTCAGTTGTTAACTAAAAAGGTTGGTGATTCGAATCCACCAGATGCACTAGGGGAGAAAGATAAGGCAGACTGCTTCCATAAAGATTTACAGCCTTGGAAACCCTGTGCGGGTGGTTCTACTCTGTCCTGTAGAGTAGCTATGAGTCAGAATTCACTGGGTGGCAGTGGGTTTGGTTTTGGTGTTGTATGATAAAATATAGAGGATCACAAAACCAAAGAAAATTTTTTTTAGTATTAATACACTTAATATGGCAAATTTGATCTAGAAAATAATAGAGAAAATGAAATATGTATGAATATATGAAATCAAAGTCAGGTATATAACTATAGACTCATCAGATATTAAAAAGGTAATACAAACATTGTGAATAATTTCATACCAATAAATTTGAAAAAGGTAAATGAAATGGATATATATGTATAACCCACCAAAATCCAGTGCTGTCGAGTCGATTCTGACTCACAGCGACCCTATAGGACAGAGTAGAACCACCCCATAGAGTTTCCAAGGAGTGCCTGGAGGATTTGAACTGCCGACCTCTTGGTTAGCAGCTGAGCTCTTAGCCACTACACCACCAGGGCTCCATGTGTATATATGCAATATGTATATATCTTTTTATCTACCTATCCTAAAAAAAAAAAAAAAGATATAGGAAAAAAACAAACCCATTGCCATCGAGTTGATTCTGAAAAAACAGAGGACCTAAATGTTTCTAAAATCAATAAATCGAATCTGTATTTTGAATCTTTGTCATAAATAAAATAAACTAGCCCAGACTATTTTTAAGTTAATTCTACAAAACATTTAAGGAAAAAAAAAGCAATTAAATCATATACAAAATCTACAAGAGATAGTGTAAGAAGGAAATCTAACTCATTTTATGAAGCTGGCGTACCTCAATAATATAATCAGAAAAGAATAATGTTAGAAAATAAAATTACAGGCCAGTTCACCCATGACCAGCAATAAAAAATCTGAATATTAGCAAACCAAGCTAGCAAAGTAAACAAGAAAATACAACCTGACAACGTTGGGCTTATCCCAGCAATGCAAGATTATTTTACTACGGGAAAAAGCAAATCATACATTTAACCGCAATAACAGGTTAAAGAAGGAGGTGTGTGATCATCTCCATAGACGCAGAAAAAGAAATTTGACAAATTTAACTTTCATTTATTATGAAAGCATGCAGTAAACTACGGGTAGGAGGGAATTTTTTTTAACCTTTTAAAGGGTGAGAAATACCGCAAACATTAATTCTGTGAAACATTAAAAGCATTCCATTTAAACCTGGAACAAAGCAAGAATATCCACTCTAGTCTCATCGATTTTACACTGTAATAAAGGATTTGGCTGGTGAATACACTTGGAAAAACTGTGTAACAAAAGTCACAAGGCTTGGCAAGAAAGGCATAACGTTGTTAGTGTTAGTACTTGTCATGGTTGTTGATATAGAAAACCCAAGAAAATTGTCAAAATATTATCAGATTCATAATAGAATTTTACATATATGCGGCAGATAAGATCAGTATAAAAATTAATGCTATTAATTAATAATTAGGAAATGAAACCATAGAGATTAAAAAGCTGTCATTTCTATCATATCTATGTTTATACCTATAGCTATATAACTACATAGATTTACATCAACATTATACAATTTTAGGCTATCTCTTCTTTGTTGTTTTCTTCAGACCCTAATGTTATCCATGTGTTCAGTCTTACTTATCTGTGTTCAATACTTTGCCACTTTCTTTTTAAATTCTTTTAACCTGTTTGTTTTTGATTTTTCAGTTTTGTTCTTTATCTCCTTCTCTCTCAACAAAGGCGTTAATATTTGTTAGTTCTTTTATTTCTTTGAGTTTTGTCTTCAATTCTGATATATTTTTCTTATATTTCTAATATTTCCCTGAGTTCTGTGATCTCATTTCTAAAGTTCTATATTGGGTTTATGTTGTCCTTTCTTACATGAAAGTGTCCTTTCATTTTTAAAAAAGTTTTCTAGCTCCCTTTGAATGAGTAGGATATGGTTTAGATCAGTTTTGGGGGGTGTGTCTTTCATATATGCTTTCATTGAGGGTAAGGATGTTATTCTGCTCTTTTGAGTTTTGGGGTTTTTTTTTTTCCTTTTCTTTTTCTCAAAATATCTTTCTATGGGATTTGACTTCATACTTTTGCTCATTTTCATGTGAATTCTATTTTTCTAGACTTTTAAAAAGAGACAGGGTTAAGACCGCTTTTCTAACTTTGGTTAAGAGCTACAGCAAGCTACGGCTGCTAACCAAAAGATCGGCAGTTTGAATCCACCAGCCACTCCTTGGAAACCCTATGGGGCAGTTCTACTCTGTCTTATCAGGTCACTAGGAGCAGAAATCGACTCAACAGCAACAGGTTTGGTTTCCTCCTCTGTTGTTTTCTTATTGTGCTCAAAATGATGACAGCTTACTTTCTGAGCCTTCTTGGTTCTATCCACCACCCTATCACTTTTATCTGGGTCTTATCATTCTTTCTCCATTCTCAGTATGCTGCTTGCCTTAGTTACCTAGTACTGTTGTAACAGAAATACCATAAGTGGGTGGCTTTAAAGAACAGAAATTGATTTTCTCACAGCTCTGCAGGCTAGAAGTCTACACTGGGGTCTTGGGTGGGCTAATTCCTTCTGTGCCTCTCTCTACTAGTTTCTGGTGTCTGCAGGCGTTCCATGACGTTCCTTGGTGCTCCTTCCCGTACCTTGGCATCAGTCTTCCACCTGTGGGGATATTTCTATCTGTTCTGCTCTTTTCATAACTCAGAAGTGATTAAGTTCAGGACTCACCCTACTCTGGTATGACCTCATTAACATAACAAAAGAAAAGCCTATTTCCAAACAGGATCCTATTTACATGTACAGGGCTTAGGTTTTCAGGACACAACTTTTTTTTTTTTCAGGGGTTTGGGGAGTGTACAATTCGATCCATAACTCTGCTTAATTTTTATTCCACTTTTTACCATTAGCTTCTCTTCAGTGTGGAGCACTATCCTGGGAAGGGGCCTTGGGTTGCTACATTTCAACATATCTTAGAGATAAAAAAAAAAAAAAAAATTTTTTTTTTTTTTTTAGAGATCAAATGGCTCCAGCACCTTCACCTTTTTATGGTTGATCACTTGCAGTCACTCAAAAACCCTTCCTTGTTTCAGCCGCTGTTTTCAAATTAGCCCTTTCTGCTTTCCTATTTTAGAAGTTATTTTCCTCTCAGGTATGGTAGACATTGTGTCTTCTCTCTCCTTTGTACACAGGTGCTGAAACCATGTAGGTCTTGTGGCTGTTAAAACTTTGTCTTCCCCTGTTGTATTTTGGGGTTACCATGAGACTTTTTTTTTTTTTTTTATGAGACTTAGTTTTGTCAAAAGGGCTGTCCATGGGATTTTAGATTTTCTTTCTAGTTGTTCTGTCTGCTTTTAGATGAGGGTTCACGAAGATATAGAAATTAGGCCACCACTGATTCTGCCATCTTCCCAAAATCATGAGTCTTTAATTTTTAAGAGGAAAGGAGAATTTATTAACGGTTCCTTAATTTTTTGGCATGAACATAATTGTGGGAAGTGATTCAATTTTAAATTATGATCATTTTAATATTGCTGGACATTTATTATGTGGATTATTTAGGCTATTCTTGCTAAGTAAGAATGGACTGAAAAAAAAAAAAAAGGACTGAAGAGCTGGGATAATTTAAGATGAGAAATAAAATAGGGGCTGTCATGGATTGAATTGTGCCCCCCCAGAATAGTTGCCAACTTGGTTAGGCCATGATTCCAAATATCGTGTGGTTGTCCTCCATTTTGTGATTGATGTAATTTTTGTATGTGCTGTAAATCCTAATCTCTGCCTTTGGTTAATGTGGCAAGAATAGATTATGTTAAAGAGGATTAGGGTGAGATTGTAACACCCTTACTAAGGTCACATCACTGATCGAATGTAAAGGGAGTTAACCTGGGGTGTGGCCTGTTGTTGTTGTTGTTGTTAGGTGCCCTCGAGTTGGTTCCAACTCATAGCGACCCTATGCACCACAGAACGAAGCACTGCCCGGTCCTGCGCCATCCCTACAATCGTTGTTATGCTTGAGCTCATTGTTGCAGCCACTATGTCAATCCACCTCTGTGAGGGCCTTCCTCTTTTCCTCTGAGCCTGTACTCTGCCAAGCATGATGTCCTTTTCCAGGGACTGATCCCTCCTGACAACATGTCCAAAGCATGTAAGACAGAGTCTTGCCATCCTTGTCTCTAAGGAGCATTCTGGCCGCACTTCTTCTAAGACAGATTTGTTCGTTCTTTTGACAGTCTATGGTATATTCAATATTCTTGGCCAACACCACAATTCAAAGGTGTCAACTCTTCTTTGGTCTTCCTTATTCATTGTCCAGCTTTCACATGCATATGATGCGATTGAAAATACTATGGCTTGGGTCAGGTGCACCTTAGTCTTCAGGGTGACATCTTTGCTCTTCAACACTTTGAAGAAGTCCTTTGCAGCAGATTTGCCCAATGCAATGCGTCTTTTGATTTCTTCACTGCTGCTTCCATGGCTGTTGATTGTGGAGCCAAGTAAAATGAATCCCTTGACAACTTCAATCTTTTCTCCATTTATCATGATGTTGCTCATTGGTCCAGTTGTGAGGATTTTTGTTTTCTTTACGTTGAGGTGTAATCCATACTGAAGGCTGTGGTCTTTGATCTTCATTAGTAAGTGCTTCAAGTCCTCTTCACTCTCAGCAAGCAAGGTTGTGTCATCTGCATAACGCAGGTTGTTAATGAGTCTTCCTCCAATCCTGATGCCCAGGTCTTCTTCATATAGCCCTGCTTCTCATATTATTTGTTCGGCATACAGATTAAATAGGTATGGTGAAAGAATACAACCCTAATGCACACCTTTCCTGACTTTAAACCAATCAGTATCCCCTTGTTCTGTCCGAACAACTGCCTCTTGATCTATGTAAAGGTTCCTCATGAGCACAATTAAGTGTTCTGGAATTCCCATTCTTCGCAGTGTTATCCATAGTTTGTTATGATCCACACAGTTGAATGCCTTTGGATAGTCAATAAAACACAGGTAAACATCCTTCTGGTATTCTCTGCTTTCAGCCAGGATCCATCTGACATCAGCAATGATATCCCTGGTTCCACGTCCTCTTCTGAAACTGGCCTGAATTTCTGGCAGTTCTCTGTCGATATACTGCTGCAGCCATTTTTTAATGATCTTCAGCAAAATTTTGCTTGCGTGTGATATTAATGATGTTGTTCTATAATTTCCACATTCGGTTGGATCACCTTTCTTGGGAATAGGCATAAATATGGATCTCTTCCAGTTGGTTGGCCAGGAAGCTGTCTTCCATACTTCTTGGCATAGACGAGTGAGCACCTCCAGTGCTGCATCTGTTTGTTGAAACATCTCAATTGATATTCCATCAATTCCTGGAGGCTTGTTTTTCGCCAATGCCTTCAGGGCAGCTTGGACTTCTTCCTTCAGTACCATCGGTTCCTGCATCACTTTTATCTTACAAGAGGGAAACAAGCAGAGAGTGGGGGACCTCATACCACCAAGAAGGCAGCTCCAGGGGCAGAGCGCATCCTTTGGACCTGGGGTTCCTTCACAAAGAAGCTCTTAGTCCAGGGGAAGATGGAAGGACCTTCCTCTAGAGCTGACAGAGAAAGCCTTCCCCTGTAGATGAAGCCCTGAATTTGGACTTCTAGCCTACTACACTGTGAGAGAGTAAACTTCTGTTTGTTGAAGCCATCCACTTGTAGTATTTCTGTTATAGTAGCACTACATGACTAAGACAAGGGCATACATCGTTGACTTGAATTGCTTTCTAAGCCTAATTCAAAAGCTTTTGGGAACAACAGCTGAACTGTCATTCTGTGTCCCGCCAATTTCTTTAGCTTCAGAAAGACACCAGGGAACAGCAAAGGAGGTGAAGTAGCCTTATACTTCCCTAGGGGGGCAAACCAATACGGAAAAGCATGAGGCTATTCCACCTCCTTTGACCAAAGACTAGTAATAATGGACTAAACTCTCCAGACCTTCTAACCTTAAACTTCCTGTTATGCAGAGCAGTGTTAACTTAATTGTTCCTAGTTAAGCCAACTTAAGCCTACGACCTACTCTGCAACATGCATGGAGTTGTGAGGACCTGCCTAAAACTTTTGAATTTCCAATTGTTTTTACTTCAGGCTAGATTAAACTTTTAGACTGGGTATGCTACCCAATACTTCACCAGGAAATTAATTAAGAAAACAAAACATACACCTCAGGGTTCTTAGGGGAAGAGAGATTTGTCTTCCTCTTAAGTTGACTCACTTCTAAGGGGGATTAGGAGAAAGTGAGCCAAGAGTGGTTCTCAAACTGTCACCCTCCGTATAATTATGCATTTATCCTGGGCTAATGTACAAAGGCTTCGTGGTACTTTTTCTGGTTACGTATTCTCATCATGGTAATTATGGATTATTGTTTCTTAGTGAATAAATGCAAATTAATATGCAATAGTGCTATTATAGCTTAAATACACTGCAGATCTCATTTTCCGTGTTTTATAAAAGAGTTACACAACCCTGTACTTATTTCCCTAAATTTGTATCATTTTCTTATTTTGTGTATGTGCATTGGTTTCTGTGAAACATTTAAATCTCTTCTTTTTTAAGATTCTCCAAAACAGCACAAGATTATGTTTTTCTTCCTTAATTCTTAAACATTATTGCCCTGTAATGAAGAGAAGGACAGCCCTGAGATCAAGGAGGAAGGATTGATTCAAATAACAAGTAACATTTTGTACCAATTTAAATATTTATTAAGCTTTAAGGATCTCCATCCCAGTAATTTCCATTCATTTCCTGCTTGTACGAGTGCCTAAACTGGGTCAATTGATGGAACAGAAGATTTGTGACAACAGCAGCTTTAGGTCCAAGTTGAAGTCTTTCTTAACTAAGCACTACCTGCCCACCCAACACCACCCATTCTCACCAATGTGATGGTAACTGACCAATTGTGCTTTGATAAAAGGGAGGCAGACTAAACACATCTCTCTAGACCAATCATCTGGCCTTGCTCTGGTGGTTTCTCAACTCTCTCTGTGATGAGATTCTTTGAAATTACTTGATTTTTTTAGGATGATAAATTTGAGTCATTGGCACCGGTATTAGCATATTTCACTAACTAGTTGAGCTAACTAGCCATAGATTTGATATCAAACTAAGCATACAATATGATTAAAATAAGCTGTTGTTGAATCTACTCAGACGCATGGTGACCCCATGTGTGTCAGAGTAGAACTGTGCTCCATAGGGTTTTCAATGGCTGATTTTTTGGGAGTAGCTTGCTAGACCTTTCTTCTGAGGCATCTCTGAAAGGATTCGAACCTCCAATGTTTTGGTTTGCATTAGCCATTTGCACCATCCAGGTATTCATTTGATTGGGGGAGGAGGGGAAGTAGGTCTAATAGATAAAATAAGCTATTAAGTTACCAATAAGTAGAATAAGCAAGCAAGCAAACAAAACCCAATTGAATTTAATCCAGTACATGTGATATAGACCCAGAAAAAAATTATCTACTAAAATGTCAAAAACTGTATATATTGTGAGGCTATCATATTTTAAGATTTCTGTTCCATTAATTTGAAATGTATTCCCTAACAGACTCATCAATGCTTTCCAGTGTTTGCAAATTCATCTCTTATATACCTATTGGGGAAAATTTCTGTTTAATGTGCTAGGCCAAAATGAACTATTAAGATAAAGAAGTTAAGTATAATGAATCTGTATGAAATAATCCAATTTTAAGAAAGAGCATTTGGGTGAAACCAGGAAGTTTACCATAATTTTCTTTAATGAATTTAATGTCAAGAGTGCATCCTACAAAAATTGATGAGATACTGTGAACTTAATTGCTTTTCCCATATTTCAAACTATAAAGCAATTGTATCTTCAATGAAAAATTGAAATTGTCACCTCATTTTCATTTGCAGCAGTGATACTTATCAGGCTCAGTGTTATAGTTCTATAGTATATTTTTCTAATCATGGGTGCTCTTTATTGATAGTGATTAGCCATTTTGTTTCTATTTTAAAATGACATTTATGTAATGCACTTTTGGGAGGGTTCACTTCAAAATAATGAATGAGAGAATGCTACTATTCTTTTTATTTAGTCTAAATTTTGGCAGGATGAATTCATAGGGATGCGAACATTCCATCTTCAAGTGGTGTTAGAAGTTACTGAAGGGTCAGCAGTTGACTTCCACTGTACAAATCAATTGGTAAGAAATGAAAGAAACATAGTTTAGATTTCTCTTAATCTGATAATGCCTCAACACAACAGAGCCAAAGAATTTTTTTTTTTTTTTTAATATTCTTGCCTATTAAAGTCATCCAACGAACACTGCCCAGCCTTTAGGGAGAACAATTCTTAAAGCCATGTTTTATGGTCAAAGCTGGAATCAATTTGAAATTAAGAAGTTGGGCCAAAGGAAAGTGTTCATACCTAAGGCCTAATTCAAAGTGAATTCACGTACATCAATGCCAAGTTATTGAGCACATTTTTATGGTTTTGAAAACCAATTCTATTTCTTCGGCATGAAATGTCTAGTTCAGTCAACCTGCAGACTAATATGCAAAGGATGTGGATTTTTGCCAAACTCAGCTCTCTGTTCTGAAGACTTTCAATTATCTTTTACTTAAATCATTGCTGTTGTTAGGTGCCATTGAGTGGGTTCTCTCTCCTAGCAATCCTATATACAACAGAAGGAAACATTCCCCAGTTCTGCACCATCCTCAGTCATTATGCTTGAGCCCATTGTTGCAGCCACTGTGTCAATCCATCTCATTGAGGGTCTTCCTCTTTTTTGCCAACCCTCTACTTTACCAAGCATGATGGCCTTCTTCAGGGACTGGTCCAATTCTGATAACATGCCCAAAGTATGTGAGATGGAGTCTCACCCTCCTTGCTTCTAAGGAACATTCTGTCTGTACTTCTTCCAAAACAGATTTATTTATCCTTTTGGCAGTCCGTGGTATATTCAATATTCATAGGCTTCTTTTTATCAATTAGATATTGCTGAAGCAACAAATCACCCCAGAACTTAGAATCTTAAAGTGACAACTATTTACTAGTTCTCACGAGTTTACAGGTTGCTGCCTGGGACTACTGATCTTGGCTGGACTTGGCTGGCCTGTGTTAGACTCATTACCACTAAACGGCAAATGAATGCAGAATTGCTCCCATCTCCAGAAAAAAAAGAAAGAAAGAAAAATCCCCCCGAAAATATGGGTCAACTTGGGTAGGCCACGATTCTCAGTATTATGTGATTGTCCACCATTTTGTCATCTGATGTGATTATCCTATGTGTTGTAATTCCTACCTCTGTAATGTTAATGTTAATTAGAGGCAGTTTTGTTAATGAGGCAGGGCCCAATCTACGAGATTAGGTTGTATCTTAAGCCAATTCCTTCTGAGGTATAAAAGAGAGGAGTAAGCAGAGAGACACGGGGACCTCATACCACCAAGAAACAAGAGCTAGGAGAATGTCGCATCCTTTGGACCCAGGGTCCCACCACTGAGTAACTCTTAGACTGAGGAGGAGATTGATGACAAGGACCTTCCTTCAGAGCCAACAAAAAAAGCATTCCCCTAGAACTGACACCCTGAATTTAGACTTCTAGTCTCCAAAGAGTGTGAGAGAATAAATTTATCTTTGTTAAAGCCATTCATTTGTGTTATTTCTGTTATAGCATCACTGGATAACTAAGACAGAGGTCTTCTGAGGTTTACTCACGTACCTGTCAGTCAGCTGGCTGTTAGCTGATCTAGGATGGCTTCAGATGGGAAGATTTTCTCTGCTCTAGGTGTTCTTTCATTCTCCAGCAAGCTGTCTGTATTTGGAGTCCCCAAGTTCATCTCCCAGGTTCACTGATTTGCTAGGAGGACTCACAGGACTCAAAATGTCCATGGCTATCATTTATAACAGCAAAATGATATAAAATAAAAGCAGCAAAGCAAAAGGCATATGGGGTGAAGTTCAGAGGAAACCAAGCACAAATCTCCAATAGTCCTCTCCCAGTGAAGTCACACAGGACATGCTTAATTATTCCAGCAACAAATTATAACATGTTTGAAATGCCTACTAGGGGAGGAAGCTCATTAGAGACTTATTGCCTAGGGTTTTTATTAGAAGCTGGTCACACAGGCCTCTTCTGCCTGGCATGTACCAAAATTCCAGATTCTCAAAAGGAAAGCAGGTGTTCAGCAAGAACCATATTGTTTGGATAAACAGTTTAGGCACAGCGAGTCACTCTTATCAGTTGGCCTGGAAGGAATATTCCCAAATCCAAGTTTTCAGATGCCTATTAAAGACTTGCCTGACAAACTGGTTTTTCCAAGGATAGCAGTATCAGGTCTGCTATGTTAACGCTTTTCTGAGTACTATTCCAGACTTACTCTCTGGAAAAGGAACTTTCCAAAAAGAGAAAGGGAAGCTCACCAGGTCTCTTGAGGCTTAGACTAGGAATTGGCACAGAGTCACTTCTGACATAGACCAAGGAGAGTCCCAAGACCATCCAGATTCAAGAGGAGAGGAAATAAATAAATAAGTAAACTCTGCCTCTTTGTGGGAGTTTCTGTAAAGTCACATGGCAGTGGATGAAGACAGTCATTAGTTGGTGTCATGAATGCAACCAGTCTATCACACTCCCTGCCTTAGTTATCTAGTGCTGCTATAACAGAAATACCACAAGCAGAAATCTTTAACAAAGAGAAATTTGTTCTCTCATAGTCTATGAGGCTAGAAGTATGAGTTCAGGGTGCCAGTTTGAGAGGAAGCCTTTCTCTCTCTCTGTCAGCACTGGGGGAAGGTCCTTGTCATCAACCGTCCCCTGGGTCCAGGAGCTTTTCAATGCTCTTCATTCTTAGTGGTAGGAGATCCCTCTACTCTCTGCTCACTCCTCTGTTTTATATCTCAAAAGAGATTGATTCTAGATACAAAATAATCCTGTAGATTGAGCCCAGCTTCATTAACATAATTGCTTTCTAATCCTGCCTCATTAATATCATAGAGATTAGGATTTACAACACATAGGATTGTCAGATCACAAAATGGAAGCCAATCACACAATACTGGGAATCATGGCCTAGCCAAGTTGACACGTATCTTGGGGGGACACAATTCAATCCATAACACTCTCCAAATTTCTATCTTTTGTGTTAGAAAGGTCCGAAGTCACGTTGCCCTGCCTCCATTCATGCAGTCCATTTCCATAATGAGCTTCTATCACAACTCCTTTCCGACTGCCTCTAGATAAGATTCTTGGCGCTTTCCAAAAGCTAATTATCACCTTCAGTTCACTATGGTGACTCTCACAAAGCTGAATGCATTGGGCCAACTGTTTGGGTTCTTTAATTCCTTTCCCCACCTTTCATGTGTGGGTTTGCAGTAAGATAGCTCCTGCTTCTGGACAATTTGTGAGATTACTCCCTAGGCAATCCAGAATGGATATTCATCAACTCCAAATCAAGAGACTCAAAGTGTCTATACCCCACTGATGAACTGCAGTCACTGTCACACCCAAGAGATTTGAAACTCAACTGGACTCAGTCGACTAATCAGCAGCCAAATCCAGGACTGATCCCATCTCTAGGTGTCCAAGACCATAACTTTCCAAGAGCTCATCCAGAGCTCCTTGGGCGGCTGGTGAATACTTCAGGGAAAATTCCAAGATGGTCCAATACAGATCCCAAATTCTGGTTTTTGGGGAGACTAATTCCAAAGAAATAGAAACGATTGATGTTTACTATTCATTCCCCTAGATATTTTCAGGGTAGCTGTGATCAAACCATCGCATGTCATTAATAGGAGCCTTTCATGGCTTGTACTGGTAAAAGGCACAGCTGTAGCAGTTTCTTTTTCGTGGAGTCTCAATACCCAGAATAGCAGATTTGAGCATGGACTTTAAAGGAATATTCCTCTCAGGACTCTTTCCCGGACAATATAATTCCTCCCCACGACATTTCCTTGGCAGGACAATCTGACCAACTTCGTCTCGGCCCAGACATGACAACACTAACTGCACTTTCTCATGAGCTAATGAGCTGCCCTCTCTGATTATCTTCTTCCCGCATTCATTTGGCCTGACTTTTAAAGCGAATTCAACAATTTCACCTCTGACAGAGTGATTTTTAAATTCAGCATGATTCTTTTAAATGAAGAACTGCTTATAATATTTTTCAAAGTTTGAAATTTGGGGGTAAATTTGTTTAGAGAAAGAATGGCATGCCCTTTTCTTAAACACCAAAACAAAACAAAACAAAAAACCAAATTCATTGCAATCAAGTCTATTTCAACTCATAGTGACCCTCCACAACTGTATAACTTAATGTCCTAAATAAGGATACACAATTGTAAAGATATTATTTGTATTTTGTTAAAACTGGCCTATTCTCAGTTAACATCTCCATACATAAAGAATGAAATAAAAGTTTCTCTAGTCTTAATTCCATGTTTTCCTCAACATTCTTTGCTAAAATTGCCCAAAGATGTATCTTTCTGATTGTGTGTGAAGTAAATTATTTTAAAATAAATAGCTAGTTATGAGTTGATATAGACTCGATGGTGGTGGGTTTTGTTTTTTTTTTATTGACGTATTTTTATGGGAAATGCATTGGTGCAGCAGTTTATTTTATCATATTTATCAACCATATATAAAACAACCTTGCTTAGTGGTATCATTCTGCAGATGAAAAAGCCAAGACTTACAGAAGTTTAGTAGCTTAATCAAGAACATACTGATAATGAGTAGCAGGATTAGCCCTGGAATTCAGTTCTGTCTGAATCAAGAGCCCAAGCCTAGCTTAAAATAGCGTAATTGGATGTATTCCAAATACCAAAACACACACACACACACACACACACACACACACACACAGATATTCAGATTGTGTTTAGACACTTTTAAACTAAAAAAAATTTCCCCAAAAAAGGCTTTTTAAAATAATCCTCAAAATATCATTATTTAATACTTCAGTCATGTGCCATAACTAGAAAGAAGCCACTTAAATATGTTATACTGACTATGTTCTGGAATGTTCCTTCAGATCCTAAGACTCAAAAGATAGTTGTTAAGATGTTATTATTTTTCCAAAATGATGATTGTTGGCAGGACAACTATGGTTTTATTCACAGAAACATTGTCTTAGGGAATTTTTTCAGTAGGAAAATTCTGAAGAGAATTTATAGAAAATACAACTCAGAAAATCTCCTTTTGAAGGCAGTCTGTAAGAAGACTGGCCCTGTCAGGGAAAAAAAAAATGCCTAAGAAAAGATTCCAAAATGAAGACTTTCTTTAAAAGATTCTAATAATGAAACAGAAACACTCACTTGGAGGTGAATTTAACTATATTCAATGGAATTTTATCTAAACATAATAGAGATATCCTATTGTGATTTCTTTCTTTGTTCACTTACTTAACTACTTCTGCCATGTCTTATCTTAAGAGTTGGGTAGTGGGAGGCCTGAGTATGGGAAAATCTATTTTAATTTACTCAGAATAATTCTGGGTGGGCTGACCGTAATCTGAACCACTACCCAAAAAGCACTGGTCTTAAAAGCGTTTTTGGAAAGCTTAAATGTTCTTCAGAGATGAAGTCAAAGAAAAGAACACCGAAACCTGTTTGTTATTGTTGTTTAACACATCTTTCTCCTGGTTCAGATCCCTGTAAAAAACAGAAGCAGTAACTTCCAAGACTGTACTTTGAGTTGGGGTCCATCAATTTTCCACCCTGAAGAATATCCAGGAAGTTGTTAAAAGGAAGAGCCTCTAGCAGACATGATGGAACATGGACCCAGGAATGTCAGTAGTTCCAGAGAAAGAAAGCAAGACCTTTTACATCAAGATAACAATAATAATGTTAACCGCCAGAAACCAAGTTAGTTGCTGTGGAGCTGATTCCAGCTCATGGTGATCTCATGGGTTGCAGGGTAGAATTGTGCTCCATAAGGTTTTCAATGGCTGTGATTCTTTGGAAGGAGATCTTCAGGGCTTTCTTCTAACGAGCTTCTGAGTGGATTTGAACTGCCAACTTTCTGGATCGTAATTGAGAGTTTAACTGTTGACACCACATGAAATTTATTATAATCCGAGCACTGTATTAAGCGTATTGCATGTATTAACTTAAATTCTTGTGTTTCTTTTATTTTGTCTCTTTCACAGATTAGAAAACCGAGGCCATAGAGGTTCGGTAACTTGTCCATATTGGCACAGAATCAGTGTGTTGTAGCCATTTGAATCCCAGCATTATTTTGCCGAAGTCTTCTTCCCATCCACTACTCTTTCCTGCCTCCCAAAGAAAACTAAAACTGAAGGTATTGAGCAAACACCCACTGAATCATTTTACATTACAGGCAATCCCCAGATTAGGAGCGGGTTCCTATCCTAAGTCTGTCTTTAAGTCAAATTTGTACGTAAGTTGGAACAGCTAGGTACAGCTCATATCTAATGTCAGTTAGTCAAATGTTTATCTTAGTATATAGTATATAGTATACCTTTCTATACATAAAAACATTAAAGAAACACTTCCAGATACACTAAAACATCTTTTTTATTATTATTATGTTAATGTTTTGATGCATTTTGCAAAATAGCACCCATTTGTTATTATGAACCAATGTATGTACCTTGAATTTTTAATATAATAGGCTTCATGGGGGTTGGTTCGTAACTACAGGTTATACGTAAATCGGACATGTGTAACCCAGGGAATGCCTGTAATTGAGGTCCTATGTATTCATTGTGCCACAGAGTCACCCATGCTTCCAGGCAGGTAAGAGTTCCAAAGAGAGGAAGAAATCAGGAAGAACTGTACAAAATTAAGAGCAGTGACCATCCGTGTAGTATGAACTTAATTAATGCAGAATGAGTGACCCTCGGGAAACGACTTACTATACCCAAAACCTTTTCAGATCTTGCCCAAACTTTGCTACTTCATTGACAAGAAGCCAGAAAGGGAAATCGAGATTAAGGTTAGGGCTCTCTGCATTGCATTCATCTTCGCACCACACTTGTCTCTTATCACTCTTTTCTATTATTCTCTTTCTCCTCTCCTCGGGGTGGATTGTGTCCTGCCAACTCTATCTCTTTCCAAAGTCCTTCTTTCCTTGGCACTGTCACCAAGAAGTATTATTAAATATGCTTTTCCACACTGGACCTGTGAGAAATACAAATCAGAAGACAGAGTCCTTAGCCTCTCTCTTTCCTTCTGGTATTTTCCTTTGAGTTACAATAGCTATTTTCAGCCTTCTACTTTCCATGAGTGTTTCCTGGGCCAGTGTCTCACTTCTGCCACATCCCACCCATCAGAATATCATAATTTAAGACTTGGAATGTTTGCTTGAGAGAAGGGTTCTGAAAAACAATTTATCTGCCAATATTCAGGCAACAAATTCAAAAACTAGAAATCAAATATAAACTTAACTTCTTCGATATAACCTTAATGAATGCTGTTGTTTCATGAATTAGGGAGGCTCTGGGAATGTTCCAGAAGAAGCCAGGTGGCTACTGCTCAAAACTGGGAAAAACATACATCTCTGCCATGATCATGTCTCTTCTTCATTGCCAGCCACCTGGAGACACATTTAGGGTATACTTTCAAAGGATGATTCTGTCAGACATCAACCATTGGTGAGACAAGTCCTTAGAAAGTCTCCTTGGAAAACTATGGTGCTATGAATTGAATCATGTTCCCCTCAAAATATGTGTTGAAATCCTGGCCCCTATACCTGTAACTATGATCCTGTTTGGAAATAGGATTTTCTTTTTTATGTTAATTAGGTTATACTTGAGTAGGGTGGGTTCTATATCTAGTTACTTCTGAGTTATAAAAAGAGCTGAATAGACACAGAGGCACACAATGAGGAAGACAGACACCATGTGACGATCAGCTACAAGTCAAGGAATACCAAAGAACCCCTGGGGCTATTGACAAGGAAGAAATTGACCCTTATTTGAACTTTTAGCCTCTAGGACTGTGAGAAAATAAATTTCTGCTCTTGAAAGCCATGAATTTATGGTATTTCTGTTACAGCAGCACTAAGGGGTTGTGTCCTTTGCATGCTGCTGTAAGCCTCAACATACTGATCCAGATTCCTTTCCTAGGAATTTTGACCTTGTCTACACAGAAACATATTTCTCCAACTATTAGGAAATTCAATTTATAATTCTAAACCCATCCATTGCTGTTGAGCTGATTCTGACTACTAGCAACACTAC
The DNA here is from genome assembly GCF_030014295.1 of Loxodonta africana. Taxonomy (NCBI): domain Eukaryota; kingdom Metazoa; phylum Chordata; class Mammalia; order Proboscidea; family Elephantidae; genus Loxodonta; species Loxodonta africana. Next base: position 49,301,452 of record NC_087361.1, read on the forward strand.
TGGACAAAGTAGAACTGCCCCATAGGACTTCCAAGGCTGTAAATCTTTACAGAAGCAGACAGCCACATCTTTCTCCTGCAGAATAATGGGGGGGGGGGGGGTCGAACTGCTGATTTTTTTTGGTTCCAAGCTGAGAGCTTTAACCACTGTACCACCAGGGCTCCTCCTAATCCTAGAAGACCACTTGTTTTAAAGTTTTGTCTGGAAAATTTCTCAGCCTTTCAAATTTCAGTTTCCTAGGTTGTATAATGAGCAGTTTAGATGATGTCTTTGCAGTGTACCATTATCATCCATAGGCAGAGTTTGGAAGATGTTAGGATTAGTATGTTGAGCTCACGTTTTAAGAAAATATTTATATGGAAAGAGAAGAGTTCATCTACTTGGATGATTCACGTGTGTAATTGCAAACATTCAGGCAGCTCTTACACCTGAGTAATTGTCTGTTGGTTATGACACTATGAAAATTTTCTCCTGAAAACTTAACAACAGAATTCTGCTTTATACTCAAAACAATAAATACTTAGATTTAGAATTTCTCCTTCTCAATATGTAGGGAGCTTAAACATGGATGGAGTTCAATTTCTTTAAGTTCCTTTTAGGAACATAAAATTGGGCTTCTTTATAGATTCTCCCCATTTGACGGCTCAAATTCTTTTGTTTGTCAACACACTATGTGATCTTTCCTTAAAATTTAACATTGTTTTCTCTAATCAGTCTTAAGATTGCTACAGAATTTTGTATATTTTTCAGTATAATTTCACATCATCTCTTGTAAGCACAATTCGTTCTTTGTTGATGTCATTGATGTCAGATTCAGAATCAAATAATTATCATCTAGCTGTGAGTAGTAATTTACCTCCCTGATTTCACTGACCTGTCCGTCGTTAAATGCATATCAATGACCTCCATATGATGGGATATTTTAATATGATAAATGCAGAGGTTATAAAATCAAAGAAGCTGAGTGTTGGAAGAAACTTTCGGAAGTCAAATGATTGTTGAAATCTCTTCAACATTTCGACTGGTGCCCGTGTGGCCCGTTCTGGAACATCTCCAGAACCTTATTCATTTACAGAACAATAACACTTTTCCTGGGACCGAGCAATAAATCTTCCTCTTGGGTCTGAGTTTTGTCCTTCTAACCAACCCAGAATGAGCCTTGTACATTTTAGCCAAAGAGTACCTCAAATGTTTAATAATAGCTCTTCTGCCTTCTGTAAAATTCCTCTTTATAGAATGCTTGTAAGAGTCCCCATAAATAAAACTAAGAAAATTAAGAACTTATGATTTCTTTCAACAGATCGTGTTATAATAATATATCTCATATGAGAAGAAAAATGAAAGTAAGGTTCTAGACTAGGATAAAACATTAGTCGAAAACAACATGCATAGTTGTTTTTAAGGGTCAATTCCTCAGTTAAATATTTTAAGCATATTGGATATCTAAGTCCAAATTATTTTGATAATTTAAAGGCCTGCGTTAATATAATCTAATTTTTTTTAAGTTCTAAAAACATCCAGTAATAAGTTTTATTCAGTATAAAATATCTACCATATTCTTTTTGTCTTTCTTTGTTAAAACACGAGGTATGGACAGCTGATCCACTGTTTTGTGAAAATGTTTTCTTTTTGAGATATGAGTGCTTGTTTAGTTTCCCCTAAAAGAACAAAGCTAATCTTAAAGAATGTAATAGCCTGTTCTATTGGCTTTGCGACAACCAATGAAACAATAAATTACCTAGGATGTACTTGTTATTACTGAATAAAATAAAATAATGAGATGGTGTCTTTAAGAGGTAAGTGTGACTCTCTTGACTGCAATGAATTTAGATTTCAGTCTCTCTGCTTGGCAGGCTCTCATATGGTAGTTTGTTTAGATTTTGTTACCATTTTCTTATGAATTATTCTACTTGACAGGTAATTGCACATAAAGGTGTCCCTTGACAAGTAATATTGTAGAGTGTAAATTTTGAACCTTTTATTTTTAAAGGGCAGGCCCCTTAGATCATTTCCCTAGGGTGAAATAACTGCTTGAGAAAAAAAAAAAAGTTCTTCCCTGTCCTTCAAAGTTACTGGTTTCTTTACTGACACCAATTTAAGTTACTAATGTATTATTTACATTATCAGGAAACTTGATAATATACAGACTGAATTTATCTACAGCTTTGAACTATCATCCCCAAAACTTTAACTGTGCTTTCTTTTTATTTTCCTGGAAAATTCCTTTCTATCTTAACACACATTCGTTTTTGTATGGTTAGCTTTAGTTTCACATGTCCGGTAACGTTGACTGCTAACGTTTGTGGTCTAAACTGTTACGTTTGTTTTCACATTTGTATTTGGCCATGATGTGCATAATTGTTCTTAACCTGAGTTGCTTTGGCAATAGCAGTCAAGTTGGCGGAGGATTTTATCAACAAATTACTCTGCTAAAAGTAGATGTCCTAAGTCTGGGCCAAATTTGGCTGTCAGCTACAGAAACACACACTTTGAGGTCAGTTCCTGCCCTCATATTCTTACGCACAACTGCCATTGAAATCAGCATTGATGCAACTAGGGCTAAACGTGAGTGTCTCAGGGAGGATTTGGCATAAAAATTTCTGACAGCAGATGTTGGCTGGGATTTGTTTAAGTGGAGTACTTGAACATTGGACTATGGGAAAGGGGGAAGAGATAATAAAGAAAGGACACTTCTGTCTATGTTCCGGTCGTTTGGCAGGACAAAAAGCTTGAAGCCCTCCCTGTATATACAACAGATAAAGACATTAAACGAGGTTTGTTTTTTGTTTGTTATACTTTTGTTCTTGTTGTAAAGATATATATACATATCACAACATTTACCGATTCAAGGTTTTTCACGTGTCCAATTTAGGGACGCTAATTTTTTTTTTTTTTTAATTACGTTAATCATGCTGTACAACCGTCACCAATGCCCATTGCCATGTTTTCTATCACCATAAACAGAAAATCAACACATTCTAAACAATGACTCCCCTTAGAGGAGTTTTTATGATATGGTATTAAAACAAAGAAAATCTACATGATAAGTATAATTTCTCACAATAAAGAAACACCAATAAAAAATACGTAGGGGTGCTCATCAATAATTTTACTCATTTCTTATGTATTGTCAGCATATTCTCCCAGTGTCAGGCTGATTTTATCCAATGTAAATCCCCTCATACCCTTCTCCTTGCTGTTAAATTGTCCTTAGCTTTATAACTAATTTATTTTCTTGTTCTATCAAACAAGACTTACCACTCACCAGCTTTCTTGACCTTGTTCTCTCCCAGATCTTCTAGAATGTAGCTTTCTCAATCATTGCTCCTTTCTTTCGTTTTCCCTCTTGTTTTGCCTTTGGAGTTCTAATTAGATTTTTGATTGCTGAAAACAGAAGGTAAAGCAGCGCATATACTACATAAACAGAGAATCCAGAATGAGTTATAAGGCTGCACCATTGACCTCAGAATCATGGGGTTGTGAATCTTCACTTTGGTGTTTCTCTATCGTCTTCATTTTCCGGTTCTATCTGTGCTTTGGGATCCCCGGGTGGTGCAAACAGTTAACACTCAAGGCTGCTAACTAAAGGGTCAGAGGTTTGAGTCCACCCAGAGGCACATCAAAAGAAAGACTTGGTGATCTACTTCTCAAAAATCAGCCATTGAAAACTCTATGGAGCACAGTTCTACAATGACACACATGGGGTCACCATGAGTAAGAATCAACTCGACAGCAACTTGTGTGTATGTGTGTATCTGTGCTTCACATTTTGCATTTTTACACAGCTCTTTCTACCAGGTGGCTCTTTCACCTTCTACAGTGTGCTTTTTTTCTTCTGAAAGCTTCTGCTTATTTACCTACAGCTTACTCATGGCCTATCCTTTCCAACAACGGCTTATCTTTATGGATTCATTTCGTCTCTAATTCCACTGCTCACGCCGTGATTCTCTGTGCATTCTTAATTCAAATATTTGAGACTGAGAAGCTCTCTGACGTAATTCATCCTGATTAGACAGAGGATTTTGTCTTAGATTACCCTCATAGGCTATAGTTAGCCTGCTAAATTCTTGTCTTTAATGTCCAATCTTGGCCAAATCGTATATGGGCCGGATGAACAGAATTACATAGTAATAAACTTGGCTGCCTAACGTCATGAAGGGGATCAAATAGTCGGGTCTGTGGGTATTGCCAGCCCAGTTTTTAAGTGTCATTTTCTCCTCTGCTATCAAATTTGCACAGTCTCAACCGGCAACTCACTCTCTTCGAGATAGAACTTTAAGGGGACATCAAAAAACTCAGTGACCAAGATAAATACATTTTAGTGTATGTTTTTAGACAAAAACTTAATGCAAGAAATCTATGATGAACAAAATATCAAAATTTTAAATAAAGGCAAGGTCAGTGTTACTGATTCTTCCTTTTGTCTCAGGCTCCAATATGGCTTGGCAAGGAAATGTTACCAACTACCCCAACTTAAAGGAAATAGAAGTTTGTCCTGTTTAGCTAGGGTTCTATTCCCCTGTTCTTTCTTATGAGTTTGCTAAGTCTAGTTCCTTGAAGTTTATTTCTCATGAATATGTTTTGGGACAACGATATTTGGAAATTTAATTCTATGTGGTTACAAATGCCTCCTAATGCAAAGCAGATTTGGTGGTTATATATGGCCAAGAAAGTTCTCATTAGGTAAACTCATGATTCTTGCCATAATTGGGGTACAGATAGAAGGAGAATGCGTAGGAGCGTAGGGGAAGTATCAGAATTTTGGAACAATCACTGAAAAAAAATATGTTAGAGAATCAAAGTGGGGTTCAGGGCTGCCAAGAAAGCACACTTTTCCTCCCTTGTTCCGTTCCACTACGATTCTGTAGCACTCAATGGTGTAGCCCGGCCCAGCCTTTTCGAAATCTCTTCCTAGCTCTACCAGTTGCCATCTAGTTTATTTTGACTCAAGGCAACCCCATGTGTGTCAGAGTAGAACTGTGCACTAGAGGGTTTTCGATGGTTAATTTTTTGGAAATAGATGACCAGGCCTTTCTTCCAGTGTGCCTCTGGGTGGACTGGAGCCTTCAGCCTTTCGGTTAGCAGCTAAGCATGTCAATGATTTGCATCACCCAATTCTCACGGCTCCCTCCTACCTCTCAGCCACTCCCCCTTTTTCTCCTCTATTGCCACTGCTTCTTTCTTCCTCTCCCCCAAATAGGCGCAATACAAGGTTCATGCCTCCGAATTCTCAGTTTTCTTTGATCATCATCAGGACGATCTTATGCACTCTCACAGTTCAATTTTCATCCCCATGAAGAACCCCTCAGAAATGATCTCCTAACCTGGGCTCCTCTTTCTAGCAGTTCTTTTATTTGTCCTTTCATCTCTATTCTACCGTCTCAACCTCATACGCAGCCATACCACCTCACAGCGAGGCCTTGTGTCTGGGGTATAATGAATGTTTGTGAAGCTTGCTTCAAAACCAGTCTTTCTTTTTTACTTTGCTGAAACATAAAAAATTCCAGCTAGTTATTTCTCGTATGGCAACAGCACGTTAATTGTACTTTAGGCTAAAGGTCCTGCAGTATTATGAATAAAAAGTCTGTAACTAGAACCTCTGCTCTCTAATAGGCCCTGCCATCTGGTGGAACAATAAGAATTACAAGCATTATACCTTGAAGAAACTAACAGCCACTTGGAGGAGATTTGCTTTCCAAATATAACTCTCCTCTTTGTTTATTTTGGAGAATTTCAAACTATGCAATGTATAAAAAAATAATTTCATTGATTCCATATGCATATCACCCAGCTTTAACATTTATGGACTCATGGTCAACCTTCCTTCACTTCTACTCCTCACCATTTCCCCCAACCCCAAACTAGCTTCTTGACCTTTTGTATCTCCCTCTTGTTTTCTGGGTCCACTTATCCCTAGTCTATTCAATTTGATGCAATTACTGGTCACTTTATTAACTCCTTGGCTTCAAATCTCTGATTTCAGTCATTTTATCTTCCGTCTGGCCTGATAGCTCCATGATCAGCACCCTAACAACAGACCCCGTTTGGGACACAATCCCTGTGTCAGTTAGCTTTTCTTCCTAACAATCATCCCAAAACTTAATAGACTTAAACCACAGCCATTTTATTTACTTCATGATTCTCTGGGTGGGAAATCTGGGCTGGGCTTAGCTGGGATGTTCTTTTGCTGGTCTGACTGTTCTCATGTCTGTGGTCAGCTGGTGGCTTGACCCATGAAGACCTCATTCACCATATCTGGTGATTGGAAGGCAATTGGTCTAAGTGGGCTCTGCTGGGATAGCTTGTTGCTCTGCTCCGCGTGGTCTTTCAGTCTTCTGTAGATTAGATAGACCTTCTTATGTGATGGTTTCAAGGTTCTAACAAGCAACAAAAAGGATAATCCTCCATGCACACTCCTCTGTTTGCATCATGTTTGATGATGCCTCACATGCAAAATAACTCATATGACAAAGCTCACATTCAAGAAGAATAGATCTCACCTCTGACTGGGAAGAGCTGCAAATTCACATGGTAAAGCAGGGTGGGGTGAATTGCAGCCTTTTCCAATCTATTGTTCCAGAACCTACAACATCTGTGAGGCACCCAAGTTTACCCTTGGCATGAACTGTCTCCTGTCGTTATAGAAAGTGCCTCTTGCACAGCTTATGCTCATCGAAATGTGTAATTTTCAGATTTAAAGAGAGCTCAGCAATCATTTAATTCAAATACTTCATTTGAGATGTGAGAAATCCAAAGCTCCAAATTCAAAGTCAAATCTGATTCATGATGTTGATTTTCTCTAAATATTTCTCTCTGTCCTTCTAGAATGCTTGAGTTTCTCTTCAGTATGTTTCTCCAGTTATCTCCTATTCAGCTTTCCCCCTAGGTGAAAGGCCAAGAAGAGCAATTTCCCATGAGTAAGTGTGTTCTGACTTTAGGTCTGAGTAAACTAGACAAGCGTTACCACATAGTCTTTTTCTCACCTATCTGCTGTCTCCTGCTACAGTTCCAAACAATAGTGTGGAGGATTTAATGGAAAAAGTACTCATTAGTACTTTTAAAAATTTAGTATGTTTTATAATTTAAAAAATCAGAAATATATATTCATTTTAAGTCTTAACAAAAAAATGCCTTAGGAAATGTATCAGTGCTGAGCTGCTTTGTGATTTTCTTATTGGGGTTATCTGAGAAGGCTCCTTTCAGGGCCTTGGAAACCCCCACACTCATTCAACTTGGGAAGAGGTTAAGAGTGAGACAGGAAGTGAGGCTGGCCTTTGAATAATGGAATGGAGAAGCAGCATTTTTTTCTGACCAAGAGGTGGTTAGGCTTGAACTTTGAAAATGGAAGAACGGTTTAGAAAGCAGTCTTAAGAGAGTGAAAATACCAGCACTTAATTATCATTGCAGGCAAGTGCATCAAACCCACACAGTGAGGCAGGTCTGGGGCAGGGAGTGCAGAGCTGCGTTTGTCCACACTACAAGCTGTGCCTAGGGCCCTGTGCATAGGGAGAATAGTATTCCCTGTTCAGCCTAGAGGAGCCCTGGTGGTGCAGTGGTTAACAGCTTGGGTACTAACCAAAAGGTTGACAGTTGGAATCCACCAGTAGCTTCTTGGAAACCCTATGGGGCAGTTCTCCTCTGTCCTGTAGGGTCTCTAGGAGCCGGAATTGACTCGATGGCAACAGGGTTTTTTTTGGTCCAGTCTAGAGTTGGGAGATTAGCAGTTGTACTCAAAGGAGACAGCCCTATCTAACTGAGCGGAAAATTCATAGGGGTCCTCATCAGTGTGACAGCCAGGCTAGAAGGTCAGAGCAGAAATATCCAAGGACCTGGTCCTGGGTCATACATGGTCATACTCTGGGTCCCTCTTGGGAATAAACTGACTACGCTTAGAAATGTGAAAACAAATCATTTTTCCCAAACATTTAACAAATATTGTATGCTTCCCAGCAATTACTGTGGTGAGACTTCCTTGCCGAAGAAAATTTTGCATCAAATCTAAATCTAATTTTACTTTCCTGACATGGGCTGCTGAGATCAAGAACATCAGAGTTGGAGTTCTTTCTCTGTTCAGAAATTTTGCCTGAGAAGAAAAAAAAAATCAACACAGATGGTTTTGTCTAATATTAATTTTTTAAAATGCAGAATAATGAAAGCTATAACACAGACTCTCAAATTATCTATTGCCTTTGGAATTGGGTTACTAAGCAATAAAATTTTAATCTTCAAATTTCCAAGCCATTTGCACTGACATGCCCATTTCCTTTTCCGTCTCTTCTCTGCCAGGTTTCTTATCCACTGCTTCCTCTGCTCCACCCCAGAACCCTAGAGCCTGAATTTCCTGATGACATAAGCTTACACATTTCCCAATACACCATTAGGAAGGCCATTTCTTATATGCCTCGAAGATTAAATAGAGGTATAGAGGGAATAATTCTCACAGTTGAATGACTGATGTGTTGGAAGGACAAACCAGTTAAAGACATGTTTCTCCTCAGCTCTGTTTTGTTGCTGGTATGTTAAGATGGAGTTGTGTTTGCCCTTGGCATGAGAGGGCTCTTCTCCTAAGAGAACTCCTTAGGGCCATAGTGGGGTCTGGCATAGAGGATTCAAGAACTGTTTATTTGGTCTAGATACTATCTCACTTTTAGAGAAGGAAATTCTTATAATTACACATTGTCCTCTCTATCTAGTTAGTCCATTCTCCAGGATAGATAAGCAGAAATGTGAGGGGGTGGAACACATACCATAGCCTAAAATTGCATGCATTTGCTAATCTTATTTCCTGGTTCATTCATTTTTTTTTCAGTATTTGTCTTTGTTAACTAGTGCTGCTATAACAGAAATACCACAAGTGGATGGCTTTAACAAACAGAAATTTATTCTTTCACAGTTTAGGAGGTTTAGATGTCCGCATTCAGGACACTAGCTCCCTCTGAAGGCTTTCTCTCTCTGTCAACTTTGGGGGAAGATCCTTGTCATCAATCTTCCCCTGGTCTAGGAGCTTCTCAGCACAGAAGCCCAAGTGCAAAGGATGTGCTCTGCTCCCAGCATTGTTTTCTTGGTGGTAGAAGGCCCCTCTCCTCTCTGCTTGATTCTCTGTCTTATGTCTCAAAAGATATAGACTCAAGATACAACCTAATCCTATAGATTGAGTTCTGCCTCATTAACATAACTGCCTCTAATCCTGCTTCATAACATCATAGAGGTTAGGATTTATAACACATAGGAAAATTATATCAGTTCACAAAATGGTGGACAACGATACAGTACTGGGAATCATGGCCTGGCCAAGTTGACTCACCTTGTGGGGGGTCACAGTTCAAACCATGACAATATTTAATAAATATTTTTGAATTTCTGCTATGAGCCAGACAGTGTACTAGGCACTTTCGTTAGAGTGGGTGTTTAAAGTATAGCATTGAATAAAAGAGTCAAAATGTATTTCTTAATGGAGCTTATATTTTAAGATAACTCAAAAAATATAATACCATTAAATAGCAATGTGTGTCAGAGTCGAACTGTGCTCCATAGTGTTTTTAATGGTTGAGTTTCAGGAGGTAGATCACCAAGCCATTCTTCCTCGACACCTCTAGGTGGACTCAAACCTTAGGCCTTTTGGTTAGCAGTCAGGCGCCACCCAGGGGCATCAAATGGCAATAAGTGCTAAAGGGACTAATAAAGCAAGAAGGAAGGTGTGGAGTAGAAAGTTTGTAATTTTAGACAAGGTGGCTGAAAAGATGACATATGATCAAAGGCCTGAAGAAGGTGAAGGAGTCAGCTGTGCAGATATCCAAGGGAGGCAGGCTCTAGACAGAAGAAAAAGCAAGGGCAAAGGCCCAAAGGAGGGAATGTCTTTAAGTATCAGCAATCATGCCTATGGCCAAGAGAATAAGAACAAGAGTATGAACAATGAAGTTAGAAGAGTATTGATGGGGTAGTCAAATCATGTAAAGCCTTCTTGGACATTGTAAGGCATTTGACTCTTACTCTGAATGAATTAGGAAGGAGGATTTTGAGCAAAGAAGTGACATAATTCTACCTACATTTTAACAGGATTGTCCTGGTTGTAATATTGAGACTGGACTGGGGAGGAGAGCATGCTGACGTGGAGGCAGAGAGATCAACATGGAGGCTATTGCAACAGTCCAGGTGAGAAGTGATGGTGACCTGGGCAAGGCTGGTGGTGGTAGAAGTAGCAAGTAGTGGGGGCTGGACATACTTTAAATGTAGAGATCATAGGCTTTGCTAGTGATCAGATGTGGAGTGCAAGTAAGAGAGAAGACTGGAAGAGGACTCCACGGATTTGATTTGGATTGAGGATTTGAAAAAATGCGGTTAACATTTCCTGAGATGGGGAAGGCTGCAAAAGAAGCAGTATATATATATTTTTTAACTCCAGCTGGTTGGTGGGGGGGTGGGTAAAGGACATAGGAGCTCAGTTTTGTACATGTTAACTTTGAAATGCTTTTAAGCACTCAGATGGAGGTGTCTAATTGGTAAGTGGATATAGGAGTCTGGAGTTCAGTTTCGAGTTCTAAGCTGGAGATAAAAATTTGAAAGTCCTCATTATAATGAAGGTGTTTTCTAAAGCCCAGAGACTAAATGGAATCTCCTAGACAGTTAGTGAAGATACAAAAAGAAAAGATACACCTTTTAGAGATTAGGGAAAGAAGACTAAGAAAGGTCGGTTTTAATAAGTAGGAGAAACAGGGAGTGTGGTTTCCAGGGAGTCGACGGAAGACATTCATTCAAGGCCAAGAATAGCCAAGTGCGTCAGATGCTGCTGAGGGGCAAGTGAAACAATGGTATGAAGTGATAGTTGGCTTATCCCTTGTTTGGCATATCTAGGATTGTTGGGGAGGAATTGGAATTCAGGATATGAAAATTATTTTGCCGTACATCTCTCTGTTGACCCCTGGAGTTTATTCGCCTCCTCGATCTGTGTGAAGCTACATGGGGAACCCCCTTCTCTCTCACAGTTCCATGAGGGACCTTCCCAAAATTTAGTCCAGGATATGTGTCCTTTTGTTTGGGGATATATTATTTCTCCATTAGTGTCTGCAAAGAAACTCTTAGATGCAGGATTGGAAGGGATAGTGTTTCTTCCAAGTCTTCTATCTGCCTTCTCAACTACCACAATGCGCTTTAGGACTTGGAGGAGATGAAAAACTTCTCTTTAGAAAAAGACGTAAGCATCGTGTGTTTAAAGTGGCCTTTAAATATTTTTTAAGCTTTTAAAAAGAGGCTAACAAGCAACAACAGAAGTCCCTGGGTGTTTCAAATACCACACTGTACACAGATAGCCCGCACTTTCTAAGTTTGTTTGCCAACCGCGCCCTTCCTCCCTCAGGGTATTTTTATAAGCTGTCACTATGCCAACTTTTTTGCATGTTGCTGTAAAAAAAATTAGCATAGTGCACTTACAAAAATACCTTGGGGGGGCATGGGGGCCATGATTGGCAAACAAACATAGAAGGTGGGTGTTATTTGCGTAGAAATATGGTAGTTAAGGGCTCAGCTTCTAGCTGAAAGGTTGATAGTGCGAATCCACTCAGAGGCACTTCAAAAGAAAAACCTGGTGATCTGCTTCCTAAAAATCACAGTCATTGAAAACCTTGTGGAGCGCGGTTCTACTCCTACATGTGTGGGGTTGCCATGAGTCAGAATCTACAGCAACTGGTAGAGGTAAACAATTACAAACTAAAAGCTGCCTCTTTATGAAGAAGCAGCCATAAAGGCCATGGAGGCTGTTTAGCGGACAAATAGCTGGCATAGTATTCGGAGAACACAAGGCTGTGCGCTGATGTAAAGAAGATGCTGTGATGTATGTATGTGAACATCATGGCGTATGTGGGGGATTGGTGGAGAGAGGTTATGAAAAAGCGATGGGAAGGCTGCCAAAAGAGTTCTTTCCATAGAGATAGCTAGAAAGAGAACATAAATAAATAGAACAGTGATTCATACTTCGTGATGCTATAAACCTTGTCCTGTAGGCCGTATTTACGTAGGAGAGAGGCCTATGAAGACTCCAGTTGTTTGAGTGTGGAGAAAATATCAGATTACCAGTTTCTAAGATTGTCAGTTTTATTTTCTTTGAGAAACTTTAAAAAAGAAGAAAAAATACTATTAGGACAAGCAGAAACCAAGATGAGATAGCAACATCCAAATACCAGTGTGGAATTTTTCAAGGAACTGCTTATTAAATCAGTTTCTAAATCTTTGAAATATATAGTGTTTCTAACCAAAGATTAGAAGTGTATATCCCATTTTTTCATTCAGCTAAATCAGCTGAAAACTCTACTCTAAAGGCCATTGCGCTCTTAATACAATTATCGATAGCATAGTACATATATATGTTGTTGTTATTGTCTGGTGCCATCGAGTTGGTTCCAACTCATAGCGACCCTACAGGACAGAGTGTAACTACCCCATAGGGTTTCCAAGGAGCAGCTAGTAGAATCGAACTGCCAACCTTTTGGTTAGCAGCCAAACTCTTAGCCACTACGGCACTAGGGCTCCAATCTATCTACAGCAGAGTCCGTGTATATACATATATACATTTGATAGGCATATGTGTGTATATACTGTATATGCCAAACACTGGAGAACATTTTGATATTTTCCTGTATAAATAAATACAGCATATATTCCCATTTGTTCCAGAGTATCTCCAGGAAGATATGTCAGAAATAGATTTTGGAGTTTGCGTGAATAAGAACTCAAGTCATGATGGGAAATGCTTTCATGTATTGGCATTTATTCAGTGCCTTTTTTTCATGGAGTAACATTTAAAAATGACAGCACTTTTTTTCTCCCAAGCTAATTAAAAGATGTCCTTTCTTTGACCCCACTCCTTCCTTAGAAAGGTGCTTAAGAAGAAAGAAGCCACAGATGTGGCCTGATGTATACTTGGGAGATGTACTGGTTTGGGGCTTATAGTGGCAGCACTTTCCTTCCTCTTACTTGAATTGGAAACCAGAAGTTACACAGCAGTTCAAGAAAGGACTCCAGTGGTTGGAGGCAAAGGTCCTTTTCCAGGAAAGAAGCACATACTGTGATGCGTTTCACTCTGGTGTTGCCCGGAGCTGGAACATGAATCTACTTGCATAGTGTGACTTTGTGGCCTCTCCCGACTCCAACTATAAACTGATGTTTGAAATACCACTTCGAAATTCTGTTAAAAAATGCAAAGTCTAGAAGGGGAGGAGTTTTAAACCCTGAAAAATCTAATGATTTTCTTGAAAAAAAATTTTTTTTTTTTTTAATCCTTGTAGGCCAGTTGCTACCACTCTCTAAAAGGTAATAATAAAACCCAGAAAAACAAGAAAACAAAAAACGGCTGCTATTGAGCCGACTCCATTTGATGGCAACCCCGTGTGTGTCACAGTAGAGCTGTGACCCACAGAGTTTTCAATGGCTGATTTTTTGGAAGTAGGCCAGCAGGACTTTCTTCCCAGGCACCTCTAGGTGGACCCCGACCTCCAACCTTTTGATTAGCAGCCGAGAGCGTTAACTATTTGCACCACCCAGGCACTCAGACAGGCAGTAGTAGGAATGTGCTGGAGGACTTGAGTGTCACCCTGTTGGGAACCATGGTGGCGTAGTGGTTAAGACTACGGCTGCTAACCAAAAGGTCGGCAGTTCAAATCCACTAGGCGCTCCTTGGAAACTCTATGGGGCAGTTCTACTCTGTCCTGTAGGGTCACTAAGATTTGGAATTGACTCGACAACAATGTTTTTTTTTTTGAGTGGCACAAAAATACTTGACTGCTAACTGAAGGGTTGGAGCTTCAGACCTACCCAGAGGTGCCTTGGAAGACAGGCCTGGTGATCTGCTTCTGAAATGGCTCACCCTTGAGAATCCTATGGAGAACAGTTCCACTCTGCACACATGGGGCCACCATGAGTTGGAATTGACTCAATAGCAACTGACAAAGACAGGGATGTGTTATTTTAAGAAATAGTGACCTAAAACAAAAGTCCTGCTGCCATTGAGTTGATTCTGACTCCTAGCAACCCCACAGGACAGAGTGGAACTGGCCCACAGGGTTTTCAAGGTTGTAATGTTTGTGGGAGCAGACTGCCAACAGACTGCCGTATCTTTATCCAATGGATTGGCTGATGGGTTGAAACTTCCAGCCTTTGGGTTAACAGCCAAGTGCTTAACCACTGTGTCACCAGAGCTCCTTAAAACCCATAAACCATTTACTAGTGTCAGTTTTTACGGTTAGCACCAATCCTAAACTGACACAGATCCAAACAAGCACATACACACAGATGTACCCACAGATGCCTACACAGGTACATAGATTCACACACACACACATACACACTCCAGAGGAACACTTAAAGCACATTTGTGAAGTCCAACTTGCAAACAAATGTCAACCGATCCACATTCCTCAGGTCCCTTAGTATTCCAGACTCAGCCACCACCATCTGCCCGGCAGTATTCCCTGGTAAAGTCAGTGACCCCAAAAGCAGGCTGGCTGTGTTTGAATGACCCTGGGCAAGTCACTTTCATTTGCTCTGCTGACAAGTGTTGTTAATATTAGTGCCTGCCTGAAAGGGCATTTGTGAGGATTGAGGTAATTCATGTAAAGTGTATGAAACGATACCAGGGCTCAAGAACTGTCACCTACTACCCTTGGGGTGCCTTTGTTTCCTATTGCTGCCATATCAAATTGATGTTGTTGTTAGGTGCCGTCGAGTTGCTTCCTTCTCATAGCAACCGTATGCACAACAGAACAAAGCACTCCCCATCCTGCACCATTCTCACAATTGTTGCTGTGCTTGAGCCCATTGTTGCAGTCACTGTGTCAATCCATCTCATTGAGGGTCTTCTGCTTTTTCACTCACCCTCTACATTACCAAGCATGATGTCCTTCTCTCAGGGACTGATCCCTCCTGATAACATGTCCAAAGTATGTGAGACACAGTCTCTCCATCCTTACTTCCAAGGAGCATGCTAGTTTTACTTCTTCCAAGAAAGATTTGTTCGTTCTTTTGGCAGCCTATGGTATATTCAATATTCTTCTCCAACACCACAATTCAAAGGTGTCAACTCTTCTTCAGTCTTTCTTATTCATTGTCCAGCTTTCACATGCATAGAAGGTGACTGAAAACACCATGGCTTGGGTCAGGCGCACCTGAGTCTTCAAGTCGACATCTTTGCTTTTCAACATTTTAAAGAGGTCTTTTGCAGCAGATTTGCCCAATGCAACGCGTCATTTGATTTCTTGACTGCTGCTTCCATGGGTGTTGATTGTGGATCCAGGTAAAATGAAATCCTTCACAATCTCAACCTTTTTTCCATTTATCAGGATGTTGTTTATTGGTCCAGTTATGAGGATTTTTGTTTTCTTTATGTTGAGGTGTAATCCATACTGAAGGCTGTGGTCTTTGATCTTCATCTGTAAATGCTTCAAGTCCGCTTCACTTTCAGCAAGTAAGGTTGTGTAATCTGCATAACACAGGTTGTTAATGAGTCTTCCTCCAAACCTGATTTCCAGGTCTTCTTCATATAGTCCATGCTGGGATTATTTGTTCGGCATACAGATTGAATATGTGTGGTGAAAGGACACAACTCTGATGCACACCTTTCCTGACTTTAAACCATGAACTATCCCCTTGTTCTGTTTGGATGACTGCCTCTTGATGCATGTACAGGTTCCTCATGAGCACAATTAAGTATTCCCAAATTCCCATTCTTTGCAATGTTATCCATAATTTGTTATGATCCACACAGTCAAATCCTTAGCATAGTCAATAAAACACAGGTAAACATCTTTCTGGTATTCACTGCTTTCAGCCAGGATCCATCTGACATCAGCAATGCTATCCCTGGTTCCACATTCTCTACTAAATCTGCCTTAAATTTCTGGCAGTTCCCTGTCAATATACTGCAGCAGCCACTTTTGAATGATCTTCAGCAAAATTTTGCTTGCATGTGATACTAATGTTATCGTTTGATAATTTCTGCATTCAATTGCATCACCTTTTTTGGGAATAGGCATAAATATGGATCTCTTCCAGTCGGTTGGTTGGTCAGGTGGCTGTCTTCCAAATTTCTTGGCATAGATAAATGAGCACATCCAGTGCTGCATCCATTTGTTGAAACATCTCAATTGGTATTCCTTCAATTCCCAGAGCCTTGTTTTTTGTCAATGCCTACAGTGCAGCTTGGACTCTTTCCTCCAGAACCATTGGTTCCTGATCATATCTTCCCTCCTGAAATGGTTGAAATAGACCAATTCTTTTTGGTATAATAAACTGTGTATTCCTTCCATCTTCTTTTGATGCTTTCCTGCGTCATTTAATATTTTCCCTGTAGAACCCTTCAATCAGTATTGCACTTCGAGGCTTGAATTTTTTCTTCAGTTCCTTCAGCTTGAGAAATGCTGAACGCGTTCCTCCCTTTTGGTTTTCTATCTCCAGGTCTTTGCACCTGTGTTCATAATACTTTCTCTTCCCCAGCTGCCCTTTGAAATCTTCTCTTCAGCTCTTTTACTTCATTGTTTTTTCCTATTGCTTTAGCTACTCAGTGATCAAGAGCAAGTTTCAGAGTCTCTTCTGACATCCATTTAAGTCTTTTCTTTCTCTCCTGTCTTTTTAATGACCTCTTGCTTTCTTCACGTGTGATGTCTTTGTGTCATTCCACAACTCATCTGGTCTTAGGTCATTAGTGTTCGACTCATCAAATGTATTCTTAACGTGGTCTCTAAATTCGGATGGGATATACTCACGGTTGTACCTTGGCTCTCATGGACTTGTTCTAATTTTATTCAGTTTCATCTTGAACTTGCTTATGAGTAATTGATGGTCTGATCCACAGTCAGCCCCTAGCCTTGTTCTGACTGATGATAAAGAGCTTTTCCTTTGTCTCTTTTCACAGATGTAGTCAATTTGATTCCTGTGTATTCCATCTGGCAAGGTCCATGTGTCTAATTGCTGTTTATGTTAGTGAAAAAAGGTATTTGTGATGAAGAAGTCATTAGTCTTGCAAAATTCAATTATGCGATCTCTGGCATCATTTCTATCACCAAGGCCATATTTTCCAACTACCAATCCTTCTTCTTTGCTTCCAACTTTCTCATTCTAATCACCAGTAATTATCAGTGCATCCTGATCACATATTTAATCAATTTCAGACTGCAGAAGTTGGTAAAAATCTTCAGTTTCTTCATCTTTGGCCTTAGTGGTTGGTGAGTAAATTTGAATAATAGTCGTACTAACTGATATTCCTTGTAGGCATATGGATATCATCCTATCATTGGCAGCGTTGTACTTCAGGATAGATCTTGAAATGTTCTTTTTGACGATGAATGCAACACCATTCCTCTTCAAGTTGTCATTCCTAGCATAGTAGACCGTATGATTGTCTGATTCAAAATGGCCAATACCAGTCCATTTCAGCTCACTAATGCCTAGGATTTTGATGTTTATGCATTCCATTTCATTTTTGATGATTTCCAATTCCTAGGTTCATACTTTGTACATTCCAGGTTCTGATTATTAATGGATGTTTGCAGCTGTTTCTTTTCATTTTGAGTCGTGCCACATCAGCAAATGAAGGTCTCAAAAGCTTGATTTCATCCACATCATTAAGGTCGACTCTACTTTGAGGAGGCAGCTCTTCCACAGTCATATCTGAGTGCCTTCCAACCTGAGGGGCTCATCTTCTGGCACTATGTCAGACAACGTTCCGCTTCTATTCATAAGGTTTTCACTAGCTAATTCTTTTCAGAAGTAGACCCCTGGGTTCTTCTTCCTAGTCTGTCTTAGTCCGCAAAAAAGTCCGCAAGCTCAGCTAAATCCTGTCTACCATGGGCAACCCCGCTGGCATTTGAATACCAGTGGCATAGCTTCCAGCATCACAGCAACACACAAGCCCCCACAGTATGACAAACTGACAGATGCCCCCACACCATATCAAATTAGCACAACTTTAAGGACTTAAAAAAACACAAATTTATTATCTCACGGTTCCACGGGTCAGAAATCTGACCAGGGTCTCACTGGGCTAGTCAGGGTGTTGGCAGGTGTTATGGATTGAGTTACACCTCCCTAAAATATATGTTGGAATCTTAACATCTATAAAACTAAATACCAAATCCATTGCCATCAAGTCAATTATGACTCATAACAGCCCTATAGGGACAGAATGGAACTGCCCCATAGGGTTTCCAAGGAGCAGTTTGTGGATTTGAACTTCTGACCTTTTGGTTAGCAGGCAAGCTCTTAACCACTAAGCCACCAGAACTCCCTAACACCTATACTTGTGTTATAATCCTATTTGGAAATAGAGTTTTCTTTGTTATGTTAACAGGGCCATATAAGTGTAGGGTGCATTCTAAACTTAATCACTTCTGCGTTATAAAAACAGCAGATTAGACACAGAAGTAAGTACAATTGGAGGGATGGAGTAGATGTCATGTGAAGATTCCTAGGGAAACAAGGAATGCTGGGGCTACAGAAGCTATAAGAGACAAGGGTCTTCCCCTAGAGCTGAGAGAGAGAGAAAGAGTCTTCCCTATAACTGGTGCCCTGAATTCGGACTTCTCACTGGTGCCCTGAATTCGGACTTCTCACTGGTGCCCTGAATTCGGACTTCCTAGCCTCCTAAACTGTGAGAAACTAATTTCTGTACTTTAAAGCCTCCATGTGATGCTTAAGGTTGTGTGTCAACCTGACTGGGCAGTGATTCTCAGTGTTTTGGCAGTCATATGATGATGTGATCACCTCCATGATGAGATCTGATAGAATGTGATCACCTCCATGGTAGGATCTGCTATGGTAGCTAATCAGTTGCAAGGGGGTTTCCTTGGAGTTGTGGCCTGCCTCCAGTATAGGTGGGCTTTCTGGTAAGGCTCACGGAATTTTGCTCACTCTGGCTCCTACAGCTGACTCCTGTTCATCTGACCTCCAGTTCTTGGGACTTGTGCTAGCAGCTTGCCTGCCAGTCTTGAAATTTGTCATCCTCCTCAGTCAGGATCATGTGTTCATCAGCTCCTGCAGCTATGTGAGTCAGGAGAAGCCTCCAGCTTGACCTACGGACTTGGGACTTCCAGCCTCTACAACTCTACAACTGTGTGAGCCATTTCCTTGATATAAATCTCTTTCTCTCTAACAAAAAAACAAACCTACTGCCGTCGAGTCGATTCTGACTCATAGCGACCCTATAGAACAGAGTAGAACTGCCCCATGGAGTTTCCAAGGAGCACCTGGCATATTTGAACTGCTGACTTCTTGGTTAGCAGCCGTAGCATGTAACCACTATGCCACCGGGGTTTCCTCTCTCCCTGTACATATATATATATATTTATATGTTTTACTGATTTTGCTTCTCTAGAGAACCCAGCCTAAGGCACATCCACTTGTGGTATTTCTGTTACAGTAGCACTAGGAAACCAAGACAGTAGGGCTGCATTCTTTTCTGGAAGTTCTAGCTAGGGAAGAATTCATTTCCTTGCCTTTTCCACTTTCTAGAAGCCATGAGCATCCCACGGCTTGCGGGCCCTTTCCTATATCATCAAAGCCAGCAGCATTGCCTCTCTCTGACACTTCTTCCATTGCCATGTCTCTCTCTGACCACAGCTGGGAAACGTTATCTGCTTTTTAAGGATTAGACTAGATAAACTTCAATAATCCGGGATAACCTGCCTATCTCAAAGACCAAGGTCCATAAACTTAATCACACCTACAAAATTCCTTTTTCCTTGTATGTTGACATATTCTTAGCTTCCAGGTTTGAGTTGTGGACATCTTTGGGAGTGAGGCCATTATTCTGGCTGCCATGGAGGAGGTAGTACTGATTATAAATTTAAATGAAAAATGCAAATGTGATCTTACACTGTTAATTCTCCCATATGTTTCTATCCACTCATTCCTCCATCTAACACATACTGTAATAGACCCAGCCCTATGGTGAGTAAATCTGTGTCTTTACGGAGCTGGCAGCTTCATGGAGCCGAGTCATCATCACTATCCAAAAGGTGCAATGAACTATTTTAAACTCGGCCTTTGACAAAGAGTTGTTATTGGGTGCCATCGAGTTGATTCCGACTCATAGTGACCCCATGTGACAGAGTAGAACCACCCCATAGGGTTTTCTTGGCTGTGATCTTTACAGAAGAAAACCGCCGGTTCTTTCTCCTGTGGAGCCACTGGGTGGGTTGGTTGTGCCTCCAGGACTTCTTGGCTGTAGAGTAGATACCTATATTTATGAGTTCTAGATATTCCAATCCCACTTATTTGTTGTTTCTCTTTTTTATTTTCAATAACTCAGCAAATATTTATCAAGTGCTTGCCATGAAAAAGCCACTCTACAAAAGGAAATCTCAATTTCTGGCAAGCTTTCAAAGCTACAAGCTATGACGTCATCGTCTCTCAAACAAACCAACCATTATAAACATCCCAGAAGAAACTTTACGAAGGCCTTCTCTAGAGCAAAGCTTTTCCACCTAAGGCATGTGCAGCGACTCCACAAGTCTGGGACTCTCTGGCAACTGCCTGCAGTGTTGTGTATGTCTGTGTGTCTATGTGTTTTGAGGGATGAAGGAGAAGGTCATTGTTTTTGTCCAATTCTCAAAGGGGACGATGATCCACTAAAGGTTAAGGATAACAAATTCAGTGTGTTACAGCCTGGGATGCCAGAGAACTTCCTGCTTAGTGCCTACATTTGGCAGCAGTAAATTTCCACGGGACTGAGTAAATGATCTGTGGGTTACATGGGCTCACCTTTCAATTATTGTCACACCATCACATGCCCTCGGTGTCTTGATGATTACTCTTCTGTCCACTCTGGCCTTATGCTGTTAACAGGCACAACTACCTTTGCTTAACAACATGCCACATAACAGAGGGAGATTAAGAGTTAGACAATGGCAAAACTTGAAGACCAGCCCTGAAGGCTCCTTTGCTTTTCTGACCCTGGAAAATTGCCCTTTTGATAGGCCTACTCTATCAGTTACCTACATCCAGTTATATATTATAAATCATGTGTGAAAAGACATTCAGAAAAGAGAGGAATGAGGACTGTATTTAAAGCAAGAACTGTTCCTCCCATATTTAAAAAAAAAAAATCAACTAAAGAGAGAAGTAAACGAAATTATGTCCTTCTATATAAATTGAATAAAAAATTATTCCATTTTACTGCCCACTTCTCAAAACTTCATGAGTCTGAATCAACTCAGTGGCAACTGGTTTGGTTTTTTGGTTTCATGTTAGAAGAAAGCATTGCTTTTTTCAGAGAATACCTTTGATTCAGGCAGGTCAGGGCCAGCTGTGGGTGGTATGTCCTGTGCAATTAGGAATGCGTCCAGTCCAGATTCTTCAGACTCACCACCTTCACTGTTAACTTCTCCCTCCTTCCATCTGGTTCTGGGAAAACCACGTGGATCCAACATGCAGTCCACTTCCTGGGTAGTTTAGTGGTCCTATATGGAAAGTGCTAATGTACAATCCAGACATCAATTTCCCATGAGACCTCAGAGCAGAAGGGTCCTGACTCCCTTTAAGAGGTTTCGCCAGGCTCAGGGATAGCAGCTCACCCTGTGGAGGTCTAAAAGTGGGTGGCAGGTAGGTGATGTGTTCTATGGAGATCGGTAAGTAAACGCACTCATAAGCGTCGTACATGGATTGTGAAATGAGCCCATTTACAGCTTTGAGATGTGTTTCTTGCCACCTCACTAAGAGTTCTCCTACCTCTTCCTTCCAGTCTCAAGTTCTACTCCATTGTTCATCACATCTCTCCTCATATGCCCCAATCCCATTTACCTCTGTTTCCTGAGTGTGACTTGGGCAGAAACCATATCTGCATTTATTTTATGTCTTCAAATTCATCTTACTTTGGTGGTGGTATAAGGAACAGATAAGATAGGAGGGACAGGGAGTCAGGTGACCATTGGTTTCTAAGGTGAAGAGAATGAACACAGTCAACATAACCACCAGACCAGTTTTCATTGAGTCAGTTCCGACTCACAGAGACTCATGTGTCAGAGTGGAACTGGGCCCCATAGGATTTTCAGTGATTAATTTTTTGGAAGTAAATTACCAGGCCTTTCTTCTGAGGTGCCTCTAGCTGGACTCGAACCTCCAAACTTTTGGTTAGCAGCTGAGAGCATTAACCATCTGCAACACCCGGGGACTCCTAATCAATATAAAATCTCTTTAATTTGAGGAAGAGCCATGATTTTATTGTATTAGGGGATTATGAAAACTAAAGGATGGTTATACCTTGCATTGCTTATTAGTAATAGAGTGTCCATATTGGATGAATTTATTTTATAAAAGACTGGATCCACTAGATGATTTTTCCTTATTTTTTTTTTTTAGCTATAAAGTCGGAATCCACTTGACTCGAAGTAACGAGTTTGGTTGTGTGTTTGTTTGTTTGTTTTTATTCTCCCCCATCTCTGGAATCACATGATCATACATCATGTTACTTTTTTACTTTCATTTTAACTCCTCTGGAAAGGTTCCAGAAGACTGATAAAGAAAAAAATGCTAATTCAGGAATTTACTTCAACATCATCCTGTACTGTAATCCATAAGAAATGGACCTGTGGGAATGGGCAGAATAATACATGACCATGTCACAGTCCCACGCTCTGTTCAGATCTGTTTTCTCATTTGTGGCCTTCTCATGTCAGTGCCCTGGAGAATGACTGCACTTGAGCTGGTTGCAAACATCACAACATCTGCTAAGAGCCAGAGCAAGACTCCAGGAGAAAACTACTGTGAAACAAGGGTGCAATTATCTCCAATGAAAAGCAGTTACACGATTAACTCGGTGTCCTGCTTTGCACAGCCTCACGAGGCGTTGGAAAGCTGGGATGATTCACTACCCTTCACATGTTCAGTCTGAGTGACATAACCTCTAAAAAGAAAATGTTACGGTCTCAACTTCTTAAGTTCTTTTTCCTACATTGTTAAATTCCTCATTTGAAATGATATAAGAGGGGGAAAAATCTCAATTAAAACTGGATGCGTTGGTAAACTAGAGATTATCAAAAGAGAGTGAAAATGATTCGAATGCTTTACAGGCAGTAGTGGGAGAGTTATGCAACTGACCACTACGCAAACTCTGGTAATTGTAAATCCTGATACCTTTTAAGGAGAAAATACCATCAGCCTGCAACTGGAGAGATTTTATGAGAACCATGAAAGGCTTTTTCCTCCATTCACATCTGTCTTCATTTGCTGGGTATATGCTCCCAATTTCACGCTCTTCAGCTAAAGCTTAAAAGTAGAAGCCTTGTTTAAACCAAGTCAGTGCATGTGTTCTTAGGCCATAAATTTCAAAAAAAATTACATGAGAAGAGACTTTGTTATTGCTGTTGTTAGTTACTGTGGATTCTGCTCGGACTCTTCTTCATGGTCATCGGTATGTTTCAATCCATTGTTCTGGCTGTTGGACTCCATTATTTGTGTTCCTTGTGCCTAAGTAAAAAGAGCAGAAACATAAATATATGCAAATTCATAGCCCTTAAGTAGGAGTTGGGGTTATTTAAGTGAGCAAGGCAGAGAATTATGTCGAAAGTGACATTTTTAGACATTTTCAGACATTTTCACCACATTTAAAAGTAGCTGGAGAAATACCTTAAAAAGTGTGTATACGTTGTCTGTTTTTGTTTTGTTTTGTGTTGTTAGTGTCGTGTTGTTTGGCTCTCTCGGTACAAAGGCATTTACTGCCACAGAAACATAGCGACTTTTGTTTTAAGATGATTTCATCGGGATCTCAAAATATTTTTGTTCTGCCTTTCACTTCTTTCAGATAGTCTAAATCATAAGCTTTGTTATTTCTTTTTACTTGCTGATCAACTATCTGAATTTTCTAAGCTAAAATATCAATATTTCCAAAAGGAATTTATCAGTAATACAGGGCACATGACTAGTTGAGTGTCAGAACTATGTAGTGGATAAAAAATGGTTTATCTTTGGTGAATACACCATAGCACTTAATATCTCAGGTCCGCTTTTTGTTGTTATCCAAATACAGGCAGTCCTTCCATTACGAACTTCCGACCTAAGGACAACTACCCATTGCCATTAAGTCTATTCCAACTCACAGTGACGGTATAGGACAGAGTAGAACTGCCCCATAGGGTTTCCAAGGAGCAGCTGGTGGATTCGAACTGCTGACCTTTTGGTTAGCAGCTGAACTCTTAACTACTACTCCCCCAGGGCTCCTTCTTACATTAAAGTAAGCCTAATAAGAACCATATGTACTTGTTACAACTTACCTACAAATTCCACTTAAAGGTTTCAAGACACAATTAGGAACAGAACTCGTTCATAACCCAGGGATGACTTAGAGGGCATATTTACCGTGCTAACCATTGGAATGAAACTGAAAAGTTTAATCAATTACCAATTGGCCAGGTCTTGGGTGCCGTGAAGCCCCATCAAAGAGAGCTCCATCACAGATTTCTAAGAAGTCCTTGCATGGTGCAACGGTGAACATGCTCCACTGCTAACTGAAAGGTTGGAGGTTTGAGTCCAGTAGAACCTCCTGAGAAGAAAGTTCTGGCATCTACTTTTGCAAAATCAGTGCTTGAAAAGCTTACTGTAAGAACAACATCATAAACCAGAATTAGCATAAGGCTGGTTGCTACGAGGCGGAGGTCAAATGTACCTCCACCGTCCCACTTCATTATTTTACTCTTTATTGCTCTGCTGGGTTTGATAATTCTCTGCACAGTCACAAAGAACTCACAGTTACATGGTTTATTAGGGTAACAATGCAGAAGTAACAGGATACAATTTGGGATGCAATTCAGGGTGAGCGTCAGGAAACTCAGGATCCAACTCAGGAAAAGGTACACAAGTGAGGTCTAGGAAGGTCTCTGAAGAAGAGAGCTTGTCTCTCCCTTTGGCAGCCATGGCAACTTCAGATAAGTTCCCCACTGGATCAGGTTCCTCTCAGGATGACTCCCCAGCAGCCCTTCTCTGAGTCAGGATAGCTCTGCCCCCAGGCTCCAGGGTTTTTATAGGCTAGCCCACATACTCCCTAACCAATCTGAGTAAAGGTCAACTACTGGGCAGGGCTCCCCAGCCAATCCTGGTAAAAGTCAACTACAAGGTGGATTGTAAACTAAACAGTCCTTGCAAGATGCTTATGTGGGTAGTAAACCCATCAATCTCTTGCAATATTGTGGCCGACCAATCATTTTAGGAGGATTACAAACCCAGGGCCAGAAAGGCCATGTAAGAAAAACCCACTGCAGCGCAGTTCTACTCTGACACACATGGGGTCACTATGAGTGGGGTCAACTCTACTGCAGCTGGTTTCCTGAATTTAAGGTACGTTTTTGCCAGAAACTGGACTGGGATCTGTGAGTATACAGCTATAGATATGAAGATTCTTCTTGAAGGAGCATTATTTCTTTGTAGAAATGAAATATCAGGTAACATATGGTGCTAATCTAGTAAGAGTTTTGACACTATGGTTTTGGTTGTTATCTTTAGCATTATTAACTTTGTGTTTTCATGTTTGAATCCAAAAATAAGCCCAAATGAAGAATATCTTGTACAGCTCTCTGTTTCACATGGCGTCATTTTAATTCTGGAATTCAAGAAATGTCTTAGAATATTTGTAAAGATCAGCAATTATATTAACAATAATACAATTAAGAAACCTCAACCCTGCCTCACTTCTCTTACTTCTCTTTATTCTCAACTTCTCCGCCTCCCCTTCCAGGTTTAGCATAACCTGCTCCCAGTTGCTTTGTGGATTAGGAGAAAAGTTTTGCTTTCTTCTGGAACCAATGAACATTTCTTAATTTGACAGGGTGCAGTTGGGCCTAGCAGCACTGGAGAGCATTACACACCTGCCTGTTCTCATCTGTGAGCTCTGTGCCCTTGGAATGGTATTTTAGAAGTTGCTTTTGTCATAGTGTGTGGCCACCCTTTCATTTCTTGTACTGCCTTGCCTTGTTAATTTTTTCATACTTTCCCACACATTCCTTCCTCCAGTTTAGCAAAGAATATCTCAGAAGAATCTAAACAACACATAAATGCAAAGGGTGATGATTTTCGGAAGGGTATAATCTGGCAAATATTTCTTTTTTTCACCTATAAATATTATTTCTAAGATTTTGTTCAATTTGTAGAACATGCATATTGTTGCTGTTGTTGTTGTCATGGAGTTGATTCCAGCTCATAGTGACCCTGTAGTATAGAGTAGAACTATCCCGTAGGGTTTCCAAGGAGTGGCTGGTGTGTTCAAACTGCCAACTTTTTGGTTAGCAGCTGTAGTTCTTCACTACTTCACTATCGAGGCTCTCTCTCTCTCTATACACATATTCTATAAATTGAAAAAAGGAACAAAATTATTAATAGACAACAGATCCCATGTGTGATATATGCCATCTGTTGTCTATTAATGGTTTGTTTTCTTTTTTTCCAAGTGACCAAATCAAGAGTAACTTTGTGGAGTTTTGACGCTATCCCCGAAGTCTTTTTACAGATCTCTGGTGGGAAACTGTGCCTATAGCTTCTTGGCTTCCTTCCCACTTATAGGAAGTTGAGCTCTGGGGAAGCACACTTAAGATATTTGTTTGGTAACTAAATTATTACTAAATGTTCTAAAATAGAATGTCCTAAAAGTAGTAATGTACTCAGTCATAGCCCAGATAATTCATTCAACTCAAGTCCTTGATTGAATATCAGACAAGTCAGAGGGGCTCAATAAATATTGAGTGAATGAAATGGCTTAGATTCACTTACGAAGACAATTTTGGTGTTCATCTGATTGGTTTGAGCTCTAGAAAGCCTTAACTTGTGGATGAAACAAAATAAGATTTTATTTACTGTATACCTAGACACCTACTACAGAGCTATGTATACAATGAGCATTTGATGAACAAACTTATTTTCCATTCCTATGCATGTGAAAGCTAGACAGTGAGCAAGGATGACAGAAGAAGAATTGATGCCTTTGAATTACAGTGTTGGTGAAGAATACCAAATATACCATGAACTGCCAAAAGAAATGAACAAATCTCTTTTGGAAGGAATACAGCCAAAATGATTCTTAGAAGCAAGGATGGTGAGACTGTCTCACATACTTTGGACATGTTATCAGGAGGGATCAGTCCCTGAAGAAGGACATCATGCTGCTAAAGTTGAGGGTCAACAAAAAAGAGGAAGACCCTCAACAAGACAGATTGACGCAGTGGCTCTAACAATGAGCTCAAGCATAAAAATGATTGTGAGGATGGCGTAGGACTGGGCAGCGTTTCATTCTGTTGTACATAGGGTCTCTGTGAGTCTGAAGCAACTCAATGGCATTTAACAACAACAACATGCCATCTTAGCTGCTTTCGTCTATTGACTCAACCTACCTTCAGTTGGCCAGGTGATTCTAATCAATGGAACCCTGGTTAACCAAAAGTCAAGGAGCAGGAGGTGAATTCTTATCAATCGATACAGGATGCTCCTCAACTTATTAGAAGCTATAGCACTGTCTATAAACAAACCTGCACAGATGACGTCCTGGGGCTTCTTACCTGCCAACAAGCCCCGAGATCTTAAATCCTCCTGGAGACTGAATGGTCTCTAAGAGGATGGTCTTGCCTCCTATGAAAAGATCTTGTCCCGAAACACATTTTTTTCCAGCTATCTTAGAAAAATTCCTGGGAAATTTGTCAGAATCTGTGTAATCATAATTAATTTAGCAATTCTCAAAGGTAGCCCAGAGTTCATCCAGCTGCAGTTTATTCCATTGATCACAATAATCCACCCCACCCAGAACTTTCCTTATGAAAGGAATCTTCTTGGAGTGGCCATCTGGATACGATTATCCTAATCAGAGTGTGTGGAGCACGTAAGCTGCAGACATAATTTCCACCAAAGAGTCAGGTCTCACTGAGTCTTGGATGTGCTTTCCCTTTCTTCCTTTTGTCTCCATTGAATGGGTATTTTATGATTTTAGCAAAATTAAAAACTAAGCCTGCAATAAATTTTATTTTCCGAATAATACACACATCTGAAAACTGCCAGCCCCATGTCTACACACTAGGTCTGGGGAGGGGAGTGGGACTCAAACTAAAAACAAAAATCTTCCCATTTGTAGATAATTATGTAATCCACAAAGGCTTTTGGTTCAAGCTTGGATGTGGCCTATTTGCCAAACTGCAGACCAGTGGCCCCAAATGTAGCTTACAGCTTTTCTCTATGCTTGATTTTTATGGACTTTTACCCAGATGTCTACATTTATTCATATGCATATACGAATAAAAAGCTTTGATTTTCGATATAGTATGTGGTTCTTGTTAGTTATCTTCTATTCGATTCTGACACATGGTAACCCGGTGTGTGCAGAGTAGAATTACTCTATAGGATTTTCAAGGCTGTGACCTTTCAGAAACAGATCACTAGGCCTGTCTTCAGTGCCTCTGGGTAGGTTCAAGTTGCCAACCTTTGGGATAGTAATTGAGCTTTTAATCATTTATGCTATCCAGGGGCAGTTCTAATCTGTCCTATAGGGTCGCTATGAGTTGGAATCGACTCGACAGCACTGGGTTCTGGGTAGGGAGTATAAACCCATTGCCTTAGAGTCGATTCTGACTCATGACAATCGTATATAGTGAATGTCAAAGTACAAAGTTACAGGCAAATGTGAACTGACAGCTGGAGTATTAAAATATTTCCTTAGTGGTGCTTCTAATTTAACACTCCTTAGAAGCAAGGATTGTGCTCTGGTGGTGTAAGGGTGGTGAGAGTTCCTCTCACATACTTTGGGCATGGTATCAGGAGGGACCAGCCCCTGAAGAAGGACATCATGCTTGGAAAAGTAGAGGGTCAGCGAAAAAGAGGAAGAACGTCAACAAGATGGATTGACACAGTGGCTGCAATAATGGGCTCAAATTTAACAACCATTATGAGAATGACAAAGGACCGGGCAGTGTTTTGTTCTATTGTACCTAGGGTCACTATTGAGTTGGAATCGACTGGGTGGTACCTAACGACAACAACCCATGGGAATCAATGATTCTCTCATTTTTGATTATTACTTAGATAAGAGATAGAAACTAACCTTCATCAAGGGCCAATTTGGTTAATATGTTAAGAGATTAATATACCCGTTTTTCCTGCCCTGTATGAAAACTAAAAGAAACAAAAACGGAGAAGTGTGACCATAGTATACTGGTACTTTCCTTTCAAGGGACCCCAAACAATTAATGATTCTGTGATGCTTTTTCTGTAGCAACAGGATGAGGGGTCTATCCTATCTTGTTATGTGGCTAATTGAAAAACAGGAAATTTAGATTTGTAGCAGTGAAGGAACACAAAAACAGTTACTTAGAGTAGTAGAATATGTTCCAAATATATCAATTCAGAATCCACTAGGCTACAAATTAACAGAATACCAAACAAATAGTGACTTAAACACATAAAGAATTTTCAAGTATGTCAAGTCCATAAAACACCCCAGAGTATGATGTCTCCAACCATCCCATGGTTGACAGGCATGAAGAAACAAAGCTTTCTTCTTACGAAGGTTCTGCCATTCGTATTTGAGAAGAACTCTGTGAGTCTCGTTGGGTAAAACCATTTTACATGGTCTCTCCTAGCAGCAAGCAAGAATGAGAATTTATTTTACATTGTGGTAAGCAGGATGAAGGGACTTGGAGGAGCCAACCCACAATATCTGCCATATATGCTTCTGACCGACAAAGAGAACAGCTCTTCATGGGTGCATGTGCTTCTTCAGACCACACAGGTTTAGGTTTCACGAGTCACAATAAGTCCCCCAGAGTGTTTCTCTGACTCTGCCCCCACGTGCTATTCCAGGACCTAGAGAAGATATAAGTACTCACAAACTCAGCTTTGAAATATACCAGGTGGGTCCATTTTTCTCTTTTTCTGCATTAGCTTCACATAGTATAAAAAGGTCGAGGTGCCTGACATTTATGAAGGGGCCACAGCTACTATTAACACTACTGTATCTGATTGCTGAGGGCAGTGGTGGTTCAGTGGTAGAATTCCCGCCTTTTGTGTGGGAGACCAGAGTTTGATTCCTAGCGAATGTACCTCATGAGCAGCTACCGCCTCTCTATCAGTGGAGGCTTGCATGTTGCTGTAATACTGAACAGGTTTCAGCAGAGCTTCCAGGCTAAGACAGGCTAGGAAGAAAGGCCTGATGATCTACTTCCAAAAAATCAGCCAAAGAAAACCCTATGGATCACAATGGTATGATTCCATTGTGCACGGGATCGCCATGAGTCAGGAGCAGACTGGAGGGCAGCTACCAACAATCCTATTGCTGCGGTCGTTGCTGAGGCTGTGCCCTGCCAGACTCACTGTCTCAGAAGCTGTTCCAGAGCACCCAAACACACAACAGAGCTAATGGTAATATGCTGTTTTCCTCTAGAGTCCAGGTGGTGAAGACATACCACAAAAGTGGTCAGTATCCCCATCTCTCACCTTGGAACTCCATGGGTCATGTCATTCCTTCTCCTTTGTGCTCTCAGTTCTTTGCAGATTTGGTTGAAACAGTTCTTTCCATTCCTAGACTGGCTTACTCCCACAGAACCCAAGTAAAATTGCATCAGTCTTGGTCATGGGTCCATGCAAGTGGCAGAGAGCCTGCCATATTCATATTTACCTTCCATTCAGTTCTTGGAAACCCTGGTGGCATAGTGGTTAAGTGCTACAGCTGCTAACCAAAGGGTCGGCAGTTCAAATTCACCAGGCACTCCTTGGAAACTCTATGGGGCAGTTCTACTCTGTCCTACAGGGTCGCTATGAGTCAGAATCACCTCGATGGCACTAGGTTTGGTTCTGGGTTTGGTTCAGTTCTTGGGCCCTTTTTCTTGACTCCATCTCATATGCATTGTCTTTTCTGTTTAGATGATATTTTATTTTAGGAAGCTCTCATAAGGCTCATGCAAACTTCTCACAGACGCTGAGCATCCTCCTATTTATCCAAGTCAAAGGGTAAATTCAACTTAGGCTGCCAAGCCAGGATTACTAGATCAAAGATAATAAATGAGAGGTGCAGTGTGTCTTCATCTTAACCCCATCATTTCAGAACATCCCCACCTATCCATATTTCAAGTTGTCAGAATAATTTTATCACCCTAACTCCTTTTTCCGCTAACATTTGTATTATGTTTTTGTACCATCTCCACCTCTGATGTCAAATCAACATGCTTATACCCTTAAAATCAGAAGCCCAATGGCTCACAGTATGTATACTTCATAGAAAATCACAGGCTACTGTTTTCAGTCCTCTTAGGACCAGCTGCATGTGGAGGAAATCTGATGCACCTAGTAGACTACCTTAGTTTTTGAAAACCTCCTTCAAGCCAGCTTGGGGAAGTCTTACTAGGGAATAGTGATAACAGTCCCAATAAACAGAGGCTGCAGCCTCGCTTCTTTTCCTACTCTGAAACCTGGATTTGAAGTTTCAGAAAGCGTTCTGCTTGGGGGTGGGGAAAATACGGTAATATTGTAGAACTGAAGCTAGGAGTGAAAGGATGAGGAGAGGGAAGTAGAAGCACAAGTACATTGGATGTAATGCTACCTACAACATAACTATGAAACAGCTGGTGAAGGTCAATGCTGAAATGAATGGCTTAGAGTTGTCATTAAATTCAGATATGAGAATCTAAGTTGAAGGTAAAAATACTCAGAGGGGGAAAACTGCACACCAATAGTGTAATGGCATTTATTAACACAATGTTCAGAAAGTGAACCACTTCCCTGTATAAATTGGATTTTGCAGTTTTCTGGAACCAGGGAAGCTACTTGGGAAGAATTTATGCCTGTTATGAGAATAAATGAGATGATTTTTTTCTTTTAACTTTCCATAACAATAAATACTCTTGAACAAACTGAATGTCTTGTCTCTGCATGGGATTACCTCCAGAATGATAGAAGAATATCTGCAAACTGGCATATTGTTCCAATATTAGTTTTATGAAGGTGTGGGATTTGTGATAACACCTTTTAAGTGGCCCTTTTAAAATCAGAAGAACCTTGAAAAAGTACAAGATGATGACTCTAGACCCTAGAATTTGACTTTAGTATTAGACTATTGGGATCCATTCAACAACTGAGTTCCCAGGTCTTGGTTGCATATGTTGCTAGGTCAAGTGCCACATCTTTGCACTTCTTCCACCTGAAGTAAATTCTTTCTTTCAAGAAATGGTTTTTCTTTTTTTGGCAAGTAACCTCCTGAGATGTAAAAAGGAGCTGGAATTTTGAAATAAATAATTCACCTCAGATGGGTCATGCTATTTATTTCCAGAAACAGCTTTAAAAAAATTTTTTTCTCCACTCTATTGGGTCGAATCTTTATTAATAAAATGTGTGCTACTGGAATGGAACAGCACCTTTGTTACTTAATCCATGCGTGGTCATTGATATCTGGTGTGCGTAAATGTCATGCAGAACAGGAAAAAAATATAATTCATGAACAAAATGCATTTTTATGTTACTGTCCTCTTGCCAAATTAAGTATTATGGCTGGAAATTTAGGGTGGAGGCTCACTTTGGAAAAAAGAAATTGAATTGTCCTAAGAGCTTGCTTTCATCATCAAAGGGCTTTTATGCCTTTGGATGGATCGCTAAATCCTTGACTTGGTAGTAGAGGATGATCTTAGTTTATACAACTACTGCAGAATTCAAAGACAGTTCTGTTGAAATTCTTTCTTTTGACTAGAAACTTTTTTCATATTTTGTTCCACTATTTGAATTTTAAGGCAGTTAAAATAGGATGGAAAAATACATCACCTACATTCAAAACAAAGCTTTCTTAAACTTGCCTAAATGACGTTGTTTTGATGGACTTGATACTACAGCTTTTCCTTTTGGAATCTATTTGTGAAAGACTTACTAATCTCCAGATTTGAACAATAGAGAGGAAAATCACAATTGTTTATTTTTTAAGCGATGAGAAAAAGTGCCTGAAATTTGTCATAAGCTTTGTTATGAGGACAGTGTTGTTCTAGCCATAGTTATTTAGGATCCAAACATACTGGAACTTACAACCTTGTTGGAAAATTCTACTTGATTCAGAAGCAAAAAAAAAATTCAAATTCAAAAAACAAAAACAAAAGCCAACATTGGATTCTTATTTTTTTTTTTACTAAATGTATTAGATGTTAAACTCTATGTTTTTAATTTGTAAGACAAACTTTACTTTTAAACACTTCCATTTTCTAAATAGATGTTAAAAATATATGCAGAAATAGCAGCACCCTGATTTCTTTGACCTATTATCCAAAGTGCTGAAGCCAATTACTCATTCAATGACATAAAATTGATGAGTAATAAAGACACCACATTTTATTTCTGTACATAACAAACTTTGAGCTAGGTCCCAAGCCCACTGCCTTAGAGTTGATTCTGATTCATGGTGACCCCATAGGACAGAGTAGGACTGCCCCATAGTGTTTTCAAAGCTGTAATCTTTACAGAAGCAGATTGCCACATCTTTCTCCTGAGGAGCAACTGGTGGGTTTGAGCAATCTACCTTTGGGTTAGCAGCAGAGTGCTTAACCACTCTGCCACTGGGGTTCCTTTTGAGCTAGGTAGACAAGAAATATTTGTTAAATTTCATTATTTTTATATCTAAGTTGATTTGCTCCAATAACGTTACTTTGTTTAGAAGGTCAGAAGTAATTTTCTAGAATAAATGTTCAGGATAAAGTATTTCCTTCACTCAGCGCATGAATTCTTCAGATATTCATGGATTACCCTTCTCTTTATTATTGTTGTGGTTGTTAGGTACGGTCAAGTCGGTTCTGACTCATAGCGACCCTATGTATAACACAACAAAACACTGTCCAGTCTTGCTCCACCCTCATCATTGTTGTTATGTTTGAGCCCATGGTTACAGCCACTGCGTCAATCCATCTCTTCAAGGGTCTTCTTTTTTGCTGACCCACTACCTTACCAAGCATGATGTGCTTCTCCAGAGACTGGCCTCTCCTGCTAACATGTCCAAAGTATGTAAGGCTAAGTTTCACCATTTTTGCTTCCAAGGAGCACTCTGGCTCTTCTCTTTCTAAGCTCTAAAAGACTAAGTATGGTGGGAGTCAGCAATTTTTTTTTTTTATTAACTTTTATTGAGCTTCAAGTGAACGTTTACAAATCAAGTCAGACTGTCACATATAAGTTTATATACACCTTACTCCATACTCCCACTTGCTCTCCCCCTAATGAGTCAGCCCTTCCAGTCTCTCCTTTCGTGACAATTTTGCCAGCTTCCAACTCTCTCTATCCTCCCATCCCCCCTCCAGACAGGAGATGCCAACACAGTCTCAAGTGACCACTTGATATAATTAGCTCACTCTTCATCAGCATCTCTCACCTACCCACTGTCCAGTCCCTTTCATGTCTGATGAGTTGTCTTCAGGGATGGTTCCTGTCCTGTGCCCACAGAAGGTTTGGGGACCATGACCGCCGGGATTCCTGTAGTCTCAGTCAGACCATTAACTATGGTCTTTCTATGAGAATTTGGGGTCTGCATCCCACTGATCTCCTGCTCCCTCAGGGGTTCTCTGTTGTGTTCCCTGTCAGGGCAGTCATCGATTGTGGCCAGGCACCAACTAGTTCTTCTGGTCTCAGGATGATGTAGGTCTCTGGTTCATGTGGCCCTTTCTGTCTCTTGGGCTCTTAGTTGTCATGTGACCTTGGTGTTCTTCATTCTCCTTTGATCCAGGTGGGTTGAGACCAATTGATGCATCTTAGATGGCCGCTTGTTAGCATTTAAGACCCCAGATGCCACATTTCAAAGTGGGATGCAGAATGTTTTCATACTAGAATTATTTTGCCAATTGACTTAGAAGTCCCCTTAAACCATGGTCCCCAAACCCCCGCCCTTGCTCCACTGACCTTTGAAGCATTCATTTTATCCCAGAAACTTCTTTGCTTTTGGTCCAGTCCAGTTGAGCTGACCTTCCATGTATTGAGTGTTGTCCTTCCCTTCACCTAAAGCAGTTCTTATCTACTGATTAATCAGTAAAAAACCCTCCCCCACCCTCCCTCCCTCCCCCTCTTGTAACCACAAAAGTATGTGTTCTTCTCAGTTTATACTATTTCTCAAGATCTTATAATAGTGGTCTTATACAATATTTGTCCTTTTGCCTCTGACTAATTTTGAGGAGTCAGCAATTTTTTCACTGCTGTTTCATTCTAAACAAATTCTCTTTTATCTCACTTACTTTTATGTCCAAGATCCAAGCCACCCCCAATGAAATACCAAAACTATGCACCAAAAATAACAGCTACAACAACATTGCAATAGCTTGAAATATTTGGATGACACTGTCTCTTCTCCCCCGTTGTGCTCTAAACTCTTCATTTATTATCCATGTAAATGCTGAGCAAAAAGTGGTGTCTGAATGTTTACCTCTAGCCTCTATAACATGGCTATGTGATTTATGGGCAAATATTCATCACCACAATCCTGTATGATAAGAAAAGTAAATTTAAAGTTGCTGTGGCACAGTTTCATTTTCTATTCAAGACGAATGATGGTACTTGTTCTAAATAGGAAGACAAAATTAATTTTTTTTTTATTAAAGGAGAATTGTAAAGGAAACTTAGGCACAAACACTAACACATTGGACAAATTTCTATGCATTGTATGTCAAATCATATCTGATTAGCTTGGCAATTGAATGTGATCATGTTTTTACCAGCAGAACTCTCATTGTCATGGGTAACGTAATCCAAATATTTTAGTTCCCAGTGAAAGAGTCAGGAATAAATAAGCCAAACATTGCATGCTAATTCCGGCTATTTCACATGGAGCCTGAGCAAAACAGAGATTTGAATGAAGGAAATTTGGTTTGGTGTCAAGCCCAATAAAATGAAGTGATGTTTGTCAATGGGCAAAAGGAAGGGGTGGGTTGAGAGAGTGCTGTGTTCCCTGCTGAGAGAGTAACTTGACTTAGGACAAAATAATAGCTCAGCTTCAGTTTATCTTTGGGTTCATTATTGCTCCTGGATTGTGTCTAATTTGAACCTTGTAGGGGTGAGCTGTGTCTCTGTCATCTCTAATACTCTCTGCTTGAGTGAATCATGCTTTGCCCTGCCAAGATGACCACCCAGAAAGTCCTGTTTATGTAGGAATTGGCTTCTGTGAAAGACTTTGTCTTAATCCCTGAACAGCTGAGTTGGGAGCTCTACAATGGTCTCCTGTTTGATTCTGGGCATGAATAGAAGTACGATCATCTGTAAGGTCTGATAGCCACCTGGAAGTTAGTCTATCGAACGTCTCTTCTTACCACTATGTACGCTGAACTGGGCTATAGTGGCCTAGCCTTTTCTGAGAATTATCTTGGTGGAAAACAGTATATATGTTAGGAAAGTCAGGCTACATATGAATAAATGAGGAAGTTGAGGTTAAAAGGGTCCAGAAATGAACCATCAGCCAATTTATGCCTTGCTTCCTGTTCCTTCTACTCCTTTACCTAGTTTTATAATCTTACTATTTTAACCACTAACATATTAGAAAGCCAAAACAGGACCTATTGGTTAAGTCAATAATGATGATATTTTAAGATACAGAGGAAAATTGTGGGATATTATGAAATGTGTAAAAGTGATTACTAAATAGGTTTTCAATGACATGCAGGAGACTTTGAGTATTTTGCGGTCCTATAAGAGTGCGTGCCTTTGTCTTTGACTAGGCACTTACATAACTCTGTATAGATGGAGGTTGTAGAAAACTGATAAAAATGGGAATTGCTCCTGTCCATAAAAATGCAAATTGTGTCCCTTGGATTATAATTGATTATCACTCAGTTAATAGTGACCATATCCATCCATTAGTAAATTCATTTCAGCACCCACATCTAACCATGGAGCCCTGGTGGCACAGTGGTTAAGAGTTTGGTTGCTAACCAAAAGGTCGGCAGTTCAAATCCACCAGCTACTCCTTGGAAGCCCTATGGATCAGTTCTACTCTGTCTTATAGGGTTGCTATGACTCAGAATCAATTTGATTCGTGGGCTACGTGTTTTTGTTTGTATTTTGTTTTTATCTAATCGTACATCCATGTTTTAAAAATTCTTTGAAGCTGTTATAACATCTCATTGATTCCTCCATTATTTAATGATTTAAATGAAATCTTTGACACATGGTTATTTTATATTTGTATTAGTGTTACACAATTCAAATCAGAAGAAGATGTGGAATGAAGGATATCGTCACTGATAACAGATGGATCTTGGCTGAAAGCACAGAA
The DNA here is from genome assembly GCF_030014295.1 of Loxodonta africana. NCBI lineage: Eukaryota > Metazoa > Chordata > Mammalia > Proboscidea > Elephantidae > Loxodonta > Loxodonta africana. The sequence continues at coordinate 49,338,665 of NC_087361.1, forward strand.
TACCAGAAAGATGTTTACTTGTATTTTATTGACTGTGCAAAGGCATTTGACTATGTGAATCATAGTAAATTATGGATAACATTGCGAAGAATGGGAATTCCAGAACACTTAATTGTGCTCATGAGGAACTGGTACATAGACCAAGAGGCAATCATTTGAACAGAACAAGGGGATCTTATGTGATTTAAAATCAGGAAAGATGTGTGTGAGGGTTGTATCTTTTCACCATTCTTACTCAATCTGTATGCAGAGCAAATAATCTGAAAAGCTGGACTATATGAAGAAGAACGTGGCATCAGGTTTGGAAGAAGATTCATTAACAACTGTGATATTATACAGATAACACAACCTTGATTTTTGAAAACAAAGAGGGCTTGAAGCACTTACTGATTATCCTAGATTGAATTGTGTCCCCCCAAAAATATGTGTCCACTTGGTTAGGCCATGATTCCCAGTAGTGTGTGGTTGTCCTCCATTTTGTGATTGTAATTGTATGTTAAGAGGATTAGGGTGGGATTGTAACACCACTCTTACTCAGGTCACCTCCCTGATCCAATGTAAAGGGAATTTCCCTGAGGTGTGGTCTGCACCACCTTTTATCTCTAAAGAGATTAAAACAAAGGGAAGCAAGCAGAGAGTTGGGGATCTCATACCACCAAGAAAGTAGCACCAGGAGCAGAGCACATCTTTTGGACCTAGGCTCCCTAACCCTGAAAAGCTCCTCGACCATGGGAAGATTGAGAACAAGGACCTTCCTCCAGAGCCAGCAGAGAGAAAAAGCCTTCCCTTAGAGCTGACTCCCTGAATTTGGACTTTCAGCCTACTTTACTATGAGAGAATAAATTTCTCTTTGTTAAAGCCATCCACTTGTGGTATTGTTATGGCAGCACTAGATGACTAAAACACTGATGAAGATAAAAAGCTACAGCCTCTAGTATGGATTATACCTCAACATAAAGAAAACAAAAATCCTCACAATAGGACCTATAGGCAACATCGTGATAAACGGAGAAAAAACTGACATTGTTAAGGAATTCATTTTCCTTGAATCCACAATCAATGCCCATGGAAACGGCAGTCAAGAAATCAAATGACATATTGCACTGGGGAAATCTGCTGAAAAGACCTCTTTAAAGTCTCAAAAAGCAAAGAGGTCACTTTAAGGACTGAGGTGCCCCTGGCCCAAGCCATGGTATTTTCAATTGCCTTGTACGCAAGCAAAAGCTGGACAATGAATATGGAAGACCAAAGAAGAATTGATGCCTTTGAATTGTGGTGCTGGTACCATGGACTCCCAGAAGAGCAAACAAATCTGCCTGGGAAGAAGTACACCCAGAATGTTCCTTAGATGCAAGAATGTCAAGACTTTGTCTCACATACTTTGGACACATTATCAGGAGGGATCAGTACCTGAAAAAGGACATCTTGCTTGGTAAAGTAGAGGGTCAGTGAAAAAGGGGAAGATGCTCAATGAGATGGACTGATATAGTAACTACAACAATGGGTTCAAACACAGCAAGGATTCTTAGGATGGCACAGGACCAGGCTGTGCCTTGTCCTGTTGTACATAGGGTCACTATGAGTCAAAACAAACCCAACAACATCTAACAACAACAATAAATGTAATGATTATATCCTCTTTTAAAATTTATCCTTTAAAAAAGTAGTATATTACAAGCTTTCCATGAGTTTTATACAAGGGACTAATATAGCAATTATGAGATTCAAGATAAATATCGGGGTAGTATAGATGAATGATGGATAACATGGCACCATAAGCCATGATTACCAGAAGGCCATTTTCAGGGGCAAAGATGATGAAGCTTCTAGAATGCACATTTAGAATATTGGGGGCCCAAAGGGAATGGGTGGAGTAGAAGGAGAAACTAATGAATTGTTAAGGTGCCACCTTTAGCATACCCCAGGTTGGAAGGTACTCAAAATACGACTGAGGAAGAGTTGTCTCCTCAAAGTAGAGTCAACCTTAATGATGTGGATGGAGTAAAGCTTTCAGGACCTGCATTTTCTGATGTGGCGTGACTCAAAATGGGAAGAAACAGCTGCAAACATGCATTAATAATTGGAACCTGAAATGTAGGAAGTATGAATCTAGGAAAATTGGAAATTGTCAAAAATGAAATGGAGCACACAAACATTGATATCCTAGGCATTAATGAGCTGAAATAGACTGATAATTGGCCATTTTTAATTGGGCAATCATATGGTCTACTATGCCAGGAATAATAAATTGAAGAGGAATGGCATCAGATTCATCATCAAAAAGAGTATTTCAAAATCTACCCTGAAGTACAATGCTTTCAGTGACAGGATAATGTCCACATACCTTCACGGAAGACCAGTTAATAAGACTATTATTCAAATTCATGCATCAACCAACCACTAAGGCCAAAAATGAAGAAATTGAAGATTTTTACCAACTTCTTCAGTCAGAACTTGATCAAACAGGCAATCAGGATGCATCGATAATTACCGATGATTGGAATGCGAAAGTTGGAAACAAAGAAGGATTAGTAGATGGAAAATATGGCCCTCGTGACAGAAACAATGCCAGAGATGGCATGACAGAATTTTGCAAGACCAAGGACTTATTCATTGAAAACACCCTTTTTTTTTATTAAACAACATAAATGGCAGCTGTACACATGGACCTTGCCAGATGGAATACACAAGAATCAAATCAACTACATGGGTGGAAAGAGATCATGAAGAAGCTCAATATCATCACTCACAATAAGGCCAGGGGCCCACTGTGGAACAAACCATCAATTGCTCATATGCAAATTCAAGTTGCAACTGAAGAAAATTAAAACAAGTCAGCGAGAGCTGAAGTACTACCTTGAGTATATCCCACCTGAATTTACAGTCCATCTGAAGAATAAATTTGACACATTGAACATTAATGACAGTAGACTAGAGCTGTAGGATGACATCAAGGACATCATACATGAAGAAAGCAAAAAATCATTAAAAAGACAGGAAAAAAAGAAAAAACCAAAATGGATGTCAGGAAACACTCTGACACTTGCTCTTGAACATCGAGTAGCTAAAGCAAAAGTAAGAAATAATTACGTAAAAGAGCTGAACAGAAGATTTCAAAGGGTGGCTCAAGAAGACAAAGTAAAACATTATAATGAAATGTGCAAAGACTTGGAGTTAGAAAACCAAAAAGGAAAAACATGCTTGGCATTTCTTAAGCTGAAAGAACTGAAGAAAAAATTCAAGCCTCGAGGTGCAATACTGAAGGAATCTATGGGCAAAATACTGAACAACAGAGGAATCATCAAAAGAATATGGGAGGAATACACAGTTACATTATCAGAAAGAATTGGTCGATGTGCAAACATTCCAGGAGGTAGCGTATGATCAAGAACCAATGGTAACTGCAGGAAGAAGTCCAAGCTGCACTGAAAGCATTGGTGAAAAACAAGGCTCCAGGAATGCATAGAACACCAATCAAGCCAGCCAACTGGAAGAGGTCCATATTTGTTCCCATTCCAAAGAAATGTGATGCAACAGAACACAGAAATTACCAAACAATATCATTAATATCACACACAAGTAAAATTTTGCTGAAGATAATTCAAAAATGGTTGCTGCAGTACATTGACAGGAAACTGCCAGAAATTCAAGTCAGATTTGGAAGAGGACCCAGAACGAAGGATTTCATTGTTGTGTCAGAGAGATCTTGGCTGAAAGCAGAGAATGGCAGAAAGATGTTTGTCTGTGTTTAACTGACTACGCAAAGGCATTCGACTGCATGGATCATAACAAATTATGGATAATATTGCAAAGAATGGGAATTACATAATACTGACTTGTGCTCATATGGAGCCTGTACATAGATCAAAAGACAGTCATTCAAAGAGAACAAGGGGATACTGAGTGATTAGAGTCAGAAAAGTTGTGTGTCAAGCTTGTAGCCTTTCACCATAATTATTCAATCTGTATGCTGAGCAAATATCCCAGAAACTGATCTATATGAAGAAGAGCATGACATCAGAATTGGAGGAAGACCCATTAACAATCTGTGATATGCTGATGACACAACTTTGCTTGCTGAATGTGAAGAGGACTTGAAGCACTTACTGATGAAGATCAAAGACTACAGACAGCCTTCAGTGTGGAAAGTGAAGTTGCCAAGGATTTCATTTTATTTGGATCCACAGTCAATATCCATGAAAGCTGCAGTCAAGAAATCAGACGACGTATTGCATTGGGCAAATCTGCTGCAAAAGATCTCTTTAAAGTGTTAAAAAGCGAAGATGTTACTTTGAGGACTAAGATGTGCCTGATCCAAGCCATGGTATTTTCAATTGGCTCATATGCATTCGAAAGGTGGACAATGAGTTAGATATTATTAGATATTCAATTACAAGAATTGGTGTCTTTGAATTATAGTGTTGGCAAGGAATATTGACTATACCATGGACTGCTGGGAAAACAAACAAATCTGTCTTGGAAGAAGTAGTCAGAATGCTCCTTAGAAGTAAAGATGGCAAGACTTTGTCTCATGTACTTTATACATGTTTTCAGGAGGGAACAGTCCCTGGAGAAGGACATCATCTTTGGTAAAGTAGAAGGTCAGCAAAAAGGAAGAAGACCCTCAATGAGATGGATAGACCTAGAGGCTGTAACAATGGGTTCAAACATAGTAATGTTTTTGAGAGTGGTGAGGGACCAGGCAATGTTTCATTCTGTTGTACATAGGGTCGCTATGAGTCGAAACCATCTCAAGTGGGTCCCAACAACAACATGCACATTAAATGAGAAATGGAAACAAGTGGGAAATGCATATACCACATATTCTTTCCAGGTTAGTTGGAGCTCAGTAATGTTTTTTGACTGTAGTCTTATTGCTGTCTCAAGAGCTAACTTAGAAGGATTGTTTTCAATCACCACTATTCTCATGATAAAAGATTTAGTTGGAAAATTCTTGTGTGTGGTTTCGTGTGTGGGAGTATCCTCTGAAGGCCTTATGCTACTCAGTACAATATGTGGTTTGGCTTATCTAATTCTTATTGGCCCAGAATATGGACACTATCATTGTCGTGAGACCCTCAAGTTCATATTCACCAGATTTCTTCATCTCTTTCCAAAATTAGCCCCCATCTACTTATCTCTATCTTCCTAAATTCATGATGTCATTGACAAACTCTAATAGCTACTAATTTTCCTAACCAACCTCCCCCACCCCTACCCCTTTGCAGGCTCGCTTGCCTGCCCAGAAAAGAGGTGCCTTGAAGGAGGAGCAGCCTCCTGGTGAATCTAGTATTTGATGATATAAAAATTATCTAATATTTTGTTCCTAATGGTGGCACTTCATTTGTGTTATGCTAGTGCTTATCATTCATTATTTGATTCTAGACCAATCTACCACTGCTCGTGTTATAGTTGAAGGGTGTTTTCACACTGGTTTCCACTTCTAATTAACATCATTTCTGATCACAATTTGAAACAAATTTTCCATTTCAAGGAAATGAAGACTACTAAAAAAGTAATCCAACAACAACAACAAAAAACCAGATGAAGTTCCCTGCATCCAGGGAATTGTTTGCCGCCTTTACTTATTACAACCTTCTCTCTTCCAACAACCCAGTTCACAACGCATTTCATTCAAAAAAGGGGTGAGTTTGTGCAAAACTTAAGTTCTGAAATCTCATCTGCTTCATCACTTCCTGGCCTTTGATTTAGCTTAGTCATTAATCCTATTTTTGAGTTAGTTGTATATATTTTCAAATATTTTTTAATACAAATTTTATCTTAGCAATTGAATTATATTTTTCCTTAAAGTTTGGGTCAAAGTTTTTTTTTTTTTTTTTTTTTTTAATATCTTCCCAATAAAAAACAAAAAACCATTGCCATCGAGTCAATTCTGACTCACTGGAAACCTATAGGACAGAGTAGAACTGCCCCATAGAGTTCCCAAGGAGCGGCTGATGGACTCAGAAGGCTGACCTTTTGGTAGCAGCCATAGCCCTTGACCACTGTGCACCAGGGCTCCATCTTCCCAATATTACCTATTATAGCCCTCATCGGAAAGTCAGTATTCAGCAAACACTAGTTAAGTGCTTATAAAAATTTTTTTTTTTTTTTTTTTATGTAGCCTCTCAAACCTGGGGTTAATGTTGACTTCCTTCTTGAAGTTTCTAGCCTACCTCCTGTTACTTCCACTGGTCATTTATGACATCCTTCTTGCTGATTGTTTTATCTCCATTTTATCCCAAGTCCAAACTTATTTAACTGACACTTTTTTCCCCTTGTTTTCCCTGAAAGAAACCCTTATTCTAAGCTCATTTCTACCTCTAAGATTTTGCTTCTGCCATACCTCCAGGAATACCACTCTTGGCCCATCCCAATCCCACCCATTGTTCAGGGCATAGTTCAAATTCCTTTCCCTCCACAAAGGCTTTCTCAAGCATCCCAATCTACACTACTCTCTGTTCACTCTATTTCTACTCTTATCTGTAACCCTTAATGTTGGTACACCAAAACATATACTACATTTGGTTGTTATTTAACAGTTTTATTTGGGAAAATTGGCTTCCCAAAGGAGAATACAAATGTAGAGAAATTCAGTATTTATCTGCCTTACCTTTCTCTCAAAGATAAGTCAAAGCAGATCAATTAGTAGATATTTTCAAAAGGAAGAATTAATAAAAATATACTGTGATCACGTTCAGGGTAAAGTTGGTCCTGTATATTTCTGAACTTTACTTTGAATTCTGAGGGAAAGTATATGCATTATGTAAGTCTTTTTGGCTTCATATTTATGTCTGACTTTGGGAACCTCATTCACTTATTTTGAATTACTGGCATTATAACGATCATGTCAAATCCTTATCTTTGCAGCATTTGTTTTTCTACTCTAATTGATAGCTGTTTCATTTGAACAGAGTGTTTGTCAAGCTGAGCAGCTTCATGTGCTCTTGGACAATCTCCAACCAGAGTTATCTATAAATGATACCTTAGGGACCCTCTTCACAGACCCAATCTGGTTTCCCTCATACAATGCAAATAAATAAAACCATAAATTAAAGTACATGGAAAAACACACGATCGAAGGTATTTCTGCAGCTAACTCACGTACATCTGTTTAAACCTGTGCAAAACTATGATTCCATTCACGGTTCCTTTATTAACTTGCTGTATAACTTTCTTGTAGCTGTTTTCTCCTTTTCAAGTTGCTGTCACATTCCCAGGAGGTCTTTGCGTGTGTACCATTTTGTCTGGGGTTGGGATAGCAAATCAGCGCTTCAACACCACTTTCATGTCTCAGTATGTAAAGGAACATATAAATGTCAAGTAGTTTTAGTCTCTCCATCATCTTTGTTAGAGGGCCTCCACCTCCCAGTGTGCGTTTCATCCCCAGGGTACAAAAGTCACAGTGAATCATATCACCAGGGAAGAAAAGAGCTTCCCATGCAAACGCTACAATAATTTCCATGCTTCGAAACTGTACTTCAGGTTCCCTAAAGCATTTACAGTTTCCCACTGGGTTTTTTTTGTTTGTTTTCTAGACCACTGGTTTGTCAAATTGTATTTACATTCGTTTACATACACTTTAATTGTTAAGCATTTGATCTCAAAAGTTAGGAAAAAGTGACTAACTATTCAAAAGAAAAATATTAAGGTTTTTAAAGTCACTGGGACCCGAAATTTTCTAGGGAGGGAACACATTACTCTTTAAAAAGGAAACTGCGAGCTGAAACGGGAGAGCCGTTGGTGGAGCAATTCCCTCGTTCCACCACTAGGGGTCTCAGTTTATTTGTTTTTGTTTTTTTTTTTCAGAGGCCATTGAGATACTGTTTAATGCTGACGCTCTTTTTGGCAAAATATTGCCAAAAAGTCCAATCACCTTAGGGATAACAGTATTTTTTAGAATCCATTATAAATGAAGACAAGTTCTATTACCTTTCTTTTTCCAGTGTTTAAACTGTTGTTGTACATGTCCTCTTACAACTTCAATCCTTTAAAAATAATCTTTTCTAAAAGTCATCAAACTCTTCGTGTATATGAACAAAAAGAGATAACAATGTTTTTCTTTATGTGAAAAAAATCATAACTAATGGAAAAGGCATTTTGGGTCATTTCCAGTGATTTTTTTTTTTTTAAACTACCTGCAAGTTCAGTTTGTTATGACCATGATGTTATATTTCTAGAAGTCTGGTTTTCCACTGTTAAACTAATTGACTAAATGTGTTTGCTATTTATTTTCTAATTGATTTTGAAGTGTAAACCAAGGAAAAAGGAAACATGCAATTTTTATTTAGAGAGCTTAACCCATTGCTGTTGAGTCAGTTCTGACTCATAGTGACCCTATAGGACAGAGTCAGAATCAACTGGACGGCAACAGGTACCGCTAAATAGACCCCACTTGGAAATAGGGGTTTCCAAGTAAAGTAAAGTGGGTCCTAAACCTAATCGCTTCTTAGCTATAAAAAGAAAAGAACTGAATAGACACAGAAATACACACAAGGATAAGGGGAAGGGAGACAGATGCTTCTAGAAGCCCAGGAAAGCTAAGAATTGCTGGCAACTACTAGAAAGTGAAATAGACAAAGAAGTTCCTCCCTCTAGAGCCACACCTTGGGTTCGAAATTCTAGCCTCCTGAACTATGAGAAAGCAAGCTTCTGTTCTCTAAAGCCACCCACTTGTGGTATTTCTGTTACGGCAACATTGGGTAACCAAGATGCCTTCTGAAGTAACTGAGTTGTTGTGTCCATAATTCAGGGAAAGATTGGGTGCCCATTGAATTATCTAAGAAATGACTCTAGTCTGCCATATGTGTCAGATATTAATATTAATAACAACAGTAATATTTACCCTGTGCACTAGAAAACAAAAAAAGAAGAAGAAGAAACAAACAAACCTGTTGCCATCAGGTCGATTCTGGCCCATAGCGACCCTAGAGGACAGAGTAGAACTGCCCTATAGGGTTTCCAAGGAGCGACTGGTAGATTTGAACTGCCAAACTTTTGGTTAGTGTCTAGAAGCTTTACTATAATATCTCACTTATAATCCTTCAGAATAGATCTTCATTACCATTTGCCAAAGAAATTTATAATCACAGATATGTCAACTTCAGTAGCAGCAAGCTCCCAGATTTCTCTGCAAAGCTATTATGGCCACTAAAAAACCAAACAAACGAAACCCCAAAACAAACAAAAAAAAAAAAATTTGCCATCGAATTGGCAGAACTGTGCTCCATACGGTTCTCAATGATTTTTCAGAAGTAGATCATCAGGCTTTTCTTCCAAGGCACTTCTGGGTGAATTTGAACCACCAACCTTTTGGTTAGTAGCCACACACTTAACCATCTGTGCCATCCAGGGACCCCTACTTCAGCTATGGTAACTGATAAATGTTTTAAGCCATCATTCCTCTTTGCAGGGATCCCATAGGTTTCTCAATGAGTAAAACTTTTGTTGAGCTTCTACTGTATGTAGACTACAATTCTGTTAACCTGAAGGGAGGAGAACTATCTAAAAAAAAAAAAAAAAAAAGATGTGGCTTTATCATTAAGAAATGTAAGATCCACTTACAGAAAGACAGCAAAAAAGCATAAAATCTGGATAAAGAGTTTTATGGGGAATGAACTCTAGAATGCTGCTGGAAGGTTTAGCAACATGAAAACAGTAAAGTCAAAAGTGAACACCTTCAAGTGAGTCCATGCTAAACAAGGTTCATTTAAACTCAATCTGACATTTCTTTTTAGTAAACAATTAAAATCACAGTATAATGGGGGAAAATTGAAAAATATATTTATAAGATTTTAGCAGAAATCATCTTGGCCATCAAGGTGTTTTCTGCCTCTGTGTGTGTCTCTGGGTTGAAGTCCAGTCTCAGGAGATAATTAATTGCACATGGCTCTTGGTTTTCCAAATGGCCGTCCAATGACATGAATTTTTTTTTTTTTTTTTTAATGGGGTCAAACCTGGATCTCCCACCTGGAAGGTGAGAATTCTATCACCGAACTATTTCTGCCGCTCTAAATAGCACTAGGTTCTGCAAGTAAGAAGTTGACTAGACACAGACCAAAGGGACTCTGAGCTCTCTATGGCTTCCGCAGGACAGTCAGATAGTTGTCATAACCTAGTCCCACATCTCCTTCTAACACAGATACGGTGGTCCACATGTATGTTATGTGTTTTTCAAGTACACTCCCTCAGCCCTCATTTTTGTACTCTTGTTTGGTAGGACCAAGGATGGGTTTCATGACATAGGGGTTTTTGATTTAAGTGAAACCCATCAGGCAGTATGGAGAACACAGTACAAAACTTCAGGTGGCTCCTTAAGGAGAAGATACGCAATCAATCATGGTGGAGAGAGTTCCATGAAAGTATCAAAGGTCTTTGACAGTATCTATGCCATTAAGTACCCTCACTGACCCTTTAGAATTTTTATTGTAGAAATACTGTCCTACTGTGTAACTGTGACCTTAATATCTTCCACCACAGGGATAGTAGCAATGTTTAGTGCACACCAGGAAACAGTTTAAACACCTTACAGGTATTTCAGAATTGGATCCTTACACCAAAAGTACACAGTAATCATCGTCCCCACATTACAGTTGGAAAAGTGAGGTAAGGTGAACAAAGTAACCAGCAAGTCAATGGCAGAGCTGGAATTCAAACCAAAGCAATCTGATTCCAGATTTTGCATGTTTAGCTACTACACCAAACAACCTCTCAATATAACTGAATCTTTTTAAAAGACACCCCAAAACCCACATTCAAAAGCACTCTGACCCTTTTAAGGCTGTCGTTTCAGAACTACACACACCTTTCTTAGTAATGCTGCCATCGCTTAAATATTTCTGGAATGGATCAGCTGGAATTACCTTCAAAGCATACAGCTCATTCTTTGAATATCCCCTGTGGTGGCAAAACTCTCTTTGAAGGAGGATTTGATTTTGGAGACAACCAAAGTCCTTTGCAGCCAGGGATGATGACTAAAGTGGGTCCTGAAGCTGGGTGATGCCATTTTTGGTCAAAAATGAAGCATGGCTGGAAGGCAATGAGACTGGTTGCTTTTCTGAATTGACTTTGAGGGAAGTTCCAAGAAGGAGCTCCAAGCTTTTTGGAGCAATGTCTGCTCTGGCTCCTTGACTTGCAGGCCAAAGTGATCACATGGAGGAGGGGAAGAAAAGCATAGAAAGCGATTTAGATCTATGAGTTTTGGCACGTGTATTATTAGCTTCCTAGGCCTCCCTTTACAAAATACCACTAACTGGATGGCTTACAGAAAAGTATTGCCTTTGTCCTAGTTATCTAGTACTGCTGTAACAGAGATAGCACAAGTGGATGGCTTTAACAAAGAGAAATTTATTCTCCCACAGTCTAATAGGTTACAAGTCCAAATTCAGGGTGTTGGCTCCAGGGGAAGGCTTTCTCTCTCTGTCAGCTCTGGGAGAAGGTCCTTGTCCTCAATCTTCCCCTGGTCAAGTAGCTTCTCAGGTGCAGGGACTCTGGGTCCCTCTGGGTCCAAAGGACACGCTCTGCTCCTGGCACTGCTTTCTTGGTGGTATAATGTCCCCAACTCCCTGCTTGCTTTCCTTTCCTTTTATCTCTTGAGAGATAAATTGTGGTGCAGGCCACACCCCAGGGAAACTTCCTTTACCCTGGATCAGAGAGGTGACCTGATTAAGGGTGGTATTACAATCTCACCCTAATCCTTTTAACATAAAATTACAATCACAAAATGGAAGACATCCACACACTACTGGAAATCATGGCCTAACCAAGTTGATACATTTTTGGGGGGACATAATTCAATCCATGACAATCTCCTAGTTTTGGAGGCTACAGGTCCAAATGAGGGTCTCAGCCCTGTTGATCCTTTCTTGTCAGTTGCCCCAGGCATTCTTTTGTTCATTGGTTTGTAGGTGATCCTCACATGGTGTTTGTCTTTCCCAGTGTGTGCCTTTGTGTCTGTTTTGGTTCCTTTTATAACAGAGAAGTATTTAGAGTTAGGGTCCACCTTACACAGGCATGCCCTCACTCATGTAACAAAAGAAAAACCTGTTTTTCCAAACAAGGTCATACTTACAGGTGCTGGGGTTAGGATTTCAGCACATATTTTTCAGGACCACAATTCAATCCATAACAAACTGATTTTTGTTTCTTGAGCATATACCACTTGATGGATGTGTAATTATATTTCAGGGAAAGGCAACCTGAGTTAAACATTTTTATTAAGTTTGTTCGAAGTGAATAAGGCCCAAATATATTACCAGGAATTGACTCTTTCTTCTCTTCAAGTGATGTTTTTGCTAATGATATCTTGTTAAAATATAACTGATTCTTCTTGCTCCATAAAATGTTTGGAGTCAATGGTTTGATTCCTTAGCAGCTTCTGTCAAAATATTACTTAAAAATAAGCACTTGTTTTGACAGTATTAGTTTCTTATCTCCTTTGGGTTCTGAATATAAATCAGTGTAACACCTGGCTAGCTGAAGACAACTTTATTGTCATTGATGTTACTGGCTGCTGTAATCAACAGGGTCCAAACAGCAAAGTGCTGTACTCCTAACTGAAAGGTTGGCAGTTCAAACCCACCCAGAGATGCCTGGGAAAACAGTCCTGGATATTTGCTTCCTAAAGTTCACAGCCTTGAAAACCCTGTGGAGAAGTTATGGGGTTGCCATGAGTTGAATTCAACTCGATGGCAAAAACAACAGCAAATAAACCTTCAAAGTTTAGATTTTACCTTTTTGTGTGTTGTTATTGATTGTTTAAGTTGGACGTGTTAGACTTTGACATTTCTCTGAGGAAGAGGTAGGTCTGCTTTCTCTCCCCCTGAATGTGAACAGCCTTGAGGTAGGTCTGTGTTCTCTCCCCCTGAATGTGAACAGCCTCGTGACGAGGGAGGAGGCAACTCTATATGACCTCCAAAGCTAGGACATCTAAACAATGTAGGCTCTGCCTTGTTTTATTGGGACACTTGCTCTAGGTAACCAGCTGCAAGTTTTTGTTGAAGCCCAAACTAGCTCACACAGGAAGATCACATGGAGAAACCTTGTGTAGGTCCCAGCCAACAGGCAGCACCAATTGTCATACGTGCGAGTGATGATTCCAACCTCCGTCTATCACGTCATTGGCCCACCCCTACCCTTCATGTTTTCTCAGCTGAGGCCCCAGACATCATAGAGCAGACGCAAGCTCTTCACACTCTGCCCTTTCCAAATTCTTGACACAGAAATTCCATAAGCATTATACAATGGTTTGTGTTTTTGTTCACTGTGTCTGGGGAACTTTGTTTCAAAACAGTAGTAAGTGAAATACAATATTTTTCTGATGATTATATTTACTTTTGCTGTATTTCCCTTCTCTTAAAAAAATTACCATATGTTATAAGTCTTTAAATGCTTTCTGAATTAGATGTAGTTTAAACAACTACACATACAAATCAATACCCTCCTAAGAAGTCTTCCTACTTCAATATTGTCCTTTCAGAATCTATTCTAAACGTAGTCAGAGTGATCCTTTTAAAAGGGAAATCATATCATGGCCCTCTGCTCTTTAGCCTTCAATGGCTTCCCATTCAGAGTAAAAGCAAATCTCTTCATTTAATTGGCCCAGAAAGCCCCACACGGTCTGGTTTGTCACTCTCTGACTTTATTGCCTCCTTCTCCACTCTCGTCTCACTTCACACATCTGTGTTCCTGTCTTAGGCTTTTACATTGGTGGTTCCCTCTGACTAGGATGCCCATCTACCAGATATTTGTGTGAATAACTCACCTCTTGCCAGTCTTCATTCAAATATTACCTTGTAAATAAGGCTTACCTCCTCCGCCTTATTTAAATTTGTATTCTTCACCCCAGTACCCTGAGTCCCCTTATCCTATTTTTCACATCACTCTTTTTGTCTTTTTTCTCAACACCTTTTTGTCTTCAAACATCCCCGGCAATTTACTTATGTATTTTGCTTATAGTTTATTAAATGACCACCCACAAGAATATAGAGTCCACAAGGGCAGGGATGTTTGGTCTTTAGTGTTGTTGACATAACTCAGTGCCTAGAACTATTGCTGATTAATAAAAGTTGATTTTAACGCACAAGTGACTACACAGGAGTGCCTGCTATAATATCTTGACTTTAATGGAGGAGTATAGAACCTCATCCTGTTATATTGGCCGTGGCCATGTGACTTGGTTTGGCCAATGGGATCTTAATGGACACAATATGGTAAAGACTAGACCTGTGCTGCAGAGATGGTTTTTCCCTCTTGCATGTCTGCCATCACCTTGCAAAGTTCTTGGTAGGTTCTGGTTTAGGAGGATGAGGGGCACCTGCAGTTGAACTAGATCTACGTTGAAACTTGAGTCAAGCCCAGCTGAGCCCAGTGTAGATCAGCAGAACCCCAGCCAACCTGCTGGCAGATGAATGACAGATAAACATTTGCTGTTGCCTGCTGCTGTTTTTTGTTACAAGAATTGTGGTGATTCTTGTAATAGTAAAAACTGATACGATGAGTTCCTGAATATCCTCCCATTCTGCAAAATGAGGCAATAAAGAAAACAAAAAAACAGGACTTGTGTGAATAATAAAATTTTGTCTATTTTTGTAACAAAGCACTAACAGAAAACAACAATCCTAAAAAAAAAAAAATACTTGCATAGGTAACAAACATGCCAAATTTCAAACAAACAATTGCATAGCAATTATAGAAACCTACCCTTAAATATAGGCAAGGTGATTTCTCTTGGCTCTTGTCTTAGTCATCTAGTGCTGCTATAACAGAAATACCACAAGTGGGTGCCTTTAACAAAGAAAAATTTATCTTCTCATGGTCTAGTAGGCTAGAAGCCCAAATTCAGGGTGTCAACTCCAGGGGAAGGCTTTCTCTCTCTGTCTGCTCTGAAGGAAGTTTCTTCTCATCAATCTTCCCCTGGACTAGGAGGTTCTCTGCGCAGGAACGTTGGGTCCAAAGGACATGCTCTGTTTCCAGTGCTGCTTTCTTGGTGGTATGAGGTCCCCCCTCATTGCTTGCTTCCCTTTCCTTTTATCTGTTGTAAGATAAAAGGTGGTTCAGGCCACACTCCAAGGAAACCGCATTTACACTGGATCAGGGACGCAACCTTAGTTGCGTCCTAATCCTCTTTAACATAAAGTATAATCACAAAACGGAGAACAACCACACAATACTGGGAATCATGGCCTAACGAAGTTGACACATATTTTGGGGGAACACAATTCAATCCATGACAGTTGGCCTCTACCAAACATGATGTCCTTTTCTAGTGATTAGTCTTCCCTGACGACGTGTCCAAAGTAAGCAAGTCAAAGTCTTATCATCCTCACTTCTAAGGAACATTCTTCCATGACTGATTTGTTCATTCTAGCAGTTCGTAGCATATTCAGTATTCTTTGCCAATATCACAGTTCAAAAACCTCAATTCTTCTTCTACCTTCCTTTTTCATTATCCAACTTTCACATGCATGTGAGGTGATTGAAAATACCATGGCTTAGGTCAGAGGTATCTTAGTCATCAAAGAGACAGTTTTGTTTTTAAAATTGTAAAGAGATCTTTTGCAGTAAATTTGCCCAATTCAATGTTGTTTGATTTCTTGACTGCTGCTTCTGTGAGTGTTGATTGTTGGTCCAAGTAGAACGAAATCATGACAACCCGACAACTACAAATTCTTCAAAGAAATAGGATAAATACTAGGGTAGTGTTGATCGATTCTCTTAGTAGGACTAGGACCTGTGACCTTTATATTAATGATTTTTGTTTCCTTTCTTTTGGGAAGCCAGAATGAGATTAGCAAATGGTAACTGTTGTTTATTGTTCCTAAATAATATTAAGATCCATAGTCTGGCATTTCCTTGCACTGCAAATAAAGGGGATAGTTGAAAATCTTTTGACTGATTCTATCTCTTCATTCCTGACCCTCAGCCTTGTTGCTTACTCCATGGAATCAAACTAAGCCTCTTAATGAGAAAGAATGCATCTACGAATTAGCAAGGTCCAAAAACGGCTTCTCTATATCATCGGTTATCATTTTAGGTATATTTATCTCATTTTCTCAAATAACTTGTACGGTAATGGCGGACAAGGGCATTTCTAGTATGTGTGTAACCTCCATGCCACTTACTATGGGGTTTTGTACCATAGTAGCTAGTAATGCAGGCAAATCAGTAATCTTA
Source organism: Loxodonta africana (assembly GCF_030014295.1). NCBI lineage: Eukaryota > Metazoa > Chordata > Mammalia > Proboscidea > Elephantidae > Loxodonta > Loxodonta africana. Next base: position 49,354,838 of record NC_087361.1, read on the forward strand.
GTTGATGATGTTGGTGCAAAGGGCATGGTAGGTCACTGAGTTGCATAGCTAACTTTAATGCTTAAGCAAGTTTTGTAGGACCAAGAAAACCAAAACCAAACCCATTGCCATAGAGTCGATTCCAACTCACAGTGACCCTATAGGACAGAGTAGAGCTGCCCCATAGAGTTTCCAAGGAGCACCTGGTGGGTTTGAACTGCCGACCTTTTGGTTAGCAGCTGTAGCTCTTAACGACTACACCACCAGGGTTTCCAGGACCAAGAAGAGTTCCCAAAATGTGAGAAGGCTTGACTCTTATCTTTTAGCCCTATGGTCCAGTAGCTAACTAACGTGGCTCTTCCCCAGAGGCGTATCTATGAAACACAGTGCCCACGGCAAGCACTGAAATTGTGCCCCTGAAGGGCTGTAGCGAGGTAAGGAATGCCCGGGGGCAATCTCTGAATTGCACCCTGTCCCCAGTTTCAAGATGAACAGTCCTTGACAGTGGCCACACATCAAGTTTGAAAAGCATTCTTCCTTGTCTGGGTGCCTCAGTCAGGTGCCTTTCATATTTGTGGCACCTTGAAATGTCATTCCATGACTCATGGCTCCCAGGACACATGCCATGCCTGTCATACATTAGATGCGTCCCCATCCTCTACAACTGTGCTTCTGACTCCTGAGAATCTAACATTCAATTGCTCATAGAAAGAACATTTTTAGTAATCTGAGGGCAAATTAGAAATTATTGTCTGAATCTGAAATTAGTGTTTTATCTAGAACTACTTGAGGAAACTATTGTTTCTAAATAGCGCGAAAAAAAGGATAAAAACTGTGAAGTTGGAAATAACTGTGGTTAACCACAGTATTTGTCTTCTAGGAATCCCCAGTGGGGCATTGGTTAAGAGCTACAGCTGTTAACCAAAAGTCTGGCAGTTCAAATCCACCAGGCACTCCTTGGAAACCCTATGGGGGCGGTTCTACTCTATCCTATAGAGTCGCTATGAGTCAGCATCGGGTGCTGGTGGGTAGTAAAGAAACTATTTTCTAAGAGAAATATTGTTACTATGGAAGCGATGTGAACTTTTAAATTCATGAAGGTATCACTCAGTACTTAAGACATAATGATTTACGAAAGGCTACCTACAGTGGCCTGGGTGTTCCAAGGTTTTCCCAAAATTCTCACGGTATTCCCGACGAGCATGGGAAACATTTGGAGGGCTTTTGGTTCACCATATGTTATCTCAAATGTAATTTATAAGGCATCATTTCCTGCTCAATGGCTTAAATATCTTCACGTAATTTTACTCACGGGATATAACTGAGGAAGAGAGACAAACTCAGAATGCCTCCAGGGCCCCAACCTTTTTCCGTTTAATTTATGGTATACACCAGTGAATATATTGAAGCTGTCAATACTGACTTTGTCAAGGATTTCTTTTTACTTGGATCCACAATCAATGCCCATGGAGGCAGCAGTCAGTCAAGAAATCAAATGATCCACTGCATTAGGCAAATCTGTTCCAAAAGACCTCTTTGCAGTGTTAAAAAGCAAAGATGTCACTTTGAGGACTAAGGTGTGCCTGACTCAAGCCATGGTGTTTTCAGTCACCTCATACGCATGCGAAAGCTGGACAATGAATAAAGACCAAAGAAGAATTGATGTCTTTGAACTATGATGTTGGTGAAGAATATTGAATATACTATGGACAGCCAGAAGAACAAACAAATCTGTCTTAGAAAAAGTACAACCAGAATGCTCCTTAGAAGCAAGGATGGTGAGACTTTGTCTCACATCCTTTGGACTTGTTATCAGGAGGGACCAGTCCCTGGACAAGAGCATCACGTTCGGAAGAGGGTCAAAGAGGAAGACCCTCAACAAGATGGATTGACAAAGTGGCTGCAACAATGGGTTCGAGCATAGCAAGGATTGTGAGGATGACTCAGCATTGAGCAGTGTTTCATTCTGTTGTACATACGGTTGTTCGCTATGAGTCAGAATTGACTCGACAGCACCTAACAACAAATACATGAGTGGTCAACAAACGATCCCTGCAATAGCAATCTGGCTGCCCACCACTTGTTTTTGTGAAGCTGTATTAGAATGCAGCCTGCCCATTCATTTATGTACGGTCTGCTTTCATGCTGAAACAGCAGAGTCGAGGAGTTGCATCAGAGACCCACGGCTCACAAAGATAAAAACATTTACTACCTGGCCCTTGGCGGAAAGTCTGCCAACCACTGCTGCATATTAGATGCCTTAGGAGGACATCTATCCATCACAAATCGTATCTCCTCTTTTTAGAGATCATATAAATTAGGAAAAAACTTCAGCCTTCAAATTCGATGTGTCTCAGATTTCCTTCCAGGAATTAATTCACAGTCAAGAAAACTAGACACGTGATTTCAAAAAGTGTTCTTTTATTATTTCTAGTAACATATATTGTATAAATACTCTATTTTATATGTCCTTTTACAAAAGAGGTATAACTTAAAGATTTATCATTATAAAGAAAGTATAAAAATAAATACGTTCATATAGGCATTTATTACAAACTATAGTCCTTCTTAGAAGGAACACACAAATCAATACTTATAAAGTACATACAATTTATAGCAACATATTTTACTATATACATATGGAAAAAGACATATTCTCTATCATAGTCGAAGAGCTGGACAGACATTCACCAGGATATGACTGTTGGAACAGCTGCTGGGGATGGACCTGCTACCCCTCAGTAGCCTCCACATAGTGAGACAAGTGATCTCAATGTCCCCATACAAGCGGGACCCGCTCCACACACCCCATTCTCGTGCTGGCATCGCATTCTGTGTGATCTGACTTTCGGGAGACGTCTGATTTCTTCACACACACACTCCTAAAGCCTGCCTGCCTGCAGAAGGAGGAAGAAAGGCAGGCAGTACCAACCGCACCGTGGCTCTAGTTTGCACCAGCACCTGAGACATGGCTGCTTCCTTTCTGCCCCCGTGTACTTAATGTATCCTTACAAACTACATGTCATTACTTCTTCATCGAGATTAATTACACAAGGAAAGGTGAAGATGATACAAAAACGTAAAGACGAGGCCGCCGGAGCCTTATCTCCATTGGCTGAGCGTATCTCAGGCTGGACCATCTGAACTCTTAACTCTTGGTAGGAAATATGGAGTAAATATTCTCTGAAGCCATAGCAGCCATAAACAAGGCTGGTCAAAGATTCGACCTATTCTCCACTCTTCCCCCATGGTTAAAGAAGTAAAGTGAAACCATGTTTGAAACTCAAAATTTCATCTTTCTCCCGCCTTTCCTTTGCCAAGCCCCGCGATACAAAGGATTTAAATAGTACCAGGAAGTAGGGGTTGTACTCTTTCTTAAATTGATTTTGGCAATCTTTTCTTTTAAACCTCTAATTGATGCAACAAAAGAAATAATCATAATGCCCCATGGCTTTATCGTCTTCTAATAACCCTCATTCACTATCCTATCAGATTTGTAAGTGGCAGGACATTCACACGATCTCATCTCTCTTCCAACTACTTCCAAGCTCCCATCTCACTGACTCCTCGTGGATGACCTGGAAGGGATGTTGAGTCCCTCCAGGCTTCTTGATTTCAGTGCATCAGCCCTTCTGCACTTTGCTTCTCCCTCATCCCTGACCCTGCTTAACTGCATTCCGCCATCGTGCAAAAGTCTATGTAATGCTTAGGTTTCTTTAAAGGGTCGCAGCTCTCATGGGCCAGCACCCCCCCATCATGGGACAGACACTTCAAGGTTCTCTTTTTGTAACCCTTCCCACAAGTCTTTGAACATGGCGACCACTCCCCCAGCTGCCAGTGGGGACAGGGCACGTTGGCACAGGGCCTGGTGCTGGCTGGCTTCACTTCCTTGGCACACTCTGAAGCGGGCTGCCCATTAAGGTCTCTGCATTCCACCAGTCTCCGCTGCCACCCGGATCCACATGACTTGGAACACTCACCCCACTCTTCAATGACCCATTCTGAGAAGGTCGGGATAGCATTGAAAGATTCCTTCTTCTTCTTCACGAAATATGTGTATTTAATTTTAGGTCGAAGGGCATTACCCACTGTAAGGACCTGGATAGTTAAGGGCTCTTTGAGCGGGCTAAAGCTGAGAATTCTTTCCAGCACTGCAGAGGAGCCACTGTACCTCAAGACGCTACCTTTGTATGTGATGTCCTGCTCTAAAGTGGACAAGGTGAAGTCACCGTTAAGGATGTATGTGCCATCGGCAGCTTTGATGGCAAGGAAGCTTCCGTTATTTCTGGATGCCCTCTGATTCCGCTGTTTCACTTCAATGTTTGTGGCTCCAGCTGGAATGGTGACAATGTCATGATATCCAGGTCTGCAACAAGGAAAACCAGATACAGTGAATTCTTGTTCACTAGCTAATTACACTACTTCACTTGAAGACACATTAATAATTGATAATTACTATGCTTTTAACCGGACCTATAAACAAGTTACATCTATATCATAAGGGAATTTGAGAGGTCATTTTCACACTTACTTTGCCCTAGTAACTGATCCTGATATTTTCTTACATGTAGATCCATTTCCTCCACAAATACCACATTTATCGAATTTCTTTTTGGAGTCTATGATACGGTCGCAGCCAGCTTTTACACATTGGCCTTGCACACAGACAGAGGTGGAATCTGGGCTACATGGAGTACCATCCACGACCTGGAAAAGAGAACATGTATCAACAAGGGAAAGAGACAATGCGATGATAACTAAGAAAGTTTTCCTCATTAACAGTAGATGTGGCAGTGGCAGAAAAGTAGAGTAGAGAGAAAGCCTGCTTTCCTGACCATCCCAATTAAAACAGAACTCCATATACAAGCTGCGTTCCCTCCTTCTGACTATACTACGACTATAGTACTTATCCACCGTCACCAGCTGCCACTGGATTTCTTCTGACTCATGACGATACTATGTGTGTCAGAGCAGAACTGGGCTCAATTATAGTTTCTAGTGCCTGGTTTTTGGCAAGTAGATGACCAGGCCTTTCTTCCGAGGCATTGCTGGGTGGGCTTGAACTTTCAACCTTTCAATTAGTAGCCAATCACATTAACCATTTGTACCACCCAAGGACTCCGCAGTACTTAGACGTCTGTAAAAGCTTATCTGTTGTTGTATTATTTGTGCATTGCCCTTATCTCCCCTTGAGCTACTATCTGTGAAAGCAGAGCTTTTGGTCAATTTGTTTACTGCTCTATCTTCAGTGTCTAGAATGATACCAGGCAATAAACCAGTGGCCATCGGGTTGATTCCGACTGATAGCGACCCTATAGGGTGGAGTAAAATTGCCCCATGGGGTTTCCAAGTACTGGCTGGTAGATTTGAAGTGCTGACCTTCTGGTTAGCAGCCAAGCTCTTAACTACTATGCCACCAGGGCTCCATACCAGGCAACAAGCAGGTGCTTAATACATCACACACTGAATGCTGAATCTGCAACCTGGGAATATTTTCACAGCCCACAGTGCTAATGACACATGATAATCTCAATTAAATTACATTTTCTATCTCAGAGCTAGATGGAAATCCTCACCCTCTGCTGCTTCTACTATTTTACACGTGTCCTCAAATGCAGGAATATCAATGCCCAGGTTTCGATTTTAATAAGTCCATTGGCTCATGCTACTGCTAGCCGCCCAGTAGCAAGTACTTTGGACTTTGCCTAAACTGTTTTCCTGGAGCATTGACTGTGTGTTAATATACAATTGATCTAACCATGAGTCGTATGTGAAACTTAGTTTTGCAGAGAAATGCTTAATTTTTCAAAGGGCTTTTCTTTGTACGCTGTTGCTAGGTGCCATCAAGTTGATTCCAACTCATAGTGACTCCATGGGACAGAACAGAACTATCCCATAGAGTTTTCCCGGCTGTCATCTTTAAGGGGCAATTGCCAGGTCTTTCTCCATTGGAGCCACTGGGTATGTTCGAACTGCCAACCTTCTACTTAGCAGTCGAGAGCTTAACCATTACGCCATCAGGGCTCCTTTTCTTTGTATATAAGAGTAATAATAAGCAGTTGGAAGAATCGCAAGCCCTGAATTGATTGATTCAAGCCTTTTTTCATAACTGAAAACAACATCAAACTCACAGTAGTCAGTAGCTAATTTGAAACTGAACACAAGTTCAGACATAAATTAAAGAAACCAGATCAAAGGTTGAATGAAAAGGCAGCAAGTCAAGACCTTGGCTTCCAGACAGACAATAAGTACAAACGTAATTACCTTGGGCTGCAAGACAAAGAAATAGCCGATGCCTTTGGCTTGACAGATAAGCTTGCACCTGTCCTTTGGGGAAACGCCAGCGTACTTGGGCGTCCACTCCACCGCAGGCCCGCTCCCAAAGGAAGTTTTTGAAAAGTCATTGTGTGCCTCACATTGTTCCTCTCTGAAGGTTTTTCCTGGAAAGAGAGCAGCAGGATGACGTTGCCAGTTTCCAACGTTTCAGCTCCCATTGATTGGCACATTCTCACCCGTTCCTCAACGCTGGCATCCATGTCTACTCACCATTATTGTCTGGGCAGTCCTCGATGTTACAGGACCGGTAGCGCACTCTTTTGCCTTCGCAGTACTTGCCTCCGTTCTTCGGGACTGGGTTGTCGCACTCCCTCATCGTATACTGAACTCCTCCACCACACGTTCGGGAACAGTCTCCCCAGGGCCCCCACGGCCCCCAGCTTCCATGAACAGGAGTCTAAATGGGAACACAGAGCGCCGGTGTTAGAATTCTGTAAAGAGAACTTTTAGGGAATAAAAGAAACAATATGGGACACAGAATCAATTACAAAAGCTTTCTCTCTGGCATTTCTGCCGGAGGACACAGATTGGGGTCTTCCATTTGGTACCAGGTATTTTAGCATCATTTTGGAGCACAGTTCTACTCTTGAAACACAGGGGGTCGCCAGGAGTTGGAATCAACTCGGTGGGAATTTTTTTCCCCCCTCCCTCTCGAGGGGCTGTTCCCTTCAATTCCAGCATTTAAAGGAGCATGAATATGTGCTGGTAGAAAAACTCACATCAAAATGCTTCCTGTCGGTCTTGTTCACACACTGGCCACCGACACACCACTTCCCATCTCCACAGCTGGTCCCATCTGCCCATGGGAAGTGCTTGGTTTGGCACACCAGCAGGCCGCCGGAGGTGCCAGTGCACCAGAGGGTCGTGCACGTGCTGGCCGTGTCGGGGCAGTGCTTGGACTCTTCCCCAAACGTAAACTGGCACTGCCGGTTGGCATCGTACAAGGTCCCCGGGAAATCGGAGGGTAGCTGTATGGGACTCTGGGGTTTGTCCATCAAACATTCCCCTGCAAAGAAAATGCCAGGCAACCGGGAATAAGTAACTAATGAAAGCACACAGGGGGCAGATCACATTTTCAGAAAGTACTCATCCAGTGAGACGATATAAAGCAAAGTGATTTCAAGACTGTGGAGCTTTTGGGCACCATGCTTGACAAACGGAAAATTTTATCATGAACGGGGGTACTTCTCTGTGAATAATGACCTGAAATTATTCTTCTGCTAAAAATGTGAACTGACCTACTTTGGGACCTATTCAGTCTGAAGCACAATATTTTATTGGGAATTAAGATCTGAAAATTGATGGTCTTGGCAGTGAAGATTAATTTTGAAGGAGGTAAAAGAAAATAAAAAGAACAAGACAAAAAAAAGAGCATGTTTAACCAGAAAGCTACATTTGGAGGCTGGGACGCCATCTAGAAAGAGCAGCTTGTGCGTCTTACCGTGACCATTATCCAGAAATGACGTAATCATGTAGGCGCTGCAGGGAGACCAAGGCTGACTGCGGTCCAGGCTGGAGAGCATCGAGGCCATCATGTGGGAATCTCGGTTCACCCCGTTAATGCCGGCACACTGCTTCGCGTCATCATGCGGCATGTTAAACACGTGGCCTGAGAAGCAATCCAAACCCACGTTAAAATATAGGTCATTCCCAGTGTTTTTTTCCCCCCAACTGGGACTCATTTGTCTTAAAACGATGTAACTAGAGGAAGATGTTTATTTTTGGAGACAACGCCTGCTGCTTTTCACAGGGTATCCAAATGTCCATTAAAAAAAAAAAAACCCATTGTCATCGAATCAATTCTGACTCACTGCGACCCTACAGAACAGGGTAGAACTGCCCCATAGGGTTTCTGAGGCTGTAAATCTCTACAGAAGCAGACTGCCACATCTTTCTCCCGTGGAGCTGCTGGTGGGTTCAAGCTGCTGACCTTTCAGTTAGCAGCCAAGTGCTTTAACCAGTTCGCCACCAGGGCTCCTCCAAATGTCCACAGCTTCTTTTTTTTTTTTTTTTATCTTATAAGACGATATTTTTTGAAATCATGGAAAAAACATTTTCTCCACTTTCTAAGATGCTTTGGCACCCAAAGTAGCCAGCTTATTACCTGGAGACTCTCCCTCTTAATATATTTATCAGTCGGAATTCATTAATGGGGCTTAGGTCTTACTACAAAACGAACTTACCTAATTCATGGGCTGTGGTGAAGGCAGCTTGTAGACCATCATCTTCTATGACCGAGCAGCTTCTGCTGGGATCACACATCGTTCCAACATCGGCCATCCCCAGAGTATCACACGTGTGAGCGCCACACAGGTCCTAAGAGGGACAAAAAGGCAACCTTATTAATAGGGGTAAAGCATGAGCCTTGGGGTCTGTTTCACAGGGGGTGACTTCATGTGTATTTTGGAGCATCTACGTTCATTGTTGTTGACTTGTCCTTTACGAGGACTTTCCAGAACTTGCAGGGATACAATTTAAGTGCAAACACATTGGTGACAATTCTTTACATAGATTTGTCTGTTTTGAAGCAGACTCTTCAGACAGCCCTGTCACGAGTGGTACCGTCTTCCTGCGCACCTGTCTGGTGAAGAGAATCGCTGTGTCATAGTGCTCGGCATCTCGGTCACTGGGTGGGTTGTGCTGCTTTTGCCAACTGCAGAAGTTTCGCAGCGTGAGCGCAGCATTAGAGGTCACTTCTGGTCCCTTCTGTTCCTCATAGATGACCAGGATCTTCACCACCACCAGGCTGATTGAATTCCGAATGCTGGGGTGTTTGTACAACCGGGAGGCCACCGAGAACAAGGTGAGAAGGTAGTGTTTCAGGCCACTGCCATGGAACTCTGCCATTGACTGGTCGGCCACAAGCATGGTTTCCACATAGCGGGGGCTGGACACAAAACGCTTCTTTCTTAGGCTTCCAGCTCCTGTAAGGAAACAAGGAAGGTCCTTTGCTTAGGGGCCGTCTATCCAAGAATAGTTACCTTTGCATAGTATATAAGGAAAGCCCAACGGGTCAAAGCAAATAAACAAAACAAAAATACACCTGGAACGACAATAACAAAAATATTTGCATCTCTTTTTCAGTGGAGATGTGATTTTTTTTTAAAGCTTTCTCCTTTAAATAAAGAGGCCTGGTGCTCTTTTGAGCGCTCAGGCTGTATTTTTGGGGAGCTGGGTTTTGGCCCTCTTTGAAATCCTCCAATCTGAACCGGGCAGCATGGGCATTATCCTTCCAGTTGTAGTAAAAACTTGGAGCAAGGGTAGCCGGCAGAGCGCCCTGAGTCACTCTTTCACAGGCCACGACTCAAATCCTGAATGAGATCATCGGGCTCCACGTGGAAGGCCCCGGGGCAGGGCTGGGGCGGCCGCCAAGGGGCAGGGCCTGAAGGAATCTGCTCTTTTTCCAGGGGTCCCTGGGGTGCGTGCCTATGCCAACTCCGGGCACAAGGACCACCCACTCAGCCCAGCAGCCTGTTGCCTCACTCCCACGGCCCCAGGAAAATAAGTTCCTGCCTTGGCCTACAGTTGCTTATCTGAAAGAGAGCCCTAGGATTCTGGATGGAGAGCCAGGGGGAAGTTCTAAGCTGGGCGATGAGCAAATGGCAAATAACTGCTTCGAGGAGCAGACTTGCCGGGGCGGGGGGGGGGGCGGGGGGCGGGAAGGGGAGAATTCTAAAACAAGACCCGTGAGAAAGTGAAAAAAGAAAAAGCCACTAAAGCGATAGACCGAGACGACCTGGGCAGGAACCACTGCACGCAGCCGAGCCTGGGAACCGCGTAGCTGGAAGAATCAGAGCAGATCTTCCTTCAACAGCTCTGGGGAGCTGAATTATGGCCGAGAGAGGGGGCGCAAACTGGGAGGCGGGGTCGGGGCGCGGGGAGGCGGGGCAAGCGGCGCGAAGACCTCCCAAGCAGGTTGTGCCGAGGGGCCCCGCGGCCGCCTGTCGATGTCAGCCTCTTAAAGGGGGTAGGGGGCGGGGGTCAGAGGACCGCAGAGCAGCGATCACAAAGCAGCTGCCCGGACCTTGGGGCTACGCATTCCGGGGTCACCCCCGCCCTCTCCAACTCCGCCCTCCTCAGGACACAGGGTGCGAGCCCAGGCCGCGGTTACAAAATGCAGCGCAAAGTTGCAACCAGACCAAAGAGCAAACACACAGAAGCAAGCGTTAAAAACAAATGAACGGGGATAGAAAGAAGTCCCTCGCTCACATTCGACTAAAGCACTCCATTAAGGTGGAAGGAATAGGGTTACCAATTCTCCCAGATCGAAACGTTTCACTCTAGTCTGCAGAAAAGGTACATTTGTCCTCTCTTGATCATTCATTATTCGTGCAAATGGAATTACGTTTTCTAGCAGGATTTGATGAACTCACTCTTGAGTTCACCAACCTGAAACTCGAACCACATTTCTGCGCTCCAGGGCTCTGTCCTGTCCGCAAACACATACTCCTGCCAACGAACGGGAGTCTACCCACAAGTTGCTTCGGATGGAGACAGTGGGAAGGAGTAAATGGAAAGACAAGTGAGAAAAACTCTTCTCCGGCTGATACCTGTTGGCTGTCCGGCGCGCTGCGGCTCCCAGTCTTGCTGCGGCCACTGAGCCCCGGCGTCCTCGCCCTCGGGTCCTTCACCCCTCGGGGGCAGGGTTTCGTCGTCCACGGTCGCGCACTTGGCGCCTCCGCCGCCGCCCCGCCGTCTCCGCCGCAGGAGATGGAACTGCGGGCGCTGAGGAGGCTCCTCCCCGGCGGCCACCGGGGCCAGGCGCACAGTGGCGGCGGCGGGTGCAGGCTGGATGAAGAACTCCTCGCCCTGCAGGTAGAAGGCGCCGCGCACGCCCTCGCAGAGACTGAGGGCGGCGGCCGAGCCCGGGTCGCCGTTCACTGTGCCGGAGTAGAAGCAGTGCCCCAGGTCGCCGACGGGCTCCGAATACAGCGCCTCGGGCCCGGGTCTGCGCCCCACGGTCTGGAGTGTGAAGCCGGGCGCCAGGAAGCCGCGGTCCGGCTGCAGCTCCAAGCGCAGCCTCTGACCAAAGGCATCCAGGCTAAGGCGCGTGGTCTCGTGTTCCGCGGCGTGCTCCAGCGCGGGTAGCACCAACTCCTCGTCCTCCTCGGCGGGGCGCCCGAGCGCTCCTGGCATGGCCAGCAGAGCCGCAGCTGCTGCAAGCAGCAGCAACATGGGTGCAGGCTGCGAGCTCCGGAGCCGCCTCGCCGGCTCGGAGTTCCACATGTCGCCGCCTGGCGCGCGCCTTCGGAACCCCGTGTGGGCCGCTCTCAGTATTTGAGCCCCGGGAGACACCGAGCGCTGCAGCGCACCGAGCGAGGGGGCTATTGTTCAGACCAGGAGAGCAACGCCTCGCTGGCCTCGCTCTGGATTGTTAAACAGTTACTATTATTCTTTGAAATTGCGCGCGGAGCCGGCTGCAGCCGGGGCTCCTGGAGTAACGGGAGGAGGCGCCGCAGCTCTGCCGGATCGCGGGAAGTTTTTCTTCCAGCGCAGAGTTGGAGGCACCGTGCGGCGGGCGCAGGCGGGGATCGGTGCCCGGCGCCCCTCTCCGGCCTCCGCCTTTGCCGCTGTGTTGCTCACTCTGCAGGGCTCTGCCCTTTCAGCCCTGCTGCGTGCCCTGGCTTTGCAGTCACCGCGGACTCAGAGCCGCTTTCCAGCGAGTGCAAGGAACGGGCACCCGGGCCCATCCTTATATAGTCGGGAATGGGTTTCCTCCCTCCCCCCTTCCTCCTCCCTCTTGGCCGCCTCACCAGCCCCGAAGACACCGCCCCCTGAGCTCAGTCGGTGCTAAACCGCGCTCAGCGCCGCGGGCCGGGGCGGGGGAGGGGGTGGCCTGGGCGCTGGCTCTGCGCCACCGGCTCGCCAATCTTGGGGCGGGAAGTCGCAGAAGAGACGCGAGACCAGCACTTTGTACAGCTAGGGTTCTTACCGGGAGAAGGGTCTGCCTTCCACTGCGCCCTCCCTGCCACCGACTCCAGGGACTACCCTCCTATCCCGCCGTCCCCCTCGTGCGAGTGGGCCCTTCGCGCGCCCTGCAGCTCTTCCCGGAGGGAGGGTCGGGGTGGAGAGCTGAGTCCTTTCTCCAACATTTCCCTGCTCGGAGAGCTGTCCCCGCGCCCCCCCCCCCGCACCCTCCTTTCCAATCTAGGAGAGGTGCCAGGGCTGCCTTTTCTAGAAAAGTATTCCACCCCATCTCCATCCCCACCCCCTGGCCAGCAGCGTGCATTCTCTTCGCCCCAGCTTTTCTGGGGAAAGCTTGCTTGGCCTGTGCCTACCCTAGAAAGCATGCTTGGGTGGGAGGACAGGGGATGCTTCCTAGGCTCTTGATTTTAAAATGTGTTTGCATTGACCCCACCCGCAAGGCCTCGCTGCCCTGGAGACTTCTTTGTAGGGACCCGGGTTCACATTTCCGGAATAGGTGATGTGGGACGCAATTCATTTCCCTAGAGCCTCTGGAAGGAGTTGCGCTTTCTTTTCATTCGAGAATTATCAGTTCCCGCCCATCTCAGGCTATTCCATCTAACAGCAATCATCGGGCGTAGGCCAGACTGGCAGAAACGTCAAGGCACCCCACTTTCTCAGCTAGGGGCCAGCGGCATCCCTGGGGCCAGAGCGTGGAGTGGGGAAAATTAGGCAGCCGGCTTCCTTCCCGGATCCCCACCCCCCTTCCCACCAGGAAGGGAAATGGCCGCATCCGCGTTACGAAAGCGAAAAAAGCTGAGCCTTCCCACCTCCTGGCCCCTAAGAAAGAGCTGGGCAGCTCAGCGCAAAAAGAGGGAGGAGGGACTCAATGACACAGAGGAAGGAAATGTTTCACAATGCTTTCTCAGGCGGAAAGCCACAGGGACAATGGTGAGAACGGCCGCCCAAATCTCGGGACCGACCCGTGTCCCTCAAGCTCCTTCACTCCCCCTTTCCTCGCCCTACCCGGTCTCCTGCCCCGCCGCCCCCCACCCACGCTCCTCAGTTTTCAGCAAGTTTTATCTGGGCTCTTTCCTCACTCCTCCTATCTTCCCAACTTCAGTCTGTCCGGGCCAGGAGGGTCCCTTTGAATCCTTCAACACTTTCCTCTTTCCACTTTCCTCTTCGAACTTTTTGTTTCAGGATACTTTCCCAACTTCCTCTCTTCTCTCAGAGTTCTAGATTGCCTACTTGAAAAATAAAAACTTTGCTTTCCGCTTTTTAGGAAAGAGCAAATGAGAAAAAAGTCACAGGAAGCCAAAGGACACTTAGGAATGGCTGCTTTCTTAAATGTCATTTTGGCTTCCTGAGGTCACTGTAGCAGTTGAAAGCTGAGGGATCCACTCAGGTATTAGACTTATTTTTAACAACAGCCTTTGGCGTAATCCTTCCTTCTAGTATACATAAGGTCGCCCTGAGCTGAAGTGCCTTTTCTGCAACTAGCATTACCAGTTTCTCTCTCATCTTTTGTTCTTCCACTTCCCCACCACCTAACATTTTCGTACTGTCACTCAGTTACTCCTTTGCAGCCACTTCTCATCCCATTCTATTTCGCCTTCACATTTAATATTGACATGACACTTCAGAGTGACCCCATTGATCACTACATTGTCTACTCTAACTGACCACCTTTGGACAAGGAATTTGCTCCTCTCTGCTGTCCAAGGCTCTTTCCCCAGCATGCCTACTCTCCACTTTTGTTTCCAGGTATTCTTCACATTTCTCTCCTCTGTTCCAGTAGCTCTGTAGCTTTTTATTTTTCACGTTTTCATTTCGTTCCACTTCTTCTTTCTTTCTAGTCAGAAGAAAGGTTAGGCTCTTAGAACTTTCAACGAAAGTTGTTTCAGGCTCATAAGATTTTGACTGTGGAATCATGAAACCACCATGGCAAGCCAGAGGCAAATTTGCAAACTTCTTGTTTAGAAGAGGATTCTGAAAACAATGTAAGGTGATGAGCAATTGCGACTTCAGACTGGCTGTGAGATGAAGACTTCAAGTACTTAAGATGGCTCAGAATCTGGGAGACTGACCGAAATGAGGGGCAATGAGAGTCCCTTGAGTTGGAACAAGAAAGGGAATTTAAAACACCATGAGAAAGCTTCTAACTTTCTAAAAAGTCATGTAATGTAGTCCAACTTGCCAATTTCCTTACATAAATGTTAGTGTTTAAGATACATCAATGCAAGCTTTGCCTTTAGTCCCGGTCTGCCTCAAGTCCATTCTTCCTGGGAAGTTTGTTTAATGCAAGGCATTCTTTGCTCATTTTGAATGAGTTACTTCAAACCTATTATAATTTTTATGTATCTCATGTTGCATATCCAAATAGAGCTGAAATAAAAGAGAGTTAAAGGTGAAAGAGTGGCCAGGAACATGACTTTTTTATTCACTGGGTTTCTCTCCAGATTTCTGTTCCTTTGCATAACGATTCCAATCTGTTGTGCACCTGTAGTTCTGGGAAATGATTCTTTTTTAATCGCTTCAACAGAGACATGGTTGTAGGAGCTGCCAGCTACTAAGCTGAGAAACTCCATCACACTCAGAAGCATATTTCATCCACTTACTTTTTATTTTTTTTTAAGGACTGGCTTTCTTCAGCTGTTTTGTCATTAAGCAAATATATGCATATAGCATGTATGTTTATTTATAAACAAGATTGTGGATAAAAAAAAAATAATGCAGAAAGAAGACCAAAGAACACAATTTGTACATGACGCTAGTAAAGGTGACAGTGATCACTGGATCCCTGTAAGTAAATTTCACACTCCCGCCCTTATACAATGCTTGCTTTTTGGTTTAAACAAGCATCCAAAAGATCATTCATATGCCGTCCCAACCCCTACTTATTTCTGGCTTTCTTTTTGTAGAATACACATGCTCTTATATACAAATAAATCTTGACAAGTCCTAATTTGTAGACTTGAAGCAATTTTTGTTAGTTCTAGAAATGACATAACAGAAGTAAAACAACTGATACAAATATGTTCTCACAATTAATAGTTCGACCTTTTAAAAGCATTATTTTTCCCAATTAACAGAGGGACTCTGAGAAACAAAAATACCTTATGCTTTTTTTAAATAAAATAATCAAAGATTAAAGTCTCAATTTTTATTTACCCCTTATATGCTAGTATTTGTTTCATTTATTTACATGTTAAGGTCACAATACTCTTTATAATTCTCAAGAGGGATGAGGGAATCTGATCGTACTGATGAGCTATGAGCATCGTTGTAGTGGAAACATTGTCTACAGAGAATAGGAATGTATGCATCTCATAACCGTTCCAATGTTACTTGTTTGTATCTTCGCACCATCGGATTTACACCTTAGAGATGGAAAGCTATTGAGCATCAGTGTCCCTTTTGGAACATATGGTCTCAAGGAATATTGGACAAATGGATACTGCAGCTTGATCAAAAGTGAGAAAGTACTTAGAAAACATTTATTTTAAGCAGGGTATATATTTAGAAATATAGTAAATACTTGAAGACCAAAAAAATTATTTCATTTTGGATTTAAAATAGCTGGGTGGCACAGTAGTTAAGACCTACGGCTGCTAACCAAGAGTCAGCAGTTTGAATCCAGCTGCTTAGAAACCCTATGGGGCAGTTCTACTCTGTCCTATATGGTTACTATGAGTTGGAAGTGACTTGACAACAACGGTTTGGTTTTTCAGGTTTATGGCTTCAAATCCATGCATTTGCAGAGTTGAGGATATCATCTGTCTACTCCATCCTTCTCCTCTGACAGACATGGGATCGAGCCTCATAGAGGTACCTTGGCCAAAATGTCACAGCCAGAGCGAAACTGGAAGGTCAATGAACCTGACTCCACAAGTTTAAATCAAATACATCTTGGCATTTTAACATATCTGATTGTTTTATAGGTAAGTATATTGCCAGACTTGCTTTTAATGCTCTTTTCAATTCTTTCATTTTAATTCTAAATAGGACATTTCTGGCAATGTAAAATTTCCACCTTAAGAGGGCCACAGCCTTTAGGAACTCTCAGTCCACAAGGTGGCGACGGATCACAACAAATGACGTACAACTAGGCTTGCCTGAATAAGTCAGGTCAGGAATTTGCAACCACTTTACATCTTTTCAATCATATTTAATAATTTATTTACTAAATTTTCTCCCATACTTCGAGATCATGGAAAATATTTTTTTAGCCTTGCAATGTTAAGTGTATTTGTGTTCTTAAAAGTATAATAAAAACACTTTAGCCAACTGCTTTTTAATCATGTAGGTCTATTAGCCTAAACCAAAACCCAATTAAACTTAAACAAACAAACAAACAAAAAACTGCCTCTGATAAGATAACACTGCCAACCACTTTCTCTCATGTTTGAGAGTGTTGTGCAAGTCAATGAGAAAATCCTAGGTGTTGCAATCCTCTAAACCAAATTAAAAACTCATTCATTGATTCAACAAATATTTATTAAGTACCTACAGTAGGTTTGGCATATATGACTAATTTACTGGAAATACTAAAGTTAACTGATTTCCTTGGTTTAGACATTTTACTCAGCAACAACAAAAGAACTTAAAGTGAAAAAAAATATTCTACCACCAGGTGGTGCGAGAAGATAAAATTTCAAATTTCTTAAAGGTCTAGTACTCTGCGATGTTTGTCCCAAACACAAGTTAACTTCCAAATGTTACATGAATTGAAAATTATGTGGGGAGATGTTTCATTATTTCAAGTGAATTAATATTAACCGTGTTAATAATCCCTAGTTTAACAAAGGCTGGAATTGGAACCAGACAAATTCAGTCAGCAGGGGGCACAGGAGACCACAGAATATGAAATTTAAAACTACTACTGCTTTTCCCCACCCAGTTTAAAGTTTATTGATTAGCTGGTTGAGATAGGAGCTGGGCTTTTCCCCTCCCCCACTCCACACACTAAACCAAAAACCAAACCCATTGCCATCAAGTCAATTCCTACTTATAGCTATACTACAAGACAGAGTAGAACTGCCCCGTAGGGCCTCCAAGGAGCAGCTGGTAGACTCGAACTGCTGACCTTTTGGTTAGCAGCTGTAGCTCTTAACCACTGTGCCACCAGGGCTCCCTCCGCACAATACGGCTACTTAAATGAAGACTGGAAGTCACATGTACAGATACTATAGAAGTGATTTTTGCCAGTGATAAAGAAGTGTTTGATCATTTCTAAGCTTCCTTCCTACGGAAAGGATTTATAAGTTTACTCTACTCTTTTGTATCTTATTGATAATTGACAGCTGAACTGGGAAGCATTGAGGTTCATTGGCAATCTACTAGGGCAATTAGGACTGGTAGCTTGGAATAACTGATACTTGTGTATCTTCGAAGACCTAAACCATGCTTCCTAATCTTTTTTACTCATTGAAAATTATACTTGCTGTATTGGCTTTCAAGAGCCATTGTAACAATATACCATAGAGTGAATGGGTTTCCAAACCAAACTTGTTGCCGTCCAGTGGATTCTGAATAACAATGACAAAGAACAAAGTAGAACTGACCTATAAGGTTTCCAAGTAGCAGCTAGTGGATTCAAACTGTTGACTTTTTGGTTAGCAGCCAAGCACTTAACCACTGTGCTACCGGGGCTCCAGGTGGCTTTAAGGAACAGAGATGTATTTTCTCAGTTCTGGAGTTTAGAAGTTCAAATTAGGGTATTAGCCTAATTCCTTCTGAGGGCTCTGAGAGAGAAGCCATTTCATGCCTCTCTCCTGGCTACTGATTCAGGCTCCCAGCAATCCTTGGCACTCCTTAGCTTGGAGTCGTAACTGCCTTGGTTGTCACATGGCCGTCCTTCCTCTATCTCTTTGCCTCTGTGTATCTTTTCCTCTTTTGTAAAAACACCACTCAGTAGGGATTAGAATCCTCCCTACTCCAGTATGATCTCATGTTAATTTAACTAACATCTTCAAAGACCTTACTTCCAAACAAGGTCACATTCACAGTTGTCAGGGGTTAAGACTTCAGTGTATCTTTTGGGGGGACAAAATTAAATCCATAATATCTGCACAGGCTGCTGGGGGCAAAGGATGATTGCTAATGGAAGCACTGGCCCAGGGAGCTTTCCTGCCCCAGATGGCTCTCAGGCCATCCTGCCAGTGGAGGAGATAGCTGTATTGACATACCTATAACCAGTTGATGGTAGGCTAGTATGTTCACATCATGATTTGTTAGCTGGTACCTAGACAATCTCTCTAAGTAATAGGTTGTTGAGAACATTAGTGTTGAAAGCCATTCTTAAATAGCACCATGTCCTAGCGTGAAAAGTCTTCCAGTATCCTGCACTCAACACACCGAGGGTTGGAAGGCAGAGAGCCAGGTAAATCTGCATTTCAATTCTGGCATTCTAGAGCTTGACTGCAAACTAAAAGGTTAGCAGTTCAAACCGACCAGCCACTCCTTGGAAACCCTGTGGGGCAGTTCTACTCTGTCCTATAGGGTTGCTATGAGTTGGAATCAACGGCAATGGGTATAATATCTCTGTCACATCCTTGCTTTGTGACTTCAGGAAAGAGATCATCCCTGAGCCTCAACTTCCTTATGTATAAAGTGGAGTTAAAAACTCCTGACTTGAAGCATCATTGCAAAGCTTAGAGCTATAACTGACACAGATAAAAACAAACAAACAAAAACAGTTGCTGTCCAATTGGTTCCAACTCATGGTGACCCCATGTGTTTCAGTATAGAACTTCATAGGGTTTTCAACAGCTGTGATCTTTTGGAGGTAGATTCACAGACCTTTCTTCCAAAATGCCTGCGGGTGGATTTGAACTGCCAACCTTTCAGTTAGTAATGAGTGCTTAACCATTTATGATACCTAGGGACCGTGGCATAGAGTAGCTAATGGATAAATGAAATGGATTATTATGAGGGACTGTTGAAGCCAAGGGGATCATTGAATCTGCAGCTACTAGCCAAGCATTTTGTATCAATGCCATGTGGTTGTTTTAGGTGCCAACAGTTTCTACTCATAGCGATCCTGTGTACAACAGAATGAAACACTGCCCACTCCTGCTCCATCCTCACAATCGTTGCAATGTTCAGCCCATTGTTGCAGCCACTGTGTCAATCCTTCTCATCGCCATACAACACTTAAAATGGGCTGACAGGAGGTAGGCACAGTTTTTTAGACGAATGAAGCAGGTTGACCTTCTCCATTCAGTTGAAGATCTCCTCAGTCCATGAGTGGGACTCCAAAGCAGAGACAGCTTTGAGGCTGTTTGAGGTGGAGTGATGCAGAACAATAAAGGGAAGTCACTGGGGACATGAGGTAAAAAGCAGCATGAGAACAACTGAGGGAAACAGGTTTAAAATTGCAAGGCAATGGGTTGGAAAAGGGTAAGCTTAGTTAGGGGAAGAGGGCTTTCCAACGTGATCACTTAATGAGCTCTGCTTATAAATTGCCTTTAGTTAAAAGGGGCTAAGTTTAATTTTTTCCAGGTTAGGTATTGTTTTTTTGTTCTAATCAATCTATCAAACCAAAACCCATTGTCATCAAGACTATTCTGACTCATGGCAACCCTATGCGTGTCAGTGCGGAACTGCACCCCATAGGGTTTTCAATGCCTGTAATCTTAAGGAAGTAGATCAGCCAGGCCTTTCTTAAGTATCCCCTTTGGATGGATTCAAACTGCCAAACTTTTGATTGTGCAAACCATTTGCACCACCCAGAGGCCAGTCAGTCTATAAACTACCTCACAGAGCTCCAAGTGGGTGAATTATTCTGAATACCTGTGTTGACACCTCTTGCTCCCCATCTCACATTCCCTTGGCCCTTGTTTACTCTGGCTATTGCTGCAGTAAACACTGTTAGGCAGGTGTAACCTCATAGTAGTTCACATCAGCTGCACCTGTGTCTTGAATGCCTTCTAACCTGGG